>NW_028270184.1:67255927-67937277 GCF_037043375.1 Chiloscyllium plagiosum | reverse complement strand
ATACCCTTCATTATTTTATAGACTTCTATATGGTGACCTCTCAACCTCCAGGCTCAAATGAAAAATGTCCAAGCCTATACAGCCTTCCTTTATAACTGACACCTTCCATACCCAGCACTTTCCCGGTAAATATGATCTGAACCCTCTCCAGCTCAATAATATCCTTCCTATAACTGGGTGACCAAAACTGGGTGCAGTATTCCAGAAGAGGCCTCATCAAAGTCCTATACAATCTCCACACAACTTCCCAAATCCTAACCTCGAAGGACTGAGAAATGATGGCAAGTGTGCCAAGTACCTTTTATAACCATTCTGTCTCTCCTTGTTGCAAACTTCAAAGAACTATGTACCTGAACCCCAAAGTCCCTATACCCGACAACACTATCGAAGACCCTACCATTAATTATGATAGCTCGACCCTTGTTTGTTTAACCTAAATGCATTACCTCGCATTTACCCAAATTGAACACCATCTGCAGTTTTTCAGCCATTCGTGTATCTCTTCAAGATCCCTCTGTAATCTCAGAAATCCTCCGTCACTGCCCACAATGCCACCCTCCAGTCTTCCAGCCCATCACACGTGGCGATCAATGGCACAAATATCACTGCTCAGGGCCATACAATTTCATCCACAGCTTCTCACAATGTTTAGCGATACACTTGATCAGGTCCGAGGGATTTATCTACCGTTATGTTTTAAAACGTCCAACACCACCTCTTCTATATTGTGGACACATTTCAAGACATGGAGTCATAGAGATGTACTGCGCGGAAACTGACCCTTTGGTCCCACTTCTCCATGATGTTTCTCTACCCATTTGTCAGAACTTTGCCAATATCCCTCTAAACTCTTCCTATTTATATACCCATCCAGATGCCTGCTCACTATTTTTCCAACAGCCTCCACCATTTCTTCTGGCAGCTTATTCCATACACGCACCACCTTCTGCAGGAACCAGCTGTCCCTTAGGTCCCTTCTAAATCTTCCCCTTGCACCTTAAAGCTGTGTCCTGTAGGTTTGGACTCTTTCCCCTACTCCCACCCCCCCCCCACCCCCCACCACCCAGACTGGAAAAAATACCTAATCTCTTGACCCTATCCATGCCCTCATGATTAAAAAAAAAACCTTTACAAGATAATTCCTCAACGTCCCATGTTAAAGTGAAAATAATCCCAGTCTATTCAGTTTTTCACTGTAGCTCAAACCCTCCAACCCTGGCAACATCCTTGTTCATTTCTTCTGAACCTTTTCAAGTTCCACAACATCCTTCTGATGGCATTGAGACCAGAATTGCACACAGTATTCCAACAGTGGTCAGGCCAAACACTGTTTAGTTCCCTGAGCGCCCCAGGCCTTATCCACAGTAAGCTCCGAAGTGAAATATTTGCTTCGGATCTTGTAGTTTCACACATCATTGGCTTCATTGATCATTAAGGATATCGGTTTTGTCCCTAGGTATTCTTTTGCTCTTAATACACTTGTATAATCTCTTTGTATTCTCCTTAACTTTATCTGCTAAAGTTATTTCATGTCTCCTTTGTGCATTCTTGATTTCCATCCAAAGTGTATTCTACAGCTCTGATGCTTCTCAGCTATTCCCTTGATCCAGCTGGCTATACCTTACATATGCTCCCTTTTCCTTGACCAGAGTCTCAGTAGACAGCCAGTGTTTCCGAATGCTGTCAGCATTGAGCTGCACACTAACAGGAACATGCTGGTGCTGAACGATCCTTTTATCTCACATTTAAAATAGTTCCAATTGCCAGAATTCCCTTTCCCTGAAAATGGCCTCTCCAATCAACTTTTTAAAATTTCATGTCTAATACTATCAAGATTTGTCTTTCTCCATTTTATAACTTTAACGTTTGGATCAGTCCTGTCTTTCGGCAAAGCTATTTTCAAACTAATAAAATTGCGGCCTGAGAATTTCAATACTGTGTGTAAATAATCCTGTAGGCTCAGGATACTCAATACTGTGTGTGAATTAATCTTATTGAGTGAAGATGGTCAATACTGTGTGTGAGTAATCTTATGGCCTGAGGTTGGTCAATACTGTGTGTTCATAATCCGGTGTCCTGAGGATGATCAATACTGTTTGTGAATAATTCTGTGGCCTGGGAATATTCACTACTGTGTGTAATTAATGCTGTGGCCTGAAAATGGTCAATACTATGTGTGAATAATCCTGTGCCCTGAGAATGGTCAGTACTGTGTGTGAATAATCCTGTGGCCTAAGAATATTCAACACTGTTTGTGAATAATCCTGTGGCCAGAGGATTGTCAATACTGTCTGTGAATGATCCAGTGATCTGGGAATGGGAAATAATATGTGTGAATAATCCTGTGACCTGAGGATGGTCAACACTGTGTGTGAATAATCCTGTGGCCTGAGGATGGTCAATACTGTCTGTGAATAATCCTGTGTCCTGAGGATGGTCAATACTGTGTTTGAATAATTCTCTCTTGAGGATGGTCCATACTGTATGTGAATAATCCTGGGAACTGAGGTTCGTCAGTACTGTATGTGAATATTATAGTGGCTGAGGACGGTCAATGCTGTTCGTGAATAATCCTGTGGCCTAAGGATAGTCAATACTGTGTCTGACTAATCCTGTAGTCACTGAAGTGTTGTTCTTTGATAAGCAACTGGTTGATGCTCTCCCTCATATGTCCCTCCCCATTGCTGCAAACCCCTCCAACTGCAGCAATCTGTACTGGCTTTGTAACACTGTTCAGGCCCTGACCACTCGCTGAAACACTCTCAGCACCTTCGTCTCTCCCTGTTCCTGTCGTGTCATTAAACGCTGACAATGATTCCCCTTCCCACTGCCATCCCCCTGCTAGCAGACCCTTCGCAATCCCTTTAAAACTTATCCCTAAAACACTCTCTCACTTTAGGATTTTATGTACTTTTTGGTGACCTCCTCCTCACAATCTAATATGGATCCATTTTGTCCTAAATGAGGGACCGGTGGGAATTTCTTGCTGAGGATTTGTCTGTTTCAATGAAATGTTCTTTTGTTGAGTGTTTTACACTGTTCTTTAAAATGTTTTGCACTGTTCATTTACAGACACATATTTCAGTCTGTTTAGCCTGTTTACCTTGGTCAGTTCTACTGTCAAACTTATGCGATTGGCCATTTTTGTTTCTAGTTGTAGCTTGGCCTTTCTGTGATTCACTTTAATGCTTTAAATTCATTTAAATTGCACTTTATCGCAATTTCCTAGAGGATCTCTCCAGGTGACGTGACTCATACACTAAGTTTCATCACACAACTATTGATCTGAGATAGTTAGATCCCTAGCCAGTTTCGCAGTGTGTTATTCAAAGTAACTTGAAAAAAACTCTTTACTCCCCTTCCAATATCACTATTGTCTGTGTGATTGTCCCAGATGATGCGAATATTGAAGTTTCCCAAAATTATCACAATACCTTTGTTTAAAAAATTCCAATGAAGTCCTGTGTAATGCAGTGATGAGCAATGAAATGCTGTTCGGTGGCTAAAACTGTTCTTCTGCTTGTGTCCTTGGCAATTACAAACCAGAATTTGACTTCTGGCTGACTCTACTTCATGATCTGCGGCCAAATGATTTATCTGTAATGCCGTTGTTATCCATTATTGTTAGTATTGCCCATTTCGCCTGAGTTTCTGCAAGGTTTTGGATCATTGAATATTTATGTTCCACCTTTTGATCGCCCGGAAAGAATGTCTCCCTGGTGTCTAAATCTCTTTTAAATTTGGGTCACAAATCTTCTCACCTTATTGATGAGACTTTGTCCATTCCAAAAAAAAATTGCTCTTTCCCACAATTTCCTGTCAAAAACCGATTCACTGTTGTGCGACTTGAGTTAAACTTTGTCACATCCTGTCCCTTTCTGCTTGTCTTCAGCCACATCCCCATGCTGTTCCGATGTGTCACCTTTTCTTTTTGGATTTGGAAAGCTCCTTTCACCTGAACCCTGCATCCTCTGGGTCAATTTAAAGCTCTGTCCATAAACCTACCGAAATGATCGGCCAGGACACTGGTCCCAGCACTGTTCCAGTGGGACCATCCTAATGGATTATTCATTAAATCAGTTATGGGATGTGGGTGTCTCTGTCTAACCAGCCTTTCTTGCCCAACCCTAGCTGACCTTGAGCTGAGTAGCTTGCTCAGCCATTTCAGAGGGTAATTGAGAGGCAAACACTTTGCTGTGGGGATGTCGTGCAGGACACGAGAGGATGGGCAGATGTCTTTCTCGAAAGGACAACTGTTTGGATATTTTGTACATCAGCAATGGTTTTATACTTTTTTATGGATTATTATTATTTTTAAAACCATTGATTTCAAATGTCTCCATTTCAGATGATGGGATTCAGATCTGCCTCCCCTGAACATTAGCTGAGGTTTTGGATACATTGTGTAGCAATAATACCACGAGGGCATCACTTCACCTGCTCACAGTTTGCTCATCCCAGAGTAATGATACCAGGGCATCATGAAGCTAAACCCATTCTTCCGACTCAGTTGTGTGATGCGGACATCTTCCAGCAATCTGGGGCTCTGACTTGATATCGCTCCATTTCCCAGATCTCTGTGGGGCTCAATGCCTTCATCTCTGTGTAACCCTCATTACATCAGTCTAATTTCCAATTGTTTATATTCCTCTGTCTCCTGTTGGTACTCAGGAACGTCCTGACACAATAGACTTACCAACTGCTGGGTGTCTCGTCCATCACCACATTGAAGATGTTTGGTCAGCCAGAGAGACCAAGGGCAGGGAGATCTGGAGCCTTAGATAAATCCTGTAGTGAGGTAATATCGCCCACAGTGCACAGAGCAAAGAACAATGAGAGGGCTCCAAACATTTGCTAACAAGACATGACATAGATAGTGTTGGAGAGGACGCACAGTACAGCCACATCACATGCTCAATCCCTACCCCTACTATAAGTTCTGATGTACTAAGACTCACTACTCTGCAACACTGTATCTGTAGCATGTCTTGTGGTCCAGTGTCTTCAATAATTTGTAATTCCTATAACAGTTCCTGTCCCTGTAACCTCCTCCCTTCCTGATGGTCCCTCCACATATCTGAAACGTCCTGCATTCCAGACTACCATCTCCCTATCTCAGGTCTACAACATACCTTAGCTCGGTAATCTCCTCCTCTTTAACTGGATAGAGTCATGCACCACAGAAACGGTTCCTTCGATTCAACCAGTCCATCCAGAGCAGAGTCCCTGAATGAGATGCGTTTCCCTGCA
Source organism: Chiloscyllium plagiosum (assembly GCF_037043375.1). Classification (NCBI taxonomy): domain Eukaryota; kingdom Metazoa; phylum Chordata; class Chondrichthyes; order Orectolobiformes; family Hemiscylliidae; genus Chiloscyllium; species Chiloscyllium plagiosum. Next base: position 67,932,027 of record NW_028270184.1, on the reverse strand, counting down.
TTTGGCCCATATACCTTCACACCTTCTCCTCTCCATGTAATTGACCAAAAGTCTTTTACATGTTGTCATTGTACTTTTCTCTACCACTTCCCCTGGAAGTTCATTCCATACCTACACCATCCTCTGTGTGAAAAATGTTCTCCTCCAATTTCTTTAAAGTCTTTCTCTTTCACTTCATACTTATGTGCTCTAGAACATAGAACATGACAACGCACTACAGGCCTTTCGGCCTTCAATTTTGTGTAAACTTCTGGAACCAATCTGAAGCCCAACTAACCAACACTATTCCAGTCTCGTCCATATGTCTATCCAGTGACCTTTTAAATGCTCTTAAAGTTGGTGAGTCTACTACTGTTGCAGGCTGTGCATTCCACACCCCTACTACTCTGAGTTAAGAGGCTACCTCTGACATCTGTCTTACATCTATCCTGCTTCAATTTAAAGCTATCCCCCCCACGTGCTAGGCATTGTCTTCCAAGGGAAAAGACCCTCAACCCATCTCACCCTCAATTGGTGTCTCAATTAATTCGCCTCAAACATTTTCTCTCGAACGAAAATAGCTTCAAGTCCCTTGTAAGATCTTCCCTCCAGATCAGGTAACATCCTAGTAAATCTCCTCTGAATCCTTTCCAAAGCTTGCATATCCTTCTGTAATGTAGTGACCTGAACTGTACACAATACCCCAGGTGTGGCGACCCACAAGTTTTGTACAGCTGCAGCATGATCTCATTGTTCAGAAACTCACTTCTTCGACCAATAAAAGCTAACACACCAAATGCCTTCTGAACGAACTTATCAACTTGAGTGGCAATTTTCAGGGATCAGTGTATGTGGACATAGAGATCTCTCGGTTTTTCTACACTACCAAGAAACTAACCATTAGCACAGTACTCTGTGTTCCAGTTACTCCTTCCAAAGTGAATCACCTCACACTTTTCGATATGATACTCCATTTGTGAACTTTCAGTCCAGATGTGCAGCTTATCCTGCCCCTCTCTAACCTAAAACATCCTGCATCACTATTCACAACTCTACCAACCTTAGTGTCATCTGCAACTTTACTAACCCATCCTTCAATGCCCTCATCCAGGTCATTTATATCAATGACAAGCAACAGTGGACTCAAAATAGATCGTGGCGTTACCGCACTAGTAACTGAATTCCAGGATGAATATTTCCCGTCAACCACTACTCTCTGTCTTCTTTCATTGAGCCCCGTTCTGATCCAAACTGCGAAATTACCGACAATCCCATGCTTTCTGTATTGTCTGCATTAGCTTACCGTGGGGAACCTGAACAAATCCAAAAACACCACATCAACTGCTTTATCCTCATCCACTTCTTTGATCACCTTCTCAAAGAACTCAGAGGTTTGAGAGGCACGACCTACCCTTCAGAAAACCGTGTTGACTATTCCTCATCAATTTATTCATCTCCAGATGCTTATAATTCCTATCTCTTAAAAGTCTTTCCAACACTTTACCCAGAATCAAAGTAATGCTCACAGCTCTATAATTGTTAGGGTTTTCTCTATTTCCCTCCTTGGACAAGGGGACAATATTTGCTATGCTCCAGCCTTCTGGCACTATCTCTGTTGACAATAACAACACAAAGATCAAACCCAAAGACAGAGCAGTCGCCTTCCTGGCTTCCCCAGAGTATACGAGGATAAATCCTATCCAGCCCAGGGGAGTTAGCTCGTTTTACACTTTGCAGAATTGCTATCACCTACTCCTTCTGTAGTTCAATCCCATCTAGTTATAGACTCCAATACCCTGGGGTAAAGACGTTGGCTAATCAACTTACCTGTAACCATTATTGTTTTATAAACATTATGAGGTCACCCCTCAGCCAACTATGCCCAGTGGAAATACGAAGAACGAGGGATATTTCTGCCAGCGTTCCCAACACTACTTTGCCACAATGTACTGGGATACAGTTGTTCAGGACCTAAGGCTTTCTCTACCTTTGTGCTCTAAGACCTACAGCACTAGCTCTTCTGTAATGGGAACGCTTTACAAGACATCACTGTTTCTCTCCCTTTGTTTCCTAGTCTTTGTCCACAGTATGTTCTGACATGAAATATTCATTTAGGGTCTCGCCCATCTCCTGCGGTTCCACATTTGGATGGCCTCATTGATTCTTCAGGGACCCTTTCCTGTCCAGTTGCTTTTTTGTCCTTGTGTGCTGGAGAAAATTCTTTTGCATTCTCCTTAACCTGAAATGCCAATTCTATCTCACCCTCAGTCCCCAACACCCCCCTCCCCCCGCCAACGCCCCCACCCCGTCCAATGTTGCTTTCCAGCTTATCCAGCCTTCGGATTCTGTCAAACCCTCCAGTATCAGTAATGTCTTCGTCAATCTTTGCTCCATTTATAGTATCAGTAAATGCTTCCTAAATCGCCAGTATCAGAATTCTACGCAGCGTTCCAAAGCTGTGCTGTCTATCCCTAAACAATCCTTGCCTTTACAAATGCATGTAATTCCTGTCCAGCAGAATCGCTTCCAACAACGTATGCATCACTGACATCAAGCTAATTGGCGTTGATGTCTCTGGCTTTTCCTCACAGCCTTTCCTGAGCACTGGCAAAACATACACCACCCTCCAGGCTTCCAGCTCATCACCTGCGGCTGTCAGTGATAGAATAAATCTCTTTATGGGACCCCACAATTTCTTCCTGAGCTTCGCAGAATATCCAGGGATATACTTGATTAGTCCCCAGGGATTTGTCTACCATTTATGCATTTTCAAACCTCCAGCACCTCCTGTTCTATTATGTGGACTATTTTGAAGACATCACTGTTTATTTCCCTGAGTTGCCCAGTTTTTCCTCACAGTAAGTTGAAAAGTGAAATTTTCGTTTAGGATCTCAGCCATCTCTTCTGGTTCCACACTTGGTTGACCCCATTAAACCATATACCATCCGTATTTAATCTTCTGTTGTTAATATGCTTGCATTTTCCTCAGTTTGATCTGCCAGAACTTTCTGTGGTCCCCTTTGGTCCCACGTGATTTCCCACTTAAGTGTTCTTGAATGAATTCCCTTAATCCAGCTGGCTATATGTGCTACGCGGCCCCTTTTTCCTGGACCAGAGCCTTAATAGCTCCAGTCATCCAGCGTTTCTGACTTGCATCAGCATTATCCTTCACACTAACAGGAATATGCTGGCCATGAACTCTCATTTTATCTCTCTTTGAAAACTTCCCACCTGCCTGAAGTCCCTTTACCTGCAAGTAGCCTCCACAATTAATTGTTAAAAGCTCTTGACACATATCTTTTGGATTCAGGCAAGGCCAGATTTGATCATTAAATTGTGGACCAGTCATGTTCTTTTCCATCGCTATTTTCAAACTAATACGATTGTTGTGACTTTGCCAAAGTGTTCCCCCACGAACACCTCAGTCCCTTTCCCTCACTTGTTTCCCAGGGGGAGGTCAGGTTTAACTCCTTCCTGCAATCTGACCATTTCTATTCTGACTGGGACAGTTTTCTTGAACGTGCCTAACAAATCCCTCCCATCCAAGCTCCAAACACTCTGGCAGTCCCAGTCTAAGTTTGGAAAGTTAAAATCCCGACCATTACGACCCTATCATTCTTACAGATATCTGAGATCGCCTGAAATATTTGCTGCTCAATTTCCCACTGACTATTGAGGACCTGTAGTGCAGTCATATCAAAGTGATGACCAATTCTCATTTCTCATTTCCACCATTACGGCATCACTGGGTGATCCCCAGGAATATCCTCTCTAAGTCATGCTGTAATGTTTTCACTGACCAAAAACTCCAATCTCCCTCCTCTCTCACCTCCTGTTCTCTTCATCCTGTAGAATCCGTACCTTGGGACATTGAGCCGTCACTCCTGTCCCTCCCTCAGCTTCTGTGTTTCTGTAATATCTATGGTGTCTCAGTCCCATGTACCCGTGCATGCACCAAGTTCATCTGCCTTATCTTTTAGGCCTGTCCTGTTGAAATAAAATCGTTTAATTGATCAGTTTTCCCTCATTGCCTGCTGTGTTCTTGCCTGCCTTGTCTATTTAAATTGCTCTCTTGAAAATTCTGTCCCAGCATCAACTTTCAGACTGCCGCCTGAGACTATCCCCCTCACTGTGGACAACACCCTCACCTTTCATGTCATCTGCAACCCTAATAATGATACCTTCTGCTTTCAGAGCCAAGGCATTAATGTACATAACAAACAGCAAAGGTTCCTGCACAGATCCCTGTGGTACACCCACTGGTGGAAGAATTTCAAACACAAAGCCAGTCCTCCACCAATTGTGGATCCAATATGCCAACTTGCCTTGAATCCCATTGGTCTGTTGGACCAGACTTCCATGTGGGACCTTGTCAAAGGCCATAGTGAACTCTAAGGAATCCACATCATCTGCACAGCCCTCATCAACATTTTTATTCCTGATTTCAAAGAAAACTCAGCTGAATTCACCAGACAGGATTTTCCTTTACCAAATCCGTGCTGACTATCCCTAATTGTTTCCTGCCTTTCCAATTATTGATTCATTCTGTCCCTCAGAATTGTTCCCAATAACTTCCCTCCCCCTGTTGTTAGACTATCTTCTCTGTAATTACCTGGCCTACCCCTGCTGCCCTTCTTGAACCAAGGAACCACATTAGCGATCGTCCAGTCATTCGGCACTTCACCTGTGACCAGCAAAGTATTAAATATATCCACCAGGCCCCAGCAATCTCCTCTCTTATCTTGCATAGCAGCCTGGGATACATTTCATTGTGCACTGGGGATTTCTCCCCCTTTATGCCTGTGAAAACATTTAATACCTCTTCTTTATTGATCTTAACATATTTCCAAACCTCACGATCTCAACGGAAATCCATGGCTACAATGTCTTTCTCCTGCCTGAATATAGATGGATAATATTAATTGAAGGCCTCACCTACTTCCTCTGGCTGCATGTCCAGATTATCCCTTTGGTTTGCAACAGGTTGCACTCTTTAGCTGGGTCTCCTCCGACTCTTGTCGCTTTTCCTTTATACTGTCTGCCAAGGATGTTTCATGGCCATTGCTTGCCTCTCATTTCTAAGGACCCCCTTTGCACTCTCTATACTTGTGAATGGCTTCATCTGATTTTATTGCACTGTACTTTCTTTATCAAACTCACGATAGCACTTGATCAGTATTCACTGGACTTGCTGCCTTTGTCTTTCCCACTTTATTAACACACTGGCCATGGATTCTCACTGTATCACTTTTACATACTCTACTTTCCAAATATTTCCTAAGTGCAGGTAGTTCAGCCCAGTATCTATTTGCCACACCTTGTCTAATTATAGGAGACTCAGTCGTGAGGGGGAGAGACAGGAGATTGTGTGGCTGCAGAAGTGACCCCACGATGGTGTGCTGCCTCCCGGGTACCAGTGTAAAGGATGTCTTTGAGTCGTTACTGAACATTCTGATGGTGGCAGTTGAACAGCCAGAGTTTATTATACACTTCGGCCCAAATGACAGAGGTAGGCAATGGGATGGGGTCCTGTGAAATGAGTATTGGATGTTAGCTAAGAAGTTAAAAAGTAGGACCTCAAGGCTTGTGACCTCCAAATTCCTCCCAGTGCCATCTGCCAGTGAGGATAGAAATAGAAAGATAGGCCGGATAGATGTGTGGCTGAGGAGCTGGTGTCGGGGGCACCGGGTATTCAAGTATTGGGTCATTGGGGTCTCTTCTGGTTTAGAGGTGATCTGTGCAATGAGAGCGAGTTGGACTTGAACCAGAGGGGTATCAATATCCCTTGGTGGGTGGGGGGGGGGGGAGGGAGGTGGGCTGACTGGCAACGCACGAGACCTGACTTGTCAGGCAGACTGGCACAGAACATGGATTGGCTCTGGGGACTGGGATATTATAGCCATAACAGAAACATGGCTGAGAGATATAGGACATAGATACACTGTTGGGCAAGGAACAGCTACATTCAAGGCTTCAATCCCACCATCTTGTGAGGAACCTTGTTTCCTCTCTGCTGTACTGGTCCTCCCTGAGACAGCGCAGGAGGTCCCAGGCATCACTCCTGGCCCATGCTGTATTCGTGATTTGTCTAAAATCCTCCATTCCCAATCATCTTTCCTCTGTTTGGTATCTCCCCTAGTCCCCATAATGCTCTCTGTCTCTGTCAGGTTCTCTGATGCATAACACCCTAATCCCTAAACTTCTCCAGTAGATACTAACATCCTTCAGCCCTGTCAGCCCCAACAGTCCTGTCTATCCCTGTAAGCTACTCCTACCAATACCACCCTCCATGTCAATGTATTTGCTTTTAACCTCGCCATCCTTCCCTATCGAGGTAAACTTCTCTAGCTCCTACAGCCCTTCCTTATCTGTGAAAAATTCTTCAGTCCATTGAGCTGTCCCGATCTGTGTAATCCCTTCCAGACCTGAATTACCTCCCTGTCTTTGTAACTACGTCAGGCTCCTACCTGGCAATCTCACTCTGCTAATCTCTCAAGGACCTCCTGACGTTAGGAGCCTCCTACAACTGTTAAACTCCTCCATTTCTGTGGATACCATCCAGTTCTACTGTCCCAATTCATGGAATTTCGTCTCTACAATCCTAATGATGACGATAAACTCTTCCTCTCTAAAGCACACTCAATCTCTGTAAAAACAAGTAGTCCGTACTTCCATCCCTGTGCATGTAATCTCCTTCAGTCAGTCCAAATCTTTATACCTTTAACGTCCTCCCCATGTGACTACATTATTTATGTTCGTTACCTTCATGCGTTGACGTAATTCTCACTGTTACTCTCACCATGTCCCATCCCGACATTCCTCCGTTTCTCTGAAAAGTCGTCCTTATTCTTAAAACACTCCCGATCTAAGTCACCTGTTCCAGTCTCCACATCTCTCCCTATCTGTGGAGAAACTATACAGTCAAAGCTGCTCCGATAACCTGAAATCCAACCTGATCTTTCTAACTCCGCTCAGTTGTGAAACTTTCACCATCTCTGTAATATATCCAACAGTGTCGAAAGCTTTCCCTATATTTATATGGTCCTCCAAACCGTCCAACTTTCTCTGTCTTTGTAACATTATCCTGCACCTTGAAACCAAACTGATTGCTGAACCCTCTTCAGGCACGGCAATTTCTCTATTTCTGGTAATTTCCCCTGCTCTTAGAAACCTCCCTGTCTGTATGATCCCCTGCAGACTCTTCAACCATCCCTATCTCTAACCCCCATCAGCTTCCACAACCCTCCCTACATCTTTTATCTCTTCCAGTCCCTTCAGCCCCTTCTATAACGGCAAACTCCCATTTGCCAAGGTTACTCCAGTTCCTGCAATGTCTGTCAGAATCTGAAGCCTGCACTCTCTCCAGTCTGCAAGTCTCTCTATAATCCGTTCGCATCTGCAGCCGTAATGCTGCGTGTACCTTTCTTCAGTCCTCCAGTCCCATTTAGCTCCCCAATCTTGCATTAACGAAAACCTGTATATCTTACTATAAACATAAAAATGTTCATATCTCTGTAAACTGCTCCAACCCGTCCATTTTACCATAAACTTCTGCAGCCCCTAAAGTCCTCCCTTTCTGTGTAATCTCTTACAATCCTGATAGTACCCCCAATCTATGGAACCCTGTAAATCTTCCCTTGTTGGATAATCACTTGTAGTTCCTGGCGATTTCCTGATCTTAACACCAACACCAATCTTTGTGACGCTCCTGTTCCTATAAGACACAATTTCAATGCCAGCTCATACAGTATTGAAATCCATCTGTAATCCCCCTTTCCTTGTCCAATTCTTCGAACGTAATTGATTTAAATTCCACCCTCGTTCCTGCCATAGAGAGTGAAAGAAGGAGATCCTGGAAGCGGAAATATGAGCAAAGTTTTGAAGTAGCATTTAGACAGATCCATGAACAGGCAGAGAATAGAGGGATGTGGACCACATCCATAAAGATGGGATGAGTTAGGATAGCATCATGAACAGCACAGTCATGGTGGGCCGAAGGGCCTGTTGCTGTGCTGTCCTGTTCTGTTTTCTAACTTCCCAGCATCTACCCGATCCAAGTCCTTCAGAATATTGGACGTAACATTCGATTTTGCTCTAAGTTTTCTAAACTTCAACCTCAATCTACTCCACCTCTTCTCATTAGAAAATCCCTCCGTTCCCAAAATCAGCCGAGTGACCCTTCTGTGACCTGCCACCAATATAAGAATACCTTTCTGAAGAGCACGCATACTAATGCATAATATTCTGGGTGTGGTCTGACTCGTAAGTTGTATTGTTTTAGCTAGAATTCCCGATCTTCAGACTCCATTCCCTTTATAATAAATGGCAGCAATTTGATTTGCCTTCTCAATTTCTTGCTGACCCTGTGAGCTACCTTTTTCAGATTGATACACAAGAACTCCCACAATCCTTTCTGCTGCCATTCTGAAACCAAATAGGAATAGCCTGACATTAGCCTGACATGTTGAAATGTTAGAAAGGATATGTCAATATACAATAACTGGATCCTTTGAAACACATTTTATCCAAGAGAATGTGTTTTTGGATTTTGAATATCTGTTGGATTTTGTTTATTGGTGTGAATATAAATGGAAGAGTAGATAAGGGTATGGGAGAATGCGGTGGTACAGGGGATATAGTGTATTTGAATTTTCTGAAGGAGTAATGCAAGTTTCAATAAATACTAAAGAGTAACTTGGTAGAGAATAGGACCTCTTAAAGATCAGTAAGGTCGCCTATGTGTGGAACCAGAGGAGGTGGATGAGATATTAGACTAAATAGTCTTGTCAGTCTTTGTTGTGGAGAAAGACATGGACGCTCGGGAACTTGGGGACTTCAGCAAAGCATTTTGCAAGTTTCTAAGGCATATAGAACATCTAATCAAGAGGAAGAAGAAAGCTTACTTAAGAATGAGGATGCAAAGATCAGATAGACCTCTGGAGGGTTATCTGGGGGTGGAACAGTGACTCAGTGGTTCGCACTGCTGCCTCATAGCACCAGGGACCCGAATTCGATTCCAGCCCCGGACGATTGTCTGTCTGGAGTTTGCGCATTCTCCCCATGTCAGCGTGGGTTTCGTCCAGGTACTCCAGTTTTCCACCCACAGCCCAAAGATGTGCAGGTTGAGTGACTCAGCCATGCTAAATTACTCATAGTGTTCACGGATGTGTAGGTTTGGTGCATTAGTTTGGGCAAATGTCGAGTCATACGGTGGGGGGATGGTCCTGATGGGGATAGTCTTCGGAGGGTTAGTATGGAGTTGTTGGGCCAAATCATTTTTTGTTTCCACACTGCAGGGATTTTCTGAAGGTAGCCAGGAAGGAACTGAAGAATGGATTCGGACAGCTCGAAGGGGGCATGAAAAAGCTTTGTTGGGAAGGATTAAGGAAAACCATAAGGTATTCTCCACTTATGTGAGGCACAAGAGGATGGCCAGAGTGAGGGTAGGGGAGACAGGCCGCCTACTTGCGGACCGTTTCAGAGAACACCTCTGGGACACCCGCAACAACCAACCAACCCAAAAGCCCCGTGGCTGAACACTTTAACTCCCCCTCCCACTCCGCCAAGGACATGCAGGTCCTTGGCCTCCTCCATCGCCAGACCATGGCAACATGATGCCTGGAGGAAGAGCGACTCATCTTCCACATAGGAACCCTCCAGCCACAGGGGATGAATGCGGATTTCTCCAGCTTCCTCATTTCCCCTCCCCCACCTTTTCATAGTCCCAGCCCTCAGACTCAGCACCGCCTTCTTGACCTGCAATCTTCTTCCCGACCTCTCCGCCCCCACACCCTCTCCGGCCTATCACCCTCACCTTAACCTCCTTCAAACTTTCGCATTCCGAACGCCCCTCCCCCAAGTCCCTCTTCTCAACCTTTCATCTTAGCCTGCTTGGCACACCCTCCTCATTCCTGAAGAAGGGCGTATGCCCGAAACGTCGATTCTCCTTCTCCTTTGATGCTGCCTGACCTGTTGCGTTTTTCCAGCAATACATTTTTAAGCTCTGATCTCCAGCATCTGCAGTCCTCACTTTCTCCTAGAGTGAGGATAGGGCCGGTCAGGGATAGTGGAGCGAACTTGTGTCTGGAGTGGGAGAAGGTAGAGAAGTGGTTAATGCATACTGTGCCTCAGTATTCACTACTGAGAGGGACCTTATCACTTGTGAGGACAGCGTGAAATGTGAACATGTTGATGTTAAGAAGGAAGATGTGCTGAATATTTTGTAAAACATAAGGATAGATATCTCTGTTGGCCCAGACGGAATATGCCCAAAGTTACTGCATGAAATAAGTTACTGCAGGATAGTAGTGGGAAGTTGCGTGTGGAGGCGGAAGAGATTGGGGAGACACTGAATGAATACTTTTCTTCAGTATTTACTCAGGAACAGGGCATTGTCGTCGATGTGAATACTGAGTCACAAATAAGTAGAATGGATGGCTTTGAGGTATGCAGAGAAGAGGTGTTGGAAATCCTGGAAAAGGTGAAAATAGATAAGTCCCCTGGGCCTGATGGCATTTATCCTAGGATTCTCTGGGAAGCAAAGGAGGAGATTGCAGAGCCATTGGCCTTGATTTTTATGTCCTCTTTGTCTACAGGAGTAGTGCCAGAAGACTGGAGGATAGCAAATGTGGTTCCCTTGTTCAAAAAGGGGAGTAGGGATAACCCTAGTAACTATAGGCCGGTGAGTCTCACTTCTGTTGTGGGCAAAGTCTTAGAGAGAATTGTAAGGGATAGGATTTATGCACATCTGGATAGGAATAATGTGATCAAGGATAGTCAGCATGGTTTTGTGAAGGGCAGGTCGTGCCTCACAAACCTTATTGAATTCTTTGAAAAGGTGACGAAGGAGGTTGATGAGGGGAAAGCGGTAGATGTGGTATATATGGATTTTAGTAAGGCGTTTGATAAGGTTCCCCATGGTAGGCTACTGCAGAAAATACGGAGATATGGCATTGAGGGTGAGTTGGAGGTTTGGATTAGGAATTGGCTGGATGGAAGAAGACAGAGGGTAGTAGTTGATGGCAAAGTTTCTTCATGGAGTGCCGTCACTAGTGGTGTTCCGCAAGGATCTGTTTTGGGACCATTGCTGTTTGTCATTTTTATAAATGACCTGGAAGAGGGGTTAGAAGGTTGGGTGAGCAAGTTTGCGGATGATACGAAAGTCGGAGGAGTTATTGACAGTGAGGAAGGATGTGGCAGGTTACAGCAGGATATAGAGAAGCTGCAGAGCTGGGCAGAAAGGTGGCAAATGGAATTCAATGTAGCTAAGTGTGAGGTGATTCACTTTGGGAAGAATAACAAAAAGATGGGGTACTGGGCTAATGGTCGGATACTTGGCAGTGTGGATGAGCAGAGTGATCTTGGTGTCCATGTACACAGATCTCTGAAAGTTGCCACCCAGGTAAATAGTGCGGTGAGGAAGGCATATGGCGTACTGGCTTTTATTGGTCGAGGAATTGAGTTCCGGAGTCCTGAGGTCATGATGCAGTTGTATAAGACTCTGGTGCGGCCGCATCTGGAATATTGTGTGCAGTTTTGGTCGCCATACTATAGGAAGGATGTGGAGGCACTGGAACGGGTGCAGAGGAGGTTTACCAGGATGTTGCCTGGTATGGAAGGAAGATCGTATGAGGAAAGACTGAGACACTTGGGGCTGTTTTCATTAGAGAAAAGAAGGTTTAGGGGTGACTTGATTGAGGTGTACAAGATGATTAGGGGGTTAGATAGGGTTGACAGTGTGAACCTTTTCCCGCGTATGGAGTCGGGTATTACAAGGGGGCATAGCTTTAAATTAAGGGGGGGTAGATATAGGACTGAAGTTAGGGGTAGGTTCTTCACTCAGCGAGTCGTAAGTTCATGGAATGCCCTGCCAGTAGCAGTGGTGGACTCTCCCTCTTTATGGGCATTTAAGCGGGTATTGGATAGGTATATGGAGGATAGTGGGTTAGTATAGGTCAGGTGGGCTTGGATCGGCGCAACATCGAGGGCCAAAGGGCCTGTACTGCGCTGTATTCTTCTATGTTCTCTGTTCTATGAAACGAGGGAAGGGATTGTTGCGCTTTTGGTGATGACCTTTACAGGCCTCACTGTCCACTGGAGTCACGCCAAATGATTGGAGGGTGGTAAATGTTATTCCCTTGTTTAATAAAGGGAATAGGGATAATCATGGGAATTACAGACCTGTCAGTCTCGTGTCTGTGGTGTGCAGATTGTTGGAGAGGATTTATGAGAGACAGTATTTGTGATTCCTTGGAGAACCATAGTTTGATTCAAGATAGTCAACTTGGATCTTTAAGGGTCAGGTCATACCTTACAAATCTGATTGAATGTTTTGAGAATGTGACAAAACACATTGATGCCTCGTTCAGAAAGCACAGAGGCATGGGATACAGAGAAATCTGCCTGCGTGGATACAGAATTCCTGGCCCACAGAAGACATGAAGGTGATGATAGTTCTAAAGCATTCAGCCTGGCGCTCGGTGACCAGTGATGTACTGCAGGGATCGGTTCCGTGACCTCTGTGCTTTGTGATTTTTTATGAATGTGGGTCAGTTAGTTTGCCATTGACACGAAGCTTGGTGGAGTGGTGGATAGTGTGGAGGGCTGTTGTAGGTTGCAACGGCACATTGACAGGATGCAGAGCTGGGCCGAGAAGATGGAGTTCAGTCTGGAAAAGTGTGAAGTGATCCATTTTGGAAGGTCGAATTTGAATGCAGGGTTAAAACAGGATTCTTGGCAATGTGGAGGAACAGAGGGACCTTGGCTTCCATTTCCATAGAGCCCTTGAATTGCCACGCAATTTGAGAGGGTTACTAAGAAGGAATATGTTGCGTTGGTTTTCTTTAGCTGGGGAATTGAGTTTTAAAGCAGCGAGGGTATACTGCAGCTCCACAGAGTGCTGGTTAGACCCCACTTGGAATATTGTGTTCAGGTCTGGTCCCCTCATTACAGGAAGGATGTGGAGGGTACAGAGGGGATTTACCATGATGCTGTCTGGACTGGAGACCATGTCTTATGATAAAGGTTGAGAGAGCTATGTTTTTTCACATTGGAGTGAAGAAGGGTGAGGGGTGACTTGGTAGAAGTGAAAAGATGATGAGAGGCGTAGACAGAGTGAATAGTGAGAGACATTTTTTATTATGCCATAAATGGCTATTACAAGAGGGCAAAATTTTAAGTTGATGGTTTAGGGGAGACTTCAGATTTTGGTTCTTTACACAGAGAATGATAAATTGTTGGAATGCACATCCAGTGGTGGTAGTAAAATTAGATATATGAGGAACATTTAATAGATTCTTAGATAAGCACTTGGATAATAAAATGAAGGGTATGCAGGTTAGTTTGATCTTCGAGTCAGATAAAATGTTGGCATGGCAACATGGCCGAAGGGTCTTGTGCTGTACTGTTCTGTGTTCTACGTTTTGTGTGGTAAACTGGGTTATGAGCTCAGTTAAATGGAAAATCATCTGGCATTCAGGAGGAGCTAGTCAACTGGATACAATATTGGCTTGATGGTAGGAGACAGAGGGTGATGAGATACATGTTTTTTTTCTGACTGGAGGCATGTGACCAGCAGTGTCGTGGGTCCACTGATGATTGTCAATTGGATAAATGTTTTGGAGGGGAGTATTGGTTTCCTGGTAAGTAAGCTCCTTGGGTGACACTGACATTGTTGGTAAAGTGGACAGTGAAGAAGGTTATCTATGATACAACAGGATGAACAGTCCTGCTGGGATAGTGGGCTGAAGAATAGCAGATGGAATTTAATTAGATAAATGTGAGGTGTTCCATTTTGGTGAAACAAACCAGGGTGGGACTTGTACAGTTAATGTTCGGGCCCTCAGTCAGTGACCAGGGATGCAGGTAAACAGTTCTTTGAAAGTGGTGTCACAAGTAGACAGGCTGGTGAAGCAGGCGTTTGGGATGCTTACCGTCATTGGGCAGAGCATTGAGAGTAGGAGTTGCATGTTATGTTGAGTCTGTACAAGACATTGGTGACGCCACCATAAAAGCATTGTTGATCAGTGGTTCACTTACCATCTTTAAGGAAGGGCATCTGACATTCTAACCTGGTCTGGATCACTTGTGACTCCAGACCCACAGCAATATGGCTGACTCTGAGCTGTCCTCTGCAATGGGGGCAAGTAATGCTGGTCCAGGCAGTGACACCCACATCCCATGAATGAATAAATAAAAATGCATATATCCCTCTCTACCTCTGTAAACCCCTGCAGCTGCAGAAATCCATACTGGCTTTGTAACACCGTTCAGGCCCTGACCACTCTCTGTAACACTCTCACCACCTCCAGCACCTTCACCTCGCCCTGTTCCTATTGTGACATTAGACCCTGACAATGATTTCCCTTCCCACTGCCCTCCTTCTGCTAGCAGACCCATTGCAATCCCTTTAACACTCTCTCACTTCAGGGTTTTAAGTACTTTTTGGTGATCTTCTAATGCTGATAATCTAATATGAGCGAGGGACCAGTGGGGATTTCTTGTTGAGGTTTTGTCTGTTTCAACGGAATGCCCTTTTGTTGAGTGTTTTACACTGTTCCTTCAAATGTTTCCACTGTTCATTTACAGATGTATGTTTCAGTCTGATCAACCTGTTTACCTTGGTCAGTTCTCCTGTCAAACTCATGTAATTGGTTATTTTTGTTTCTCGTTTCTGTGATTCACTTTAAAACTTTATATTTCTTAAAATTGCATTTTATCAAAAGTTCCTGGAGAATCTCTCTAAGGGACATTATCCATTCAGTAAGTTATTTCACACAACGATTGACCTGAGATTGAGGTTATGGGTGGAAATGTGTATCATGCAAATAAACACTGAAGAAAGAAAATCTCCGAACTCCTCTTCCAATATCACTGTTGTCAGTGGGAATGTCAACGTTATACGAATATTGAAGTTTCACTAAATTACCTCAATGACTTGATTTAAAATATCCAATGAATTGCTGTTTAATGCAGTGATGAGCAATGAAATGCTGTTAGGTGGCTAGAAAACTGTTCTGCTGCTAGTGTCCTTGGCAAGTATTAGCCAGAACTTACATTCAAAACTGACTCTACTTCATGACCTGAGGCCAAATGCTTTCTCTGTAATGTCTTTGTTATCCATTATTGTTAGCATTGCCCATTTTGCCTGAGGTTTCGCAAGGTTGTGAGCCATTGAATATTTTTGTTCGCCCTTAACCACGTCTCTCTGGTATCTAAATCTTTTACAAATGTGTCACAAATCCATCTATCTTATTGCAGAGACTTTGTCCATTCAAATGAAAACATAATTTACTCTTTCCCACAATTTCCTGTCGCAAACCGATTCACTGATGTATAATTTTAGTTAAACTCTGTCCCTTCCTGTTCCTTTCTGCTTGTCTTCAGCCACACTCTCATGCTGTTCCAATGCGTCACTTTTTCCCTTTGGATTTGGAAAGCTCCTTTCACCTGAACCCTGTCCCTGAATCCTCTCTGTCAGTTTAAAGCCCTGTCCATTAACCTACCGACATGACTGGCCAGGACACTGGTCCCAACATGGTTCCAATGGGACCATCCTAATAGACTATTTATTAAATCAGGTACAGGATATGGGTGTCTCAGGCTGACCAGCCTTTCGTGCCCAGCCCTAGCAGCCCTTGAGCCATTTCAGACGGTAATTGAGAGGCAAACACTTTGCTGTGGGTATGTCGTGCAGACCATGTGAGAACGGCAGATGTCCTTCAAGAAAGGACAAGTGTTTGGGTGTTTTTGGCAATAAACAATGGTTTCATACTTAGTTATGGGTTGTTCGTTACTCTTTTTTAAATTATTGTATTGAAATTGCACCATTTCAGACGGTGGTGTTCAAACCTGTCTCCCCTGAATATTAGGTGAGGTTTTAGATACATGCTCTAGCAATAATACCACGAGGCTATCACTTTGCCTGCTCACTGTTTGCTCATTCCTTACCAGTTATACCAGTGCATCACGAAGCAAAACCCGTTCTTCTGCCACAGTTGTGTAATCCTGACATCTTCCAGCCCTGTGTGGGTGTAATTGTTGCCTCTATCAGTCTCTGTCTCTCACCCTCTTACTCCCTCTCACCGTCCCTCGCTCCCTCACCTTTTATCTCTCTCACACACCCTCACCCCTCTCTATCGTTCTCTCTCTCGCTCTGTATTGCAGCTACTCCAGTTTCTGAGCTAACTGAATTCTCCACCTCAGAGAGACAAGGCAGCACAGGTCAGGGATGGACACTGGGATTTTCCAGATCTCTGTGGGAGGCCGTGCCATTCTCCATGTGTAACCCTCACTATATCAGTCTAATTTCCCAATCTGTCTATCTCTCTGTCACCTGTAGGTACTCAGGAAGGTCCTGACCCAATAGATTTCCCAGCTGCTGAGTGTCTCGTTCATGACCACATTGAAGATTGTTGGTCAGCCAGAGAGACAAGGGTAAGAGGGATCTGGAGCCTTCAATAAATCCTGCAGTGAGGTAAGATTACTCACAGTGCACAGATCAGAGAGTAATGAGTGGACTCCAAACATCGGCTAACAAAACATGACATAGAAACAGTGCTGGAGGGTGAGCACAGTACAGACGCACCCCAGGTTCAATCACCATGTCTACTGTAAGTTCTGTTGTACTAAGACTTATTACTTGCAACTTTTGTGTGTGCATATATCAAGTCCTTATTTAGGGTAAAAAAAAAACTATAGCAGAGAGGTATCAGAAGGTATTCTAACTCATACTTGTACAAAGTAAGTAATTAACTAACTAAGCAGAGATGGGTGGGCAGGTGATGTGCTGTTGCTGCATGATGTGGGAGCTGGCTGATCCCATTGTGAACGGCAGTGACCACATCTGCAGCAAGTGTTGGTTGCTGGAAGAACTCCGGATCAGAGTTGATGATCTGGAATCTGAGCTTCAAACACTGCGGCACATCCGGGAGGGGGAGAGTTACCTGGATGCTTTGTTTCAGCAGGCAGTCACACCTGGGAGATTACGTAATTCACATTCAGCTAGTGATCAGGCACAAAAGAGTGTGACTGTAAGTGAGGCAGGTAGGGGGAACCAAAGTTCAGGAGTGGAGGATCCTCAGCCCTTGACCTTGTCCAACAGGTACGAGATTCTTGCTCCCTATTCGGATGAGGAAAAGGGCTCTGGACAGGATGAGCCAACTGACCAAGGCACCATGGTGCAGAAGGCCATTCAAGAGGGGGGAGCTAATAGACAAGTAGTGGTTATAGGGGATTCTATAATTAGGGGGGCAGATAGTATCCTTTGCAAGCCGGATCGGGAGTCTCGCATGGTGTGTTGCTTGCCCAGTGCCAGGGTGCGAGACATCTCCGACCGGCTTGAAAGGATATTGGAGTGGGAGGGGGAGGATCCAGTTTCTCTTTTTCTTTTTTTTTAATTAGCGCAGTATAGGCCCTTCGGCCCTCGATGTTGCGCCGATCCAAGCCCACCTAACCTACACTAGCCCACTATCCTCCATATGCCTATCCAATGCCCGCTTAAATGCCCATAATGAGGGAGAGTCCACCACTGCTACTGGCAGGGCATTCCATGAACTCACGACTCGCTGAGTAAAGAACCTACCCCTAACATCTGTCCTATACCTACCCCCCCTTAATTTAAAGCTATGCCCCCTTGTAATAGCTGACTCCATACGAGGATAAAGATTCTCACTGTCGACCCTATCTAAACCCCTAATCATCTTATACACCTCTATCAAGTCACCCCTAAACCTTCTTTTCTCCAATGAAAACAACCCCAAGTGCCTCAGCCTTTCCTGATACGATCTTTCTACCATACCAGGCAACATCCTGGTAAACCTCCTCTGCACCCGTTCCAGTGCCTCCACATCCTTCCTATAGGATGGCGACCAAAACTGCACACAATACTCCAGATGTGGCCGCACCAGAGTCTTATACAACTGCAACATGACCTCAGTACTCCGGAACTCAATTCCTCTCCCAATAAAAGCCAGTAAGCCATATGCCTTCTTCACCGCACTATTTACCTGGGTGGCAACTTTCAAAGATTTGTGTACATGGACACCAAGATCCCTCTGCTCATCCACACTACCAAGTATCCGACCATTAGCCCAGTACCCCATCTTTTTATTACTCTTACCAAAGTGAATCACCTCACACTTAGCTACATTGAACTCCATTTGCCACCTTTCTGCCCAGTTCTGCAGCTTATCTATATCCCGCTGTAACCTGCCACATCCTTCCTCACTGTCGACAACTCCTCCGACTTTCGTATCATCCGCAAACTTGCTCACCGAACTTTCTAACCCCTCCTCCAGGTCATTTATAAAAATGACAAACAGCAATGGTCCCAAAACAGATCCTTGCGGAACACCGCTAGTGACGGCACTCCAAGATGAACCTTTGCCATCAACTACTACCCTCTGTCTTCTTCCAGCCAGCCAACTCCTAATCCAAACCTCCAACTCACCCTCAATGCCATACCTCCGTATTTTTTGCAGTAGTCTACCATGGGGAACCTTATCAAACGCCTTACTAAAATCCATATACACCACATCTACTGCTTTCCCCTCGTCCACCTCCTTAGTCACCTTCTCAAAGAATTCAATAAGGTTTGTGAGGCACGACCTGCCCTTCACAAAACCATGCTGACTATCCTTGATCACATTATTCCTATCCAGATGTTCATAAATCCTATCCCTTACAATTCTCTCTAAGATTTTGCCCACAACAGAAGTGAGACTCACCGGCCTATTGTTACTAGGGTTATCCCTACTCCCCTTCTTGAACAAGGGAACCACATTTTCTAGCCTCCAATCTTCTGGCACTACTCCTGTAGACAACGAGGACATAAAAATCAAGGCCAACTGCTCTGCAATCTCCTCCCTTGCTTCCCAGAGAATCCTAGGATAAATGCCATCAGGCCCAGGGGACTTATCTATTTTCACCCTTTCCAGAATTTCCAACACCTCATCTCTACATACCTCAAAGCCATCCATTCTACTTAATTGTCACTCAGTACTCACATTGACAACAATGTCCTGTTCCTGATTGAACACTGACGAAAAGTATTCATTCAGTGTCTCCCCAATCTCTTCAGCCTCCACACGCAACTTCCCACTACTATCCTTGACTGGACCTATTCCTACCCTAGTCATTCTTTTATTCCTGACATATCTATAGAAAGCCTTAGGGTTTTCCCTAATCCTACCAACTAAGGACCTTTCATGTCCCCTCCTTGCTGCTCTTAGCTCTCTCTTCAGGTCGTTCCTGGCTACCTTATAACTCTCAATCCCCCCAATTGAACCTTCACGCCTCATCTTTACATAGGCCGCCCTCTTCCATTTAACAAGGGATTCCAATTCCTTATTAAACCACGGCTCCCTCACACGACCCTTTGCTCCCTGCCTGACGGGCACATACTTATCAAGGACACTCAATAGTTGCTCCTTGAACAAGTTCCACATATCAATTACACCCTTGCCTTGAAGCTTACTTTTCCAGGCCACACATCCTAAGTCATGCCTCACAGCATCATAATTTCCCTGCCCCCATCTATAACTCTTGCCCTGTAGTGCACACTTATCCCTCTCCATCACTAGAGTAAAGGTCACCGAATTGTGGTCACTGTCCCCAAAGTGCTCACCTACCTCTAATTCTAACACCTGGCCTGGTTCATTACCCAGAACCAAATCCAGTATGGCCTCACCTCTTGTTGGCCTATCTACATATTGTGTCAGGAACCCCTCCTGCACACATTGGACAAACACTGACCCATCTAACGAACTTGAGCTATAGCTTTCCCAATTAATATCAGGAAAGTTAAAGTCCCCCATAACAACCACCCTATTACTTTCACTCTTCTCTTGAATCATCCTCGCAATCCTTTCTTCTACGTTTCTCGGACTATTAGGAGGCCTGTAAAAAACTCCTAACAGGGTGACCTCACCTTTCCTATTCCTAACCTCAGCCCAAACTACCTCAGATGGCGAGTCTTCATCCATCGTGCTTTCCACAGCTGTAATACTATCTTTGACAAGCAATGCCACACCTCCCCCTCTTTTACCCCCACCTCTGACGCTACTAAAACATTAAACCCTGGAACCTGCAACAGCCAATCCTGTCCCTGTTCTACCCATGTCTCCGTAATAGCCACAACATCGAAGTCCCAGGTACCAACCCACGCTGCAAGTTCACCTACCTTATTTCGTATACTTCTTGCATTGAAGTATACACACTTCAAACCACTTTCCTGTTTACAGGCACCCTCCTTTGAAATTGATGCCATGTTCCTAACCTCCCTACACTCCAGGTCCTGCACCCTAAAGCTACAGTCTGGGTTCCCATGCCCCTGCAGAGTTAGTTTAACCCCCCCCCCCCCCCCAAGAGCACTAGCAAACCTCCCACCAAGGATACTGGTGCCCCTCAGGTTCAGGTGTGGACCATCCTGTTTATAGAGGTCCCACCTTCCCCAGAAAGAACCCCAGTTATCCAAATACCGGAATCCCTCCCTCCTGCACCATCCCTGTAGCCACGCATTTAACTGTTCTCTCTCCCTATTCCTCGACTCTCTATCACGTGGCACGGGTAACAAACCAGAGACAGCGTTGGTACCAACAACATAGGCAAGACTGGGGTGGAGGACCTGTTTGGGCATTACGAAGCACTAGGCAGGAAATTGAAGCACAGGTCCTCAAGGGTCATAATCTCCGGATTACTGCCCTAACCACGTGCCAATTGGCATAGGGACAAGAAAGTTAGGGAAATAAACACGTGGCGAAGGGATTGGTGTGGGAAAGAGGGATTCCACTTCATGGGGCATTGGCATCAGTTTTGGAACAGGGGGGATCTGTACCGTTGGGACAGTTTCCACCTGAACCGATCAGGTACCAATGTTCGAGCGAAGAGGATAAATAGGGTGGTCAGTAGGACTTTAAACTTCTGAGTTGGGGGGAAGGGAAAGTGAAAGCGACAGGGAGTATGGAGGTAAATGGCAAGATAAGCAGCAGGATAGCATGTTTCCAGGCGGAGTTAAAATTGAGGCAGACTGAGAATGCAGTAAAAAGCAAGGATAACTTAGGACATATGACTTCCAACATCTCTAATGATAAGGAAGTTAGCATTAAGGCACTTTACCTGAATGCTCGTAACAATTATAACAAAGCCGATGAACTAATGGCACAGATAATAGTGAATGATTATGATGTAGTAGGCATCACAGAGACTTGGTTGCAGGGGGGTCAGGACTGGCAGATAAACCTCCATGGTTTTTCAACTTATCGAAAAGACAGAGAGGTGGGCAGAGGGGGTGGGGTTGCCTTGTTAGTTAAGAACAAAATTAAATCTATGGTATTGAATGACATAGCGTCGGATGATGTGGAGTCTGCGTGGGTGGAATTGAGGAACCACAAAGGCAAAAAAAAAACATAATTGGAGTTGTGTATAGACCTCCTCACAGTGGTCAGGACCAGGGATGCAACATGTACCGGGAAATAGAGAAGGCATGTCAGAAAGGCAAGGTTACATTGATCATGGGAGACTTCAATATGCAGGTGGACTGGGTAAATAATGTTGCTAGTGGATGTAAAGAAAGGGAATTCATGGAATGCTTACAGGATGGCTTTTTGGAACAGCTTGTCATGGAGCCCACAAGAGAGCAGGCTATTCTGGACCTAGTGCTTTGCAATGAACCAGACTCTATAAAAGATCTTAAAGTAAGGGAACCCTTAGGAAGTAGCGACCATAATATGGTAGAGTCCAGTCTGGAGTTTGAAAGGAAGAAGGCAAAATCGGATGTACCAGTTGAATAAAGGTAATTATGAGGGCATGAGAGAGGAACTGGCTAAAATAGACTGGAAGCAGAGGCTAACCGGGAAGACAGTAGAGCAAAAATGGCAGGAGTTTGTAGGTATAATTGAGGAAACTGTACAGAGGTTCATTCCCAAGAAAAGAAAGATTAACCGGGGAGGGATTAGACAACCTTGGCTGACAAAGGAAGTCAGGAAATGTATTAAAGAAAAAGAGAGATCCTATAAAGTGGCTAAGAACAGTGGGAAATCAGAAGATTGGGAAGGATACAAAAGCAAACAGAGGATAACAAAGAGTGTAATAAGAAATGAGAGGATCAAATATAAAGGTAGGCTTGCCAGTAATATTAGAAATAA
The DNA here is from genome assembly GCF_037043375.1 of Chiloscyllium plagiosum. Lineage (NCBI taxonomy): Eukaryota > Metazoa > Chordata > Chondrichthyes > Orectolobiformes > Hemiscylliidae > Chiloscyllium > Chiloscyllium plagiosum. Next base: position 67,909,906 of record NW_028270184.1, on the reverse strand, counting down.
TAGTAACAGTTTCTTTCAGTACATAAGAAACAAACGACAGGCAAAAGTAGACATTGGGCCACTTCAAACTGATGCAGGAAGCCTAGTGATGGGAGATAAGGAAATAGCAGGAGATCTTAACAAGTACTTTGCGTCCGTTTTCACAGTGGAAGACATGAGTAATATCCCAAACATTAAAGGGTGTCACGGGGCTGAGTTGAGTATGGTTGCCATTACGAAAGAGATAGTGCTAGAAAAGTTAAAAAGTCTTAAAATTGATAAATCTCCTGGCTCCGATGGGATACACCCTAGAGTTCTGAGAGAGGTGGCTGAGGAAATAGCAGAGGCATTGGCTGAGATCTTTCAAGAGTCACTGGAATCAGGAAAGGTCCCGGATGATTGGAAGATGGCTGTTGGAACCCCCTTGTTCAAGAAAGGATCAAGGCAAAAGATGGAAAATTATAGGCCAATCAGCTTAACCTCGGTTGTTGGTAAAATTCTAGAATCCATCATTAAGGATGAGGTTTCTAAATACTTGGAAGAGCAGAGTCTGATTAGAACAAGTCAACATGGATTTAGTAAAGGGAGGTCATGCCTAACAAACCTGTTGGAAATTTTTGAAGAGGTAACAAGTAGGTTAGACCAGGGAAACCCAGTGGATGTGGTCTATCTAGACTTTCGAAAGGCCTTTGATAAGGTGCCACACGGGAGGCTGCTGAGCAAGGTGAGGGCCCATGGTGTTCAAGGTGAGCTGCTGGGATGGATTGAGGATTGGCTGTCTAACAGAAGGCAGAGAGTTGGGATCAAAGGTTCTTTTTCAGAATGGCATCCGGTGACGAGCGGTGTCCCGCAGGGTTCGGTGCTGAGGGCACAGCTGTTCGCATTATATATTAATGATTTGGATGAGGGAACCGGGAGCATTCTAGCGAAGTTTGCCGACGATACGAAGTTAGGTGGACAGGCAGGTAGTACTGAGGAAGTGGGGAGGCTACAGAAGGATCTAGACAGGTTGGGAGAGTGGTCCAGGAAATGGCTGATGGAATTTAACGTGAGCAAGTGCGAGGTCTTGCACTTTGGCAAAAATAATAAAAGCATAGACTACTTTCTAAATGGTGAGAAAATTAATAAAGCCAAAGCACAAAGGGATCTGGGAGTGCTAGTCGAGGATTCTCTAAAGGTAAACATGCAGGTTGAGTCCGTGATTAAGAAAGCGAATGCAATGTTGTCTCTTATCTCAAGAGGGTTGGAATATAAAAGCAGAGATGTACTACTAACACTTTATAAAGCTCTGGTTAGGCCCCATTTGGAGTACTGTGTCCAGTTTTGGTCCCCACACCTCAGGAAGGACATACTGGCACTGGAACGTGTCCAGCGGAGATTCACACGGATGATCCCTGGAATGACAGGTCTAACATATGAGGAACGGCTGAGGATACTGGGATTGTATTCGTTGGAGTTTAGAAGATTAAGGGGAGACTTAATAGAGACGTACAAAATAATACATGGCTTGGAAAAGGTGGATGCTAGGAAATTGTTTCCGTTAGATGAGGAGACGAGGACGGCGTGGACACAGCCTTAGAATTAGAGGGGGTCATTTCAGAACAGAAATGCGGAGACATTTCTTCAGCCAGAGAGTGGTGGGCCTGTGGAATTCATTGCCACGGAGTGCAGTGGAAGCCGGGACGCTAAATGTCTTCAAGGCCGAGATTGATAGATTCTTGTTGTCTAGAGGAATTAAGGGCTACGGGGAGAATGCGGGTAAGTGGAGCTGAAATGCGCATCAGCCATGATTGAATGGCGGAGTGGACTCGATGGGCCGAATGGCCTTACTTCCACTCCTATGTCTCATGGTCTTATGGTCTTATTGTCTAACACTGTATCTATGCCATACAATATGGACCAGCGTCTTCAATAATTTGGAACACCTAGAAAAATTCCTATATCTGTAATCTCCTCCCTTCCTTTTAGTCCCTCCACATATTTGAAATGTACTGCATTCCAGACTACTATCCATATGGCTGTAACTTGCTGCAGTGTCGACAACATTCCTTATCTCAGTAGTCTCCTCCTCCAATAACTGGAGACAGAGTCATGCAGCACAGAAACAGAACTTTTGGTCCAACTATTCCATGCTGGACAGAGTCCCTGAACGAGTCGCGTTTACCTGCATTTGTCCCATATCCCTTCAAACCTTCTCTCTCCATGTACCTGACCAAATGTTTTTTTGCAGGTTGTCATTGAACATTTTTCTACCACTTCCCCTGGAAGCTCATTCCATACCTGCACCATCTTCTGTGTGGAAAATGTTCTCCTATCCCTTTTAAGTCTTTCCTCTCCCATCTCATATTTATGCCCTCTAGAACACAGAACATGGTAGTGCAGTACAGGCCCTTCGGCCCTCAATGCTGGCCAACCGGTGGAACAAATCTGAAACCCATCTAACGTACACTATTCCATTCTTGTCCATATATCTATCCAATGACCATTTAAATGCCCTTAAAGTTGGCGCGTCCACTAGTGTTGCAGGCCAAGCATTCCAAGCCCCTACTACTCTGAGTAAAGAAACTCCCTCTGGCATCTGCCCTATAATTATCACCCCTCAATTTAAAGCTATCTCCCCTCGTGCTAGGTATCGCCATCCGCGGGAAAAGGTTCTCACTGTACAACCTATCTAACCCTCTGATTATCTTATATGTCTCAATTAATTCGACTCAAATGCCTCCTCTGTTCCCTCAGTCTTCTCCATGAGACTTTCCCTCCATCCCAGGTAACATCCTAGTAAATCTCCTCTGAACGCTTTCCAAAGCTTACACATCCTGCCTGTAATGCAGTGACCTGAACTGTGCACAACACTCCAAATGTGGCCGCACCAGCGCTTTGTACAGACGCCCCATGATCTCACGGTTCTGAAACTCAATCTCTTTACGAATAAAAGCTAACAAACTGAATGCCTTCTTAACAAGCTTCTGAAACTGGGTGGCAAATTTCATGGATCTATGTACATGGACACAGAGATCACTCTGTTCATCTACACTACCAAGAACCTTACCACTAGCCCAGTACTCTGTTTTCCTGTTCCTCCTTCCAAAGTGAATCACCTCACAGTTTTCCGCATTAAACTCAATTTGTGAACGTTCAGTCCAGCTCTGCAGCTTATCTATGCCTCTCTGTACCGACAACATCCCTCGTCACTATCCACAACTCTACCGACTGTCGTGTTATCCGCAAATTTCCTAACCCATCCTTCAATGTCCTCATTCAGGTCATTTAAATAAATGACAAGCAACAGTGGACCCAAAACACATCCTGGCAGTACCCACTAGTAACTGAACTCCCATGAGTCTTTCCCATCAAACACTACTCTATGTCTTCTTTCAGTGAACCAATTTCTGATCCAATTGGCTAAATCACCCTCAATCCTATGCGTCCGTATTGTCTGCAATAGCCTACCGTGGTGAACCTTTACAAACGCCTTACTGAAATACATATACACCACATCAATTGCTTTACCCTCATCCAGCTCTTGTTCACCTTCTTAAAGAACTCCATAAGGTTTGTGAGGTACGACCTACCCTTCACAAAACCGTGCTGACTATTCCTCATCAACTTATTCATCTCCAGATGATTATAAATCCTATCCCTTACAAGCCTTTCCAACACGTCACTCAGAATCGGAGTGAGGCTCACAGCTCTATAATTACCCAGGGTTGTCTGTACTTTCCTTCTTGGACAAGGGGATAGCATTTGCTCTCCTCCAGCCTTCTGACACTATTCCTGTAGACAATGACGACATTAAGATCAAAGCCAAAGGCTCAGCAATCTCCTTCCTGGCTTCTCATAGAATCCAAGGATAATTCTCATCAGGCCCAGTGGACTTACCTATTTTCACACTTTCCAGATTTGCTAAACCTCCTCCTCCTGCAGTTATGGACTGCACTCCCCTGGGGTAAAGACGTTGTTTAATGTATTTGCCTGTACCCCCCATGGTTTTATAAACCTTTATAAGGTCATCCCTCAGCCACCTATGCCCAATGGAAATACGAAGGACAATGATATATTTATCTCTGCTTGTGTCCCTACCACTACTTTACCACAATATTCTGTGATACACTTGTTCAGGACCTAGGTCTTCCTCTACCTTTGTGTACTAAGACCTCCAGCACCCCCTCTTCTTTAATGAGGACTCCTTACAAGAAATCATTGTTGCGTTCCCTTTATTTCCTAGTCTTTGTCCACAGTATGGTCTGACATGAAATATTCATTTAGGATCTCGTACATATCCTGTGTTTCCACACATGGATGGGCTCATTGATCTTTGAAGGAAATTTTGTCTCTCCAGTTGCTCTTTTGTACTTGTGTAATGAGGATCAGAGCATCACAGTGTGTCACAGAGAGTGGCAGCGAGACACAGAGAGTCACAGACTCTCACACAGATTCACAGAGTTTCACAGAATCACAGACAGTCACCAAGCGTCAGGGAGTCACACAGAGTCAGACAGATTCACAATGTAACAGAGAGTCACACAGTCACAGAGTCAGAGGCAGTCAGTGATTGACAGAGAATCACACACGGGTTACACACGGCTGTCTCACACAGGGGTCTCAGGGACGAAGGGAGTCAGAGTCACAGAGAAAGTACGCAAATCACGCAGTCTGAGAGTAATCGAATCGCAGAGGGTCAGAGGGAGTCAGAGAGAATTACAGAGAGTCAGACATATTCAAAATGTTACAGAGAGTCACAGACAAGGTAAGAGAATTGCAGAGATTCAGATATTCACAGGGAGTCAGAGGGAAAGTAAGAGAATCACAAAGTCGGACAGATTCAAAATGTCACAGATTCAGTGTGCAAGAAAATCACTGAGTGTCACAGAGAGTGTAGGGAGTCACAGAGATTCACAGAGAGGACAAGAGACTCAGAAAGAGTCCGAGAGAGTGCCAGAGAGTGACTGAATGTCAGTGTAACCCAGTGAGACACAGAGTGACAAACAATGTCAGACAGCGACAGAGGATCACACTCACACACACTCCCGCTCTCTCTCCTAATCACTCCCCCACCGTCACAATCACTCTCCTACACACTCACCTACCGTCTCGCTCACTCTACTACACGACCTCAAACCATCACACTCACTCTCCTACACACTCCCTTAACGTAACACTCACTCTCCTACACACCCCCACAACATCACACTCACTCTGCAGCACACTCCCACACCATCACACTCACTCTGCTACACACGCCCACACCATCACTCTCACTCTCCTACAAATTCCCGCACCACCACGCTCACTCTCCTAAACACTCCCAAGCCGTTACACTCCTTCTCCTACACAATCCCGCACCGTCACGCTCACTCTCCTACACACTCTACACTGTCACACTCACTCTCCTACGCATTCCCTCAGCGTTACACTCACTCTCCAATGCACTCCTCGACGGTCACGCACAGTCTCCTATTCACTTCCACATCGTCACGCTCACACTCCTACACACTTCCTCTGCATTACACTCACTATCCTACACACTCCCACACAGTCACGCTCACTCTCCTACACACTCCCATACCGTCACACTCACTCTCATACACAGTCTGACACCATCACGATCACTCTACGACGCACTCGCATACAGTCACACTCACTCTATTATATACTCCCCCACCGTCACATTCACACTCACACACAACCCCACCGTCACACTCACTCTCCTACTCACTCCCAAACCGTCACAATCACTCAGCTACACACTCCCACACTGACATGCTCACTCTCCTACACACTTGATCACCGTCACACTCACTCTGATTAGCACTCCCACACCATCACGCTCACTCTCCTGCTCACTACCTCAACATCATGCCCACTCTTCTACACACTCCCCAACACATATGCTCACTCTCTGACACACTCCTCGATTGTCAATCTCACTCTCCTACACACTCCCACACCGTCACATGCACTCTCCTTCACACTCACACACCATCACACTCACTCTCCGATACACTCGCCACCGTCACGCTCACTGTCCTACACATTCCCACACTGTCACGCTCATTCTCCTAAATACTAAAACACCATCACACTCACTCTGCTACTCATGCCCACACCGTCACGGTCACTCGCCGAAACACTCCCATACCATCATGATCCCCCTACTACACACTCCAACACCTTCGCGACCACTGTGCTACACACTCACACGCAGTCACACTCACTCTACTACACACTCCCAAACCGTCACGCTCATTCTCCTATACACTTGCTCACCGTCACATATTCTCTCTCCAACACACTCCCACACCGACACGCTCACTCTCCTATACATTCCCACACCGTCACACTAACTCTCCTATTGCCTCCCTCACCGTCACGCTCACTCTCCAACAAACTCACAAACCGCAATGCTCACTTTTCTACACACTCTCAAACCGTCTCGCTCACTCTCCTACACACTCGCTCACCGTCACATATTCTCTCTCCTACACACTCTCAAATCGTCACGCGCACTTTCCTACACACTCGCTCACCGTCACATATTTTCTCTCCTAGACACTCCCACACCGTCACGCTCACTCTTCTCCACACTCCCACACCGTCACACTCACTCTCCTACACACTCCCTCACCGTCACGCTCACTCTCCTACACACTCTCCCACCGTCACCCTCACTCTCCTACACTTCCACACCATCACACGCACTCTGCTACACATGCTCACACCGTCAAACTCACTAACCTACACACTCCTCCACTGACACAATCACTCTCAAACACACACCCAAACCGTTACACTTTCACTCTCCTGCATAGTCCCATACAGTCACACTCACTCTCCGACACAACTCCACACCATCGCACTTACTCTCCTACAAATTCCCCCACCATCACACTCACTCTCCTAAACACTCCCAAACCGTTACACTCATTCTCCTACACACTCCCACACCGTCACACTCTCACTTTCCTACACACTCCCATACAGTCACACTCATTCTCCTACACAACTCCACAGCGTCACACGCACTCTCCTACACAATGACCCACCGTCACACTCACTAACCCATACACTCCCCCGTTACGCTCACTCTCATACACACTCCCACACCGTCACACTCATTCTCCTACACACTCCCAAACCGTCATGCTCATTCTCATACACTCACCCACACTGTCACACTCACTCGTCTACACACTCCCACACTATCACACTTACTTACCAACACACTCCCTCACCATCACCCTCACTTTCCGACACATCCACAACCCGTCACGTTCACTGTCCTACACACTCTGAGACTGTCACAATCACTCTCCTACACACTCCCACGCCGTCACACTCACTCTCTTACACACTCCCCCACCCTCACGCTCACTGTCTTACACACTCCCACACCATTAAACTCACGTGCTACACACGCAAACATCATCACGCTCACTTTACTACACATTCCCACACCGTCACACTCACTCTCCTACACCCTCCCATATCGTCACACTCACTCTGCTACACACGCGCACACTGTGAAACTCACTAACCTAAACACTCCTCCACTGACACAATCACTCTCATACACACACCCAAACCGTCATACTCTCACTCTCCTACACAACTCCACACCGTCACACTCACTCTCATTCAAATTCCCCTCCATCACACTCACTCTCTTAAACACTCCCAAACTATTGCACCTCTTCTCCTACACACTCCCTCACCGTCACATTCTCTCTCCTACACATTCCCAAACCTTCACGGTCACTCTCCAACAAACTCACAAACCGTCACACTCACTGTTCTACACACTCTCAAACCGTCACGCTCACTCTCCTACACACTCGCTCACCGTCACATATTCTCTCTGCTACAGCCTCCCAAACCGTCACGCTCACTCTACTACACACTCCCACACAGTCACACTCACTTGCCCACGCTCTCCCTCATCGTTGCCCTCACTCTCCTACAATCACCCAAACCGTCACTTCCACACAGTCACACTCACTCTGCCACACATGCTCACACCGTCAAACTCACGAACCAACACACTCCTCCACTGACATAATCACTCTCGTACACACACCGTCGCACTCTCACTCGCCTACACAACTCCACACCGTCACACCCACTCGCCTACACCATGACCCACCGTCACACTCTCTCACATATACACTCCCCCGTTACTCTCACACTCCTACACACTCCCACACCGTCACACTCATTCTCCTACATACTCCAAACCCTCACGCTCATTCTCATACACACTCCCACACTGTCACATTCACTCTTCTACACACTCCCACACCAAAACAATCACTCGCCTACACACTTCCACATCATCACACTTACTTGCCAACACATTCCTCATCATCACCCTCACCCTCCTACACACCCACAACCCATCACGTTCACTATCCTACACACTCCGACACTGTCACGATCACTCTCCTACACACTCTCTCACCGTCACACTCACTCTCCTACACACTTCCCCACCCTTACGTTCACTATCCTACACACTCCCTCACCATTACACTCACCTGCTACACACGCCCACACCATCACGCTCACTCTACTACACACGCCCCCGCCATCACACTCACTCTTCTGCACACTGCCCCTCACTCTCCTATACTCTCCCACACCGTCACACACACTCCTCTACACACAACCACACCGTCACACTCCCTCTGCTACATACGCTCACACCGTCATACTTACTAACTTACACACTACTCCACTGACACAATCACTCTCATACACACATCCACACCATCACACTCACTCTCCTACAGAACTCCACACTGCCACACTCACTCTCCTTCAAATTCCCCACCATCGCACTCACTCTCCTAAACACTCCCAAACCGTTACACTCCTTATCCTACACACTCTCTTACCGTCACATTCTCTCTCTTACACATTGCCAAACCGTCACGCTCACTCTCCAACAAACTCCCAAACCGTCACACTCTCACTCTCCTTCACACTCCCATACAGTCACACTCATTCTCCTACACAACTTAACACCGTTATACTCACTCTGTTACACAATGACCCACCGTCACACTCACTCACCCATACACTGCCCCGTTACCCTCACTCTCATACACAATCCCACACCGTCACACTCATTCTCCTACACACTCCCAAACCGTCACGCTCATTCTCATACACACTGCCACACTGTCACCCTCACTCTTCTACACAATCCCACACCAAAACACTCACTCACCAACACACTCCCAAACCGTCACACTCACTTGCCACACACTCCCTCACCATTATCCTCACTCTCCTACACATCCATAACACGTCACGTTCACTGTCCTACACACTCTGACACTGTCACGATCACTCTCCTAACCACTCCCGCACCCTCACACTCACCCCTCTACACACACCCACACAGTCACAATCCCTCTTCTACACGCGCTCACACCGCCAAACTCACTAACCTACACAGTCGTCCACTGACACAATCACTCTCATACACACATCCAAACTGTCATACTCTCACTCTCTTACAGCGTCACACTCACTCTCCTTCAGGTTGCCCCACTATCACACTCACTCTCCTAAAAACTCCCAAACTGTTACACTTCTTTTCCTACACATTCCCTCCCTGTCACATTCCCAAACCTTCACACTCATTCTCCAACAAACTCACAAACCGTCACGCTACCTCTTCTACACGCTCCCAAACCATCACGCTCACTCTCATACATACTCCCCACCGTCGCCCTCACTCTCCTACACCCTCCCAAACCGTCACGCTCACTCTCCTACATACTCCCATACCGTCGCCCTCACTCTCCTATACCCTCCCAAACCATCACGCTCACTCTGCGACACACTCCCAAACCATCACACTTACTCTCCTAACACTCCCCCACCGTCACGCTCACTCTCCTACACACTCCCATACCGTCACACTCACTCTCATACACAGTCCGACACCATCATGATCACTCTACTACGCACTCGCATACAGTCACACTCACTCTATTATATACTCCCCCACTGTCACATTCACACACACACTCCCCCACCGTCACTGTCACTCTCCTACTCACTCCCAAACCGTCACACTCACTCCGCTACACACTCCCACACTGACATGCTCACTCTCCTACACAATCGACCACCGTCACACTCACTCTGATACGTACTCTCACACCATCACGCTCACTCTTCTGCTCACTCCCTCACCATCACGCCCACTCTTCTAAACTCTCTCCGAAGCTCATGCTCTCTCTCCTACACTCTCCCCCACCCACACGCTCACTCTCCGACACACTCCCCGTTGACAATCTCACTCTCCTTCATACTCACACACCATCACACTCACTCTCCGATACACTCGCCAACCGTGACGCTCATTCTCCTACACACTAAAATAGCATCACACTCACTCTGCTACTCATGCCCACACCGTCACGCTCACTCGCCTACACACTCCCATACCATCAAGTTCCACCTCCTACACACTACAACACCGTCTCGACCACTGTGCTACACACTCACACACAGTCACACTCATTCTACTACACACTCCCAAACCGTCACGCTCACTCTCCTACATACTCGCTAACCGTCACATATTCTCTCTCCTACACACTCCAACACTGTCAGGCTCAATCTCCTACACACTCCCACACCGTCACACTCACTCTCCTACACACTCCCACACCGTCACCCTCACTCTACTACAACCTCCCAAACCGTCACGCACACTCTCCTACACTTCCACACCATCACACTCTCTCTGCCACACACGCTCACAACTTCAAACTCAGTAACCTACACACTCCTGCACTGACACAATCTGTCTGATACACATATCCAAACCGTCACACTCTCACTCTCCTACAAAGTCCCATACAGTCACACTCACTCGCCTATACAGCTCCACACCGTCGCACTCACTGTCCTACAAATTCACCCACCATCACACTCACTCTCCGAAACAGTCCAAACCATTACACTCCTTCTCCTACACACTCTCTTACCGTCACATTCGCTCTCATACACATTTCCAAACCATCACGCTCACTCTACAACAATCTCACAAAGCGTCCCGCTCACTCTTCTACACACTCTCTGACCGTCACCCTCACTCTCCTGCACACGCCCAAACCGTCACACTCACTCTCCTACACACTCCGACATCGTCATGTTCACTCTCCTACACACTTCCAAACCGTCACACACACTCTCCTACACATTTCCAAACCGTCACGCTCACTCTCCTGCACGCTCCCACACCGTCACATTCATTCGCATACAAATTCCCTCACCGCCTCACTCACTCTCCTACAACTCCTACACTGACATGCTCACTCTCCTACACACTCGACTACCGTCACACTCACACTGATACGCACTCCCACACCATCACGCTCACTCTCCTAAACACTCCCAAATCGTTACTCTTCTTCTCCTACACACTCTCATACCGTCACATTCTCTCTCCTACATATTCCCAAACCATCACGCACACTCTCCGACACTTCGACACAGTCACACTCACTCTGCTACACACGCTCACACCGTCAAACTCACTAATCTACACACTCCTCCACTGACACAATCACTCTCATACACACACCCAAATCGTCACACTCTCACTCTCCTACACAGTCCCATACAGTTACACTCACTGTCCTACACAACTCCACACCGTCGCACTCACTCTCCTACAAATTCACCCACCATCACACTCACTCTTCTTAACACTCCCAAACCGTTACACTCCTTCTCCTACACAATCTCTTACTGTCACATTGTCTCTCCTACACATTCCCAAACCGTCACGCTCACTCTCCAAAACACTCACAAACCGTCACTCTCACTCTTCTACACACTCCCAAACCGACACGCTCACTCTCCTACACACTCCCCCACCATCACTCTCACTCTCCTACACCCCCCAAACCGTCACGCTCACTTTGCTACACACTCCCATTCCGTCACACTGACTTTCCTGCACCCTCCCGCACTGAAACCCTCATTCTCTTACACAGTCTCAATCCGTCACACTAACTCTCCTACACACTCCCAAACCGTCACATTCACTCTTCTACACACTCCAACACCGTCACGCTCTCTCTCATACGCACTCCCAAACCGTCACACTCACTCTACTACACAATCCCAAACCGTCACGCTCACTCTCCTACACACTCCCCCACCGTCACACTCACTCTCCTAAACACTCCCACACCGTCACACTCACTCTCCTACACACTCCCACACCGTCACACTCACTCTGCTACATACCCCCACATCGCCAAACTCACTCCCATACACACTCCTCCACTGACACAATCACTCTCATCCACACACCCAAACCGTCACACTCTCACTCTCCTACACTCTCCCATACAGTCACATTCAATCTCCTCCACAACTCCACACCGTCACACTCACTCACCTACAAATTACCTCAAAGTTTGGGGGAAGATTTGTAGCTCGGGTGCTCGTTGTTGTCGTTCTGTTCGCCGAGCTGGGAATTTGTCTTGCAAACGTTTCGTCCCCTGTCTAGGTGACATCCTTAGTGCTTGGGAGCCTCCTGTGAAGCGCTTCTGTGATGTTTCCTCCGGCATTTATAGTGGCCTGTCTCTGCCGCTTCCAGTTGTCAGTTCGAGCTGTCTGCTGTAGTGGCCGGTATATGGGGTCCACATCGACCTGGACCCAATATACCGGCCACTACAGCGGACAGCTGGAACTGACAACCGGAAGCGGCAGGGACAGGCCACTATAAATGCCGGAGGAAACATCACAGAAGTGCTTCACAGGAGGCTCCCAAGCACTGAGGATGTCACCTAGACAGGGGACGAAACGTTTGCAAGACGAATTCCCAGTTCGGCGAACAGAACCACAACAACAAATTACCTCATCATCACACTCACTCTCCTCATCTTTACCAAACCTTTGCACTCCTTCTCCAGAGCTCTCCCACACCATCACATTCTCCTACACAATCCCGAACTGTCACACTCTCTCTCCTACACGCTGAACCACCGTCACACTCACTCTTCTATGCACTCCCACACCGTCACACTCACTCTCCTACACACTCCCCACAGTCAAGCGCATTCTCATACACACTCCCACACCGTCACCCTCACTCTCCTACACATTCCCACACTGTCACCCTTACTCTCCTACACACTCCGACACCGTCACACTCACTCTCCTACACACTCCCAAGCACTCACACTCACTCGCCTACACAATCCCTAACCATCACGCACACTCTCCTACACATTGCCACACCGTCACATTCACTCGTCTACAAATTCCACCACCGTCATACTCACTCTCCTACACGCTCCCCCACCGTCACTCTCTCTCTCCTCCACAAACCGACATCGTCACACTCACTCTCATACACAGTGGGACACCATCAAATTACTCTCCGACGCACTCGCATCCAGTCACACTCACTCTGCTATATACTTCCCCACCGTCACATTCACACTCACAGACACACCTCCACCGTCGCTCTCACTCTCCTGCACACTCCAAAACCGTCACACTCACTCAGCTACACACTCCCACACTGACATACTCACTCTCCTACACACTCGACCACCGTCACACTCACTCTAATACGCACTCCCATACCATCACGCTCACTCTCCTGCTCACTCCCTCACCATCACGCTCACTCTTCAACACTCTCTACCTAGCTCATGCTCTCTCTCATACACACTCCCCCACCCACACGCTCACTCTCCGAAACACTCCCCGATTGTCAATCTCACTCTTCTACACACTCCCACACCGTCACATGCACTCCTCTTCACACTCACACACCATCACACTCACTCTCCGATGCACTCGCCCATCGTCACGCTCACTCACCTACAAATTCCCACACCGTCAATATCGCCCTCCAACACACTCTAACACCGTCACAACCACTGTGCCACACACTCACACACATTCACACTCCCTCTACTACACACTCGCCCACCATCACACTTACTCTGCTACACACTGCCACCTATTCACTCTCACTCTCTACACACAAACACACAGTCACGCTCACTCTCCCACACACTCCCACACCGTCAAACTCACTCTGCTACACACGCTCACATCGCCAAACTCACTCCCATACACACTCCTCCACTGACACAATCACTCTCTTACACACACCCAAACCATCACACTCTCACTCTCCTACACAGTCCCATACAGTCATACTCACTCTCCTCCACAACTCCAAATCGTCACAATCACTCTCCTACAAATTACCCCATCATCACACTCACTCTCCTAAACTTTCCCAAACCTTTGCACTCCTTCTCCTGCAGAATCCCTCACCATCACATTCTCCTACACAATCCCAAACGGTCATGGTCCCTCTCCTACACACTCCCGAACTGTCACACTCGCTCTCCTACACGCTCACCCACCGTCACCCTCACTCTCCTATGCACTCCCACACCGTCACACTCACTCACCTTCACACTCCCCCACCGTCAAGCTCATTCTCATACACACTCCGACACCATCATCCTCACTCTCCTAAATACTCCGACACCGTTACCCTCACTCTCCTACACACTCTCATACATTCACACCCTCTCGCCTACACACTCCCAAACTGTCACACTCACTCTCCTACACAATCCCTAACCGTCATGCACACTCTCCTACACACTACAACACCGTCATATTCACTCACCTACAAATTCCCCCACCGTCATACTCACCCTCCTACATGCTCCCCCAGGGACACTCTCTCTCTCTCTGACACACACCAACACCATCACACTCACTCTCATACACAGTGGGACACCATCAAGACTACTCTCCGACGCACTTGCATCCAGTCACACTCACTCTACTATATACTCCCCCACCGTCACATCCACACTCACAAACTCATCCCCACCGTCGCACTCACTCTCCTGAACACTCCCAAACCGCCACACTCACTCAGCTACACACTCCCATACTGACATACTCATTCTCCTACACACTCGACCACCGTCAGACTCACTCTAATATGCACTGTCATACCATCACGGTCACTCTCCTGCTCATTCCCTCACCATCACGCTCACTCTTCTACACTCTCTCCCTAGCTCATGCTCTCTCATACACACTCCCCCACCCACACGCTCACTCTCCGAGATACTCCCCGATTGTCAATCTCACTCTCCTACATACTCCCACACCATCACATGCACTCTCCTTCACACTCACACACCATCACACTCA
This sequence comes from Chiloscyllium plagiosum, assembly GCF_037043375.1. Taxonomy (NCBI): domain Eukaryota; kingdom Metazoa; phylum Chordata; class Chondrichthyes; order Orectolobiformes; family Hemiscylliidae; genus Chiloscyllium; species Chiloscyllium plagiosum. The sequence continues at coordinate 67,894,696 of NW_028270184.1, read as the reverse complement.
CTCTCCGATACACTCCCCCACCGTCACGCTCACTCTCCTATACATTCCCACACCTTCACGCTCATTCTCCTACACGCTAAAATACCATCACACTCACTCTGCAACAGATGCCCACACCGTCACGCTCACTCGTCTGTACACTCCCATACCGTCAAGTTCCACCTCCTACACACTCCAACACTGTCCCACTCACTCTCCTATACATTCCCTCACCGTCACACTCTCTCTACTACACATGCCCACACCGTCAAACTCACTAACCTACACACTCTTCCACTGACACAATCACTCTCATACACATGCAGCCAAACCGTCATACTCACTTTTCTACACAACTCCACGCCATCACATTCACTCACCTCAAATTCCCCCACCATCACACTCACTCTCCTAAACACTGCCAAACTGTTACACTCCTTCTCCGACACACTTCCTCACCGTCACATTCTCTCTCCTACACATTCCCAAACCTTCCAGCTGACTCTGCAAAAATCTAACAAACCGTCTCGCTCACTCTCCTACACACTCGCTCTCCGTCACATATTCTCTCTCCTACACCCCCACGCTCACTCTCCTACACGCTCCCACACCGTCTCGCTCACTTTCCTACCCGCTCTCCCCCTGTCACCCTCACTCTCCCACACCCTCGCAAACCGATTCGAACACTCTCCTACACTTCCACACCATCGCACTCACGCTGCTACACACGCTCACACCGTCAAACTCACAACTCTACACACTCCTCCACTGACACAATCACCCTCATACACACACCCAAACCGTCACACTCTCACTCTCCTATACAGTCCCATACAGTCACACTCACTCTCCTAACCAACTCCACACCGTCGCACTCACTCTCCTACAAATCACCCACGATCACACTCACTCTCCTCAACACTCCCAAACCGTTACACTCCTTCTCCTACACACTCTCTTACTTTCACATTCTGTCTCCTACACTTTCCCAAACTGTCAAGCTCACTCTCCAACAAACTCACAAAACGTCACGCTCACTTTCCTACATACTCCCAAACCTTTACACTCCTTCTCCTACATACCCTCTTACCGTCACATTCTCTCTCCTACACATTCACAAACCGTCACGCTCACTCTGCTACACACTCTCAAACCGACACGCTCACTCTCCTTCAGACTCCCTAACCATCACGCTCACTCTCCTACATACACCAACACCGTCACATTCACTCTCATACACAGTCCGACACCATCAAGATTACTCTCCGACGCTCTCGCAACCAGTCACACTCGGTCTACTATATACTCGCCCACCATCACACTCACGCTCACACGCACTCCCATACAGTCACACTCATTCTCCTACACAATCCCCCACTGTCACATTCACTTTCGTACACAACTCCACACCATCACACTCACTCTACGAAACACTTCCACAATGTGACACCCACTCTCTCTCCTACACACAACCCCACCGTCACACTCACTCTCCCAAACACTCCCATACAGTCACGCTCACTCTCCAACGCACTCCCACACCGTCATCCTCATTCTACTATACACTCCCACACCGTCACCCATACGCTCCTACACGCTCCCCCACCGTCACACTCACTGTCCTACGCACTCCCACACAGTCACTCGCAGTTACCTACACACTCACACACCGTCACACTCACTCTGATACGCACTCCCACACTGTCACGCTCACTCTCCTACAGACTCCCTCACCGTCACGCTCATTCTTCTACACACTCTCCCAGACTCACGCTGTCTACTACACACTCCCCTACCCACATGCGCACTCTCCGACACACTCCCCGCTTTTCAATCCCACTCTCCAACACAGTCTCACACCGCCACACTCACTCGCCTACACACTCCCCCACCATCACACTCACGCTGACACACACTCACCTACCATTACACTCACTCTCCTACATAACTGCACACCTTCACATTCACTCTACGACATACATCGACAACGTCACACTCACTCTCCATCCTACACACTACCCACCGTCATGCTCACTCGTCTACACACTCTCCCAAGCTCATGCTCTCACTCTCCTACACACTCCCAAACCGTCACACTCACTCTCCTACACACACCACCAACGTCAAACTCTCACTCCTACACACTCCCCCACCGTCGCACTCACTCTTCTACTCACTCCCAAACCGTCACGATCACTCTCGGACACACTCGCACAGCATCACACTCACTCTCCTACACACTCCCTTACCGTAACGCTCACTGTCCTACACGCTCCCACACCGACACTCTCACTCTCCTATTTATCCCCCATCATCATGCAAACACTCCTACATAAACACCACCGTCACTGTCAATCTCCTACACTCTTCCACAATGTCACACTCACTCTCCTACACACTCCCTTACCGTAACACTCACTCTCCTACACGCTCCCACACCGTCACACTCACCCTACTACACACCCACTCTAATACTCACTCACCCAATGACACACGCACTCTCATGCACACTCACACACCGTCACACTCTCTCTGCGATACACTCGCCCACTGTCAAGCTCACTCTCCTACTCACTCCCACAATGTCACACTCACTCTCCTAATCAGTTTCCCACTGTCACACTCACTCTCCTACACACTCCCCCACCGTCTCGCTCACTCAACTACACGACCCCACACCATCACACTCACTCCCCTACACACTCCCTTACCGTAACGCCCACTCTCCTACATGCTCCCACACCATCACACTCACTGTACTACACACTCCCTCACCATCACGCTCATTCACCTTTACACTCCCACACAGTCACACTCACTATCCTACGCACTCCGACACCATCACACGCACTCTGCTACACACGCCCAAACCATCAATCTCACGCCCCTACACACTCCTCCACTGACACATTCACTCTCATACACACACCCAAACCGTCAGACTCTCAGTCTCCTACACAACACCACACCGTTGCACTCAGTCTCTTACAAATTCCTCCACCATCACACTCACTCTCCTAAACATTCCCAAACCGTTACTCGCCTTCTCCTATACACTCGCTCACCATCGTATTCTCTCTCCTACACACTTCCACACCGTTACACTCACTCACCTACACACTCCCACACCGTCACACTCACGCTCCTACACACTCCCACACCGTCACACTCACTCTCATAAACACTCTCACGTCATGCGCACTCTCTGACACACTCCCAAACCGTCACACACTCTGTCCTACACTCTCTCATGACGCACAGCCCCGCCTTTACACTCACTCTCCTACACATACACACCATCACACTCACTCTGCTACACACACACACCATCTCATTTATTTACCTACACTCTCTCACACCATCACACTCACTCTCAGATACACTCCCACACCGTCACCCTCACTCTCCTGCACGCCCACACCGTCACACTCACTCACCTACACATTCCCACATCGTCACACACTCTCACTCACACTCCCCATCAACACCCTCACTCTCCTACACACTCCTGCACCGTAACGCTCACTCTCATACAGACACCCACACCATCACACTCACTCTTCTTCTCACATCCAAACTGTCACATCCACTTCCTACACACTCCCAAATCTTCACCCTCATACTCCCATACCGTCACACCCACTCTCCTTAACACTCCCACACCATCACACTCACTCTTCTTCTCACATACAAACTGTCACACCCACTTCCTACACACTCCCAAATCTTCACCCTCACACTCCCATACCGTCACACCCACTCTCCTTAACACTCCCACACCGGCACACTCACTCTCATACACAATCTCCCACCATCACAATCACTCTCCTACAAACTTCCCCACCATCACACTCTCTCCTAAACACTTACCCGCCGTCACACTCACTCTCTTACACACTCCCACACCGTCACACTCAATATCCAACACACTATCTCACCGTCACGCTCACTCTCCCATACACTCCCACAACGTCCTTCTCACTCTCCGTCACGCTCACGCTCGTACACACGCCCACAGTCTCACACTCTCCTACCCACTCCTTCACCATCATGCTCACTCTCCTACACACTTCCACAATTTCACACTCACTCTACTACACATGCCCACACTATCACACTCACTCTCCTGCACACTCCCACACCATCACACTCCCTTTCCTACACACTGCTTCACCGTCACACTCACTCTCCTACCACTCCCTCAACATCACGCTCACTCTCCTGCACACTCCCACACCATCACACTCACTATCCTACACACTCCCCCACCGTCACACTCACTCTTCTACACACTCTCTCACCAGCACGCTCACTATCCTAAACACTTCCACACTGTCACACTCACTCCCCTACACACTCCCCCACCGTCACCCTCACTGTCCTACACATTTTAACAACGTCACACTCATTCTCCTACACAAACACCCACCGACACACTTACTGTCTTGCACACTCCCCGATTTTCATGCTCACTCTCCTACACACTTCCACAACGTCATATTCATTCTCCTACACACACTCCCACCATCACTTTCACTCCCCTACACACTCCCACACCGTCACACTCACTCTCTTGCACACTCCCCGATTTTCATGCTCACTCTCCTACACACTTCCACAACGTCACGCTCACTCTCCTACACACTCACACAGAGTCCCGCTCACTCTCCTACACACTCCCATAACGTCATACTCACTCTCCTGCACACTCCCACACGTCACACTCACTCTCCTACACACTCCCCCACCGTCACGCTTACCCTCTTCCACACACCCTCACCGTCACACTCACTCACCTACACACTCCACGATTGCCATCCTCACTCTCCTCCACACCCCCCCTCCATCACCATCACTCTCCTACACATTTCCACACCGTCACATTCATTCTCCTACACACACTCCCACCATCACTTTCACTCCCCTACACACTCCCACACCGTCACACTCACTCTCTTGCTCACTTCCTGATTTTCACGCTCACTCTCCTACACACTTGCACACCGTCATGCTCACTCTCGCACACACTCCCTCATCGTCTCACTAACTTTCCTACACACCCCCACCGTCACATTCGCTCTCCTATACCCTCCCACACCGTCACACTCACTTTTCTACACACTCCCACACCGTCACGCGCTCCGTCCTGCACAGACCAACACTGTCATGCTCTCCCTCCTACACACTTTCACACCGCCACTCTCGCTCTCCTACAAACTCCGCGATTGTCACGCTCACTCCCCTACACACTACCCCACCGTCAGGCTCACTCTCCTACATACTCCCACACGGTCAATCTCACTCTCCTGCTCACTCCCACATCGTCACACTGATTCCCCTACATTCTCCCACACCGTCATACTCACTCTTCTGCACTCCCACATCATCACACTCACTCACCTAAACACTCCCACATCGTCGCGCACTCTCGCCTACACACTCACCATCAATACCCTCACTCTCCTACACACTCCCACACCGTCACGCTCAGTCTCATACACACTTCTCCACCATATCGCTCACTCTCATACAGACAACCATATCGTCACACTGAATTTCATCCTCACTACTAAACTGTCACACCCACTTCCTACACACTCCCAAACCTTTACCCTCACACTCCCACACCGTCACACCCAATCTCCTTAACACTCCCCCGCCGTCACACTCAGTCTCCTACACACTCCTCCACCGTCACAGTCACGTTCATACACACTCCCACGCCGGCACACTCACGCTCCTACACACTCCCACACCGTCACGCTCAATATCCAACACACTCAAACACCATTACTCTCACTCTCCTGCACACTCCCTCACCGTCACGCTCACGCTCCTACACACTCCCACACCGTCACACTCAGTCTCCTACACACTCCCACACCGTCACACTCGCTCTCCATACTCCCAGACAGTTACACTGACTCTCCTACACATTCCCTCACCATTACGCTCACTCACCTACACATTCCCTCACTTTTTTCACGTTCTCTCCTACACCTTCACATCCTGCTCACTCTCCTACACACTCCCACAACGTCATACTCACTCTCCTACATACTCCCACACCGTCACACTTACCCTCCTCCACACACCCTCACCGTCACACTCACTCTCCTACACACTCCCTCACCGTCACGCTCACTCTCCTACACACTCCCACACCATCACACTCACTCTCATACGCACTCTCCACGTCATGCGCACTCTCTGACACACTCCCAAACCGTCACACACTCTCTCCTATATTCTCTCACACCGTCACACCCACTCTCCTGCACTCTCTCCCCACCTTCACGATCACTCTCCTACACACTCGCACACCATCGCAAACTCTCCTACATAGTCCTTCACTGTCACGCTCCCCGTCCTACACACTCCCCCTCTTTCAAGCAACCTCGCCTACACACTCCCTCAACGTCAAACCCACTCTCCTACACACTTCCACGTCACACTCACTCCCCTACATACTCCCACACCATCATACTCTCTCTCCAACACACTTCCACATGGTTTCGCTCACTCTACTACACGACCCCACACCATCACACTGACTTTCCTACCCATTCCCTCTCCGTCACGCTCACTTTCCTACACTCTCCCACACCGTCACACTCCCTCACTTTCACACTCTAACTCCCACACTCATCCACACCGTCACCCTCACGTTCCTACACAATCCCCCACCGTTACACTCACTCACCTACACACGTGCACACCGTCATGTTTACTATCCTACACACTCCCTCACCATCACGTTCACCCTCGTACTCACTCCCACAGTCACATTCACTCTCCTACCCTCTCCCTCACTGTCACGCTCACTCTCCTACACTCTCCACCACCTTCACACTCTCCCTCCAACACACGACTGCTCCGTTACACGCACTCTCCTACTCACTCCCTCACCATCACACTCAATCTCCTACACACTCCCCCACCATCATGCTCACCCTTGTACACACTCCCACAGTCACACCCACTCTCCTACACACTCCCTCACCTTCACACTCTCCCTCCTACACACTAACCCAACGTCATACTCCGTCTCCTGCACTCTCCCCTCACCGTCACACTCACTCTCCTACATACTCCCACAACTTCACGCTCACTCTAATACACAGGCCCACACCGTCACACTCCCGCTCCTGCACACTGCTTCACCGTCACACTCCCTCTCCTTCACACTCCCACACCGTCACACACACTCTCCACACACTCCCACACCGTCACACTCGCTCTCCACACTCCCAGACAGTTACACTGACTCTCCTACACATTCCCTCACCATTACGCTCACTCACCTACACATTCCCTCACTTTTTTCACTTTCTCTCCTACACCTTCCATCACCATCATGCTCACTCTCCTACACACTCCCTCACCTTCACACACACTCTACTACATATCCTCACACCGTCACCCCCTCTTTCCTACGCACTCCCCCACCATCATGCTCATACTCCTACACCCTTACACATCATCACGCACACTCTACTACGCACTCATCCACCCTCACTCTCACTCTCCTACACACTCCTAGACCACCATTCCCACAAAGTCATACTCACTCTCTTTCACAACCCACACCGTCGCACTCACTCGCGTGCACACTCCCCCACCGTCACACTCACTCTCCTACGTAACCTCACACCGCCTCTCCCTCTCTCCTACACCCTCTCCCACGGTCACACTCACCTGAATACACACTCCCACATTGACACCACCCTCTCCCAAACACACCCCCACCGTCACACTTACTCTCCTGCACACTCCCTCACCGTCACGCTCCCTTTCCTAACCACTACCTCAGCGTCACGCTCACTCTCCTACACACTCCCACACCGTCACCCGCACTCTCCTCTACAGTCCTGCACCCGTGACCCGCTCGCTCTTGCACACTCCTTCACTGTCATACTCACAGTCCTACACATTCCCACACCTTCACACTCGCTCTCCTATAATCTCTCACACCGTCACGCTCCCTCTCCATTACACTCCCCCACCATCACGCTCACTCTCGGATACACTCTCACACCGTCACGCTCACTCTCCCACTCACTCCTCCACCATTACACTCACTATCCTACACACTCACTCACCGACACACTCTCACTCTCCTACAGAATCCCTCACCGTCACGATCATTCTCCTGCAAACTCACACACTGTCACGCTGACTTTACGACACCCTCCCACACCGTCACACTCTCTCCTACACACTCACACACCTCCACTCTCACTTTGCTACACACTGCCACGACTTCACACTCACTCTCTGACGCACGCCCACACCGTCACACTCACTTTCCTGCACACTCCCACACCGTCACACTCACTCTCGTACTCGCTCCCTCACCATCACATTCACTCTCCTACATACTCCCATATGGTCGCACTCACTCTCCTACACACTCCGACACTGTCACACTCGATCACCCCACTCCCACGCAGTCACACTCACTCTCCTACACATTTCCTCACCGTCACGCTCACAATCCTACACACTTCCTCACCTGCACACAGTCTCCTACACCCGCTCCCACCGTCATACTCACTCTCCTAGACACTCCCTCACCGTCACACTCACATCAATACACTCTCCCACACGTCACATTCCCTCTCCTACACACTAACTCACCGTCACGGTCACTCTCCTACTCAAGCCCACACCGTCAACCTCACTCTCCTATACACTCCCACACCGTCACTCTCAATCGCCTACATACTCCCACACCGTCACCCTCACTCTCCTACACACTCCTACGCACTCTAACTCACTCTCCTGCACACTCGCCCACCGTCATACTCACTTTCCTACACACTCCCTAATCGTTGACCCTCGCGCTCTTGCACACTCCTACAGTGTCCTAAATCTCCCCCAACGTCACACACACTCTCCTACACACGCTATCCAACCATCGCACTCACTCTCCAACACAATCCCACACCGTCACGCTCACTCTCCTACATACTCCCATACCATCACACTCACTCACCTACACACTCCCACACCGTGACCCTAACGCTCTTGCACACTCCTACACTGTCACACCGACTCTCCTGCACTCTCCCACAACCTTACACTCACTCTTCTACAAACTCACACATCATCATGCTCCCACTCCGTTACACTCCCACACCGTCACTCTCACTGTCGTTCACCTTCCCCATCATCACCCTCACTCTCAGATAGACTCCCACACCAGAAACTCACTCTCCTACACAATCCCACACCGTCATGCTCACTCTCCTTCACCATCCCACACCGTCACGCTGATTGTACTACATCCGCCCACACCATCATCCTCACTCTCCGATACACTCCCACACCGTCTCGCTCACTCTCCTACACACACCTCCACCGTCACACTCACTCTCCTACACATTCCCACACCATCACGATCACTCTCCTACACACTCCCATACCATCACCCTCACTCCCCCGCACCCTCCCCCACCATCACTCTCTGAATAGACTGCGCAAAATGGCGGGATCACAGAGAGAGAGAAGCAGAGGGCCGCAGAGATAGTGGGCAGGATGCATGGAGGTGGCGGGACAAAGGCAGTGCGATGAATTCTGCCGAAGCGAACATTGGAATGGCTGATGGTGGTGGTGGTGGTGGTGGGGGGTGGGGGGGGGTGTGGTGGTGTACATAGACATCAAACCAGTAACAGAGTGAATGAAAGCCAGCCCGCTGCCCTTCCCCTCCCTGAGGACCAGGACCTGGTTATGAGTCTGTCTCTCTCCAGCTCAGCTTCTCCAACACAAAGACACACAACAACATCGGCCACTCTGCTGCTTGGCACGCTTTAATCAACATTTGTATTGTTTACAAATGGAAGTGATGGTACAGTCAGTGGGATGGTGCCTTTTCTCACTGGACTATGAGTTGTGAGAAACATTGAAATGTGCCCCTGTAAACCCCTGAGGGATAAGGATGGACAAACCAGCGCTATCCTCAGTCTGTTACCATAGCGACAGGCTGCTCCATCGCTGAAACACTGAACTGAAATGAGAAAATCCCGGATGGATTGATTAATGAGAGAATTTGATGGATGGATGGATTTGGGTGAAGGGATATTTCAGCACATTCTTCAGCTGCTCCTTGAACTTAGTCTGGGTCACGGCATAAATCGTGGTGTTTGTGCAACAACTGAGGAGCTGCAGCATGAATCCCAATTCCTGCACAAAGTCATCGAGATACGCAATGTAATACCCAATCCAATACATCCGTCTCCATATAGAATACACCATTATCGTTAACCATAACAAGATGAAATTGGCTGAAATCATAAACAGTAAAATGATGGATATTTTTCGGTTTTTCATTTCAGTGTCAGACTGAGCATCCCCATTGGTATGAGCGCGGAGTCTCCTGCGGGCTCTGCTGGTCACTAAAATGTGTCTGACGGTGAGAACATTGAGCAGCAGAATCAGGGGAAATGGGACACACGGGGTTAGGATATAGTGCAGGGACCCGATTGTGATCCAGGCTCTGGAGAATTGAACAGCGCCTGTTACAACACAAAACCAGGGGCGGTTCACCAGCCAATACCGAGCCGTGAACATAAAATACCAAGAAATGTTCTTTAAACAGCTCAGCACAGTCACTGCTCCCAGAACCACAGCCGCCGTTTTCTCACTGCAGTATTTACTTTTCAGCTTCTGGCAACAAATGGCCACAAACCTATCAAAGGTGAAAGTGACAGTGAACCAGACAGAGCAGTCATTGGCTGCATAAAGCAGGAGGGCGTGGATATTACACACGCGGACGGAGTGCCTCAGGAAATAAAACTGTTCCTCATAAACAATGGGAATGTGTCTCAGGATCAGGTCGAGAATAATGACCAGGAGATCCGCCCCTGCCATGGCCCCCAAGTAACGTCTGACTCATGGAGACAATCCGCAATCTTTATAAAACAGGACGTAGATAGTCACTACGTTAACTGTGAGGAAGGAAAACAAACCCATTATACATCAGCCTGGAGGCAAAGGGACCCGTTTGATCGGGGACCCAGTGAGATTTTCAAATGTGTCCCTGTATTCAGGGATTTATTAAAATAATTGGAGCTGAAATAACCATTGGGAAGATCGGAATTACTGACAAAAATGTGACATAAACCAAAAGAAACCCTCCCTCCTCAAACACACAGAGACACACCCATAAGGACAGATGGTTTCCAGAACATTCCCACACACTTGATCACTCGAGAGCAGACACGGGTCACTCCTTCCCAGTTCCTAATATGGAGGGTGGAAACGTTGCCGTCCTGAAGGATTCTCTCCCAATTTCCTGAAGACAAACGGAGTTTGGGAATTTCTGTATTTTGGTCTAAATTGTGGTCAATCCTGTGTCGGGAAGAAATATAAACGCAGGGAAAACGTATTCAACCCTTTAACTGCCTGAGGGGCCTTCGGAACAGTGTCTCCTTCTCCCTGAAACGGGATCTCTTCCCTCGGGATCTTATCGTTTGTGCCATTAACTGACGTCCGGCCGTTCAAAAACAATGTCAGGGACAGAACGTCCCGGGGAATGTCAGTTATAGAATATCGGGGACAGAACGTTCCGGGGAATGGCAGTTATAGAATGTCGGGGACAGAAAGTTCTAGGGAATGTCAGTTATAGAATGTCGGGGACAGAACGTTCCGGGGAATGGCAGTTATAGAATGTCAGGGACAGAACGTTCCGGGGAATGTCAGTTATAGAATGTCGGGGACAGAACGTTCCGGGGAATGGCAGTTATAGAATGTCGGGGACAGAACGTTCCGGGGAATGGCAGTTATAGAATGTCGGGGACAGAACATTCCGGGGAACTTCTTGACCTGTCCATCACCTTTCACCCCGACCCACCCCACCAACATGATGTACTGTGCCTGGACACACTGTAACATTAATGGGGTGAGAGATGGAGGATCCAATCACAGGAATGGGAACTAACGGCATTGCCAGTTCAGCTGAAATGATTAGATATACCACATTCTCAATCCATCTCACAGAACCAGCCAGGACACCATCAACCCAGAGGAGATATCTGTTCACCGGGGAACACTGTGCAGACCAGGCCAGTGCATTGCTCAGTACAGTCCAGAAATCTGTCCAGATTCATCCAATGCACTGGTCAATACAAACTGGCAATCTGTCCAGAGTGGAGCACTGTGCAGACCACAGCAGTGCATTGAGCTATAAACCCAGACTAGATATCTGTCCAGCACGGGGAGCTGTGCAGAGCACAGAAGTGCATTGATCTATAACCCCGGATTAGATATCTGTCCAGCATGGGGAGCTGTGCAGACCACAGCAGGGCAGTAATGTGTGAACCTGAAACAATTATCCATCCAGCACGGGGAGCTGCACAGACCACATCATTGTATTATCTATAACCCTCAACCAGATAGTCTGACCAGCACAGCAGCCTGTGCAGTGATCACCCGTGAATAAATCTGTACCAAGGAGCAGTTACCTTCCCAGCGTATAGGACTGCGTACCCCACCCCAGTACATCGTATTACTGTGTATCCCACCCCAGTACATCGATCTGTAAACCAGTAGCAGTTAACCTCCCAGCGTATAGGACTGCGTACACCACCCCAATGCATTGATCTATAACCAAGGAGCAGATACCCCCACCCCAGAGCATTAGTCTGTAAACCAGGAGCAGTTACACTCCCAGAATGTAGGACTGTGTACACTAACCCAGTGCATTAGTCTGTAAGCCAGGAGCAGTTACCCTCCCAGCATGTAGGACTGTTGACACGACCCCAGTGCATTGATCTGTAACCCAGGAGCAGTTACCTTCCCAGCATGTATTACTGTGTACCCCACCCCAGTACATCGATCTGTAAACCAGGAGCAGTTAACCTCCCAGCGTATAGGACTGCGTACACAACCCCAATGCATTGATCTGTAACCCAGGACCAGATACCCCGCCCCCAGTGCATTAGACTGTAAACCAGGAGCAGTTACCCACCCAGCATGTAGGACTGTATACCCCATCCCAGCGCATTGATCTGTATACCAGGAGCAGTTCCACTCCCAGAATGTAGGACTGTGTACCCCACCCCAGAGTATTAGTCTGTAAACCAGGAGTAGTTACACTCCCAGTATGTAGGACTGTGTACCCCCCCCCCCCCAGTGCATTAGTCTGTAAACCAAGAGCAGTCACCCTCTCAGCATGTAGGACTGTGTACTCCACCCCAGTGCCTTGATCTGTAAACCAGGAGCAGTTAACCTCCCAGCGTATAGGACTGGATCAATATATATAGGATCAATGCATTGATCTGTAACCAACGAGCAGATACCCCCGCCCCCCAACATTTAGGACTGTGTACCCCACCCCAGTGCATTAGTCTGTAAACCAGGAGTAGTTACACACTCAGAATGTGGGACTGTGTACCCCACCCCAGTGCATTGATCTGTAAACCAGGAGCAGTTACCCTCCCAGCATGTAGTTCTGTGTACCCCACCCCAGTGCATTGATCTGTAAACCAGGAGCAGTTACCCTCCCAGCATGTTGGACTGTGTACACCACCCCAGTGTACTGATTTGTAACCAAGGAGCATTTACCCTCCGAACATGTAGGACTGTGTACAACTCCCCATTTCATCGATCTGTAACCCAGGAGCAGTTACCCTCCCAGCATGTAGGACTGTGTACCCCACCCCAGTGCAATGCTCAGTAACAGTGTGTTAGATCACTGCCCATAGTGAAGAAACGTGCAGCCCATGCTGGAAGTGACAGGATGTACAGCTCCCATCCATTTACAGCTCCATGTCTCCATTGTTCCCCTGACAAGGGGGTGCTGTGGGTGTGAACATCACTGCCAGTTTAAATATCACCACATGGGAGGGGTTTGAGAAACAGACAGAGAGGGGGGAGACTGAGAGACAGTATCATGGAAGGATGTGTTCCCAGGTTGCAGAATGCTGAAATGAAGACACTACGATAACATCCTTTAACATGAACCTGTCTTCCCAGGAAAGATGGGAAAAAGGGATATTGGTGTGAGGTCAGATGATGGAGAGTTTTGGATGAGCATTTATTCACAGCTTTGTAAATTGAGTCCTTCATGGCTGGAGGTACACACCATCACCCAGATGCCCCTGGATATTCCGTGATCCCTGACACTGATGTCACCTTTAAAAGCCCAATGGGCACACGATTCAGTTTTCTCAGCTTGGAGCTGCCCTGCAAAGATTACCCCGAGCATGGCAGATAAGGGACAACTACACCACGGTTTGTCAACAGGGGCACGGAGGTCCTGGTGGATGGGCTAGTGCAGAGGGGGACCATTCTCTTCCCAGAGAGGGCGACACCACCAGACCCACCGAGCATGGTCTGAGCTCACCACCCAGCTCCGTGCAGTATCTGCAGTCTGAAGAAATGTCCAGCAATACAGGACAAGCATCAATAACCTTCCCCGCTCTGTCAGGATAAGGGTCACCATATTCTCTTTGCTCCCTCACACTCACTGTATATCTATTATAACAGCGACCCCGAACAGGGCTCATGGTCCACCACTCACACTGCCGCATGCTGCACCTTCTCTCTCTCACATTTATCTCTCTGTCTCTGTCTCTCTCTCTCCCTCTCTCGCCCCTCTTCCCTCCATTACACACCCACACTAATAACACTGCATGGATACAACACTGTGGACTGACTCACTCCGGACACCTCACCATGACGCCCTCCCCACCTACACTAACACTAACAGCAGGACAACCCACTCCTACTCTCCCCCTCTCCCTTCCTTTCTCCCATTCCAGGAGAAACAGCCTGGAATAGGACAAGAAGGGCCTATCCGGGTGGTGGAGTGCCCGATATCCGTTCACTCACTCCCCTCCCCCTGTCATATGGGGAGGACCCTGGTACGAGCCGGAGAGGACCGGGACGCCTCGTGTGGAGATTCTGAAACATCCAGGTCCCACCGACCGAGTAAGGTGCAATGTTCAGTGAAGGGCAATTCTCACTTTAAACCCATTGGCAGTTCCGTTTCCTCTCGGCACATCTTAGAAGCCGTGGCCCTGATGCCATCTCCCTTTTATGTTGAGCTGGTACAAATGAAATCCCCACGGTCTCAGTGGGCAGGAGGGTGGGCTCACAACACATCGTCTCCCCCACCTCCCAGGAAGGTTTACAGGGGGGAGACGATGTAACCAGCTCAGGTACTGAAACTAATCTGTGATAGTTACTGTTCTCCCCACCTGTCCTGATATCTTCAACAAGCTGTGCGCATATACAAGCAGCGCTCTCTGTTCCTGCACCCGCTTTATAATGGCACAGTATGTTTTAAACTGTCTTTCATTGTCTTTCCTACCAAAGTGTATCACCTCATACTGCTCTGCATTGATTCCCATCTGCCTTACACCTGAACACTACAACAACGTGTGATTGTCCTGTTAGAGTTCCACACTGTCCTCCATAGACTTTACAATTCTTCCAGGTTTGGTCTTATCTACAAACAATGAGATTGTCATAGCATCACAGGCCCCATGAAACAACTGCAATCCTGCCCCAGTCACGAGTGTGAGCCAGTGAAATACTGCTATATTCCCAATATGGCTATGTTTAATTTAAATTACCAGATGAGCTTCACGCCGCGCCCTGACATTTCCCGTGTGTGTATCTATGTGGGGATGGTCTGGCAGTCTCTGTGGTGCTTAAAGTGATGCAATGGTACCCTCTTCTGGCCTCTACACGCCACTGCACAGGCATTTTCAGAGGGAACCAACAGGGATTCATTCAGAGAGAGGGAGGGAGAGGGCAGCTGCTCACAGCACGATCCAAACTGATGTCTTATGCATGTATTGATCTGAATGTCCTTTAAACGTTGTAGCTGTCCCTACTTTCACCACTTCCTCTGGAAGTTCATTCCACACCCAAGCCAGCGTCTGTCTAAAATAATTACCTCTCATGACTTTTGTAAATCTTTTTCCTCGCAACTTAAAATATCCCTCAGTTTTGAATCCCCAACTCAAGGAAAAAGACATCAGCCCTTCAGCTTATCTGTACCCCTCATTATTTTGTAAACTTCCTTGAAGTTACCCCTTAATCCCATCCTCTCCAGTGAAAAAAGTCCAAGCCTACCCAGTCTCTCCTTAACGATCACTCTCTCTCTTCCCAGCAACATCCAGATTAATCTCTTCTGAACCCTCTCCAGCTGAATAATATCAAGGTCAATAACATTAAAGTGAAAAGTCAATGTTTTTTTATAAGTGTAGGGAGAGCAAAACTAGAGGGCATAGTTTTAAGATGAGAGGGAAACATTTAAAAGTGAGCTAAGGGGCAGCTTTTTCACCCAAAGGGTGGTATGCCTATGGAATGAGCGGGCAGGGAGACCAGACTGGACACAGTCTTGCAGAAGAAGTCTCGCCGATATCCTGTACAACAACAACATGACGTCCCAATTCCGATACTCAGAGGTCTGACCAATGAAGAGAAGTGTGCTAAACACCTTCTTAACCAGACTATCTGTATGAGTTGCAAATTTTAAAGGACTATACCTGACGGCCTAGGTCTCTGTTCTACAACACTACCAAAGGTCCTACCTTTAATTGTATAGGTCCTGGTCTTGTTTGATTTACCAATTCAATACTTCGCAATATCCAAACTAAATTCTACTTGCCACTCTTCAACCCAGTGAGTGATATTACCACCTCCTCACCTTCCCCGTTTAATTTTAAAATTCCTTCCCCTCTGCAGGATGCCTTGATTCCGGCCTTGATTTTCACAAAGACACTGAGCTAGGGTTACCTTGTGTTGTGAGGGGGATGAGGGACTGATTGCAGACATAGTCAGTGGGGTGGAGAGGCTGGACGGTAATCAGCTGCCTTGTATCATTTCGTGGTTTGAGGAAGAGGGCAGTCACACATGAGAGGTGGATAATACTGATCCGTATTTTGGGGGCAGAAATTATGGTTTTTCTCTTTCTCTGTCTATTCAAGACCCTTCATTGTGCAGAGTGTGTCTGCAGGACTTCATTCCCTAATATTGCAGACTATAGATAATAGCGATTAACGATGGTCATAGTTAATTTCGATGGCACAACAAAAAGCCGGGAACTATAGACCCGTGAGCCTGATGTCAGTGGTGGGTAAGTTGTTAAAGGTGATTCTGAGGGATAGGATTTACATGCATTTGGGAAGGCAAGGGCTGATCGGGGTAGGCAACGTGTATTTCTGCATGGGAAATCATGTCTAATTAATTTGATTGAGTTTTATGAAGAGATGACAAAGAAGATTGATGAAGACAGTTTGGTAGATATTGTCCACATGGACCTCAGCAAGGTGTTCATAACATTCCGATTGGTAGGCAGATGAGTAAGGTTCGGTCACATGGGATATAGAGGAAGCCCGTCATAATTGGCTTGAAGGTAGAGGCTTGTGAGCAGCACTGTGCTGTAAGGATCAGTACTTAGTTCACTGCATTTCATAATTTATGTCAGGGATCTGGATGTGAATATCGGGGCCATAGTTCGTAAGGTTACAGATGACATCAGAAAGATGGTGTAGTAGATTATTTCAGAGTACAACGAGACCACAATTAGATGGGACAATGGTGCAAGGAATGACAGATGACGTTTAATTTAGATAAACACGAGGTTTTGCATTTTGTGAAGACAAATCAGAGCAGAAATTATACACTTAATGGTAAGGTCCTGGGGAGTGTTGTCGATCAAAGGGTCTGAGTGCTGCAGGTACATTATTCCTTGAAAGTGGAGTTGCAGATAGACAGAACACATTTGGCACTTTTGCCTCCATCAGTCAGAGCATTGAATATAGGAGATGCATCTGTACAGGATGTTGGTGCGGCCACTTTAAGAATACTGCATACAACTTGTTAGTCTGCACAAAAGATTGACACGTGTGTTCCAGGACTGGAGGGTTTGAGCTTCAGGGAGAAGTTGATTTGGATGAGGTGTTTCTCCCTGGAGTGTCAGAGGCAGAAGGGTGATATTATAGTGGTATATAAAACAATCAGAGGCATGTACATTCCGAACAGGCACTTTCGATTTCCCAGGGTCGGAGAGCCCAGAACAAGAGGGCATAGGTTGAAGGCGAGAGGGCGAATGATTTAGAGCGGAGTTAGAGTAAATGTTGCACACAGAGAGTGGTGTGTGTACAGAAAGTGCTGTCAGAGGAAGTGGTGAAGTTGGTTACAATCGCACATTTAAAAAGTATCTGAGAGGAGGGATATTGGCCAAATGCTGGCAAATGGGACTTGATCAGATTTGATATCTGATCGGAGTGAACCGATTGGACTAACGGGTCTGTTTCCGTTCTGCATGACTCTCTGATTCTATAAGAGGGATGACGAATAATTCTGAAAGAACCTTTCAAGTCAGAATTCTCTTCACTGCAAGTTTATCGTGCCTCTATGTTCACATTGATTGAAAGCTGCGTTAGTTAAATATTTGACAGGGAAGTGAGTCACGGATAATGGGATACAGGCAGGAAAGTGGGGCTGAGTCCACAACCTGATCAGCCACAATCTTAGTGCCTGGTGGAGAAGGCTCAAAGTATCTAATGACCCAATCCTGCTCCGCAGTCCCATGTTCCTGTGTTCCATTCTGCACACCAAACCTGTTAGACAGGAACAGTGGGAGGCTACTTATTGCTATAAACTGGTGCACAGAAACAGAGGAGACCATTCGGCCCTTCAAGACTATCACACACGCTTTGAGGCGATTTGGGAAATGTAATTGGAAAGCCCAGGATGGGTATGAAAGAGGCCCCTCATCTCTCTTTACAGACCTTCTTCTGTCTGCAACTTGTGCTTTATTTGTTGGTCATGTTGTAGACCCAAATTCACTGTAAATACAGCTCACATACCTCACCCAGAGATGGCTCACAAAATCCTCGGGTCTCCCTGACTGCAACATTCAATAACAGAACATTCTTGAAAATAACACCCACTAACTTTCCAATAACTGAAAGTGTGAATATTAGAAACAGGGGCAGGTCATTCACTCCCCAAGCCTGCCTAACATCACGACTGATCTGTTCTTTGTCTCAAATCCTCTTTTATACACAATTCTTCAAAGCCCTCAACTCTGTGACAGGTCAATATCCATCGACCTCCTCTTCATATACTTTCAGTCATCTAGCTCCCCGAACATTCTTGAGAAGAGAAATCCTCACATTCAATACCACCTGTTTGAAGAAAGCACTCGCTGCTCCAATATCATGGCTTAATGGTGTGAACAAAAGAAGTTGACACAAGGGTTCAGGTAAAAATGACTGAGCCTGATATGAAGGCAGTGGTTGACTTCTGCTGGCATCAAGGAGCTTAACAAAACTGGACTTAATGGGAATCAGAGAAAACTCTCCAGTATTTGGAGTCAAACATGGCACAACAGAAGATGTTCATCATCTCTTTCCTGGGTCACCTCTCTGGGAGATCCTCAGGGTAGTTTCCTCTTCACAAACATCTTCAGCTGCTTTATCAATGTCTCCCCGCCCCCACCTTCCCCACCATGAGATCAGAAGTGGGAATGGTCACTGACGATTCCACAATGTTCAGAATGTTTTGTCCCCCATCAGCTCCTGAACTGGTCTGTGTCCATGTGCAGCAAGACCCAGACTCCATTGGGGCTTGTGCTGTTAAAGTGTCCGTAAGATGCATGTAACAGCACTGCCTGACACTGCACATTTCCACAGTAAAACAAGAGTTCATTCAGCACCTCACTCTCGTTTCACAGGAATATGAGGAAGTCATTCAGCCCATTGACATTATTGGAGATGAACAGGGACAGCCCATTCAGTGTCTCTAGCCTATTACTCAGGAAAAGAAGGAGTCTAGTGTAATGGACCACATCGGAGCCCTCGAAAATATTTGAAGGCGGTAACCTAGACTCTAATGCTTTCATATTTTAAACGAAATGTCAAACGTCTGTTCCAGATGCAATGTGACTGGTCAAACCACTCGGTGTGAAGAAAAACACCATTTATTTAAACATGAAAGATACGATGAAACCAAAGAAAGAGGAATCTAGAAAAACTTAAATCTATTGTACAGGTTAACAGAATAATGGTTCTTCGAACTATTACTAATGAAATTTTCTTATGTACGAAAAACCCATAAACACAGCCCCTGGCAAAAAGAAATATTCAGATACAGATTGTCACAAACATTTCTCCAATCCAGGAATTAAAAACAGCATCAAGAGAAAATTCAGAAAGAGTAGCAGCCAGGAGACATTCACTGAAGCTTCCAACTCTGTGGAGACCCCAATAGTTTCTGATATTACTGAGAAACCAAAATCCAATTATCCTAATCTGTGAGAGCTGGCCACACACATTCAGGCTGCATTAGAATTAACCTAAGGACTCCCTCGCTGTTTACTCAAGTGGTCTGAACTAGCCAGCTTGGTAACGATCATTCAAACTCTCTCTGAAAAGAAACCAGGACAAAATAACCTCTTGAAGCTTCAGCATCATCGCACTTTCAGCACATCGAGCTGTCAACAGGAACCAGGGGTAACCCAAACAGGCCCTTGGCCCTGTCCAATTGTACGAGGAAGAAGCCAGTCAGTCCCTTGAGTCACTTAAACAGCACTAAGATGAGGCCATTCAGCCCCTCGAGCCACTTATACAGGAACAGGAGGAGGCCATTCCCGCCTCAACGCAATTACACAGAGACAGAATGAGGTAATTGATGCTAATTCCTGATGAATGGCTCATGCCCGTAACGTCGATTCTCCTGCTCCTCGGATGCTGCCTTACCTGCTGTGTTTTTCCAGCAATCCACTCTCTACTCTGACCTCCAGCATCGGCAGTCCTCACTGTCTCTTAATTGATGCTCTAACATGATGAATAAGTGGAGCTGAGGCTGCACAGACAGACTGTTCCGCGTTGTTCCTCCTGGCTCCATTGATTATGATACACATGTGGGACTTTAACGTGGTTTTCTCGCTGTGAGGATTGAAGTCATATGTCTTGTGTGAAGTCTCAATAAGGCATCTTCCATCTCCGAGAAGCCAGCCTGGTGTTCTCTATGGCGAGCAGAAGCTGGTGGGAATGGCTACGTGTTTCAGAATGAAGGTATTGTGGCTACTGAACATGGCGTTCAGTACGGGAAAGTTAATTAAGGCACATAAACAATTAGCAAAGCCACGTTAGACTGATGAATGGACTTTCTAAGTTCAAATCATGCTGATCTTGTTCATGGTGATCATGTCTAGTGCATGTCCTGTAGTATAACCTGTGTGCCTTACTCTGTCCAAGTCGATTTCCACCCTATGATCTGCCGGGCCATGCTGATATTGATCTGCCTTAACTGCTCATAAATAAAGTGTTTCCCTGTACTGAGGTACACGTGACAATAAATCAGATCAATTAACCCTGGGTAAAGTATGGAATTTCTCACCCTATCCATGTCATTTTTGGAAATAAGTGATCGCTGCCTCTCCTCATGTTTTAGCATTGCTATTTCTTCGTCTCACACAGCTCCACAGTCTAAACCACAACATCTTCACTCTATCCTCATGTTACCATCACCTATGTCTGGGGTAAGGAGATCATTCCTTCCAAGGCAGATCAAATCGGTAGAGAGTGCCCCAAATACTCTCTCAGCAAGTCTACAACATCAGGAAGATGGCTTTACTTATGTACTCGAATCATCTTACAATGAAGGACAGCATACCATTGACTGCATCCACTATTTACACAGGGTTTGATTCGGACCGGTCAGCATAGACTTGTGAGTGCGATAAAATGCTTCCCAAATTTGTTAGAGTTCTTTGATGTAGTGACCAAGAAGGTTGACGAGGGCAGAGTGGTAGACGTAGTCTCTATGGATTTCAGTAAGGCCTTTGATAAGGTTCCACATGGCAGGCTGCTCTGGAAGGTTACATCACGTGGAATGCTGGGGGAGCTGGCCAATTGGATACACAGTTGGCTTGATGGTGGGAAACAGAGGGTTTAATGGAAGGATGCTTGTCAGACTAGAGGCTGGGTCCATAGCTGTTTGTTATCCATGATTGGGTTGAGAATGTACAAGGCATGATTAGTAAGTTTGCAGGTGACACTGAAATAAGTGGTAGAATGATCAATGAGGAAGTTTAGAAATTAACAACATTTTAAAAGTATTTGGATAAATATGTGGAGAGGAAAGGACTAGAAGGATATGGGTCAACTGCATGGAAATGGGGTTAGTGTGGATGGACATTTACAAGGTGGAGTCGAACCCCTCTGTTAATTAAAACCAAACACCCAGAAAAGCTCGCCTCACCTTGTAATCTGTTAAAATATGAGCGACACAGATCTCCTAAATTACACTATTTTAAAAAAAGAACAAGTTAGTTTCTTAACTTTAATAGTGAACACTAAACAACAACTATTCACTAACACAAGCCCCTCTTTTCTTAGCTACTTACTATCTGACTCCTAATCTGTAAAAATATGCTGTTCCAACAACCCACATATTAAGTATTATAATCTCAAGACCACACAGTCTCTATCTTCCCCGTTGTGTTCACTCTTCCAGCTGCTGATCTCCCTGGGTCATGTTTTTTTTTAACTGCAAGTAGGTTTTACATGAACATGTGCCTTTGATAGAGAGTGTTTGAGATGGTCAGTTAGCATACTCCTCTACAGCAGTTACACTGCTGTTGGGTGGCAGTGACTCTCCCTCTCGTGTTCAAAATGCTGGGATTATATACTTCCCATGATACAATAATTCTCATAATTTGCTTGCTTTCCAGGTGTCCAAACAATAATAGTCGAATTCCGTTGGCTTCTGGTTTCCTGAGCGTTGTTTAAAATCCTTGGTTATATTTGAATTGGTGTTAAAACAGCCATTTCTTATCTAATTGTTACATGTGGAACAGACTGACCTTTAGCTCGCATCTATGGCTGTACTTTCTATTCAGCAAAACCCGTTCTGTCTTAAAGTGACCAGACATGCTTTCAGCTTCATAACATCTCCCCACTTCAGAAAAAATATGAACCCTCAGAATGAAAAGATAACTTCATTTATTTTTCTCTAATTCTTAATCCCATTATTAAGAAATACAAAAGTATTAATATCTGTTATGCCATTCATACTAATTCTGCACAGATATATAACACTGGAATAAGTCAAATCTTATCTACGCTTAGTCCTTTAAATCCTCGATAACACATCTGCTATCACATATTTCGGATCCACAGCATATACATTTTGTAAGTTTAAAGTCGGTAAGATAAGACTCCAATGAAATAGTCTCATATCCTGGTCTTTAAATATTCCAGAAAATGCGAGAGGATTGTCGTTGTCCACAACCATCTCCGACAATTTGTTTGTCATATAAACATTAAAATATTGTCAGGCCAATACGAATCATTCTTGTTCAATAATGGAGATTTTGTATGTTGTTTCTGGTGAATATTGAGTTTTTTCGACAAGTCGCCAATTGGCCATTCAATTCCATCATCATCTTACTGTATCAATACATCGCCGACACCTATACCCCTAGCATCAAACACAATTTTCAAGGGGTTTCAAAATATTTGGTGCAGATAAAGCTGGTGCGGTGATTAATCCTGCTTTAAAGTTCTCAAATGCCTCCTGGCATTGTTATGTCCCCATTCAACAGATTATCACCATGTCAGGAAGAATGCAAATACTTCTATCACTTACTATTAGAGGCTGAGAGAAAGTGTGGACTGCAGATGCTGGAGATCAGAGCTGAAACGTTTGGGGCTGGAAAAACACAGCAAGTCAGGCAGCATCCGAGGGGAGGGGAATCGACATTTCAGGCACAAGTCCCTCATCAGGAAAGTAAGGGATAAGGGAGCGGGAAGTGGTTGGGAAATAAATAGAAGGGTGAGAGTGGAGCTGGGTGGAAGGGAGCTTGGAAGGCAATAGGTAGATGTCGGTGGGGTGTGATGGTGATATGTCGGAGAGGAGGTGGTAGGACAGTTGAAACCGTCAAACTATACAGCATCAACGTTGACTTAACCAATTTCCAAATCGCCCCTCCCCAACCTCATCCCAGATCCAACTGTTGAACTTAGCACCGCCCTCTTGTACTGCCCAAACTGTCCGTCTTCCTTCCCAACTATCCCCTCCGACATATCACTATCACTCCCACCTACATTCCCTATCACCTTCCCAATGACCCTCCCACCAGCCCAGCTCCTAACCTCCTATTTATCTTTCAGCCCCCTTGTCCCCCCACCACATTCCTGACGATGGGTTTATGCCTGATATGTCGATTGTCCTGCTCTTCGAATACTGCCTGATCTGTTGTACTTTTCCAGTGCCCCAACTTCTCAACTTTTAGAGAATGAGCATATCCCGTATCTTACAAAATTATATCTTCTTGTCCTTCTCCCTCTGTTCTTTCTGAGCCAATTTTGCAAATATTACAAAAACGGTTTTGACATTTTCCTCACCGAAATATGGCAATATATTAACATAGTAGTGTACATCTCTACATTCTCCCTTCATCTTCATCTGCTAATTTAACTTTCTTACCTAATTCCAAACATCTGAATTTCAATTTCCCCCTCTCTTTTTCCACTCTTTCTCTTTTTTCTCTCTCTCTTTCTGTATCTTTCTTTATCTTCTAGCTCATGTTGCCACGTGTGCAATTTAAGTTTTTCTAACTCGCCTGCAAATGCCTGTTTCTCTGATACACAAAGTGCTTGACCAACTCCATTACAATTTCAGCATTCCTTTTGTCCCTAGTGAAACCCAATTCTAATCTACTTGTTAATTCTAAAAGTTCGCCCTTCCTATGTCTTTCCACGCCTTCTTGGCAAATTTGGGAATCACCTTCAAACCCCAGAACCCCTTTAGTAATGTTAAAAGCAATTTATTTTAATTTAACCAACCACAAGGAAGCAAAATTAAATGAATTTTCTCACCAGTTTTATTTGAAGTTCTAGGTCACTAACTGCCAAGTGATGGAATCTGCTGGGTCCTTTTGTACCACAAATCTTTTCAATCCCGTACGACGAGCCCTCAAACCATTATGATGTCAATGTCGAAACCCTCTGTTAATTAAAACCACACACCCAGAAAAGCTCACCTCGCCTCATACTCTGTTAAAACATGAGTGACAAAGTCGTCCCAAATTCCACTATTAAAAGTAAAATAACAATTTATGTAAGTTAACTCGCTGAGCTGGAATGTTTGTTTTCAGATGTTTCGTTACCATGACTAGGTAACACAATCAGTAAGAGTCTCCGGTGATACACTGGTGTTATGTCCCGGCTCTCTATTTATAGGTTTTGGTTTCTTAAGCTGGGTGATGTCATTTCCAGTTCTTTTTTTCAAGGGAAGGTAGATAGGATCTAAATTGATTTGTTTATTAATGTACTTCTGTTTAGAAGACCATGCCTCTCAGAACTTTCGTGCGTATCTTTGTTTCGCCTTTCCTAGGACGTGTGTATAGTCCCAGTCAAAGTGGTGTTCTTCCTTGTCTGTATGTATGGAAACTAGTGATAGCGGGTTATGTCTTTTGGTGGCCAGTTGGTGTTCATGTCTCCTGGTAGCACGACAACAGGACAGTTTGAAATGGAGGAAAAATGATTTTATATACACTGTTTAATCAGTGTGTGTTCAGATAAGGAAGATTGTTCATATGTGTACAACACATTCTGAATGAACAACGGAGACACAGTTAACAAAAAATGATGCATATGATGTATAACATTTATAAAGCATTAAAACATTATTTTATCCTCATCTAAGTGATATGTTCCCCTTCTTACAACGTTCCCCCTTTTCTGGGATTCCCTACTCTTGTCTCCCATTCTTTTCAGAATGTGTGTTATAAATCTTGGTTATGGTGTCCCAACCTATTTCAGTTAATCCCCTTTCTACCACGAATTAAATATATTGGCCTGTTGGGTTCTTTCCAACGCTAGTGTCTGTCATATTATTGGAGAGAAAAATTCTGGCATCAGACCCAGCATTTGAACATACTACTCTGTTGTGCATGCATTGTTTAAAGGACCACAGCACACAGGAATTGCCAAAACATTGAAGGATGTACATCTACTTCTTTCGATAATCTAGTTTTCTCATTTTTCTTATCTCCACATCTACATTCTGTCGCTCGTTCTCTCTTTTTATCTAGTTAAGAAATCCACCAATTATTCTTCGTGTCCCATCTCAAAAACTCCTTCTTTCAGTTTATATCTATTGCTCTCATTTCGATGTAATGTGATTATAAGTGAGTAACGTAAGTACAAAGAAATGTGGGAGGAGTTGACCAGAGTTAATTGGAAGGGAAGCCGAACAGGGAAGACCATGGAACAGCAATGGCAGAAGTTTCTGTGGATAATTCGGAGGATATCAGAAATTCATCCCAAAGGAGATGCAACATACTCATGTGAGGACAAGGCAGCCATGAGCGATAAGGCATCAAACCATACGAGGAAACATACAATGTGGTGAAGATGATTGGGAATCCAGAGAATTCATTGGCTCTGAAACTACATAAGGCTGGCATCACTGACACTACAGAGCTCTTAATCATGGTCAGGGAGAGAAACAGGGAAACACATTCCCCTCAAACACAGAAGATGGCATTAGTGCAGGAAAACTACAGATGAATTAAATAATTGAATTAAAATCAATTAGATGCTTTTGCGGAATGTGTCAGATTGAAAGCATGACCCAGGGAGAGACCCTCAGCAGAATGACGATTTGAAAATGAAAGTATTAGCACATCAGAAACCAGAGTAGGTCATTGAGTAGAGGGCTGATGGGTGAATGGGTCTCGATGTGAACTGGGGAACAGACAGCGGAATTGCATTGCAGATATTGCAGCTCAAAATTGTGTATTCATGTAGTGCTTCAGACCACAGCAGCAGGAGAAGCAGAACAGGATTCATACACAACCTGAAACATTTTGCCCTGGATAATCTCCTCAGTCTGCCATTACCATCAACACGATCTATGGTTCAATGACGAGTGTGGGTGAACGTGTCAGGGTCAGAACCACGTGAACCTAAACCTCATGCTAACACATTAACGCTACCACACTTGACCAACAGATCTCATTGAAGCTCTGAAGTCCTGCCACATTCAGTCATAAATGGTGATGGATGATGAAGCAAATGACAGAGGAAAGGACTGCACAAATATCCCCATCCTAAATAATGAGACAGTCCTGCATATTAGTGTAAAAGACAAGCATGTAATACCTACACCACCGTCAGCCAGAAGTGTTAAGTCAATGATCCATCTCACTTTCGTCATGATGCCCACAGCATCACAGATGCCAGTCTTCAACCAATTTGATTCACTGCATGTGACATGAAGAAACAGCTGAAAACAGTAGATACGACAAAGGCAATGGGCCCTGACACCATTCCTGCAATAGGGCTGAAGACTTGTGCTGCAAAACAAGCCGTGTCCCTGGGAAGGCTGTTTCATTCCAGCTCCAACTCTGACATCTCCCTGGCAATGTGGAAAACTACTCAGCTATGTCCAGTCCCCGAAGAGCGGAATAATTACAATCTGACCAAATACCATGCCCTCAGTACAATCACGATAGTCAAATTGGTGGAAGTTATTTTTGACAGAACTGTCAAGCAGCACAGAACTAAGCTGTGCAGTGTGGTTTCAAATAGGTCCCCATGTAGAGATGGTGCTGTTGTGGAAATGTCATTGGATTATTAATCCAGACCAGGTTAATGCTCTGGCAGCTGGTGTAAGTTAAAAACAATTAATAAAATATCGAGACTTAAAATCTGGTGCCAGTAATTGTTACCCTGAAGCCAATGTCGATTAAAAACAGCAGTTTGTTTCCCTCATGTACTTTCAGGAAGTGAATCTCCTGTGGTTTCCTGATCTGGCCTAAAAGTGACTTCAGACGCACAGACATCTGATAAACTCTTCAATGGTCTCTGTCATGGCTCCAAAATTATCATCCCTGCTTCGAGTCTGTCTCGCCCTGTCAGAGTTTATATATTTCACTGAGATCTCCACTCATTTTCCTAAAGTCCATGGAATAAAGGCCCAGTCGCACCAAACTCTGCTCCCACAACAAGCCTGTCATCCCAGAAAGTCTGGTCATCCTTTGCTGCACTCCCTCAATGTCAGGTTTGTCCTTTATCAGGTAAGGAGACCAAAACTGCACACAATACTGCAACATGTTCGAGATGGGGTCTCACCAAGGCCCTGTCCAGCTGCAGTAAGACACCCTTACACCTGGACTCAGATCCCCCTGAAATGAAGGTCAACACACCATTTACCTTCCGAACTGCTTTCTGTTCCTGCAAAAAATACTTTCAGTGACCAGTATACAGGGAGATCCAGATCCTTTACAATATTAAAGGTACCCAACTGTGGGTCTATCTACACTGGTAAGTGTCCCAATGTCATTCCCAGTATTTGCTGGCTTCAGAACTCACTGCCCTGTATGGACGGCGGAGATCGGTGAAGAATGAAACGAAAAGAGGCATAAGTCCCTTTATAGAGTAACATTTTTCAACCTTTTCAAATGGTAGGCTGCCCTTCTATTTTTCCCATCAAAGAGCACAACGTCACATCTACCCACATTGTTCCTCATTGCCTCGCATTTGCACAGACACTTTACTTGCCTCAGTCACCTTGGAGCTTTTTTAACATCCTCCTCATCCACTCACAATCCGACATCGATTAATCCCATCAGCAGGATTGGAAATATTGCATTTGATTCCCTCTGACAAAAGTTTAGTGTGTATTTGAAATAGCTCGGGCCCAAGCACTGCATCCTGCTATATCCCCGAGTCCTCTGGTCAAAAACCAACATTGATTTATTCCTACTCCCTGTTTCCTGTTAGCTCTCCCATTGTAAAACCATGCCCTTCTGTTAGCCCCAGTCCCATACAATTCAAATTTTCATAGTAGGCTTGGGACATGATCAAATCTCTTTCTGAAAATCCAATCGTATTGCATTGATTGCTTCTCTATAGTTTTGCTGAAAGTCAGTTTCTCAAATATGATTCCCATTTGATAAATCTCTGTTGTTTTTTACTCAGTCCACTGCTTTCAATTAGAGTACTTTCTCCAGAACGTTTATTTGGTAATTATATTCTATTCCCTTTTGCTCTCTCACCAGATTCAACTTTCCTCGTATTACGAGGAAGATTGTTTTTATGTTTTGTTTTCTTCTGTAAGGACATTACTGAAATATTTGCTGCATAGTTCTGCCATTTCCCTCTTCTCCATTCTCTGGATATAGACTGTATCGAATCTGCACGTATTTTTCCCTTAATTTTGCCATTGACGTACTTTATGAAGCGATTATAAGTTCACTCTTATTACCCTTGTGCATATAGAGTGTTCTGAAACCCATCGATTTCTGTCTTAAGCTTTTCAATGATTGACCTTGCACAACTATGTACTCATAGAAGCATAGACTCTGCACTGTCAGAAAAACAGCACGGTCTAGAACATAGAACATAGAACATAGAACAATACAGCACAGAACAGGCCCTTCGGCCCATGATGTTGTGCCGAACATTTGTCCTAGCTTAAGCACCCATCCATGTACCTATCCAATTGCCGCTTAAAGGTCACCAAAGATTCTGACTCTACCACTCCCACAGGCAGGGCATTCCAACCCACCCCTGACATCTCCCCTATACCTTCCACCCTTCACCTTAAATTTATGTCCCCTTGTAACACTCAGTTGTACACGGGGAAAAAAAGTTTCTGACTGTTTACTCTATCTATTCCTCTGATCATCATATAAACCTCTATCAAATCACCCCTCATCCTTCGCCGTTCCAATGAGAAAAGGCCGATCCTCGTAAAACCTATTCTACATTCCAGGCAACATCCTGGTAAATCTTCTCTGCACCCTCTCCAAAGCTTCCACATCTTTCCTAAAGTGAGGCGACCAGAACTGCACACAGTACTCCAAATGTGGCCTAACCAAAGTCCTGTACAGTTGCAACATCACTTCACGACTCTTGAATTCAATCCCTCTGCTAATGAACGCTAATACACCATAGGCCTTCTGACAAGCTCTATCCACCTGAGTGGCAACTTTCAAAGACCTATGAACATAGGCCCCAAGATCCCTCTTTCCTCCACCTCACTAAGACACCTACCGTTAACCCAGTATTCCGCATTCTTATTTGTCTTTCCAAAATGGACAACCTCACACTTGGCAGGGTTGAACTCCATCTGCCACTCCTCAGCCCAGCTCTGCATCATATCCAAGTCCCTTTGCAGCCGACAAGAGCCCTCCTCACTATCCACAACTCCACCAATCTTCGTATCATCTGCAAATTTACTGACCCACCCTTCGACTCCCTCATCCAAGTCATTAATAAAAATTACGAACAGCAGAGGACCCAGAACTGATCCCTGCGGAACTCCACTTGTAACTGGGCTCCAGGCTGAATATTTACCACCTACCACCACTCTCTGACTTCGACCGGTTAGCCAGTTTTCTATCCAATTGGCCAAATCTCCCTCTATCCCATGCCTCCTGACTTTCCGCATAAGCCTACCATGGGGAACCTTATTAAATGCCTTACTAAAATCCATGAATACTACATCCACTGCTCTACCCTCATCCACATGCTTGGTCACCTCCTCAAAGAATTCAATAATACTTGTAAGGCAAGACCTTCCCTTCACAAATCCGTGCTGGCTGTCCCTAATCAAGCAGTGCCTTTCCAGATACTCATAAATCCTATCCCTCAGTACCATTTCTATTACTTTACCTCCCACCGAAGTAAGACTAACTGGCCTGTAATTCCCGGGGTTATCCCTATTCCCTTTTTTGAACAGGGGCACAACATTCGCCACTCTCCAGTCCCCTGGTTACCCCCCCCCCCCCCCGTTGACAGTGAAGATGAAAAGATCATTGCCAACGGTCCTGCAATTTCCTCTCTTGCTTCCCACATAATCCTAGAATATATCCCATCAGGCCCGGGGGACTTGTCTATCCTCAAGTTGTTCAAAATGTCCAACACATCTTCCTTTCTAACATGTATCTCCTCTAGCTTACAAGTCCGTTTCACACTCTCCTCTTCAACAATACGGTTCCTCTCATTCGTAAATACTGAAGAAAAGTACTCATTCAAGACATCTCATATCTCTTCCGACTCAATACACAGTCCCCCACTACTGTCCTTGATTGGAACTACCCTCGTTCTCGTCATTCTCATGTTTCTCACATCCGCATAAAGTGCCATTGGGTTATCCTTGATCCTATCCGCCAGAGATTTTTCATGCCCTCTCTTGGCTCTCCTAATCCCTTTCTTCAGGTCCCTTCTGGCTATCCTGTATTCGTCCACTGCTCTGTCTGAACCCTGTTTCCTCAACCTTATGTAAACCTCCTTCTTCCTCTTTACAAGACATTCAACCTCCCTCGTCAACCAAGGTTCCCTCACACGACCATTCCTTTCCTGCCTGACCGGTACATACATATCAAGGACACGTCGTATCTGTTCCTTGAAAAAGTTCCACATTTCCACGACATCCTTCCCCGACAGCCTATGCTCCGTTAGGCTCCTCAGATCCTGTCTTACAGCATCGTAATTACCCTTCCCCCAATTGTAAAACCTACCCTGTTGCACGCACCTATCTCTCTCCATAACCAAGGTGAAAGACACAGAATTGTGGTCACCATCACCAAAATGTTCACCCACTAACAAGCCCATCACTTGTCCCGGTTCATTATCGAGTACCAAATCCAAAATGGCCTCCCCTCTGGTCGGACAATCTACATACTGTGTCAGAAAAGCTTCCTGGACACACTGCACAAAGACCACCCCATCCAATCTACTTGATCTAAAGAGCTTCCAATCAATATTTGGGAAGTTGAAATCGCCCATGACGACTACCCTGTGGCTTCTGCACCTTTCCAAAATCTGTTTCCCAATCTGTTTCTCCACATCTCTGCTGCTATTGGGGGGCCTATAGAAAACACCCAACAAGGTGACTGCACCTTTCCTATTTCTGACTTCAGCCCGTACTACCTCTAAAGGCAGATCCCCCTCGAACAGCCTTTCTGCAGCTGTTATACCATTTCTAATTAGCAACGCCACCCCCTCTCCTGTTTTACCACCCTCCCTAATCGTACTGAAACATCTGTAACAAGGAACCTCCAACAACCATTCCTGTCCCTCTTGTATCCACGTTTCCGTGATGGCCACAACATCGTAGTCCCAGATACCTATCCACCCCTTAAGTCACCGACCTTATTTCTGATACTCCTTGCGTTGACGTATACGCACTTGAACCCATCTCTGTGTCCGCAAGTACTCTCTGTAAGTGCTACCTTCTTCACAGCCTCCCCACACACTTGAACATCCTGACAAACAGCTAGCCAACTTGCTGGACTACAAGTCCGGATCCCATCCACCTGCCAAAATAATTTTAACCTCCGCCCCCGAAGATAGCTAGCACACCTACCCCACAGGATATTGGTCTACATTAGTCCCACGAGCTGGCAATGTGATGACACTTCAAGAGGTCGTCCAAGTACTTTGTAACAGCTCTGAGGTTACCTGTGACAACTCCCTCTCCGGTCGTACATACCAGGATAGATCGAGTGAATCCTTCGAAGAGTATAAAGGAAGTTGGAGTATACTTAACAGGGAAATCAGGAGGGCAAAATGTGGACATGAAATAGCTTAGTCAAATAGAATCAAGGAGAATCCAAAGTGTTTTTATATATATATTAAGGACAAAGTGTAACTAGGGAGAAGATAGGGCCCCGCTAGAATCAGCATGGCGTCCTTTGTGTGGAGCCACAGAAAATGGGGGAGATATTAAATGAATATTTTGCATCAGTATGTACTGTGGAAAAGGATATGGAAGATATAGACTGTAGGGAAATCGATGGTGACATCTTGCAAAATGTCCAGATATACAGAGGAGGAAGTGCTGGATGTCTTCAAACGTTTAAAGGTGGATAAATCCCCAGGACCTGATCAGGTGTTTCCAAGAACTCTGTGGGAAGCTAGAGAAGTGATTGCTGGGCCTCTTGCTGAGATATTTGTATCATTGATAGGCACAAGTGAGATGCCGGAAGACTGGAGTTTGGCAAACGTGGTGCCACTATTTAAGAAGGGTGGTGAAGACAAGCCAGGGAACTATAGACCGGTGAGCCTGATCTCGGCGGTGGGCAAGTTGTTGGAGGGAATCCTGAGGGACAGGATGTACATGAATTTGGAAAGGAAAGGACTGATTCGGGATAGTCAACATGGCTTTGTGCGTGAGAAATCATGTCTCACAAACTTGATTGAGGTTTTTGAAGAAGTAACAAAGAAGATTGATGAGGGCAGAGCAGTAGACGTGATCCATATGGACTTCAGTAAGGCGTTCGACAAGGTTCCTCATGGGAGACTGATTAGCAAGGTTAGATCTCATGGAATACAGGGAAAAGTAGCCATTTGGATATAGAACTGGCTCAAATGTAGAAGACAGAGGGTGGTGGTGGAGGGTTGTTTTTCAGACTGGAGGCCTGTGACCAGTGGAATGCCACAAGGATCGGTGCAGGGCCCTCTACTTTTTGTCATTTACATAAATGATTTGGATGCGAGCATAAGAGGTACAGTTAGTAAGTTTGCAGATGACACCAAAATTGGAGGTGTAGTGGACAGCGAAGAGGGTTTCCTCAGATTACAATAGGATCTGGACCAGATGGGTCAATGGGCTGAGAAGTGGCAGATGGGGTTTCATTTTGGGAAAGCAAATCTTAGCAAGACTTATACACTTAATGGTAAGGTCCTAGTGAGTGTTGCTGAACAAAGAGACCTTGGAGTGCAAGTTCATAGCTCCTTGAAAGTGGAGTTGCAGGTAGATAGGATAGTGAAGAAGGCGTTTTGTATGCTTTCCTTTATTGGTCAGAGTACCGAGTACAGGAGTTGGGAGATCATGTTGCGGCTGTACTGGACATGGGTTAGGTCACTCTTGGAATATTGCGTGCAATTCTGGTCCCCTTCCTATCGTAAAGATGTGAAACTTGAAAGGGTTCAGAAAAGATTTACAAGGAGGTTTCCAGGGTTAGAGGATTTGAGCCACAGGGAGAGGCTGAACAGGCTGGGGCTGTTTTCCCTGGAGCATCAGAGGCTGAGGGGTGACCTTATCGAGGTTTATAAAATCAAGAGGGGCATGGATAAGATAAATAGACAAAGTCTTTTCCTTGGTGTGGGGGAGTCCAGGACTAGAGGGCATAGGTTTAGTGTGAGAGGGGAAAGATATGAAAGAGACCTAAGGGGCAACTTGTTCACTCAGAGGGTGGTACATGAATGGAATGAACTGTCAGGGAAAGTGGTGGGGGCTGGTACAATTGCAACATTTACAATGCAGCTCGATGGGTATATGAATGGGAAGGTTTGGAGGGAGATAGGCCAGGTGCTTGAAAAAGAGACTAGAGTAGGCTAGGATATCTGGTCGGCATAGACGGGTTGGACAAAAGGGTCTGTTTCCATGCTGTACATCTCTTTGACTGTATGAATCCGCGATTTTGTGACTCACTGCTTGTTATCTGTTATTCTGTATGTAAATCACCCTGAATCTCTCGATTAGATTCCATGCTGTAACTCACTCCTGGGTATCTGGTTTGCCGTATATAAACCACCCCGACCCTCTCGATTAGATTCCAGTCTGTCCTATCACTCTTGGGTATCTCATATGCTGTATGTAAACCACCCCGAACCCCTCGATTAGATTCCAATCTGTCCCTCACTCCTGAGTATCTCTTATGCTGTACGTAAGCCCTAAACCCTTCAATTAGATTCCAGTCTGGAACTCACTCCTGGGGATCTGTTATTGGATCTGTGAAATGATCCTTGTTGGATGTTCGACCAAAGACAATATAAACTAAATGCTCAAATGTTACATTGGGAGCAAGAACACAGAAAGCTGCTGTTTCATTTCTGTTCTGTTACATATCTCCAAGTTTCAGATTGGGGCTGAATTCCTGTCACAATGGGGAAGGTCTCAAAAGCTGTTTCCTGTCCTGCATGAATGCATCATCATAACATGAATTCCCTTGCAAGATAGGAAATGGAGGCAGCTTCTGGAAGGTGCCTGTATCTCTGTGTGTGTGTGATTCTGTGTGCCTGTGTATGTCTGTTTGTGTGTGATTCTGTGTGTGTGTTCAATGTTTTATATAATTTCGAACTGCATTGATGTTTGCAGTCTCTCTTGCATTTCCTTATTTATAAACTCAATGTTTTGTTGATATAAAATGGTGGCTGTGGACAAATCTAAAATGTCTGCCTGACTGATTTGTGTCAGGAATACTTTCAGCAAGGGAGAGGGGCAATGTGTCAAAAGCCATTTCCATTCATTGATGCTAGCAGAGATAGGAAATGGAGACAGCTCTTTGAAGGTGATTAAAATGCAAATCCCAGAACCTGTTTACAGTGAATGCGGAGAGACAACGTGAAATTCCAGTAATTTCTGCCTTACTTTCCAACTCCTAATATATAAGAGAAACATAATATACAAAACCTGAAAAGCTCAGCCACTGAATTGTAGATTTGCAGCGTTGGATCAGAATCCTGCCTGGCTAGGCCTCATCCCAAATTGAAGGATTTCTCAAATCCCACACTGACCTTCTGTGGGTTTAAATTGTGTGTTGTCTACAAATAAAATAAAATAATGCACGTGCAACTGAACAAAACTCTTTCTGGAACTTTGTGCATCTGTTGGTTTAAGTATCTTTCAACAGGATTGAAGATAAATGAGAGAGTGAGAGATAGGTTGCACTGTAACCAGAATGGCAGTGCAGTATAAAAGGTATATTAATACTTTCAGTGAAAGGGGAAAACAGAGGAGGATAGTCCTCAAACTAGGAAAGTTGGGAGTCAGTAAAGTTGTGTAGTTTGTGACTGCATTATGGTTATGTGAGTCAAGATTTGAAACCAGTTGGCCAATAGTACACTTTGAGACTCACTCCCAGTTACAAGTTATTTCACATAAAAAGGTTAACATATCCCTCAATTAGATTCCAGGCTGTAACTCACTCTGGGCTATCTGTTATTCTGTATATAAACAACCCTGAACCCCTCGATTATATTCTAGGTTGTAACTCACTCCAGGGTATCTGTTATTCGTATATAAACCACCCTGAACCCCTTGATTAGATTCCAGATTCTAACTCACTCCGGGGTATCTGTTATTCTGTATATAAACCACCCTGAATCCCTCGATTAGATTCCAGGCTGTAACACACTCCGGGGTATCTGATATTCTGTATATTAACCACCCGAACCCCTCGTTTAGATTCCAGTCTGGAACTCACTCCGGGCTATCTGTTATTTTGTATATTAACCACCCTGAACCCATTGATTTGATTTCACTTCCTGACATGTTAAGCTCATGTTCCCAACACAATCTAATCTCAATAATTATCAATGTATCACTTGTCCTCCTATCTGCTGGCACTACCATCATGTTAACTTTCTGATGTTTACGTACATGATTACCTGTAGCAGTGAGTCGCAGGTAGACAGAGTGGTGCTGAACACATTTGGCACATTTGCCTTAATCAGTCAGAGCATTGAGCATAGGAGTTGTGGTGGTATGTTGCATCTGTACAGGATGTTGGTGAGGCCACTTTAAGAATACTGTGTACAACTCGGTTTTCTGCAGAAATGACTTACACGGATGTTCCAGGACCGGAGGCTTGAGCTATAGGGAGAGACTGATTACCTTGAGGTGTTTCCCCCTGGAGTGTCAGAGGTTGAGAGGTAACATTATATAGGTTTATAAAATCATCAGGGGCATGGATATTCTGAACAGCCATGTTCTGCTCCCAAGGATAGGGGAGTCCAGAACAAGACAGCATAGGTTGAAGGGGAGAGGGTGAATGATTTAGAAGGCACCTGAAGGTAAATATTTCACACAGAGAGTGGTGTGTGTACAGAAAGTGCAGTCAGAGGAAGTGGTCAAGGCGGGTACAATCACAGGAGGAATATTGGCCAAATGCTGGCAAATGGGACTAAATCAGATTTGATATCTGATCAGAGTGAACAGATTCGACTAATGGGTCTGTTTCCGTTCTGTATGACTCTCTGATTCTATAAGAGGGATGACGAATAATTCTGAAAGGAACTTTCAATTCGGAATTCTCTTCAGTGGAAGATTATCGTGTCTCTATGTTCACATTGATGGAAAGCTGCGTTAGTTAAATATTTGACAAAGAAGTGAGTCATGCACAATGTGACGCACAATGTGGGGCTGAGACCACAACCTGATCAGCTACAACTTTAGTGCCTGGTGGAGAAGGCTCAAAGTATCTAATGACCCACTCCTGCTCCTCAGTCCCATGTTCCTGTGTTCCATTCAGCCGCTCAAACCTGCTGGACAGGAGCAATTGGAGTCTACTTACTCCTATAACCTGTTGCACAGAAACACAGGAGACTATTCAGCCCCTCAGTACTATCCCACACGGTTCGAAGTGAATTAGGAAATGTAATTGGAAAACCCAGGATGGTTACGAAAGAGGCCCCTCATCTCTCTTCACAGAGCTTCCCCTCTCTGCAACTTGTGCTTCCTTTGTTGGTCATGTTGTAGACCCAGATTCAGTGTGAATACAGCCCCCATACCTCACTCAGGGATGGCTCACAATATCCTCTGGTCTCCCTGTCTGCAACATTCAATAACAGAACATTCATGAAAATAACACCCACTAACCTCTCCAGTGTTTGGGGTCAAACATGGCACAAAGGAAGATGTTCAACATCTCAGTCCTGGGTCACCTCTGTGCGAGATCCTCAGGGAAGCTTCCCCTTCACAAACATCTTCAGCTGCTTCATCGATGTTTCCCCGCCCCCACCCTCCCCACCATAAGATCAGAAGTGGGGATGGTCGCTGAAGATTCCACAAGGTTCAGAACATTTTGTCCCCGTCAGCTCCTGAACTGGTCTTTATCCGTATGTAGCAGGATCCAGACTCCATTGAGACTTGTGCTGTTAAAGTGTCCGTAACATTCATGTAACAGCACTGCCTGACACTGCACATTGCCACAGTAAAACAAGAGTTCATTCAGCACCTCACGCTGGTTTCACAGGAATATGAGGAAGTCGTTCAGCCCATTGTCACTATTGGAGAAGAACAGTGACAGCCCATTCAGTGCCTCCAGCGTATTACTCAGGAAGAGGAGTCTAGTGTGATGGACCACACCAGAGCCCCTCGAAAATATTTGAAGGTGGTAGCGTAGATTCTCATGTTTTCCTATTTTAAAGGAAATGTAAAGTGTCTGTTCCAGATGCAATGTGACTGGTCAAACTACTCGGTGTGAAGCAAAACACCATTTATTTAAACACGAAAGAGGGAATGAAACCAAAGAAAGAGGAATTTAGAATAACGTAATTCTATTGAACAGCTTAACAGAATAATAGATCTAGGAACTATTACTAATGAACTGTTCCAATATAGGAAACTTCCATAAACACAGCCCTTGGCAAAAAGAAATATTTTGACACAGATTGTCACAAACATTTCTCCAATCCAGGACTTAAAAACAGCATCAAGAGAAATTTCAGAGAGGGTAGCAACCAGGAAACATTCACTGAAGCTTCCAACTCTGTGGAGACCCCAATAGTTTCTGAAATTACTGAGAAACCAAAACCCAGAGATCCTAATCTGTGAGAGCTGGCCACACCCATTCAGGCTGCATTAAAATAAACACAAGGTCTCCCGAGCTGTTACTCAAGTGGTCTTAACTAGCCAGCTTGGTAACGATCGTTCAATTTCTCTCTTAAAAGAAACCAGGACAAATTAACCTCTTAAAGCTGCAGCATTGTCACACTAGTCAGTACACTGAGCTGTCAAACAGGAACCAGGGGTAACCAGTCAGGCCCTTGGCCCTGTCAAATCGGACGAGTTTGAAGCCAATCACTCTCTTGAGTCACTTACACAGGAACAGAAGGAGGCCATTCCCACCTCAATGCACTTACACGGGGGCAGAATGAGGTAATATTTCCTGATTCCTGATGAATGTCTTATGCCCAAAACATGGATGCTCCTGGTCCTCGGATGCTGCCTGACCCGCCGTGCCTTTCCAGCAATTGATGCTCTACTCTGATCTCCAGCATTGGCAGTCTTAAGTGTCTCCTAATTGATGCTCTAACATGATGAACAAGTGGAGCAGAGGCTGCACAGACAGACTGTTCTACGTTGTTCATCTTGGCTCTGTTTCTTATGATACACATGTGGGACTTTAACGTGGATTTCTAGTGGTGAGCAGGGAAGCCATATGTCTTGGGTGAAGTCTCAAGAAGGCATGTTCCATCTCCGTGAAGACAGCCTGGTGTTCTCTATGTAGGGCGGAAGCTGTTGGGAAAAGCTACCTGTTTCAGATGGAAGGTATTGTGGCTGCTGTTGGGGATTGTGAGCAACCTGACGTTCAGTACAGGATTCACCCGCCTGGGGATAACATGGGGATAGTTAATTTAGGCATATGAACTATTAGGCAAGTCACGTTAGAGTGATGAATGGACTCTCTAAGTACAAATAATGGTGATCTTGTTCATGTTGACCTTGTCTAGTGTATATCTCGTGCAGTGTAACCTGTATGCCTTACTCTGTCCAAGTCTATTTCCACCCTCTGATCTGTCTGGCCATGCTTACTATGATCTGCATCCACTGCTCATAAACAAAGTGTTTCCCTGTACTGCGATACACGTGACAATAAATCAAACCAATCAATCCTGGGTAAAGTATGGAATTTCTCTCCCTGTCAATGTCTGTTTTGGAAATAAGAGATCGCTGCCACTCATCGTGTTTCAGCGTCACAATTTCTTCGTCTCTCACAGCTCTACAGATTAAACACTCAGCTTATTCACTCTATCCTCATGTTACCATCACCGGTGCCTGTGCTAAGGGAATTATTCCTTACAAAGGACATCGAATCTGTACAGAGTGCCCCAAATGCTCTCTCAGCAAGGCTCTACAACAGCAGGAAGATGGCTTTACTTATGTACTCGAATCATCTTACAATGAAGCACAGCATACCATTGACTGCACCCATTACTTACACAGGGATTGATTCGGAGCAGTCAGCATAGACTTGTGAGTGGGAAATCATGCTTCCCAAATTTCTTAGAGTCCTTTGATGAAGTTACCAGGACGTTTGATGAGGGCAGAGTGATAGACGTAGTCTCTATGGATTTCAGTAAGGCCTTTGATAAGTTTCCAAATGGCAGGCTGCTCAGGAAGGTTACATCTCGTAGAATGCGGGGAGAACTGGCCAATTGGATACACAGTTGGCTTGATGGTAGGAATCAGAGGGTTGAGTGGAAGGATGTTTGTCAGACTGGAGGCTTGGTCCATTGCTGTTTGTTATCGATGATTTGGTTGAGAATGTACAAGGTATGATTAGTAAGTTTGCACATGACACGAAAGTAATTGGGAGCATGATCAGTGAGGAAGTTTCTCAGAAATTCCAGCAGGACCTTAATCAGGTGGGAAATGGGCCGAGAAATGGCAAATGGAATTTAATATAGAAGCGTGCGGTCTTGCATTTTGGAAACTCAAATCAATGTAGGAGTTTCATGGTGAATGGGAGGTTCTTAAGGGGTGCAGTGGGCAGAGGGACCTTGGCGTTCAGGTGCACGGTTCTCTAAGAGTGGAGTCACAGGTAGACAGGGCAGTGAAGAAGGCTTTTGGCACATTGGCCTTCATCAAGCATGATATTGAGTATAGAAGTTGGGACCTTATGTTGCAGTTACACAGGACTTTGGTAAGGCCGCACTTGGAGTATTGTGTTCAGTTTTGTCACCTTGTTATGGGGGGGATGTTATTAAATTAGAAAGAGTGCAGAAGAAATTTACAAAGACGTTGCCAGGACTCAATGGTCTGAGTTATAGGGAGAGGTTGGATAAGCTAGGACCTTTTCTTTAGCGTGTAAGAGACTGACAGAGTCCTTATAGAGCTGTATGAAATCACGAGGGGTATGATAGGGTTAATGCTCTCAGTCTTTTTCCAAGGTGTAGAGAATCGAGGATTAGAGGGGATCAGTTTAAGGGTAAAGGGGAAGGAATAAAAGGGAACCTGAGTGGCCACTTTTTTATACAGAGGGCTGGTACGTGGATGAGTTGCCAGCAGATATGGTTGAGGGGGGTATATTAAAAACATTTCAAAAACATTTGGATAAATATGTGGATAGGAAAGGACTGGAAGCATATGGACCAACTGCAGAGAAATGGGGTTAGCATGGATGGACATTTACAAGGTGGACTCGAACCCCTCTGTTAATTAAACCCAAACACCCAGAAAAGCTCG
The DNA here is from genome assembly GCF_037043375.1 of Chiloscyllium plagiosum. Lineage (NCBI taxonomy): Eukaryota > Metazoa > Chordata > Chondrichthyes > Orectolobiformes > Hemiscylliidae > Chiloscyllium > Chiloscyllium plagiosum. Next base: position 67,853,533 of record NW_028270184.1, on the reverse strand, counting down.
CCTCACCTTGTAATCTGTTAAAATATGAGCGACACCGATCTCCTACATTCCAGTATTCAAGCAAAAATTATCAAGTTAGTTTCTTAACTTTAACAGTGAACACTAAACAACAACTATTCACAAATACAAGCCCCTCTTTTCTTAGCTACTTACTATCTGACTCCAACTCTGTAAACATATGCTGTTCCAACAACCCACATATGAAAATTAAAACCTCAAGACCAGACAGTCTCTATCTTCCCCGCTGTGTTCACTCTTTCAGCTGCTGATCTCCCTGGGTCATTTTTTTATTGCAAGTAGGTTTACATGAACATGTGTCTTTGATAGAGAGTCTTTGAGATAGCCGTTAGCACTCCTGCTCTACAGCAGTTGCTCTACTGTTGGATGGCAGCAGCTCTCCCTCCAGTGTTCAAAATGCTGCGTTTATATAGTCCCCATGATATAATAATTCTCATAATTTGATTACTGTCCAGGTGTCCAAACAATAATATTCAAATTCTGTTGGTTTCTGATATCCTGAGCATTATTTAAACTCTTTGATTGCATTTGAATGGCTGTCAAAACAGCAAGCAAAACTCAGGTATCCATTTCTCAGCTAATGGTGACATGTGGAACAGTGTGACCTTTAGCTGACAACTGTGGCTTTAATTTCTATTCAACAAAACCCGATCTTTCTTAAAGTGCCCATATATGTTTTTGGCTTCATAACATCTTCCCGCTTCAGAAAATAAAATGAACCAGCAGAATGAAAAGATGGCTACATTTCTTTTCCTTTAATTCTTAATCCCAATTATATGAAATACAAAAGTATTAATCTCAGTTATATCATTCATATTAATTCTGCACACCAATACAACACTGGAATAAGTCAAACCTTATCTACACTGCTTTCCTTTAAATCAGCGAAAACACATCTGCTATCACATTGTAGGAGCCACAGCATGTACATCTTGTGAGTTTAAAGTCAGTAAGGTAAGACTCCAATTAAATAGTCTCATATTCTGGTCTTTAAATATTCCAAAATCTCCGACAATCTGTTTGTCATATACACATTAAAATATTGTCAGGCCAGTGTGAAACTTAATCATTCTTGTTCAATAATGGAGATTTTGTATTTTTTTTTCTGGTGGATATTGAGATTTTTCGACAAGTAACCAATTATCCGTTCAATTCCATCATCCTCTTTCTGTATCAATACATCTCCGACCCCGATATCCCGATCATCAAATACAATTTTCAAAGGGGTTCAGAATATTTGGTGTCGCTAAAGCTGGTGTGATGATTAATCCTGCTTTAAAATTCTCAAATGCCTCCTGGCATTGTTCTGTCCACCACAATTCTGTTTTCTTCTTTAATAAATCCATCAGTGGTGCCAAAACGCTGTTGAAGTTTGGAACAAACTTCCGATAGAATCCACTCAGTTCCAAAAATCGAAGCACCTCTTTCTTCGAGCATGGTCGTGGAAATTCCTCAAAGCCCTTTGTCTTTGTGTTCCATGGGGTCAACCTCCCATGTCCAATGTAATGTCCCAAGAACGTCACCTCTGCCTTCGCGAATTCTGTTTTCTTTAAGTTTATGACCAAGTTTGCTTCTTGTCATCGTTCAACATGCTCTGCCAACTGTAACATAGGAGCTTTCAATCACTTGCTAAAGATCACTACATCATACAGATAAAATGCACCATTTGTACATATGGCCACGACTCTGTTTCTGAGTCTTAAATGTGGCTGGTACATTATTCATCCATATGGATAATGGATGAACAACTTGATAAAGTATTTTGTCATCTTAGGTATCTTTACGAGATAGTTTAACTGACTCCACTTTTTTTTTTAATTTGAAAGGGGCCACTAAACCTGGCTTTGAAGAGATTTGTTACCACTGGTGGCAATATTAATACGTCATCCCCACGGGAAATCTTTAAAGTTTCGTGTTTTTATCTGCCACCTGCTTCACTCTATACTGTGCTCTTCAGATACTGTTTAGCAAACTCACCTACTCCAACTACTCTCTCCTTCACCTCATACACAGAATCCAGGTGTGAGATTTCCGACTTCGGTCCTGTCAATTTATATTTAATTAATTTCAAAGGACCTCTCACTTCATGTACGAATATTAACTCAAAGGAAGTAAAGTGAGTAAATTTATTTGGGGCATTTCTAATGGCAAACAATTTAATGGGGCACCTTTATCCCAATCATTTGACCAATCCTGATAGTACGCTGTTAACATAGTCTTCAGCGTCTGATGCTAACTTTCCAAGGCTCCCTGGGATTCAGGATGGGACGCCCTTGATTTGAAATGCTATATGCCTAAACTACCCATGACTTCCTTAAACAGATGTGTGACTGAATCTCTCTGGGTAGTCCACAGCGAGTCAAGAAAGTTACCAATTCCTCCACCTCCCTTTTTGCCTTGACACTCCAATAATGGAATTGCCTCTGGAAATCTGGGAGACACATCCATTATGGTCAGCAAGTATTGGTTTCCACTTTTACTTTAGAAAGGAGAGTGACACAATTAATCATAACCCACGTGCAAGGTTCTTCGAATGCAGGAATTGGCAAGAAAGGTGCTGGTTTTATTACTGCCTGTTACTTACCTACCATTTGGTATGTATATCACGTACAACAAAAAATAACAGTGTCCTTGTGCATTCCAGGCCACTAGAAATACTTCTGTACCTTAGCCTGAGTATTCTGTACACCTAAGTGACCGCCTGCAGTTAGTTTATGAGCTACCCGTAACACTGTAGTTGCTGCTAACACAATCTGGTGCACTTCGGCACATTTCCCTTCTGCAGTAACCTATCGGGGTCGCCATTTTAATTTTATGATTCTATCTTGAAGTTAATAACGTTCAACAATATATAGTATGATTCCTTTTCTGTGTGTGTGCATGTGTATGTGTGTGTGAATATGTGTGTATATATCTGTTGTAAGTCCATTCGCCTTTCTGGACTAAACACCTCTGCCTGATCCTCTGCCTCTTCAGGTTTTTCCTGCACCATCACACAAACAGGGTGTCAGTTCACTGAGCATCAACCCATTTGTCTTTTTCGTTCGTTTTTCCTTCCTGATGTAACTTATGACAGTGGGATCTTGTTACTACACAGTCTGGAAAAATTCCTGTGTAATTTTCTTTTAACTCACCAATTCCCTAGTCCTCCTTTGGCTTCTCCACCACAAGGGGTGCCTATCCCACCTCGCCTCCTGCTAAATCGTTCCCAAGAACAAACTGTATTCCTGGAACTGACACTCTGTTACTCACTGTCACTGTTACTTCCCTAATCTTGATTTGGCATTCCATCCTTATGTTACACAAGGGAATGCTTAATGTCTGTCCCCATTTCACAAATTAACACGCTCTTGATTAACATTCCAGAAAGAGTGAAGTAATATTTTCATCTCCTACTATTAGAGGGTGAGAGAAAGTGAGGGCTGCAGATGCTGAAGATGAGAGTTGAAAAGTGTGGGGCTGGAAAAGCACAACACGTCGGCAGCATCCGAGAGGCAGGAACGTTGACGTTTCAGGCATAAATCCTTCATCAGGAAAGTGGGAGGTAAGGGAGGGTCAAGGAGGTTGAGAAATTAATGGGACGGTTGGGGTGGAGCTGGGTGGAAGGGAGCTTGGAAGGCGATTGGTAGATGCAGGTGGGGTGTGATGGTGGTAGGTCGGAGAGGAGGGTGATAGGACTCCTATTGGTGGTAGGACAGCTTGAAACCTCAAACTGTACAGCATCAACATTGACTTCACCAAATTCCAAATCTCCCCTCCACCAACCTGTCCCAGATCCAACAGTTCAACCTAGCACTGCCCTCTTAAACTGCCCTAACTAGCCATCTTCCTTTCCACCTATCGACTCCACCCTACCCTCCGACATATCACTATCACTCCCACCTACATCTTCTTATTGCCTTCCCAGTGACCCTCCCACCAGCTCAGCTACTACCCTCGTATTTATCTTTCAGCCCCCTTGTCCCCCACCATGTTCCTGACGATGGGTTTCTGCCTGATATTCGATTGTCCTGCTGTTTGGATGCTGCCTGATCTGTTGTGCTTTTCCGACGCCTCACTTCTCAACTATTAGAGACTGAGCAGATCCCGTATCTCACAAAATTTTAACTTCTTGTCCTTCTCCCCCTGTTCTTTCTGAGTAAACTTTATCTACAGAGGTGTATTCTTTAGAGAGATCAGGCACTGCCTCCATACCCAGCCCTTGCCTAGGCTGTACAATTTCCTGCAGATCCTCGGCTCCACTTGGGGTCTCCTTTACCAGTTTCACTAATGCCACTGGGCTTAGCCTCTTCTTCCACATCTTTCCCCAAAGTGTCTTCCTTTAACGCCCAGCACGGTGTGTCCCAGCTTACTGCAGTGAAAACAACTTTTTCCCTGTGCCCTTCTTAAACCACCAGCACGGTAATTTTATGTGTTCCACTCCCCTATTGTGAGAGCACCTGAGGCCTTTCACCACCTTTCAACCCCCTTGGGCTTCTTTCGTCACCTATGGTAAACTATTGTGAGCTACTGTTCGCTTTGTAATGTGTGATCGTCTCTTCTCCCAATTTCTATCACTCACAGAGTAAAATTCATGCTAGAAGCTAAATTTCATCACATGCCACAATGCATATGTACCTGCCATCTCTGCCGTGCTTCTCACTTCTTGAACTTTCTATTCATTCACATGAACTCTTACTATCTCTAGAAGTAATTCTTTTAACTTCTCCAGCAGATTAATCTCCCTTCAAGCCTCACAGGTCTTATCCATTTTTAAGGCCAGCACCCACCTGTCAAAATGACTGTGGTTAATTCTTTCAAACTCAATGTAAGCCTGACCTGATTCCGTCTTCTACTTTTCTGAACTTCTGTCTATATGCTTCTAGTACCAATTCATAACCAATCAAAATAGCCAATTTGACATCTTGATAATCTCTTGGTCCCACATCTGACAGCGCTGCACATACCTCACCAGCTGTGCCCACCAGCTTAGACTAAACTAGCATTACCCACAAGTTCACTGGACATGTCATCTGCCGAACCATTTTTTCAAATGGAATAAAAAAGTTTTTGACATTTTTCTCACCGAAATATGGCAAGTTACTAACCTAGTTGCATACATCCCTACGTTCTCCCTTCATATCCATCCTGTTAATTTAACTTTCTTGTCTAATTCCCAAGTTCTGAATTTCAAATCCCCTCTCTCTTTCTTTTTCCTCTCTTTCTCTTTCGTCTCTCTCTGTTTCTGAGCCTTTATTTATCTTCTAACTCCAGTTGCCACATTTGCAATTTAAGCTTTTATAACTCTACTGCAGTTGCTTATTTTTCTGATACATCAAAGTGCTTAACCAACTCCATTACAATTTCAACCTCTCTTTTCTCCCTGGTTAAATGCAATTCCAACCTATTTCCTAATTCTAAAAAATGTCCTCCTTCTGTCTTTCTAAACTTCCTTGGAAAATTTGGGAACCTCTTTAGTAATGTTAAAAGCCATTTCCCTTACTTTTCATTTAACCAACCACAAGTAACAAAATTAAACGAATTTTCCCACTGGTTTTACTTGAAGATCAAAGTCACTAATTGCAATGAGTTGGAATTTGCTGGGACCTGTTGTATCTCAAATCTGTTCAAGTCAGTCCAAGTGCCACACGGCAAGGCCCCAAACTGTTATGACATCAATGTCGAACACCTCTGTTAATTAAAACCACACACCTAGAAAAGCTCACCTCACATCATAATCTGTAAACAATTGAGCGACAGAGATCTCCTAAATTCCACTAATAAACAAAAAAAAACAATTTATATGTGTGTAGGTTAGCTCGCTGAGCTTGAAGGTATGTTTTCAGAAAGTTCGTCACCATGACTAGGTGACATCATCAGTGAGAGTCTCTGCTGAAGTGCTGGTGGTATGTCCCGCCTCTCTATTTATAGGTCTTGGTTTCTTAAAGTGGGTGATATCATTTCCGGGTTTTTTAACAAGGGAATGTAGACAGGATCTAAATTGATGCGTTTATTGATGGACTTCTGGTTAGAATACCATTCCTCGAAGAAGGTTCTTGCCTGTCTTAGTATGTGTGTGTGCTTTGTCCCAGTCAAAGTGGTGCCCTTCTTTGTCTGTATGTATGGAACATAGTGATAGAGCTTCATGTCTTTTGGTGGCTAGTTGGTGTTCATGTATCCTCGTAACACGACAACAGGACACTTTCAATGGTGGAAAAATGATTTTATACACACTGTTTAATCAATGTGTGTGTGCAGATAAGTCGCATTTTTCATATGCGCACAACACATTGTAAATAAACAACAGAGACACAGTTAACGAAAAATGATGCATATGATGTATAAAATTGATAAAACATTAAAGCATGATTTGATCCTCTCAACGTTTCCTCCTTTTCGGGGATTCCCAACTCTAATCTCTCATTCTTACCAGGATGTGTGCTCCAAATTCTTGATTCTGGTGTCCCAACTTATTTCAGTTAATCCCCTTTCTACCGGGACTTCAATATGTTGGCCTGCTGGGTTCTTTCCAAAGCTAGTGTCTGTCATATTATTGGAGATAAATATTCTGGCATCAGACTCAGCATTTGAACATATTACTCTGTTGTACATTCACGGTACAAAGGACCACAGCGCACAGGCATTGCCAAAACATTGGGGGATGTTCATCTCCTTCTTTCGATAATGTAGTTTTCTCATTTTCCACATCTCCATATCTATATACTCTCTCTCGTTCTCCCTTTGTATCGAGTTAAGAAATCCACCAATTTTTCTTCGTGTCCCATCTCCCAAAACTCATTCTTTCAGTTTATATCTAATGCTCTCTTCAAGATGTAATGTGGTTACATTTAAGCAATGTAACTACAAAGACATGCGGGCTTAGCTGGCAGAGTTAATTGGTAGGGGACCTGAGCAGGAAAGACCATGGAGCAGCAATGGGAGGAGGTTCGGGGGATAATTCAGAAGATAATACCAGAAATGCAACCCCAAGAACTTGAAACATATTCATGGGAGAACAAGGCAGACATGAGTGATAACGCATCAAACCAAAAGAGAGAATATAGAATGTGGTGAAGATGTTTAGGAATCCAGAGAATTCATTGGCTCTGCAATTACATAACGCTGGCATCACTGATACTACAGAGCTCTTAATCATGGTCAAGGAAAGAAGCAAAGGAAAATCATTCACTTTAAACACAGAAGATGGTATTTCTCAAGGAAAAAGATTCAGGTGAATTAAACATTTGAATTAAGATCAGGGAAATGCTTTTGCGGAATGTGTCAGATTGGAAGCAAGACCAGGGGAGAGAGACCCTCAGCAGAATGAGAGTACGAAAATGGAAGTATTTCCACATCAGAAACCAGGTTCGGTCACTGAGTGCAGGGCTGATGGGTGAATGGGTCTCAGTGAGAATTGGGGAACAGACAGCAGAATTGCATTGCAGGTATTGCAGCTCGAAACTGCGTATTCATGTAGTGCTGTAGGCCACAGCAGCAGGAGAAACAGAACAACAATCAACCATAACCTGTAACAGTTTGCCAGGATAACACCTCAGTCTGTCATCACCATCAACACCATCTATGGCTCAGTGACGAGTGTGGGTGAACATGTCAGAGTCAGAATCACATGAACTTTAACCTGATGCTAACTCATTAAAGCTACCGACTTGACCAACAGATCTGATCGAAGCCCTGCAGTCCTGTCACATTTAGTCATAAATGATGATGGACGATTAAACAAATGACTGGAGGAGAGGGCTCCACAAACATTCCCATCCTAAATAATGGAACAGACCTGCACATCAGTGTAAAAGAGAAGGATGTTTATCTGCACCATCTTCTGCCAGAAGTGTGGAGACAATGATACACGTCACCGTCATCATGATGCCCACAAAATCACAGATGCCAGTTTCAACTAATTTGATTCGCTGCACGTGACATGAAGAAACAGGTGAACAATAGATACGATACAGACAATGGGTCCTGACTCCATTCCTGCAAAAGGACCGAAGACTTGTGCTGCACAACAAGCCGTATCCCTGGGGAAGCTGTTTCATTCCAGTTCCAAACCTGACATCTCCCTGGCAATGTGGAAAATTATTCAGCTGTGTCCCGTCCACTAAGAAGGGAAATATTACAAACTGACCAATTACTATCACCTCAGTCCCATCATGACAGCCAAATTGGTGGGAGTTCTTTTTGACAGAGATGTCAAGCAGCACAGAAATAACCTGTTCAGTGTGGTTTCCGATAGATCCCCATGTGGAGATGGTGCTGTGGAAATGTCACTGGATTACTAATCTAGACCAGGCTAATACTCTGGCAGCGGGTGGAAGTTAAACGCAATTAATAAAATAGCGAGATCTAAAATCTCGGGTCAGTAACAGTGACCTTGAAGCCAATATGAATTGTAAACAGAATTTCCTTTGCCAATGTACTTTTAGGAAGTGAACCTCCCACGATTTCCTGGGCTGGCCTAAAACTGACTCCAAAGACCCTGACATGTTATAAACAGTTCAATGGTCTCTGAAACGGTCAATCAAGGCACTCAGTTGTATCTAACTACTCGGAGGTCTGAAAGGATGAAACCGGACAGAATATCTGGCCTCAGCATCAATGTCGGAAAAGGGAATGGGAACACAGTCCTGTCGACACTGCAGAGACCTCCTTCCTGACATCTGAGAGCTTGTGACAGCATTTACCGAGCTTTCCCAGAGACTGCACAGAAACAGTGGGAAAGGAGTAGGTCATACAACACATTGAGCCTCCCCCATTCTAGTTCATGGAAAAAAATCTCCTCAATGCACTTAACTCACACGATATACATATCCGTTAATATGAGTAACCTTGGGAAGCTATAAAATAGGCGGTGCAGTCGTACGTTTGGTCCATCGAGTTTGCTACCCAACTCAATGTAATGATGGTTGGTCCTTCATTTCCACACCTGCTCCTGCTCTCCGATCATCACTTTACTGTCTCTCAATCTTTATTTATAATCAGTGTCTTGGTTTCCAGGTGCGAAAGAATTCCCCATGTTCACCAGTCTGTGAGTGCAGACATGTATTCTCATCTCAGTGCAGAGTAACCTGCCTGTACCTAATACTGTTGCTCCTTGTTCTAGACGTTCCAGCCAGGGGAATTATCATCCCTGCTTCCAATCTGTCTCACCCTGTCAGACTTTTGTACATTCCACTGATTTCTCCACTCATTCTCCTAAACGCCATGGAATATGGGCCCAGTCACCACAAAGTCTGCACCGACAACAAGCTCGCCATCCCAGATATCAGTCTGGTCATCCTTCAATGCTCTCTCTCTCAATGTCAGTTTGTCCTTTATTAGGTATGGAGATGAGAACTGGCCACAATACTGCACAATGTTTGAGATGATGTCTCACTAAGGCCCTATACACCTGCAGTAAGACACCATTTCTCCTGGACTCACATCCCCCTGAGATGAAGGTCAGCACACGATTTATCTTCTTTACTGCTTTCTTCCCTGCAATATTGCTTTCAGTGACTGGTGTACAAGGAGATCCAGATCCTTTTCAATGTAGTAGCTCCCCACTTGCTGGTTCTATGTACACTGGTCAGCGTGGCAATGCCATGCCTAATATTGACTTCTGGTTACAGAACTCACTGTGCTGCAGGGACCTCAGGGGTTTATGCAGAAGGAAACAACAAAAAGGAGCATACGTCCCTTTGTAAATCAACATGTTTCAACCAATCCTTTTCAAATGGTAGGCTGCCAAATTATCGTTTCCACCAAAGGGCACACCGTCGCCTTTATCCACATTGTTTTCCCTCTGCCACGTATTTACCCATTCACTCCACTTGTCTTAGTCTTCTCGGTGCTTTTTTACATCCTCCTCACCCACTCACAATCCCACATCCGTTAGTGCTGTCAGCAGGCTGGGATATATTGTATCTGATTCCAGCAACCCAATGTTTAAAGGGCATTGTGAACACCTGGGCGCCAAGCACTGATCCCTGCGACACCTCAGCAACCATCCTCTGTTAATTTCTATTTATTTATTTCGTGAATCTGGTGTCACTGGCTGGGCCAGCATTTATTGCCTGTCCCTAGTTGCCCGTGAGAAGGTGGTGATGAGCTGCCTTGTTGAACGCTGCAGTCCACCTGCTGTGGTTGACCTCCAATGCCATTAGGGAGGGAATTCCAGGATTCTGAGAATCTTTGGTGAATCATTTCACAGCAGCATATAGATAGTAAAACACTGCTGCTGCTGAGCGTTGATGGTGGAGCATTGTGGATGAAGGGACAATCAAACTGGTTGTTTTATCCTGGATGGTATAAAGCTTCTTGAGTGTTGTTGGGGCTGCACTCATCCTGGCAAATTGGGAGTCTTCTAACACACTTCTGATTTATGCATTGTAGATGATGGACAGACTTTTGGAAATCAGGATGTGAGTTACTCGCCACAGTATTCCTAGCTCCTGACCTGCTTTTGTAGTGACTGTGTTTATGTGGCGAGACCAGTGAGTTTCTGAGCAATGATTACCCACCAGGACTTTGATACTGGGGGATTCAGTGATAGTAACACCATTGAATACCAAGGGGCAGGTTAGATTGTATTTTATTGGTGATGGTCATGGTCTGGCATTTGTGTGGCCTGAATATTACTTGCCATTTGTCAGCCTGGATACTGTCCAGATCTTGTCACATTTGAACATGGACTGCTTCAGTATCTGAGGAGCCACAAATGTTGCAGAATATTGTACAATCATTGGCGAACATCCCCACTTCTGACCTTAAAATGGAGGGAAGGTCATTGATGAAGCAACACTGATGAAGTTTTTGTTCACTGCTCGTGGGACTCCTACAGACTTGGAGCTGAGTTGACTGAACTTCATCAACCACGACCATCTTCCTACGTGTTAGGTTTGAATCTAACCAGCGGGGGTTTGCTTCTGATACCCATTGATTCCAGTTTTGTTAAGGTCCCTTGATACCACACAGGGTCGAATGCAGCCTTGCCAAAAAGCGCTGTCACTATCACCCCACCTCTGTAATTCAGCTCTGTTGTCCATGTTTGAACAACGGTACTGAGGTCAAGAGCTGAGTGGCCCTGGTGGAGCCAAAACTGGTCGTCATTGAACAGGTTATTGCTGAGCATGCGCTGCTTAAAAGCACTGACACCTCCCACCACTTTACTGATGATCGACAGTAGACTGATGAAGTGGTAATTGCCCGGATTGGATTTGTTTTGCTTTTTATATACAGGAGATACTTGGGTAATTTTCTACATAATCGGGGAAAGCCATTGTTGTAACTGTATTGAAACAGTTTGGCTAGGGGAGTGGCAGGTTATGGAGCACAAGTATTCAGTACTATTGCCAGAATGTTGTCAGATTATGGACCCTATGGAGTATCCAGTATCTCCAATCATTTCTGGATATCACGTGGACTGAATCGAATTGGTTGATGACTGGAAACTGAATTGCTGACGACCACTGGAGGAGGCTGAAATGGATCATCCACTCAGCACTTCTGACTGAAGATTCTTGCAAATGCATCAGCCTTATCTTATACACTGAAGTGCTGGGCTCTTTCATCATGGAGGAAGGGATTATTTGTGGAATCTCTTCCTCCAGTGAATTGTTTAATTGTCCCCAATGTTTCTCGACTAGATGTGGAAGGACTGCAGAGCTTAGATCTGAACCGTTGCTTGTGGGATCACTTAGCTCTGTCTATCACTTACTGCTTATGCTGTTTAGCGCACAGGTAGTCCTGTTTGGTGGCATCACCAGGCTGACACCTCATTGTAAGGTATGCCTGGTGCTGCTCCTGCCATCCTGCACACTCCATTGAACCAATGTTGATCCTCTGGATTGATGGCAATTGTTGCGAGGGGGATATGCCAGGCCATGAGGTTATGCGGGAGTACAGTTCCCCTGCTATTGATGACCCACAACACCTTATGGACACCCAGATTTGAGCTGCTAGATCTGTTCGAAGTCTGTCCTATTAAACACCGTGATAGTACCACCCAAAATGGTGGAGGTTATTCTCAATATGCAGGTGTGACTTTGTCTCCACAATGACTATGCGGTGGTCACTCTTACCGATACTCTCATGGACAGATACTTCTGCAACTGGCAGATTAGTCAGGCTGTGGTCAAGTATGTATTTTCCTCTTGTTTGTTCATTCACCACCTGCCGACAGTTATGTCCTTTACGACCCGGCCAGCTCGATCAGTAATGCTGTAGCTGAGATACTGTTGGTAGTGAACATTGAAATCCGCTACCCAGAGTACATCTTCCCTATGTGCTACCCTCAGTGCTTCCTCCAAGTATTGGTCAGCATGGAGGAGTACTGATTCATCAGTTGAGAGAGGCTGGTACATGGTAATCAGCAGGAGATTTCCTTTCCCATGTGCAAACTAATACCATGAGACTTCATGGGATGCGGAGTCACTGTTGAGGACTCCAAGAGCAATTCCTTTCCAACTGCATCCCACTGTACCGCCACCTCTGCTGTGTTCGTCCTGCTGATGAGTCAGGAGATATCTGGGGAAGGTAATGGGGAGTCAGGGACATAGTCATGCTCCCAGAATCATACCTTACAGACAATGTCAGGCTATTACTTGACTAGTCTGTTTATTTCTATTCACTGTTTCCTGCCAGCCCACCCATTCTAGAAACGTGTCCATATATTAGCCCCAATCCACTCAGATTTGATTTTGCAAATTGGGCTTGGAGCTTTACCAACATTTTTCTAAAAATCAAAATGTTTTAGATCCATTGCTTCTCTTTCATTTGTCTCCCAGTTTGTTTCTCAAACATAATTCCCATTTCATAAATCTATGTTAGTGTTGTCTATGACCATTACTTTCAGACACAATAATTTCTGCTAAACCATTTACTTGCTATGTTTATTGTTCCATGTACTCTACCATTTTCCCTCACCAGACACGGTTTGCCTTGTATTGTTAGAAAGTTCTATGAAGGCAGAACTGAAGTAGTGGCTTCATAGTTCTGCCATTTTCCTGTTCCCCATTCTCCATTCTCTGGTTTCAAACTGTAAGGAGACTGCACTTGTTTTCTCATATTTCTCACATTGACATAATTTAACAAGCTAATAAAGTTCACTCTTATAACCCTTATGAATATAACTCTTCAGAAATCCATCCATTCCTGCCTTAAACTGCTCAATAGTTGACCTTCCACACCATATACCTCACAGGGGCATAGACTCTGTGCCAACAGAACGATACAGCACGATCTATACTGGTCCCACTTTCCAACAGCAGGCCCATAGCCTGGAATGTTATGACACTTCCAATTGCTCGTCCAAGTACTTTTTAACCATTGTGAGGTGATCATTCCCCTCTCAGGAAGTAATCCCAGAACCCCACACCTCGAGGTGACAAAATGTTTAAATCATCTCTGAACCTCAAACTCTTCACTTTAAAAATGTGCTCCTTTGTACTTGACCCTCTCACTAAAAGGAACAGCTGCTGTCTATCCACCCTGTCCGTGCCCCTTATAATCGTATCCTTCTGAATCACTGACTCCTCAGCTTTCTCTGCTCCAAAGTAAACAACCCGAGCTTATCCAGCCTCTCTCCATAGCTGATATGCTCCATTCCAGGAACATCCTGGTGAATCATCTCTGCACCCTCTCCAGTACAATCACATCCTTCCTGGAATGTGGTTCCCAGAGCTACATACAGTCCTCCATGTTTGCCGAACCAAAGCCCTGTATTACTCTTATAATCTACACCCTGATTAGGAAACGCTACACCCAAGGGCCAATTCTTAACTAGTCCATTAACCTGTCCAGGAGAAAGTGAGTAATGCAGATGCTGGAGATCAGAGCTTAAAAAATGTGTTGCTGGAAAAGCGAGCAGGTCAGGCAGCATCAAAGGAGCAGCAGAATGGACGTTTCGGGCATAAGCCTTCTTCAGGAATCTGCCCAAAACATCGATTTTTCCTGCTTCTTTGATGCTGCCTGACCTGCTACGCTTTTCCAGCAACACATTTTTAAGGATTAACCTGTCCAGTCACATTCAGGGATGTGTGGAGAAGCACAATCTGAGCTTCCCAATGTGCTGCCATTCATTGAGTCCTCCCCTGCCTGGTTCCATCTCCCAAAGTGCATCACTTCATATTTATCAGGGTTACATTCCATCTGCTATTGATGTGCCCATCTGACCATTCCATCTGCATCTTCCTGTAAACTTAAGGCCTTCCCCCTCACTGCTAACCACCCAGCCAATCTTTATGTCAAACATACACTTACTTATCACACCTTCCCCACTCTCCACCTAGCCCCTTCCACATTCACATCTATATCTTGTTATGAATAACACAAACAATAAGGGACACAGCACTGATCTCTGTGGTACACCAGGGGACATTGGTCTCCAGTCACACAAACAGCTTTCTCCCACCACCCTCTGTCGCCTGCTACTAAGACAATTTTCGTTGTAACTTGCCAAGTTATCCATCATATTGTGAGATTTTACTTTATTTTTCAGTTTCCTAGGTGGAAATTTGTCAAAGGCCTTCCGACAAAACTAAATAATCGACCTCCTCAAACTAATTCAATCAAATCCATTGGATGTGACTTCCTCCTGATAAAGTCATGATAATTATCCCTGATCAAACCTTGCAACTCTGATTGGAGTTCGATTTTCTCCCTCCCTATGTTATCCAGTAGTTTCCTTAACAGTGATCTAATACTCGCTCGTCTATAGTTCCCTGGTCCATCTCTCCCACCCTTACTGTGAAGTGGAATTGTATTAGCAGTTCTATAGTTCTCTGGTACCTCCCCTATGGTCAGATTCTAATTAAAATATTCAGTCAGTGTCTTTCCTCCTTTGACCCTAACAGCCGCCTGTGATACAACTCATTCAGACATGGAGATTGGTCCAAATTTGTACAGAACAAACCTCAAATACCTGCTCGTATTTTACATCAATCTGTTCAAGAGCTTCCTAGTCCATCTTCTTGAATTCAGTACCTGCATCCCCCTTCTCCCAAGTAAAACAGATGTGAAGGTCTCATGTAACAATCCATCAATGTTCTCCATCTTGACACACAGATTGCTCCTTTGGTTTCTAATGGACACTAGCTGTTTGCTGATTATTCTTTTCTACTTGTCCGTGTAGAATATCGTGGGATTCTCCCTTATCTCGCCTACTTGTACTTCTCCATGTTCCTCTGTTATTCAGTACTTTCGATGTTTCTAAGATTCACTACAATCAACTCTCATGTTTTGAAACTCGAGATTACAGGCTGAGGTTCCCCATCAGACAATCTTGCCATTTAATGGATTAATCTGGATAATACCTTTTAAAGCTCCTCTGCAGTCAATATATTCTTTCTTAGATTGGGAGTCCGAACGATACACAATATTCTACGTTTAGTCTCACCAACGCTCTATGCATTCACATGAATGTAAACCTAATTTTTACTTTCCCATTTGCATATGTTCTTCCCAATACCTCTCGCTTTAATTTTTATTATGAATTTGCTGTGTGAGTTCTTTAAAAAAGCTCCTGAATGTCCAACTTTACATTATACATTGGTTCTTCATTGCCTATGTCCACAAGAATCATCTTCAAACCATTCCAAAAATATGTTTGCCACTTCTGGTTTTCCTTTCATCGGTACATTCTCACACTCCCCACTTATGTTATTACCTTCTAAATATTTAGTAGCATGTTCTTTGTAATCGAGTCCAACAGATACCTGACTGCGGATGACAAGATAACTGGTCTGCAGTTCACCATTCTCCAAATTCGTACTTTCTTAAACTATTGGATAATATTTATAACCTTTGCCTTATCCAGATTGGCTAAATGACTTTCGGGAATGTGTCGGAAAATAAAGTGAAAATCCTCGATGCAATAAATATGTCTATTGCTGCTTCCTCTGAAATTCTTGTATGATGTGCATCTAGTCTGTCAGATTTATAAATATTCAATCCAGCTTTCTTTTCAAAGATAACCTCAACATTGATAAGAATGATATTAGACATTAGTTATACAAGTCCCATGGTCACTTGGCATTTCTGGAAGAACTTCTGGACATTCTTCCATGAAGATAGACGCAAAGAAACTGTTTCTTTTCCCTGCAATTTCTCTGTTCTCTACAATGAATTATCCTGAACGACATGCACTGTTCCACATTTGTCCTTGTTTTTATTTTTTCATACATTGATAGACGCTTTTTAGCAGTCTTTATGGTTTACTTTCGTTTGCACGCTTTTTCTCATTTTGATTTTTTTCTCAGTTTCTTGATCATCCTTTGCTGGGTCCTACATTTCTCTGAATCCACTGGCTCACTACAACACTTGGCATTTTTCTAAGCTGCCTCCTTTTATCTAATAGGAAGATGAAGATGGGGTTGAATGTTATAGTCGGAGAGGAGGCTGGACCAGATTGATAGGAAGGAAGGTGGACACATAGGAACATTCAAAAGAGCGGTGCTAACTTGGAAGGTTGGAGTAGGATAAGGTGGGATTAGGGGAAATGGAGAAATCCACTATGAGCCCCTGTGGTTGGAAGATCCCAAGACAGAAGATGAGGCTTTCTTCCTCCAGGCTTCTGGTGGCTTGGGTTTGGCGATAGAGCAGGCCCAGTGCCCTCATGTCCTTCGCAGAGTGGGAAGGGGATTTAAAGTGCTCAGCCAAAAGGCGATGGAGTTGTTCAATGTGGCTGTCCCAGAGATGTTCGCTGAAATGATCCACAAGTTGACCTCCTGCCTCGCCAATGTAGAGAAGACCACATTGGGTTTAATGGTTGCAGCAGATGAGGCGTTCTGTCTCCCTTAATCACCTATCACTTTCAACCTCACCTTCATCTATCTAGCGCAATCCCAGCTACCTCCCCCGTCGCACCCCCTTCTCATTTATCTCTCATCCCCCTTGGCCCATAAGCTTCTTTCCTGATGAAGGGCTTAAGCTCGAAACATCGATTTATCTACTCTTAGTATGCTGCCTGACTGTGCTTTTCCAGCACCACACTCTTCGACTCTGATCTTCTGATCTCCAGCATCTGTCGTCCCTATTTTCTCCTCACACCTTGATGGATTGCATGACTCAGATTTATACCGGTTACTTCAAATAAAACAAAAACTGTTGTGTACTCAAACAGCATAAAAGAAAACCAATACATTGTGGTCACTGTTCCCAAAAGGTCCTTTCCAGTTTCAATTAGCTCTTCTGCTCACTCAACACCAATTCCTAAATAACCTGATCTCGAGCTCAGTGCTCGACATAATGTTAACGCAAACCATCTCACACGTGCTCATGAAATCCATTTTCCCAGCATCAGCATTCAATTGGGTTAACACAGTTTAGATATAATGTAAACATTACATTATTACTGCATTAGCCACCGATGTGTATATCTCATTTCCTGTTTTATAACATGTCCAGCATTTGTACTGCAGCTTTCACTTTGATATATAACTCCCATCAATGTTTGCTCCTCCTTTCTGCTCCTAATCTGATGAGATTAGATTCCATTACATGACATTACAGTGTGGAAACAGGCCCTTCAGCCCAACAAGTCCACACAGCCCCGCCGAAGCGCAACCCACCTATGCCCCTACATTTACCCCTTACCTAACACTACGGGCAATTTAGCATGGCCAATTCAGCTGACCTGCACATCTTTGGACTGTGCCAGGAAACCGGAGCACCCGGAGGAAACCCACGCAGACACGGGGAGAACGTGCAAACTCCACACAGTCAGTCGCCTGAGGCAGGAATTGAACCCGGGTCTCGGGCGCTGTGAGGCAGCAGTGCTAACCACTGTGCCACCGTGCCGCCCACAAGATACATTGGAATGTGAGCGACGTTGGCTCTGGGGAGATGAATGATTGAGATCATCTCACCACATCATTTATGATCTTCTCAAACTTTAATTTCTACAGATCTCCCGTTATGCTGATGGAGTAGAGAAGGATAATGGTCTTCCAACAATGCGCTGTATTCCCCCAGAGAGCTGAGACAGCTCTAAGCTGGGTGGGAACCTTAAATCAGGCTGATAAAGTGTTGCTGCTGCTGTACAGGGTCTTCGTGAGATCACATCTGGAGTAGTGTGTACAGATTTAATCTCTTCAATGAAGAAAGGATGTTTTAAATTGGACGCAGCTCAGAGATGGTTCCCTCAACTCATTCCTGCAATAAAGGTGCTAACTTATAATGAAAGGATGATCAGGTTGACCCAGTAGCCATTGGAGTTTACAAAAATTGAAGATGATCTTATTTGAACATAGATGACAGAAGGATTCAACATGTGAAGTGAATTACACAGATAGTGGAGGAATCCATTCCGTTCTCCAGTGTGTTACACAGGAACAACAGGAGGATATTCAGGACTTCGAACCTGTTACACCAAAACAGGACAAGGCTAGTCAGCCCCTGGAGCCTGACATACATTTACAGAAGGAGGTCAATCAGCCACTCGAGCCTATGCTGCACCAGTATCCTGTTAAACAGCAACAAGATCAGTCCATTCAGCTTCCTCATATCTGTAACATCGGAACTGGAAGAGGTCAAACATTGACTGGAGATTGTTACACTGGGATAACAGGAGGCCATTCAGACCCACCAAGCCTATTGCAAGGGAATTGGATAGGATAAAAACTATCTGAGACTTCTTTCATGAGAAAGGAATAGGTAATTTAGACACGTGATTGCTGTATGGGAAGAAGAGAAGACCAATCAATCCCTCGGTTCCATCTCCAGGATACATGAGGAGACCGTTCAGTATACCCACCTGTTATGGCGAAGTATGAGAAGACCCATCAGCCCCTCAAAATGTTACACAGCAACAGGAAGTTTCCATAATCTCCCAATCCTCTAAAGCATCAACAGGATGAGGCTATTCTGGCCTTGGAGATGACAACATGGGAACACCAGAAAGACATCAGCCCATCGATATTGTACACCAGCAGGATGATGACTCCATTTAGTGACACATGGCTCTTACACAGAAATTGGAGCAGATCTCTTAAAGCCTTGTGCACATTAAACAGGAATTCAAAAAAAACGTAAAGGTTTTCGAAAGGGAAGAACTTGTAATAATGGCATACATTAGGGACTAAAGTGCAACAATAAACTATTGTAATTTAAGGCAAATTATTAGAATCCATTGTTCAGGACATCTGCAAACTTAAACCACAATTCGTCAGAGTCAACATGGTTTTATGAAGGCTAAATCGTGTTTCAATTATTTGCTTGAGTTATTTGAAGATGTCACAAACAAGGCGGATCATGGGAATCCTGGAGATAGAACATATCTGGTCTTCCTGAAGGCATCGGTTATGTCGCTTCTCCAAAGAGTAAGTGGTAAGATGAGATAACATGGGTCTAGGAGTAATTAGTTCGCTTGGATGGAGGATTGGTATCCAACAAAATGTAGTCAAATGGAATAAATGCGTCATTTTCTTTTGGCAAATGCAATTTGTGGGGTGCCATCGATGTCAGTACTCATGCCTCAACCATTTGCGATCGATGTTATTACTGTACTCGGTTGACAGGATAGAAAATACGATGCCACATTTTCAGATGACACTAACATTGGTGGGAAATTACTTCGGAATGATGAGGCAAGAGATTTTAAAACTATATGGATAGGTTGGGTGAACGGGCCAACATTTGGCAAGGAAAATTAAAGTGAATAAATATGGAGCTATTCAAGTTGGCCAGTGTAATAGAAAGACAAATTATTATCTAAATGGAGAGAAAGTTCAAAGTGCTTAGGTGCAGAGGGATCTGGGTGTCTGCTTGCATATCATAGAAAACCTGCCTGCGGGTACTGCTAGTAATGAGAAATGCAAGCATAATTTCAGTGGTTATTTATAAAAGGATAGAGTAGAAAAATAGGGAGTGTTGGTGTAGCTATGCAAGGCATTAGTGAGGCTGCAACTGGCGTACAGTTTGGGTGTCCTGCAGAATGAGGTATTTCCATTGGAGGCAATTCAGAAGAGCTTCATTAGATTGATTCTATACTTGAAGTGTTTGTCTTATGAAGAGAAATTGAACAGATATACAGATGCTGAGTTTGGTGATGTCGCTGTGGGAAGCAAGAGATTAAATTACCAAGAGAGGGTGGAAAGTCTGCAAATAGATTCAGAGGGGTAACGATCATAGATAATAGTTTGGCAGGTGGAATTTAACATGATATAACCTGTCATTTCATTTACAGGAATAATGGAAAGCAATATGTTACTAACATGGAGAGAGATTATAGGACTTAATGATAATGTGTACTGGGGGGTTCACTCAGATCCGTTCAGACATGGGAGGTTTTGCTCCATCCCTGATCGTCAGCTCCCAGACACTCCAATTGACCCCATTGCTCTCCGAACATATGGAACACTTTGATGTGGTTGATTGGTGGTGGGGACGGTGTTTTGAAACATGCATCAAGGGGACGGCCTTTATCCAAGATATATTCATTTCTTTCTACGTGGAGACCTGATGACGATGGGAATGGCTGACTGCTTCTGAATGAAGAGGCCATGACTGCTGCCAGGACAGTGGGTATTCACCAATATGATGCACTGTGATGGGCACACTGTAACATTAATAGAGAGAGAACACCTTCAGTTCCTCTACCTCTCCCCATTGACATGGATCCCCTGCAGATGCCATGTCTGTTGAGAGAGAAACAATCTATATACATCATCCGCCATATATATCCTCCTTCACCGAATGGTGACATTGATGTTGAGATACTGGGAAATGATGGATATGTCACCTAGTCCTGCCTGGAAAGTTATGGATCATAGAAGCTGAATGAAACAGTGACCCTCACAGCCACTGGCAGCATCATCCTCCCTTTGGTGTGAAGCTGCAGGTCGTGTTGAAGGAGGTGACACCATTCTATGACCAGCTCCTTGTTCAGTCAGGGCCCCTCACACTCTGCGCCTTGGTTAAGTGGAGCTTGGGAAGCTGTTCCTGGAAAACCCGGGATGGATATAGTAGATCCCTTTCCCCGCACACACACTCACTCCGTGGTTTCAGAGCTTCCCCTCTCTTCTGCCTCTGCTCCATTTGTTGTTCGTATTGCAGACCCACATGCTGTAACTACAGTCCCCATGCACCATCCAGAGTTGGGTCACCAAATCCTCAGGTCTCCCTGAATGTCTGAAGAAGCTCACAACACAACTTCCAGCAAACCATCCCCAGCCCCTCCACTAACTTTTCAATTACAGGAGCCAGTCAGAAACCCCTCAGTCCAAGTGTTGTGGACCAGTCCAGATCCCCCCAAAATATTTTAAGAATGCCGTTTAGATCCAAACCTTTCCTTATTTTGAATATAGATGTGAAGTATGCCTTACAGATATGTTACGACCGGTCAGACCACTCGACATTAAGCAAAATATAATCTTTTCAAATGCTTTAGTTAAAATACAATCAAAGAAAAGAAGATTTTGGGATAGCTTATATGTTGGAACACTTACACAAACAATAGATACCATACCTTCTTGGTTTGCACCGCTTGGCACAAAGATATGTTCAAATATAGATCCTTACAGCAGTTTTCCAATCCAGGAGGAAACAACATCAACAAAGATCTCAGAGAGAAAAGCAGCTGGGGATCATGTATTGAAACTTCCAACCCTTCTGGGATCCCCAGCAGCTTCTGAATGCTGCAGCTAAAACCAAAATGAGGAAACCTGGTCTGGGAGAGCTGGCTCCTGCCCTTCCATTGTTACCACCATTTTAATGAAACCTGAAGGCTTTCTCTGTTATTTGCTTTAACTGTTTTCAGACAACAGTTCTGCACCTCTGCATTTAAAACCTCTATTTAAAAAAATCCAAGAGAAAATAACCTTTTTACAGTGATAATATCCTCACGACTCCACCTTTAAGAAAATAATCGATCAATATACAACCGTAGATTCATTTTAGACCTCCTAGACTTCCTCTGTTGGTAGTCTGCAATGCATATATATTACATTGACTCTGAGCATACAAATGCTCACAACTAGATTCGATTTCAATCATTTTACTCCTGCCACAGAATGCCTTTGTCTTTCTTCATCCAAGTCTCCACAACGTGTCAAAATTTCGGTTTTCTCACCCTGTCACCTGTATAATTTGAAATTGAATGGCAGTAATAATAAGCTCCTTCCCTAAACTTCTCCAAAATTATAAGGGTTCATGATCAGTGATAAAGATTTGGTTCATGTATGTTATTCGCAACTTAAATGCTGAAACGTTGTAACGCCAACACGATGCTCAAGGCCTCCTTCCCATTGTGGAATAAATCTATTGATGTTTCTCTGACAGACACTCACAGCCCCCACCCAGACACGCACACAGACTGCCACACTCACATATGCACCCCCTCACAGACTTAAGACACTCTACATCACTACACATACATATACACTCCCTCTCACACTCACGACCCTCAACCCAGGAAAACACACATACACAAACACACAAACAGACGAACCTTCATGCACACATATGTTTTGTGGGGTGTATTTGTACTTGCAGAGTAACATTGTACTTTGCTCAAAAACTGCAGGAATTCATGTAAAACTGTATTCTCACTTTTCAGATTAGAATCAATCTAAACATCATGGCATAGACAAGAGAACACAGGGGGCTAACACTTCCAACATATTATCTAGGTAACAGTCAATGTTACAGTTAACCTGAAAATGCAATTTTTTTTAGAAAGGGTTTTGTGATTTACACAAGAAATAAGTGAAACGATCATGGTATTCGAACAGATGAAAGACTGAACAGACAATCAAGGTATTTTTCAATGGATAATTTCAGTTACATCACACTGTAATTTTTTGCCTTAGAATTGTGTCCTCCACTATCACCTGATGAAGGAGCGGCACTCCGAAAGCTCGTGTGCTTCCAATTAAACCTGTTGGACTATAACCTGGTGTTGTGTGATTTTTAACTTTGTACACCCCCATTCCAACACTGGCATCTCCAAATCATGACTGAACAAACAGCTCAGTTAACCAGTTCCACACATCACTTTTCATATCAGTATAAAAGGGAACATTTACTGGGTTTGGATGGAATGGGTGAGGATTGCTGAGGGATAGACCATAAATCTTTATAATCTTTTTGTAACTTGTATATGAGAGTATTAACAGAACACTGCAGGGGTCTATATATATTCCACTCTGTTTATGAAAGGAGGCAGTTATAAAACAACAGATCGGCTGCATAAAAAAAATGTCGAGTGGGCAGGTTTCTAGATACCTTGACACAAAGTATGACATTATTGACCAGTGTGAGGCTACTCCTGGTTTTAAGTGCCCTGCTACCAAATCCTTTCATAACCTTGAGACAGCGCATTGAGGTTGCTGCTCAGAAACAGGCCGAAGCAATTCTGTCCCTATGGGCCTCTTACAGAGGGATAATAGAAGACCATTTAGCCCATATTAGCCTGTTGCTACTTGAAAAGGTGGAAATTTAGAATATTGGTACATTTTGCCAACAGAATCATTCAAAACAAAGGGATGCGTCGCTGCAGCTGTATGAAGTGTTACTGAGAAGGCACCTGGAGTACATTGTGTTGTTTGTGTTTCTGTAACTGAGAAGGGATGGACCTCCATCAGATACACTTTAACGGCTGCTCGTAATCCACGGGTTGCTGTGTCATTTAATGTCTCGGATCTGTTACATAAGGATAGGAGGAGGCCATTCTGCCTTTCCAGTCTATTACAGACGACCACGAGGAGCCCATTCAGCCTCTCGAGCCTGTTACAGAGGGGCAGGAAGTGTTTATTTAACTTTCAAGTCTGTTACACATATACATTAGTTTTAAATTAGTTTTGGAATAGGAAAGACCTGATGTAAACATTAAAGTTCTAACTTTGAATAAGGCCAATTTTGAAAGTGTTAGGCGAGCCCTGTGAAAGGCTGATTGGGATACCCTATTCGCAGTTAAAGAGATGGTTGAAAAATGCAAGACCATGAAAATTTGGTTTCAGAGAGTCCAGAGCCAACGTGTTCCGATTAGTGACAGGGGCAAGTCTGGTGGGTGCAGGGAGTGCTGGATGGCTAGATATATTGACCCTCTGGTCAAGGTAAGGAAGGAGGCATATGTAAGGTAAACAGAGTTGTTATCAAATCAGTCCCCAGTGGTGTATATGGGCAATAAGTGTATAGTCAACAGGGAAATCGGGCCAGAAAAATGTGGACATGAGATGGCTTTGGAAATAGGGTTAACAAGGCATTGAAGAAACTCTACAAATCCTTTAATGGCAAAAGATTAACTAGGGAGAGAATAGGGCTCCTTAAAGATCAGTAAGGCTACTTTATGTGTAGAACCACAGGAGATTGGAGGGATGCGAAACAAGTTTTTCTCCTCAGTATTTAATGTGGAGGAGGTTACAAGAGCGAGAGAATGAAGAAATATACAGTGATATCTTGAAAAGTGTCTATATTACAAGGAGGTGTTGGACATTTTAAAACATATAAAGGTGAACAAATCCCTGGGACCTGATCAGTTGTATCCCAGATGTTTGTGGGAAGCTAGGAAAGAGATTGCTCTGCATTTTGCTTATATATTTGTATCATTGATTTTAACAGGTGAGGTGTCAAAAGACTAGAGGGCTGCTAACATAGGGTCATTATTTAAGAAAGTAATGAAAAACCAGGGAACTATAGATTGGTGAGTCTGACGTCATTGGTGACTCAATTGTTGGAGGGGAGTTTGAGGGAAAGGATGTATATGCATTTGGAACGACAAGGACTGAAGAGGGCTTTGTACATTGGAGATCACATCCTACTGTCTCGGTGGAATTTTTTGAGGAAGTGATGAAGATGATTGATGAAGGGCAGGACAGTGCATGTTGTCTTTATGGAATTCAGTAAGAAAACCAAAATGTTCTACATGGTAGACTGGTTAGCAACGTCAGACTGCCTGGAATCCAGGGAGAGTTCACCAGTTAGATCCCAAATTTTCTTGGATATTCGAGACAGGGCGTGACAGTGGACATTTGTTCATTAAACTTGGAGACATGTGACAAGTGGCGTGCCGCAAAGATCAATAGTGGGTCCACTGCTTTTAGTCACTTATACAAATCATTTGCATTTGAGTATATGAAGTACAGTCAGTAAGTTTGCAGATAATACCAAATTTGTTGGTGTAGTCGTCAGTGAAGAATGATCTCTCAAACTATAATGGGACCTTGCTTAGGTGAACCAAGGAGTGGCACTTGGGATTTATTTTAGTTAAATGTGAGGTGTAGCATTTTGGCAAGACAAATCAAGGCAAGACACATAGGCAGAGTCCTGTCGAAAGCTGCCAATCAAGGAGAACTCCATCGAAATTATCGAATCCCTTCAGTGAGGAAACAGGCTATTCGGCCCATCGAGGCCACACCGTCCCTCTAAACAGTATCCCATTGGATAAACTCCTACCCTATCCCTCTGAGCCTGCGTTTCCCATGGCTAATATACCTCGCCTACACATCCCTGGGTACTATACACAATTGAGCATGGCCAATCTACCCTTACCTGTATATCTTTATACTGTCAGAGGAAAACATAACATTCGGAGGAAAATCACACAGACACGGGGAGAATGTGCAAACACCACACAGGTAGTCATTCAAGGATGGAATTAAACCCAGATCGCTGCGCTTTGAAGCAGCAGCACTAGTCACTGAGCTACTGTGTCACCTTGTGGTGCAGGTTCTCCGTTAGTTTAAAGTTCCATCACAGGTAGACAGCGCAGTGAAGAAGGCACTTGGTGATCTTTCCTTTTTTGGTGAGTGCTTTGAGTCTAAACATTTGCATGACATGTTGCATCTGTACAGGACATTGGTTTGGCTACTTTTGTAATATTGCCTTTAATTCTAATCACCCTGCTGTCGGAGAGGTGTTGTCAAACTTGAAAGGCTGCAGAAGAGATTTGAAAGAATGTTGCAGGTGTTGGAGGGTTAGAGTTACAGGGAGAATTTGAATAGGCTGGGACTATTTTCAAGTGTTGAGGCTGAGGGGGGAACTTAAAGAGTATTATAAAATCATGATGGGCATAGTCAATGTCTTTTCCCCAGGATTGGCAAGTCCAAAATTAGAAGACAAAGATTTAAGATGAGAGGGGCAAGATTTAAATAGGGACATTTTCACACAGAGACTGCTGCGTATATGGATTGAACAGCTAAAAGAGGTATTGGAGGCAGGTACAGTTACACCATTTAAAAGGCATTAGGACGGATACATGCATGGGAAGTGTTTATAGGGAAATGGGCCAAGTGCTGGCAAGGGGGACGAGATTTATTTAGGATATTTGGTCGGTATGGACGATCAGACTGAAAGGTCTTTTTCCGTGCTGTACTTCTCTGAAACTCTATTGCTCTTGAGTATATAACACAGGAACAGGAGGAGGCTATTCAGCTTCTGAATTCTGTCAGTCAGTTTGCTTGCTCAATTGCTGAGAGTAAAATACAAAAGTACATCATTCAGATTTTGATAGGGTTTTACAGAAACAGGAGAAAGGCTTTTAGTCTAGAGAAGCTGTAAGGAATGTGAAGAGGCCATTCAGGCCCTCAATTCCATTCCACAGGAGCATCAGGTGAGCACAGAGCTATTGGAGCCTGTTAGCCTGTTAGCAGGAGCAAGACATCTACTTTTGCAAACCTTGGATCAGGAGGCAGTCACTCAGTTGCTCAAGATTAGGACACAGAAACAGGAGGGTGTTATTCAACTGCTTGAGACTGTGACACAGGGACAGGAGGGAGTCACTCAGTGCTCGAAACTGGGGCACAGGGAAATCTGGAGGTTAGTGAGGCCCCAGGATCCTGTTACACAAGGACAGCAGGAGGTGACACACTCTCCACCAGTATGGGACACTAGGAGAGAAGGGAAGTTTGCTTGGAACAAACAGGAATTTGTTAATGAATAAATTGCATTAGTGGTCCAGTCAATCCTTCCACAACATTCATTAAGACTACGGCTGATCTGATTGCATTAGTGGTCCAGTCAATCCTTCCACAACATTCATTAAGACTACGGCATTCTATTTTATGGAGACTGTCCTCTCTGCAGCCTGTACACCATTTGTTGGTCATGTTGCAGACCCAGATGCTGTAAAAACAGTTGCCATGACTCATCCAGAGGGATGGGTCTAACCGGATGAGTCAAGATTTGAAGAGTCCAATTACAAGAAGTAAAACACAAAATAAAGCCATTGCCAGATGTCTAGTACTCTCACATTCGCAATCCAACTCACATAACCAGCCCATCAATTACATATTCAGGATGGAGCACTGTGTAGATCCGGCTCGTGTACAGATGTATGCAAGCCAGCAATGTCCAGAGTGAAACTCTGTGCAGCCCACACCAATGCTGGATCTATAATCCTGGGCTAAATGTCCAGCATGTAGAGCTGTGCAGTCCGCACTGGTTTATTCGTATATAAACCCAGGCTGTTGCATTGTTCGGTAACACTGTGTCAGATCACTGCCCAGTGTGGAGAAACATGTAACCAATGCTGGAAGTGACAGGATGTGCAGCTCCCATCCATTTACTGCTCTATATCTCCACTGTGCCTTGACAAGGCATGCTGCAAATGTGAAAGTCACTGCGAGGAAGAGATGTAAATGGAAACAATTTAAATACCAATAGTTCTGATTAAGGCACGTATCACTCTAGTATTTAAAGATGAAATAACTGAGATAATATCCAATGAGGTTTTGTGAATGGTGCAAAGAAGTAAGGGGGGGGGGGTGGTAATGTTATAGTGGTTGCACTATAAGTCTTCAAATAATCAATGGGAATTAGAGAAACAAATATTCAGCGAGACTGGCGAGACTTGCAGGAGCAATAGGGTTGTCATAATAGGTGATTTTAATTATCCTAACATAGATTGGAACTTCCAGAGGGTTAAGAACTTAGATAGAATGTAATTTGTTAAGCGTGTTCAGGAAAGCTTCCACATGCAGCATGTAGAGGATCCTACTCGGGAAGGGACAAACTCGACCTACTGTTGGGAAATAGGTGATGGAGGTAAAGAGGGAGAGCATTTTGGGAAAAGTGACTAGAGCTGTATTAATTTTATAATAGTTATGGTAGGGACAAAAGTGGTCCACAGATTCAAGTTCTAAATTGGGGCAAGGCGTATTTTGTTGGACTTAGTCAGGGGATTGCAGGAGTTGATGGAGTAGTTTATTTCCAGGTAAAAGGATCACGGGCAAGTGGGAGGGCTTCAAAAGTGAGATAGCTCGAGTTCAAGGTCTATATGTTCCTGTAAGGGTGAAGGGAAAGTGAGGCTGGAAGAGAGAACCCTCGATGACAAGAGATATTGAGGTTCTGACCAACAAAAAAAGGAGACGTCACTCAGGTACAGGCAGCTGGGATCAAGGGAATCCCTGGAGTAACACAGGGGATACAGGAGTTTACTGAAGAAGGAAATCAGCAGGGCGAAAGTGGGATATGAGATAGCCTTGGCTGAGCAGATTAGGGTAAATCCAAATTCAGTCTAGTAAAGAAAAAGACCAACTAGAGAGAGAAAATAGGACGTCTTAAAATCCAAAATAGGCACGCATGTGTAAAACCTCAAGAGATCGTTGAGGTCCTCAATTTCTCTTCTGTATTTACCATGAAGAAAGACACGAAGACCTATGACCTTTGGGAGGTTAATTGTCATATCCTGGCACAGTCTAAATCTAAAGTAGAGGTGCTATTGGACACATTAAAATGCACAAAGTCAGATAAATCTCTTGGTCCTGACCAGATATATCTAAGAGCACTGCACGAGGCGAGATAAGACAGTTCAGGGGCCAAGGACCCGGAAGACTGGGCAGTAGCAAATGTTGTGCACTTATTCAGAAGGGCTGCAAAGAAAAGCCTGGGAAATATAGACCAGTAAGCTTCACATCTGTTTCCGGAAACCACTTGAGAAGGTTTGGAGATATAAGATATGCATGCATTTGGAAAGACAGAGGTTGATTTGGAACAGTCAGCATAGCTTTGTGCGTGGAGATCATGCCTTACAAATTTTGATAGAGTGTTTTGAGGAAGTGACCAGGAGGTTTGACGAGGACAGGGTGGTGGACATAATCTATATGGATTTCAGTAAGGCGTTTGATAACGGTCCACATGGTGGGCCGCTCTAGAAGATTAGATCGCATGGACTCCAAGGTAAACTGGCAAATTGGCGACACAATTGGCTTGACGTTATGAAGCAAATGGCTATGGTGTAGGTATGCTTGTTGGACTGGAGGCCTGTGACTAGTGGAGTGCCTCAGGGGTCCGTGTTGTGCCCATTGCTGTTTGCCATCTACATCAATGATTTGAACCAGGGTGAACAACGCAAAGTTCGTAAGTTTGCAGGTGACACTAAAATAGGAGGCATCGTTTACAGTGAGGAACTTTATCAGAAATTGCAGCAGTACCTTGATCAGCTGGGAAAGTGGGCTGAGAAATAGCAAATGGAATTTAATATAGATAAGTGCAACATCTTGCATTTTGGAAAGTCAAATCTAGGTAGGAGTTTAATCAAGAATGAGAGGGCCTTAAGGAGTGCAGTGGAACAAAAGGACGTTTGCGATCAGGTGCACGGTTGTCTGAAATTTGATTCACAGATACATAGGACAGTGAAGAAGGCTGTTGGCACACTGGCCTGGACTCCCTGGTGTCGGGGTGTCCAGAACGAGACAGCATAGGTTTAGGGTGAGAGGGGAAAGATATAAAAGAGGCCTACGGGGTAACTATTTCACACAGAGGGTGGTACGTGCATGGAATGAGCTGCCAGGTGAAGTGGGGGAGGCTGATACAAGTGCAACATTTAAGAGGCATTTGGATGGGTAAATGAATAGGTAGGGTTTGGAAGGTTATGGGCCAGGTGCTGGCAGGTAAGACGTGATTGGTTTGGGACATGTGGTCGGCAGGGATGGATTGGAGCGAAGGGTCTGTTTCCATGCGTTACATCTCCATGACTCTATGACTTATACTAATCTCTGTTTTTTGGTGCACCAGGTTGGTGAGAAAGTCCAAAGGGATATTTTCCATGAGGAGCTTACAAAGACCCAAAAGACCCGAGGAGTTTTCAGACATCCAACGCAATATATTTCCTAGCACAGAAAGTAAGGATTTCTTTCCCCATGTGCATCTGTGTAAGACACTCTGTGCAGGCCCAGTAAAAGAGAAACCGGGTCCATCTCCAATTCTGTCCCCAAGACCCACTCTACTACACCTAACACAGTGCTCCAATATATACGAAGCTTGCAGCAGGACCACATGCAATGAGCAAGAGTGCCTGTAGTCATTCTGCATTTGGTACATGCTGAAGATAATCCCACTTTGAATTTTGAGAGAAACTCTGGTGTCAGACAGACCCTATGAAGATTTTTTAACTGCATGGAATATGTCCTATTACATATCAAAATCCTTCGAGTATTTTCACAAATATCCT
This sequence comes from Chiloscyllium plagiosum, assembly GCF_037043375.1. Classification (NCBI taxonomy): domain Eukaryota; kingdom Metazoa; phylum Chordata; class Chondrichthyes; order Orectolobiformes; family Hemiscylliidae; genus Chiloscyllium; species Chiloscyllium plagiosum. Next base: position 67,823,151 of record NW_028270184.1, on the reverse strand, counting down.
CCCATGTCTCCGAAGAGGTCTAAACACCCAACTCTCTCGCACAGACGTCATGAAGCTGCACAGTCTTGTCTGAGGGGACACTATCCAACTCATGATAAAGGGTGCTGACAGAGACGGTATTCGTAGCAAAAAGAACCCACTTCTCTGTATCGGATCTATAAGTGTCTGTTAAAAGTCTTTTTTAATCAAATCTCTAATCTGGAAAAAAACAGAAGAAGTCCATACTTACGAGTTATTTGACCAAATGATATCATTGTTTCTCCCACAAGTAAGACATGGTGGCTCAGTGGTTTGTACTGCTAACTCACAGCACCAGGGCCACGGGTTTGGTTCCAGCCTTGGGTGACTGGCTGTGTGGAGTTAGTATATTCTCAATTGTGTCTGCGTTGGTTTCCTTCCACAGTCACAAAGATGTGCAGGTTAGATGAATTGGCCATTGCTAAATCGCTCATAGTGTTCAAGAATCTGTAAGTTGGGGCATTAGTCAGGGTAAATATAGGATGGTAGGGGAATGGGTCTGGGTGGGTTACTCTTCAGAGGGTCAAAGTGGATTTGCTGGGCCCAAGGACCTGTTTCCACACTGTAGGGATTCTACTAATTCTAAATCACCCAAGCAAGGTACCCCCCTCGCTGCCGACAGTTTAAATCTGGAATCCATCATCCCCAGTTGACAACACGGTATACCAATTATAGGGGTAAGAAATATGGTTATGGCTGTGTTGCCCTCGATCTGACGCATTGTCCTTCAAGTTTTGACAGTATTGATCATCATTAGATTATGACAATACTCCATAAATGTTGTCATTTTATGTAAGAATAACAGACTAAGACGGGTTCACTTTGTCTGAGAGGGCTCGATGCCATATTGATGCCGAGACATCAGCGGCCCAGGCACTCACATACGATGAAAAAAAAACTGAATTGATTGTTTTTAATCGGGGAACTCAACTCCCCACAATCTGTGTGGCAGTTGCAATTTTGTTAGCTTGATAAAGAATCGCTTATGGTGCCAAATAAAAGAGCTAAACCAGCCATTATGTTTCTTAGAAACATCTTAGATTAGCTTCCTTACAGTGTGGAAACAGGTCCTTCAGCCCAACAAGTCCACACCGACCCACCACCCACTCCCGTATATTTACCCCTACACCTAACATTACAGGCAATTTAGCATGGCCCATTCACCTAACCCGCACATTTTTGGACTGTGGGAGGAAAGCGGAGCACCCGGAGAATGTGCAAACTCCACGCGGTCAGTCGCCTGAGGTGGGAAGTGAACCCGGGTCACTGGCGTTGTGAGGCAGCAGTGCTAACCACTGTGCCGCCCACATGACTCTGCGCTCTCGGAAACATCAAAGAAAGCATTCACACAAGGTGTAGGAAATGAAGAAGGACATTCATTTTAATAACAGCTATCCGAATTGTGTAATTTTGTCAAACAAATGGATATAATCCACGTTAAATAAATGATCAAAGACAAATGCAATGAATATACTGAAATAGGGAAACCACCCCGTGGCCATTTAAAAGGAAACCAGGATTTGCCCTCAGTATCAGGTATTTCCCTAAGACCTCCCATAGGCATGGCCTCCAACTTTGTAAAATTAATCTTATCGTCCAGAAAGGCAACAAGCGAATTAATGCATTGCATCACATGATCTACCGAAATTGCGGAATTTGACAAAAAAAATAATACCCTCATCGGCATACAATATAATCTTACGTGACTTCTATCCCACTTCTGGGGCAGATATGTTGGTAGCCCTACAGATGGCCTCCGCCAGTGGCTCAATCACCAACGTAAACAACAATGGTGAAAGGTGTCAACCTGGTCGGCTGCCTGGAGAAATATTAATATTACTGGTTGGCACACCATTAGTGAGAACTGCAGCCAGAGGATCACGGTAAAGGACCCTCAACCACTTGATAAAAACTTTGCATAGACCAAACCGTTCTAATGTACAGAAGAGATCCGGCCACTCAACCCAATCAAATACCTTCTCTCATCTAAAGAGATCAGTAATCCCTGGACAGATTGTTGTTGACACTCTTGGATCATATTGAGTAACCTCTTTACGTTGTAGGAAGATCTGCATCCCTTTATAAAGCCTGTTTGGTCATCTTTGGCAACGGAAGGCAGCAAAGTTTCCAGCCTTCATGCACGGGTCTCAGACAGGATTTTGAAACCAACATTTAAATGTGAGATTGGCGTGTAAGAAGCACAATCCTTCAGGGTCTTCCTCCCTTCAGCATCAGAGGAATATGAGCCTATCTTAAGGATGGAGGGAGGGGTTTGTGACTGTATGAGTGACGGAACGTGCTAAACATCAGCCCTGACAATAGGTTTATAAATTATGTATAAAATTCACGAGGAAATCCATCAGAAACATGCGCCTTTACATTCTGAAGCTGCTTCACACCCTCCTGCGCTGACAATGGTGCATTAAGGCACAACACTTATTCAGGGGTTACTCCTTGAAGACCCAGGTTGTTGAAACATGACTCCATCTTAATCCATCTATCCTCACAATGTTCAGTCTGAAATAATTCGGTGAAAAATCTGGGACAGGAGACATTAATCTTTTTGGAATTGAAGGTAAGGATGCCAGTACCTACCCTAATTGAGGTAATGGCTGAAGAGGGGGCGATCGTTTTCCTGGCAAGATAGAATAAATACCTGCCTGGCTTATCACCATGTTCAAACAGCCTTTGTTTTTCAAAACTAAGTTCCTTCTTGGCTGTCTGTGTAAGCGTGGAATTCACTGTGGACCGAAGCGTTGTAATCCTCTGCAGTTTAGCCACTGAGGGACAATCACAGTATGCACTGTCGGCTGCCCTCAGCTTTGCCTCAAATCAGCGTTCCTGCTCCCCCTTCTGCTACATCATAAGGAATAATTATTCCCTTGGCATAAGCCTTCGCAATTTCCCATAGAGTGGATGAGTTACTGGTTTAATCTGAATTAATGGCTAACAAAGATCAGTATTCATTGCAGTGGTCAGCACATTGGCACAATTGTTAGCACTGCTGCCTCCCAGCGCCAGAGACCCGGGTTCAATTCCTGCCTCAGGTGACTGTCTGTGTGAAGTTTACACATTCTCCTGTGTCTGCATGGATTTTCTCCCACAGTCCAAAAATGTGCAGGTTAGGTAAATTGGCTATGCTTAATTGCCTGCAGTGTGAGGTGAAGGGGTCAATGTCAGCGGGTGGGTTGGTGTGGACGTTTTGGGTCGAAGGGCCTGTTTCTACACTGTAAGTAATCTAATCTAACTACTCAATTAACCAACTAGTCTTAAGAATAATTCGCTAGTGTCTCGAATCTATGAGATTGCGCTTAATCTTAATCAATAAGTATACTGCTTCATGGTCAGAAATGGTAATATTCCCAATTGTGCAGGATGCCACCGAATCTAAGATTGTTGCAGGAATGGGGAAGATATCAACCCTCGTGTGGCAATTATGCCGGTTAAAGAAGAAAATAAAATCCCGACTTGTGATGTGGATCTGCTACCAGACATGCACCAGCTCTCGTTCTGCACACATATCCACTAATTGCTTACATTATAACGAGGGTATTGGGGCACCTTTGGACATTCTGTCCACCGTGGAGTCCATAAGACTTGAAAACTTATACAATAATGTGCCACGATGCAGGATAACTGAATTTGGAAAATGCATCTGCCAGGAATGTAAGAGGGTACGCTGGGAGTTGGGAGGGGGGGGGGGGGGCAGCAATAAACATTCAAAATACTATATTCTTAACTGTAGTTCAAGGCTTTGGGTATTATGAGCCTCCCGTGAGTGTCAAATACAATCCAGTAGGTTAAATGGAAGATTCTTTTTATCCATTATGGCTTCTCCGCTCCGCATAATAATAAAAGACGAGAAATAAACCCGACCAAGCCCGACCTGCTGTAATGTCAAATGTTCCTTGTCCTCAAGGTGCATCTCCTGCAATAGGACAACATCCACCCTCTCTTTTTAAGACTAGAAAGTATTTTTTTCCGCTTTTCTGGCAAATGGCTCACCTTAATGCTCCAGGTAGACCATTTAAGCACATCATTACCCAAAACACACTGTAGCAACATTTGAACTCGAGAGAGGAAGAACTCGAATTACTGATCATTAATAAACAATGTCTCATAGAGCTTAAAAACAACAGAAACTAAGGCTACTACAACTGCCAACTCTCAAAACATTCAAAAACTAAGCATTTTAAATAAATGGCTGGGATGGAGTGGGTTAGGGAACCACTTTGCCCGTGCTGTGATGCAGAGCCGAACAAAGCAGACCTTCCAGATCGCCACCATCTTGGATTTCCCCTTAACATTTTATTGATATTATCATTTCATTTTGCATTATATTCCTGGATGTGCTGGAGCAGTGTGATTTTTTTTACCACTGTCAGCATTTCCCCAACACTGCTCATTCCCGCAATTCCCCGATAATCCTTGACTCCGTTATTCTTTATGAACCTTCTGTCTGTGCCTCAAACATATTCAATATCTCTACCTCCAATGCTCTGCAGGGAAGAGAGTTCCAAATACTCTCACCATTGAGAAAACAAAAAATAACTTCATCTGTGTGAGAGGTTATTTTTGTCTCCTTACCTGAGAAAGGATATAATTAAATTGGAAGCAGTTCGGAGATGTTTCACTTCATGTATTCCAGGAATGATGGTCTTATATTATGGAGGCTTTAACGGGTTACTCTTGGAATGAGAGGGGATCCTATTGAAACATACAAAACCTAGAGGAGAATGATCACTGGGTGTTTGTATCGTCCAAACTTCTTGTTGTTTTTATAGAATCTCTACAGTGTGGAATCAGGACATTCCGTCCATCAAGTCCACATTGACCCTCGGAACATTATACCCCCCCCCCCCCCCCCCCCGGACCTGCCCCCCACTCTATCCATGTAACCCTGCCTTTCCCATGATTAACCTATCCAACCTGCACATCCCTGGGCACTATGGGCAATTTAGCATGGCCAATCCGCTCTAAGCTGCATATCTATGGACGATGGGAGGAAACTATAACACTGGGAGGAAATCCACATAGACATGGGGAGAATGTTCAAAATCCACATAGAGGGTTGCCCGAGGTTGGAACTGAACGCAGCTACTTGGTGACGGGAGGTATCAGTGCTAACCACAGATCCACCATGTACATCCGTTAGTTTTATTAGTTACTTGTGGCTAACTAAAGAAATCTGCCTGACTTGTTCCAGTCACTGAACCTGACTCAGTCTGAGAACTTTATCATCGGCCATATCACCAACCTGGTTACATTTAAAATTTGGTGTCAGCAGTGGAGGAATGGGATGAGAAAAGGAAACAGTCATACCGTCCAACATCCGTCAGAGCAGGAATTAGGATCAATCCACAAAGTGGGATTTCAGTCAAGTGGGAATTCTCTTTTGCAGAAGTTTGGGGTGGCTGGACCTTTATATTACATCGAAGCTGGCTTTGTCTGATTTTCCATGGACAGGTGACTCAGTGATAATGGTGCATGGAAAGAAAAGTGCAGCTGGGACCACAATGAGATGAGCCATGACCTTATTTACTGGTGGAGTAGTGTGAAAGGGCCGAATGACCCACTTGTGTCCCTCAGCCCTATGTTCTGATGTTCCATTCAGCCCTCGGACATCCTAAACAGGGGCAGATCGAGGTCGCTCCGATGGTTAGCTGTAGTTTTTGAAATGTACTTGGAAAATCCAGGCTGGATCAAGAAGTGTCCACAACCCCCACCCCCCAGTCCCTGTTTCCAGGCTTACTCTCTCTGTAACTTCTGCTCCAGATGTGGGTCATGTTGCAGACTCAGATACGCTGGGAATACAGCCACATATCCCACCCAGGGTTAAAACAACAAATCCTCTGCTCTCCCTGAATGCAACATTGCACAACACGATTTCCAGCAAAATAACCCGTTACTTTCCAAAAGCATAACATGTGAAATTAATAAATAGGAACAGGAGTAGGTCAATCGGCCCCTCAAGCTAACGCTGTCATTTAATAAGAACATGGCTGATCTACTACAGGGCTCAACTCCACTCTCTTGCCGACTCCTTGTATCCCTCCACACCTCTCTGAGTTAGGGAATTCCAGACATTCACTACTGTCGGAGAGAAGACATTACTCCGCAACTCAGATTGAAATCGTTGTACCTTATTCGGTATCTATATCATCGAGTTCGATACTTTGCACAAGAATGGAAAAAACTTCTCAACATCTACCTTCTCCAACTCCTTCTGTGTCTTGTAGGTTTCGGCATTATCACTCCTCATTCGTTTAAACCCCAATGAATTATTGCCTCACCATCTCAGAGATTCTCAATAATACAACCCTTTCTTCCCAAGAAACCGCCTAATGTACCAACCAAGTTACTTGCTGCATCAGCATGCTGACTTTATGTTTCATACACAGGAAGACTCCAATGCCCTTACTGTTCCTTTTCTGGAAGTCCTCTCCATTCAGTAACAGCCTACCTTTTGATTCTCAGTGTCATCCTCAAACTCGGATGTATATTGCACTCAACTCCCTCCTTCAGGCCGTCAGCATAGATTGCAAATAACTGATGCCGTCAGGCTGATATTTGTGGTACTCCAGCAGATAAACCTTTACTATAAAGATCCATTAATCCCGACTCTCCGATTTCTGTGTTAACTAATCATCATCCCATGTTAATAGGGTATCCGACGACCTGGAGCTTCTGTTATGTGTAAGAACTTTTGTTTTGTAATACCTTGTGGAAAATCTCTGGAAAGCTTCGTGTCCACCAGATCCCCTTTATCAAGTCCGTTGTTACATTTTCAGGCATCTCCCGAAATACTTTGCATTATTTTACAGGGCAAAATATCATTTCCCTTTCACAAAACCACCCTGACTCTGCGTGAAGCTTTTCTTAATGTCCATGCTTGCCAGGTTTTCCAAACTATACTTGTCCTATCTGTTTTCATTAGGTCCATGTGCTTCTAAATGTTACCCATTCATATGTTTGTCCAAATGAGTTTTAAATGTTGTAGCTCTCCTTGCATCTCCCACTCTTTCTCTGGAAGCTCTTTCCATCGCCACACCGCCCTCTGTGTAAAAACGCTGCCCCTTAGTCCCTTTTAAATCTACCTCTTTCACCTTAAACCTATTCCCTCTATGTTTGGATTCCCCTATCCAGTGGAAAAGACCTTGGCTATTCACCCTATCCATACCTCTCATGGTTTTATAAGTTTCTATAATGTCACTCCTCAACATCCTACACTCCATTTGATGCTAACTTCAAGAACAAGGGTTTAAAGATAAGCACTGCAAATTTGAAACTATAGTAAACATGACAGGTAAACAATACTGTGATTTGTTTTTTCATACTGTGATTTGTTTTTTCTCTCTATTACAATACTAAGGCAGCATGAAACGCTTACTAGTGCCAATAAGAAGTCAAGCATCTGAATTCCTTTATCTAAAGGGGGTAATGATCACGACAGTGAAAACGTATCTGTGGCCAGATCTATATAATACCAGATGATCAACATTCTCCCTCCTGGCCTGCGTATAACTTTTTGTGGTTGTGTCTTTTTTATCTTGCATTCAATAGAGAGAACCACTTTCACCCATTCACACCTTAAATTCGACCCGTTATACAGAATATTCTCATTCACCACTGGTAAAAGCCCATTGTTCTTTTGCCGCACCCTCTTTCCCTGCCACCCATCCTCCACATCTACCAAGTGATTAAAAGGCCATTTTGCAATTGTATTCAGTTTTGAAGAATTGTCACACTGGACTGGGCCGTGTTTCTCTGTTTCTCTTTCTCTGCAGATGTTGAAAGACCTGCTGAGTTTCTCCAGAAATGTATAGGCGCAGAACAAGTTTTCAATTAAATCAATAATTATGGATACTGGAAATAAAAATAAAAAACCTTTATGGAAGGTTCACTGGACCTGAAAGTTTAACTTTGCATTTACTCAAGAAAATTCTGCAACATCTTTAGCAATTTCTTCAGCAATTTCTGTTTATGAACAACGACATATTGTCAAAGATGCCCAAACATCCTGTCCAACATGGAGCGTCGTACACTGGGAACTGAACAGTAACGCATGGTGACAAGTTCCTTGAGTCTGAAACTGCATAAGGCTGGCACCACTGATGCTGCAAAACTCTGAATCATTGTCAGGGAGAAAAACAGAAGGAAACACATTCACTTCAAATACAGAAGATGACATTACTGAAAGGAAAAGATTCAGATTAGTACCTTAAATGGATATTGTTTATGTAACAAATTGGAGGCGTGACACCAAGGAAAGACTTCCAGCAGAATGAGAATATGAAAATGGAAGTATTTCCGCTTCAGAAACCAGAGTAGGTCACTGGGTACAGGGCTGATGGGTGAATGGGTCTCGGTGTGAACTTGGTGGGGGGGGGGGGGGCAGTCAGTAGAATTGAATAGTAGATATTGCAGCTAAAACTGGGTTATCATCTGATGCTGTAAATTTCAATGACAATCTGTAACTTTTCCCCCAGGATAGTCCATCCATCTACCATTTCCATGAAGCCGATCCATGGGTCAGTGACGAGTGTGGGTGAACATGGTCGGGTCGGAATCACGTGCACTTAAACCTGATGACAATCCATTAAAGCTACCGCACTTGACTGGTTGCACTACGAACAGCAGGACTAACATCTGATAAAGAGAGAGATGATCCTAAGACGAACAAATCAGATATAAGCTCTCTCGTCCGGTTAAATCCATGCGTAAAAATCGATGGACCATTAAACAACTTACTGGAGGAGAGGACTCCACAAATATCCGCATTCTAAATAATGGAACAGCCCTGTACATCCGTGCAAAAGATACAGTATCTGCACCATCCTCAGCCAGAAGTGTTGAGTTGATTACCCACCTCACCCTCACTATGATACCTGCAGAATCACAGATGTCCTTCTTCAACCAATTCAATTCACTATGTGACATGAAGCAACAGCTGGACACTGTAGATACGACAAAGGCATTTGGCCCTGACACCATTCCTGCAATAGGACTGAGGACTTTTGCTACAAAACAAGCCGTGTACCTGAGGAAGCTGTTTCTTTCCAGCTCCAACTCTGACAACTCCCTGGCAATGTGGGTAATTAGCAACTGCAGTTCTCACTTTCTCCTAATGTGGGTAATTACTCAACTATGTCCCATCCCCTAAGAAGGGAATAATTACAATCAGAACAATTACCACACCCTCAGTCCCATCACGATAGTCATATTGGTTGGGGTTATTTTTGATAGAGCTGTCAAACAGCACAGAAATAATCGGTTCAGTGTGGTTTCCGATAGGCCCGCATGTGGAGATGGTGCTGTTGTGGAATTGTCATTGGATTGCTATTCCAGACCAGGATAATTCTCTGGAAACTGGTGCAAGTTAAAAACAATTATAAAAATATCTAGATCTAATACCTGGTGTCAGTAATACTGATCGTGTGTTCAATGTCGACTATAGACGTCGATATCCTTCCCCAGTGTACTTTCAGGAAGTGCTTTCCTGGTCTGGCCTAAAAGTGACTCCAGACACGCAGACATGTGATACACTCTTCAATGGTCTCTGAAACGGGCAAGCAAAGCACTCAATTGTATCAAACTGCTCCGAGGTCTTAAAGGATAAACCCGGAGAGAAAACCCGTCACCAGCCTCGTTATCAGAAAAGGGAATGGGAAACACAATCCTGTCGAACCTGCAGAGACCTCCCTCCTAACAGCTGAGAGCTTGTGCCAACATCTAAAGAGCTTTCCCGCACACTGCACAGAAACATCGGGAAATGAATACGTCATACAACTCATTGAGCTTTCCTTATTCTAGTTAATGGCCGAACATCTCCTCAACGCAGTTTTCCCCATACAATATTCATATCCCTTAATATGTTTAAATATTGTGAAACATGAAATGAGAACTGCTGTAGTCCATTCAGTCCATCAGTTTTGCGCCTCCATTCAATGTACAGGCAGTTCACCGATAACGCATATTGATTAAATAAAATTTGGCTGCAATGCAATTCATGAACCTTTTTCTATAAAGTGAACTGGCGTTCACTGTGACGTGATTCCTTGCCTGGCACCAGCTGAACAGCAAATCCTGCCTCAAAAACCCTCTCTCTCCAAAAGGTACAATCAATGTGTTCAGCAAAAACAGGAATGCAATCGGCTCTGCAGGCCTTGAAATTGAGCCTGAAACTGGGAATTGTAGTCTATATTTAGAAAGCACTTTATTTCAAACTGTGGGGAGAATCTTGGGGAGAACTGGAATTCGGCATCGGCATCACATGGTCAGTCAGCACCCGCGCGCTTTCTGGTGAAGATTGTGGTGAAAGAAACAGTGCTCCAGTGAGGGACTGTAGTGTGAAAGCGTTACATTTACAGCACTGTTCCATTACAACATGTAATTTAAAGATTTATTTCGACTGTCCTATTGTGTGTTAGATCAAATTTAATTTTTGGTTTTTACTGATATTTTTGGGGGTTCGCCACTTACCCTCTTTTTTTCCATAGACCTCATTATTAATATTGCACGATTTTGTACAACACAGTCTTGCACAGGAACACAGTTATTGCGATATTGGAGAACAACCTGGAATGATAGCTGATTTTCTATCTTCACACCATACTCCTGCTCTCTCCCTATTCCCTTAGTTTCCAGAAATCCTTATTTATAATCAGCCCCTTGACTTCCACAGCCTGATCTGGGAGAGAGTACCACTCGTTTGCCAGTCTCCGAGTGCAGGCATTTATTCTCATCTCAATGCAAAGTGGCCTGTCTGTATCTAATATTGTGGCCCCTTGTTTTAGACGTCCCAGCCTGGGGAATTACCATCCCTGCTTCTAATCTGACTCGCCCTGTCAGAGTGTTATATATTTCACTGAGATTTCCATTCATTTTCCTAAACCCCATTGAATACAGGTCCAGTTGCCCCAAACTCTGCTCCCACAAAAGTCTGTCATCCCAGAAATCAGTCTAATGATCCTTTGCTGCTCTCCCACAATGTCAGGTTGGTCGTCTGTTAGGAAAAGAGACCAAAACTGCACACAATACTGCACAATGTTCGAGATGGGGTCTCACCAAGGCCCTGTACAGCTGCAGTAAGATACATTTACTCCTGTACTCAAATCCCCCTGAAATAAAGGTGAATAGAGCATTTATCTTCCTTCCTGCTTTCTGCTCCTGCAATATTGCTTTAAGTGATTGGTACACATGGCGATCCAGATTCCTTTCAAAGTTACAGTTCCCCACGTGCTGGGCCTACATACAATGGTCAGCGTGCCAATGCCATTCCCAGTATTGACTTCTGGCTTCAAAACCAACTGCCACACATGGACTCGGAGGGCTACGCAGAAATAAACAAAAATGCAGCTTAAGTTCATTTATAGTGCAACATTTTTCAACCACTCCTTTTTCAAATGAGAGGCTGCCAGTGCATTGTTCACATCAAAGTACACATCATCTCATCTCCCCATTACTCTCCACCTCCCACATATTTGCCCAGTCACTCCACTTGTCTCAATCACCTTGGAATATTTTCGCATCCTCATCATCCACTCACAGGCTGACATCGTTTGTGTTGTCAGTAGACTTGGGAATATTGCATTTGCGCCCCTCACCCAAATATATGATGTCTATTGGGAATAGCTGGAGCCCAAGACATGATCCTTGCAATATCCTCCAAGCCTTCCATTTAAAATAAAACATTGTTTTATTCCTACTCACTGTTTCCTGCCAGCTCTCCCATTCTAAATCTATGACCATATATTAGCCCGAGTCCCATTGGATTCGAATTTGCACAATACGCTTGGGGCTTTATCAAAAATCTTTCTGATAGTCCACTCGCATGGCATTGATACCTCCTACATAATTTTATTAAAAGCCACTTTCTAAAATATGATTCGCATTTCATAATTCTCTATTGACTTTGTCTATGCCCATTAATTTCAGTCCAATACTTTCTCTAAACTGTTTAGTTGCTATTTTCATTCTATTCCTTTTTCCTCACAAGACTAAAATTCCCTGGTATTGCTAGGAAGCTTTCTTTTTTTTGTTTTGTTTTCTTCTGTGAAGGCATAATTAAACTATTTGCTCCATAGTTCAGCTATTTCCCGGTCCTCAATTATTTGGTATCAGACTGTAAGAAATCTGCAACTTTTTTCTCTTAATTTTGCCATTGACACATTTCCAGAAAATATTACAAGTTCTCTCTTATCAACTTTGTTAAGGTAATCTTCAGAAACCCATCAATTCCTACGTTAAGCTACTCAATGATTGACCTTCCACAGCCATACAATCACAGAAGCACAGACTCTGTCCTACCAGAAATACAGCACAGTCTACATTCGGCCCACTTTCTGACACAAGACCTTAGCCGTGAATCTTAAAGCATTTGAAGTGCACAACCATGTCGTTTCTAATGGTTTGAGGTTAGCATGACAACTCCACTCTCAAGAAGTGCATTCCAGACCCCAACACGCTCTGGTTGAAAAACAATTCTCAAATCTTCACTAAACCGCAAATCCTTCACTTTTAAAGTGTGGCCCTTTGAGTAACAGCAACAACTGCTGTTTATCCTCCCTGTCCATGTACCTCGTAATCCTATCCTTCTGCATCACAGACCTCGCAGCCTTCTCTCCTCCAAACTAAACAATTTGAGGTTATCCAGCCTCTCTCCATAGCTGATATGCTCCATCGCTGGGAACATCTCTGCACCCCCTCCACTACAATCACATCCTTCCTGTAATGTTGTTCCCAGAACTACACACAGTATTCCATCTTGCCCTCACCAAAGTTCTGCATAGTCCTTATAATCTATACCTCGATTACTAAAGGCTATGTTTACATTCTCCTCGCCTTTCCAAGATTGTGTATTAATCTGTGCAGTCACATTCAGCGATGTGTGGAGAAGCACCCTCTGAGCTTTCCAGTGTGCTGCCATTCATTGAGTACTCCCCTGACTGGTTCCTTCTTCCAAAGTGCATTACATCATAGTTATCAGGGTTACATTCCATCTGCCATTGATCCACTCATTTGACCATTCCATCAGTATCTACCTGTAACATAAGGCCTTCATCCTCACTGCCAACCACCCGGCAAATCTTTGTATCAAATACAAACTTATTTATTACACACCCACCCCTCGTCCATATTCACAGCTGCATCATTTATGAATACCACAAATAATAATGTTAAAGATCTCTCAACATCAGTTACATCACGTGTTTGTGAACTTTGATGAAGAAGCAGCGTTTCGAAAGCTAGTGCTGCTGAATAAACCTGATAGACTATTGTCTGGTTTATGCTATTTTTAGATTTGTCCACGCCAGCCCAACACTAGCACCTCCGAATCACAAATAATAAGGGTCCCAGCACTGATGCCCGCGGTACACTAGCCTCCAATCACAAAAACAACCTTCTACCACTCCCTTCTTTCTCCTGCTACTAAAGTTGATTTAGATGCAACTTGGCAAGTCGCTAATGAGTCTTACGTGTTCACTGGTTATTCTGTTCCGCTTGACACACTTATAGGTTATCTGGGGATTCTCTGTAATCTTGCTCTGCCTTGCCCCTGTGTTAGTCAGTCCCCTCCACGCGCAGAATTTTCTCTTTATTGCAGTCTTAAATGGTCTGTCCCTTATCCTGCCATTATTTGCTTTGAAGGTGGATTAGACAGCCTAATAAATTTCCTGTTAATTTCCAACTTGTCGTATGTTTGTGAGTTTTATAAAGTTCACAGTGACCCACCGCTGATTCTTTGAAACTTGACAGAACAAAGGCCGAGTTTCCTCATCACGCAATCTCGCCATCTGCGGGATTTATCTGGATAATGTCCATTACACTTCCTCTGTGTTCAGTATATTCTTTCTCAGACTTGGTCACCAAAACTGTTCTCAATACTCCAGGTACAGTGTCACCAACACTCTGTGAAACTGCTTCAACATGCCTTTACTCTATATTCTGAGTCCCTTAAAGGAAGGCAAACCAAACTTTAAGTTTCCACTTACATATATTCCTCCAAATACCCTTCACATCATTGCATTTTCGAACTCACTGTGTGAGTTCTTTTAGAAAGCCTTCTGATAATTTAAAATATGCCAATTTTTATGGATCCCCTTTATCTATGCTGTAAGAATCGAAATCAAACAATTCCAAAGTTTGTCAAGTATGATTCCCCTTTCAGAGATGCGTACTGAGTCTCTCAAAGTTTGCTGTTGATGTCTAAATATCCAATATCACATCCTATATAATAGATTCCAAAAGTTTCCCGGCAAATGTCAAATTAATTTGTCAGCAATTCTCCACACTATCTCTTTTTCCCTTTGTAGATGCTTGGATCCCTACCATGCGTCTATAGTGCTTGGATCACGTTTACTAATGTACATTTATCTACACCAGCTTCCAGACTCTGCAGAATGTACAGGAAAATAGAACGCAATCATCGACAATGCAATCAATACTTCTGTTTGTGATTTATTTCTGAAGAGTTTGGTACGAAGTACATCTGGTTTGTCAAGCTTAGCAATGCTCAATCCAGCTGCATGTTCAATATTGCCTTGTTACTGATATGAATTGACTTTATGTCTTTACTTCCACAAGTCCTATACGATCACTTCGTATTTCTGGGTGATTTTCTGGATCTTACTCCATTAAGACCAACGTAAAGTAACTGGTCATTTGCTTTGCCATTTTCCTGTTATCCACCATAAGCTCGTTTCTCCCGATTGCAAATTTCCACATTTGACTATGTTTTTTTTTTCTTTTGAAATATAGATAATATATTTTTGCAGTCTTTGTGTTGCTGTTTGCTTGCATGAATGTTCACTTTTTGATTTCCCGATCAGTTTCATGGACTTCCCTTTTCTGGATTGCAATATTTTGAGAATTCTTAGGATTCCACAATGTCTGGAATTCTTCTGAAGTCACGTCCTGTGATTAATATATTCTTTAATTTGTTATGTTAATCATCATTAGGTCACTTACCCACTCTTTGGTGTTTTCACCTGAAATAAGTAGACATATCTTTCAGACTATGCAGTAATTCTATCAATCTCCTGGTCCTGACCATATATATTCAGGAGCACTTCAGGAGGACAGAGAAGTAATAGTGGGGGCCCTGGTTGGTACTTTTGTCTCATCAGTAGCCAAAGGGTGAGGTCCCGGAGGACTGGAAGGTAGTGAATGCTGTGCCCTTATTCAAGAAGAGCTACAACTAAAAACCTGGGACCTATAGACCAGTAAACCTGACATCTCTCGTGGACAGGTTTCTTGAGAAGATTCTGAGAGAGACGATATACATGCATTTGGAAAGGATGGGTGTGATTATGAGCAGTCAGCACGTCCTTGTGCATGGTGAATCATGGCTCAAAGATTTGTGAGAGTGCTATGGTGAAATGACCAGTAACTTTGACAAGGGCATGGTTGTATACGTAGAGTATATGGATTTCAGTAAGGCCTTCGGTAAGATTCCACATGGTAGGCTGCTCTGGAAGCTTAGATCATATGGAATTGAGGGGGAGCTTGCAAATCAGATCCAAAATTTGCTTGATGGTAGGAAACATAGAGTTATAGTGGAAGCATGCTTGTCGGACTGGAGGCCTGTGATGAGTGGAATGCCTCAGGGATCGATTCTGGGACGATTACTTTTTGTTTTATACATGTATATTGTATATATATTTACATATTGCACACACCTATGATTTAGATGAGAATGTACAGGCATGAATTATAAGTTTCAAGGTGGCACTAAAATAGGCAGTATTGTGGACAGTGAGGAAGATTATCAGAAATTTCAGAAATTACAGCAGTGCCTTAATCAGGTGAGGAAGTTTGCCGAGAAATAGCAAGTGGAGTTTAATACAGATACAGATAGGTGTCAGTTCTTGCATTTTAGAAAGTCAAATCAAGATAGGAGTTTCATGGTGAATGGCAGGGTCTTAAGGAGTGTATTGAGACAAGGTGACCTTGGAATTCTGGTTCAAGGTTCTCTGAAGGTGGAGTCGCAGGGAGATAGGGCAGTAAAAAATGGCATTTGGCACGCTGGCCTTCATCAGTCAGAGTAATGAGTATCGAAATTCGGGAGTTATGTTGCAGTTATACAGGATGCTGGTGAGGCAATACTGGTAGTGTTATGTTCAGTGTTGTTCAAAATTTAAAATGTATTTGGACAAATACACGGATAGGAAAGATGAAGAAGGACATGGGGCAAGGGCAGGGAAATGGGGTTAATGTGCATGGACATTATGTTTGGAATGGAACAGTCTGGGCTGAAGGGCCTTTCTCCGTGCTGTCGGACTCTATGACTCTCACAATCATTGCTTCTCCCATTGAATGTTATATTATACTTCCCCAATTTAGTGGAGTGTACTTGACCCTCTGGACTCCGGGCTTCCATGATGTTTGACCAGAATGCTCAGACATTCGATATTGTATTCAGACGCCGTGTAAAAATGCAACATATTGATGTCACTATTCCTCAGAGCAAGGTTATTAGTTAGTCCTCCTGACAAAGCAACACCAAATCTGAAATACCCTGCTCTCCAATTTGGTTCACAACGTACTGTTCAACCTACCTAATACACACTTACGGAAGTTTTTTCTTCACAGTATTAGTAGTCACTGCAGTTTCAGTGCAATTTGAGACCACCTATTGTTACTGCAGCACCACGATTATTTGTTACTCATTCACAGGATGAGGGCGTCGCTGGATTACCAGCATTTATTGCCCATGCTAGAGGGCAGTTAAGAGTCAGCAGCGTTGTCTTGAGTCTGGAGTCACATGCAGGTCACACCAGGTAAGGACAGCAGTATCCTTCACTCAAGGACATCAGTGAACCAGATGAGATTTTCCAACAATCGACAATGGATTCCTGGTCATCATAAACGCTTGCTTCCAGATACATATTGAATTCAAATTCCACCATCTGCCATGGCAGGATTTGAATTCATGTCCCCAGAATATTACCTGGGTCTCTGGATTAAGAGCCCAGCGATAATATCACTGTGTCATTGATCCCCCTTGCATATACTTAGAACATAGAACATAGAACATAGAAGAATACAGCGCAGTACAGGCCCTTCGGCCCTCGATGTTGCGCCGATCCAAGCCCACCTAACCTACACTAGCCCACTATCCTCCATATGCCTATCCAATGCCCGCTTAAATGCCCATAATGAGGGAGAGTCCACCACTGCTTCTGGCAGGGCATTCCATGAACTCACGACTCGCTGAGTAAAGAACCTACCCGAACATCTGTCCTATACCTACCCCCCCTTAATTTAAAGCTATGCCCCCTTGTAATAGCTGACTCAATACGTGGAAAAAAGATTCTCACTGTCGACCATATCTAAACCCCTAATCATCTTGTACACCTCTATCAAGTCACCCCTAAACCTTCTCTTCTCCAATGAAAACAGCCCCAAGTGCCTCAGCCTTTCCTCAAACGATCTTCCTACCATACCAGGCAACATCCTGGTAAATCTCCTCTGCACCCGTTCCAGTGCCTCCACATCCTTCCTATAGTATGGCGACCATAACTGCACACAATACTCCAGATGCGGCCGCACCAGAGTCTTATACAACTGCAACATGACCTCAGTACTCCGGAACTCAATTCCTCTACCAATAAAAGCCAGTACGCCATATGCCTTCTTCACCGCACTATTTACCTGGGTGGCAACTTTCAAAGATTTGTGTACATGGACACCAAGATCCCTCTGCTCATCCACACTACCAAGTATCCGACCGTTAGCCCAGTACCCCATCTTTTTATTATTCTTACCAAAGTGAATCACCTCACACTTAGCTACATTGAACTCCATTTGCCACCTTTCTGCCCAATTCTGCAGCTTATCAATATCCCGCTGTAACCTGCCACATCCTTCCTCACTGTCTATAACTCCTCCGACTTTCGTATCATCCGCAAACTTGCTCACCCAACCTTCTAACCCCTCCTCCAGGTCATTTATAAAAATGACAAACAGCAATGGTCCCAAAACAGATCCTTGCGGAACACCGCTAGTGACGGCACTCCAAGATGAACCTTTGCCATCAACTACTACCCTCTGTCTTCTTCCAGCCAGCCAACTCCTAATCCAAACCTCCAACTCACCCTCAATGCCATTCCTCCGTATTTTTTGCAGTAGTCTACCATGGGGAACCTTATCAAACCCCTTACTAAAATCCATATACACCACATCTACTGCTTTCCCCTCGTCCACCTCCTTAGTCACCTTCTCAAAGAATTCAATAAGGTTTGTGAGGCACGACCTGCCCTTCACAAAACCATGCTGACTATCCTTGATCACATTATTCCTATCCAGATGTTCATAAATACTATCCCTTACAATTCTCTCTAAGATTTTGCCCACAACAGAAGTGAAACTCACCGGCCTATAGTTACTAGGGTTATCCCTACTCCCACATTTGCCAGCCTCCAATCTTCTGGCACTACTCCTGTAGACAACGAGGACATAAAAATCAAGGCCAATGGCTCTGCAATCTCCTCCCTTGCTTCCCAGAGAATCCTAGGATAAATGCCATCAGGCCCAGGGGACTTATCTATTTTCACCCTTTCCAGGATTTCCAACACCTCTTCTCTACATACCTCAAAGCCATCCATTCTACTTAATTGTGACTCGGTACTCACATTGACAACAATGTCCTGTTCCTGATTGAATACTGACGAAAAGTATTCATTCAGTGTCTCCCCAATCTCTTCAGCCTCCACATGCAACTTCCCACTACTATCCTTGACTGGACCTATTCCTACCCTAGTCATTCTTTTATTCCTGACATACCTATAGAAAGCCTTAGGGTTTTCCCTAATCCTACCAACTAAGGACCTTTTATATCCTCTCCTTGCTGCTCTTAGCTCTCTCTTCAGGTCCTTCCTGGCTACCTTATAACTCTCAATCGCCCCAATTGAACCTTCACGCCTCATCTTTACATCGGCCGCCCTCTTCCATTTAACAAGGGATTCCAATTCCTTATTAAACCACGGCTCCCTCACACGACCCTTTCCTCCCTGCCTGACGGGTACATACTTATCAAGGACACTCAATAGTTGCTCCTTGAACAAGCTCCACATATCAATTACACCCTTGCCTTGAAGCTTACTTTTCCAGGCCACACATCCTAAGTCATGCCTCACAGCATCATAATTTCCCTGTCCCCAGCTATAACTCTTGCCCTGTAGTGCACACTTATCCCTCTCCATCACTAGAGTAAAAGTCACCGAATTGTGGTCACTGTCCCCAAAGTGCTCACCTACCTCTAATTCTAACACCTGGCCTGGTTCATTACCCAGAACCAAATCCAGTATGGCCTCACCTCTTGTTGGCCTATCTACATATTGTGTCAGGAAACCCTCCTGCACACATTGGACAAACACTGACTCATCTAACGAACTTGAGCTATAGCTTTCACTCTTCTCTTGAATCATCCTCGCAATCCTTTCTTCTACGTTTCTAGGACTATTAGGAGGCCTGTAAAAAACTCCTAACAGGGTGAGCTCACCTTTCCTATTCCTAACCTCAACCCAAACTACCTCAGATGGCGAGTCTTCATCCATCGTCCTTTCCACAGCTGTAATACTATCTTTGACAAGCAATGCCACACCACCCCCTCTTTTACCCCCACCTCTGACCCTACTAAAACATTTAAACCCTGGAACCTGCAACAGCCAATCCCATCCCTGTTCTACCCATGTCTCCGTAATAGCCACAACATCGAAATCCCAGGTACCAACCCAGGCTGCATGTTCACCTACCTTATTTCGTATACTTCTTGCAATGAAGTATACACACTTCAAACCACTTTCCTGTTTACAGGCACCCTCCTTTGAAATTGATACCATGTCCCTAACCTCCCTACACTCTAGGTCCTGCACCCTAAAGCTACAGTCTGGGTTCCCATGCCCCTGCAGAGTTAGTTTAAACCCTCCCAAGAGCACTAGCAAACCTCCCACCAAGGATACTGGTGCCCCTCAGGTTCAGGTGCAGACCATCCTGTTTATAGAGGTCGCACCTTCCCCAGAAAGAACCCTAGTTATCCAAATACCGGAATCCCTCCCTCCTGCACCTTCCCTGTAGCCACGCATTTAACTGTTCTCTCTCCCAATTCCTCGACTCTCTATCACGTGGCACGGGTAACAAACCAGAGACAACAACTCTGTTCGCTCTAACTCTGAGCTTCCAACCTAGCTCCCTGAAAGCCTGTCTAACAACCTCAGCGCTCCTCCTACCTATGTCATTGGTGCCAATGTGGACCACGACTTCGGGCTCCTCCCCCTCCCCCTTAAGGACCCGGAAAACACGATCAGAGACATCACGTACCCTTGCACCTGGGAGGCAACATACCAAACGTGAGTCTCTCTCGTTCCCACAAAACCGCCTATCTGTGCCCCGAACTATCGAGTCCCCAATTACTATTGCTCTGCTCTTCTCCACCCTTCCCTTCTGAGTAACGGGGACAGGCTCCGTGCCAGAGGCCTGAGCCCCGTTACTTACCCCCGGTAAGTCGTCCCCCCCACAAGTATCCAAAACGGTATACTTGTTCTTGAGGGGAACGGCCGCAGGGGGTCCCTGCACTGGCTGCTTCCTCCCAGTCCCCCTCACTGTCACCCATCTATCTGCCATCTTTGGAGTTACTACTTCCCTAAAGCTCCGATCTATGACTCCCTCTGCCTCCCGAATGATCCTAAGTTCATCCAACTACAGCTCCAGTTCCCTAACGCGGTCTTGGAGGAGCTGGAGATGGGTGCACTTCCTGCAAGTGTAATCAGCAGGGACGTCCATGGCATCCCTCACCTCAAACATGTTGCAAGAGGAACATTGCACTGCCTTCACTGCCATCCCTCTGAAAGTAATCTTTTATAAAAAAAAAACAAACTGGGTCTAAAGAATAAAACAAGCAAAATGCAGCACTTACCTACTTACCACAACGGGTCTTTTATTTAGGTTAGAGGAGGAGGGCGGGTGGGAGACACTACCTCTGTAGTGCCTCGGGTTCTTCTCCTGCGCGCTTTTATAGGAAA
This sequence comes from Chiloscyllium plagiosum, assembly GCF_037043375.1. Taxonomy (NCBI): domain Eukaryota; kingdom Metazoa; phylum Chordata; class Chondrichthyes; order Orectolobiformes; family Hemiscylliidae; genus Chiloscyllium; species Chiloscyllium plagiosum. The sequence continues at coordinate 67,802,110 of NW_028270184.1, read as the reverse complement.
GAAAACCTACCCGGCTGCCCCTCCGGTCTTCGTCACTTCCCCCTGCTGCTCCTGCTCTTTCTGTAAAGAGAGAAAAAAAACACCGCTGCCCGCTACCGGTAAGTAATTTTAAAACAAACTGTCTTACCTTAGCTGCTGCTCGCACTCAAAGTGATACCACTGCAAGGCTCAAGCACGACCACACTTGCAAACCTAATTTCCATAGCATACGTTGTAAAGTATTTACGTGACAGATTTAATTTTGATATATAACACACTAATGTTTGCTTCATCTTGCTATTTGTAAGATCCACCCAAACTGATTCTGTGGGAAGTGAGGGAAAGGGTCTGTGGCGTTATTAGCGATAGACTTGGACAAGACTTTCCGGGAGACTCACCTCAACGCTGAGATGATCTGAAGAATTGGTCAGCAATACAGGTCAAGATCAATATTCTTTCCTCCCACTTTGCCAGGATAAGCGTCACCATATTCTTCTGCTCCCTCGCACTCGCTGTATATCTGTTTTAACACATACCTCCGACAAGGCTCACACTCTATCTTCAAATAAGGCTCAAGCACGACCACACTCACTGTTGACTTCAGCACCTTTCTTCCCCCACTTTTTCGGTCACTGAAGCAATAGCGCCCCACACTAATACCACTGCATGGATACAACACTCTGGTCAGACTCCCTCCGGACATCTCACCCTTTCCCTCTTCCCCTATACCAGCATTGACAGCAGGGACACCCACCCCCACCCTCACTTCGTCCCTTCTCTCTCCCATTCCAGGAGAAACATCCTGGAATATGACATAAAGGACCAAGCCGTGTTTTAGAGTGCCCGATATCCGTTCCCTCACCCTCTACCTCGAGATGTGGGGAGGATCCTGGAAAGAGCCAGAGAGGACCAGGACACCTTGTGTGGAGATTCTGAAACATCGACGTCCCACCAACCAAGTAAGCAGGAATGTTCAGTAAAGAGCAATTCTCAATTTAAACTCGCTGGCATTTCCAATCTCATCTCTCTCACTTTTCAGGCTTAGTTAAAAGCATTAATGAAAGACTAAAAATAAAAATAATGTTTATTCTCTTCAGTAAAAATGTTAAAAAGAAAAAAATAAACGATATAAGTTCATTACGAAATATCTAAAACATGACTTTCATTCAAAATTATGGGCAATCCCTAGTAAATATTCGACATCATTCGTCTCACTAAATCTTCTTACGAGTGTTTGTATTCTAGCATCTGCTTCTTTAATTTCAACGGAATATCGTTCCCTGCTATCAAATGCTCAAAGCAAATGTACCTTCCTCTCTGAACTTTTCGTAAACTGTCAATATATTTCCAAATAACTAATTGTTCCACATCAAGTTCGCATTGTCATCTCCTGTGGGCAGCTTCTGCATTATTGTTTATTTTGTCCTCATTGTTTAAAGTTCTTTCATATAAATTCCTCATTCCAAATGGTAAAAGCAGTGAACGCCAACCATTTCCTCGCGTAATCTTCTACCTGCATTGTTATCCTCGAACCAGTCCAGCAGCGGTTGCAATTATTCTGGAAGCGCATCAGACAAATGTTGAATAGCTGCATGAATTTTTTCAATCGGAATAAATGCAAGACCAATTATTATTTTAGCTCTGAAGTCAATGTTGTACTTACTCAAGTGTCTTTTTAAATATTTTTACTGAAGGGAAAAAAACATTATTTTTATTTTTATTGCTTTGATTAATGTTGTTATCGAAGCCTGAAAAGGAATAAATATGAGCTACGCTGAAATAGTTCTGCCCTAAATGTGTCTGCGGCAAAATGAGCTGCACCAAACAGGCCGCACCAAACACAATGAAGTACTCAGTAAATTACAAAGCACAGGGGGACGACATATAACCATCCCAGGTTGTTATGCAGAAGCAGGGATGTCCTGGGTAGCTGACAGGAAATGCAGAGTAGAGATCATTTCTCATTTTGTGTTTGGAAAGCTGCAACGAGTGGAGTTCTGCAGGGACCTGTATGAGGTCATCAACAAGTTGCAATCTATTCTAATGAACAGGATGAAGGAGATGGAGCTCAGTTTGATCATGCACCAGGATAGTCATTCAATAAGATGTCAAATGGAGACAGAGCGTCTGCAATGGGATACAGACAGGGGACGGCAGAGCGTCTGCAATGGAATAATACAGGGGGGAGCGCAGAGCATTTGCAATGGGATACAGACAGTGGAGTGAATACTGTCTGCAGTGGGATACATACAGGGGAGAGCAGAGCGTCTGCAATGGTACAAACGGGGATGGCAGGGCATCTGCAATGGGATACAGACAGGGGGAGGACATAGCGTCTGCAATGGGATAGGGACAGGAGGAGGGCAGAGTGTCTGCAATGGGATACAGACAGGGGAGGGCAGAGCGCCTGCAATGAGATACAGACAGGGAGAGGGCATAGGTTCTGCAATGGGATAGGGACAGGAGGAGGGCAGAGCGTCTTGAATGGGATACATACAGGGGGAGGGCAGAGCGTCTGCAATGAGATATAGACAGGGGGAGAACGGAGCGTCTGCAATGGGATACAGACAGGGGGCGGACAGAAGGTCTGCAATGGGACGCAGACTGGGAGAGGACAGATCATCTGCAATGGGATACAGACGAAGGATAGTAGAGCGTCTGCAATAGGATATGGACGCGGAAGGGCAGAGCATCTGCAATGGGATACAGAGAGTGGAGGGAAAACTGTCTGCAGTGGGATACAGATAGGGGAGGGCAAAGCGTCTGCAATGGGATACAGACAGGGGAGGGCAAGGCGAGGGCAATGCGTCTACAATGGGATACAGACAGGGGAAGGGCAGAGCCTGTGAAAGGGAGATAGACTGGGGAAGGGACGCATGCCTGCAATGGGATACAGGCAAGCGGAGGGAAGAGTGTCTGCAATGGGATACTGATGGGTGAGGGCCGAGCGTCTGCAGTGGGATTCAGATGGGGAGGGCAGAACGTCTGCAATAGGATACAGACAAGGGAGGGGAGAGCATCTACAATGGGATATAAACGGCTGAGGGACGTGCGTCTGCAATTGAATACAGACAGGGGAGGCGTAGCGTCTGCAGAGGGATACAGACGGGGAGGGCAGAGCATCTGCAATGGGATCCAGACAGAGGAAGGGCAGAGTGTCTGCAATGGGATATTGCGAGGGGAAGGCAAAGCATCTGCAATTGGATACAAACGGGGGGGCGGGGCAGAGCGTCTGCAGTGGGATACAGACGGGCAGGGCAGAGCGTCTGCAATGGGATACAGACAAGGGAGGGAAGAGCATCTACAATGTGATACAGACGGCTGAAGACAGTGCGTCTGTAATGGAGTACAGACGGGGGGAGGGCACAGCGTCTGCAATGGGATACGGACAGGAGGAGGGCAGAGCGTCTGCAATGGGATACAGACAGGGGGAGGGCAGAGCGTCTGCAATGTGATACAGACAGCGGAGGGCAGAGCGTCTGCAATGTGATACAGATTGGGGAGGGCAGAGCGTCTGCAATGGGATACAGACAGAGGATGGCTGTGAGCAAAGCTTCAGCAGATAAAAAAGCAGGACGATATATATGGGATGGAAATTTTCTGTTTTGGGGAAAAGACGAAACAGTAAAATTTTATTTAAATGCAAGGAGAATGCAGAACTCAGTGTTACAGAGGGATTTGTGTGTCTTAGTACATGAATCACATCAAATTAACCTGAATATGTAACAAGTGATTTGGAAGGTAAATGTGATTCTGTTTCGTGCAAGGGATGTTGGGTATGATCTTAGCGATGTTTTCTGCATCAGTACAGGGCATTGCTGAGATTACATCTGTTGTATTATGTGTAGTTATAACTGTCTAAACTGAAAATAAAAAAAAAACAAAATTGGTTTCGAAACGTTTCAAAGATGTTTCTCTTTACTCATTCTTGGGATGAAGGCATTACTTAATGAAAAATTAACAGTTCGGCCTGAGAATGAGGGATGTTTTATTGACCATATAAGATCTTGAGAAGAGTGGAGTTGGTGAATACCGGATGGATATTTCTTCTTGTGTGGGAGAATAAAACTGGGGAAATACTTTAAGAATAAGTCAGTTTCAAATGAAAGGTCAATGGACAGAAACATTGAACTGCGAATTCTCTTCCTACTTGCTGACAGACAGGCGGAGCTTTTCCAGCAATTACTGTATATGTTTAAGAATATTCATTTTAACACAGATATTGTGACGACATGGAACGCTTATTTTTACATTATGCAAGCACATATTAACACATCTTCAAAACAAGTATGACCATTTATTATTAATAAATTGATTCTACAATAACGCACTGACCTGGAGTCGAGAATGCGATGGAGTCATACAGTTCAGACAATGTTCAAGCAGAGCTCACAGAGTCCAGTGTGGGACTGATAACGTTACTGATTTAACTTACAGATGGAAAATGTAGCCTATCTGTGAAGGAACAGTCTATTACTCCCTTTCTGTTACCCTATTGCTCATCACAGAAATGAGTGGGAGTGAAAAAAGCCCAGTCGTCTTTCCCACTAATGGAAGATTCCTGATGAGGATTCATTGGAATCTCCCCATTGCCTGAAGCAAAACAATTCAGCCAAATTCATATGTTCCATGAAGAAATCCCATTGCCAGAAGGCTATGCAAGCAGAATAACTATAGAAGTAATTATCTGACTCGATAGTGAGGGGAACAGACAGGAGATTCTGTGGTTGCAAATGGGAATCCGGAATGGTGTGTAGCCTTCCACATGCCAGGGTCCTGGATGTTTGAGAGCGGCGGCAGAACGTTCTCACCAGTGGTGCGGGTGGGGGTGGGGGGCGCGGCAGGAAGCAGCCAGAAGTCATTTTGCACATTGGTACAAAGAACAGAGTGACACAGGTAGAAATCATGATGACATTCGACATAGTGATTGTAGAGAGTTAGGGAAAAGGATAAAATAAAGGACCAAGACAGTGGTAATATTCAGTTTACTTCCACTGCTCCGTGCTCGTGAGGGTAAGAACAGGAGAATGTGGCAAATGAAGGGGTGGCTAAAGAATTGGTGCAGGGGGCAGAGATTTTTGGATCACTGGGATGTTTTGTGGGGCAAGGTGCCGTGTTCAGGATGGACGGTTGTACCTGAACTGGAATGGGACCAATATCCTAGCAGGCGGATTTGCAACTGCTGCAAGGGGGTTTAAACTAGATTGGCTGGGGTTGGGGAGGGGTGGGATGCTCAACAGCAGGGAGGCAGGTGCGAGGCTAGAAGGAGATGCACTAATTAGAAACAGTAAAATGAAGAGACAAGTCAGGCTAGACAACGACAGGGAGCAAAGAATGCCTGTTGGATTAAATTGCAACTATTTCAATGCAAGATGGCTGACAGGTAAGGTCGATGAACTCAGAGCATGGATCGGTGCGTGGGACTGGGATATTATAGCCATTACTGAAACATGGCTAAGGGAGGAACAGCACTGGAGCTTAATGCACCAGCGTAGAGGTGCTTTATGCGGGACAGAGATGGTGGAAAGAGGGGAACAGGAGTTTCATTTTTGATTAAGGCGAATATCATAGCAGTAATCAGAGATAAAATAACTGATGGATCATCCTGTGAGGATTTGTCTGGGGAGCTAAGAAAGAAGAAGGGAATGGCGATAGTAGTTGGATTGTACTAGATGCCCCGAAATAATAAATGAGGAATTAGGGGAACAAAAATATGTAGACAGACTGGGGAGACTTGCAGGGCCAATAGGATTGCATTAGTAGGAGATTTTAATTTTCCTAACATGTCATAGAATTAAGGACGGAGATGGGGTGTATTTATTAAGTGTTTTCAGAATAGCTTCCTCAAACAGTAAGTAGAGGGTGCAACTCGGGACGGGACGAAACTTGACCTACTCTAAGATCTAGAGCAGGACAGGTGACTGAGGTGACAGTGGGAGAGCACTCTGGGACCAGTGACTATAGCTCTGTTAATTTTTAAATAGTTATGGAGAAGGGCAAAACTGCTCCACATGTTCAAGTTCAAACTTGGGGCAAGGTGAATTTTGTTGGAATTAGACAGGAGCTTGGAGGAGTTGGTTGGAGGCGTTTGTTTGGAGGCGAAGGGACCTCCTGCAAGTGGGAGGCCTTTAAATGTGGCATGTCTACAGTTCAAGGTCTATATGTTCCTGTGAGGGTAAAATGCAAGGTTGGTAGGAAGAGGGAACCTCCGATGTCAGGAGATATTGAAGCTTTGACCAGCAAAAAGGAGGTGTGACTCAGGTCCAGGCAGCTGGAATCGAGGAAATACCTGGAGGTATACAGGGGATACAGTACTTCACTAAAGGAGGAAATCAGGAGGGCGAGAGGGGTGCACAAGATTGTTTTGGCTGAGAAGATTAGGGTGAATTCAAAGAGTTTATTTAAGTATAGGAAAGTAAAAAGAATAACTAAATAAGAATATGACCCCTCAAAGTCCAAAGTGGACATGCATGCCGAGAACCGTAGGAGATTTGCGAGATTCTCAATGAATATTTCTCGTCTGCCTTTACCGTGGAGAAAAACATGAAGATCAGGGAGGTTAACAAAGGTAGTAGCGTTATCTTGGGGTGAGTCAATATCACAGGAGGAGACGTGTTGGATGCATTAGAATGTATAAAGGTGAATAAATCTCCTGGTCCTAAACAGGTGCATCCAAGAACACTGCAAGAGACTACAGAAGAAACTACGGGGACCCTGGCTGATATTTTTGCATTATCGTTAGCTACTGTTTAATGTCCAGAATATTAGAGATTAGCAAATGTTGTGCCATTATTCAAGAAGGGAATCAAAGAAAAATCTGGAATCTATAGACTAGGAAACCTAACATCTGTGGTCGGTAGGTTACTTGAGAAGTCTCTGAGGGATGTGATACACATGCATTTGGAAAGATAAGGTTTGTTTAGAAATTTTTTTTTTGACAAGATTCAGTATGGAAACAGGCTATTTGGCTCAACAAGACCACACCTGTATTTACCCCTGACGAATGCACATAACACTATGGGTAAATTAGCATGGCCAATTCACCTGACCTATACATGTTTGAATTGTGGAAATAAAATGGTGCACCCAGAGGACACCCACACAAACACAGTGAGAATGTGCAAACTCCACACAGAGAGCCACCCGAAGCTGGAAACAAATCCGGATCCATGGCACTATGAGACAGCAGTACTAGCCACTGAACCACCATGCCACCCTTGCTTTTTTTCAACACAGTTCAATGACACAGGGACAAAATCTATTCTGCCCTTCACCCATGATGCACGTTCCAATATCCATTGAAAATGTCATCTTTTTTTTATTAGTTTGTTATTATTCATATAGGACAAACAGGAAGACAGCTAACAATCCGCATACATGAACATCAACTAGCCACGAAACGACATGACCAGCTATCCTTAGTAGCCACACACGCAGACAACAAGCAACATGAATTTGACTGGGACAACACTACTATCATAGGGCAAGCAAGACAGAGAACAGCCAGGGAATTCCTAGAGGCATGGCATTCATCCACAAACTCCATCAACAAACACATCGACCTGGACCCAATATACCAACCACTACAGCGGACAGCTGAAACTGACAACCGGAAGTGGCAGGGACAGACCACTGTAAACACCGGAGGAAACATCAAAGAAGCGCTTCACAGGAGGCTCCCAAGCACTGATGATGTCGCCTAGCCAGGGGACGAAACGTTTGCAACAAAAACTTCCAGCTTGGCGAACAGAACCACAACAACGAGCACCCGAGCTACAAATCTTCACCCAAACTTTGAATTATTATTAATCGTTGTTTTTAGACTGTAAAGATTGCATGGCTTTGTGAGTGGGAGATCATGCCTCTCAAATTTGTTTGAATTCATTGACGAAATGACTAGGAATGTTGATAAGGGGAGGGCGGTAGATGTAGCCTGTATAGTTTTCATAAAGGCCTTTGACAAGGTTACCATTGATAGGCTGGTCTGGAAGGTTAGAATCGCATAGAATCCAGAGGGAGCTGGCAAATTGGACACACAATTGCCTTCATGGTCGTAAGCAATGGGTACTAGTGGAAGGATGCTCTCGGACTGGAGGCCTGTGATACCTGATGTGCCTCAGGGGTCGCTGCTGGGCCCATTGCTGTTTGTTATCTGTAAGAATGATATTCTGGCGAATGTACAAGGCATGATTAGGAAACTTGAAGATGACACTAAAATAGGTGGTATCACGGACAGTGAGGAAGTATATCAGAAACTGCAGCAGGCTTCGATCAAACTGGAGAAGTGGGACGAGGAATATTTTGGCAACGTTAGATCAAGGTAGGAGATTCATGGTGATTGGTAGGACTTTAAGGAGTATAGTTGAGCAGAGGGACCATGGAGTTTAGGTCCACCGTTCTCTGAAAGTGGGGTCATATTTAGACATGGTAGTGAAGAAGATTTTTGCCACACTAGCAAGCATCGGTCAGGAAATGGAGGCAAGCAGTTGGGAAGTTATGTTGAAGTTATTCAGGAAGTTAGTGAGGCTGCACTTGTAGTGTTGTGTTCAGTTTTAGTCACATTGCGATCGGAAGGATATTTTTAATTTGGAATGTGTGCAGAGCGAATTTACAAAAATATTGCCAGAACTCAACAGTATGAATTATAGGGAGAGGTTGGACAAGGGAGGACTTTTTTCTTTAGAGAATAGAAGACTGAGAGGGATCTTATAGAAGTTTACATGGATAGGGAAAATGGATCCAGTTTTTGTTTCCTAGAGTTCGGGAATCGAGGAGGAGAGGGCATTAGTTTAAGGTGAGAGGGGAAAGAATAAAAGGGAAACTGGTGGAAACTGCTTGACACAGAGAGTAGTACACAAAGGGAATGAGCTGCCAACGGAAGTGGTTGAAGCATTTGTATTAACGATATTTAATGGGCATTTGGGCAAGTACATGGACAGGAAAGGACGAGAATGCTATGGGCCAAGTGCTGGGAAATGAGGTTAGTGTGGTTGGATATTTGGGTCAGCATGGACGAGTTTGGGCCAAAGGGCCTCTCTGCCTCACTCCATGCTGTAGGACTTGATGACTACAAATAGAACAGCATTTGGGTCAAACTCTCATTTTTCATTTGGTCATGAATTCGAATTATATTTGGACAATGTTCTTTCAAGTTAACTTTGCAGATATTTTGCTTTTCAGTTTGTTATCGACAATACGTGTGTGTGTCTGTGTGTGTGTGTGTGTGTGTCTGTGTGTGTGTGTGTGTGTGTGTGTGTGTGTTTGTGTGTGTGTGCATGTGTGTGTGTGCATTTCTTTGTATTTTTCAAAGGGAAATATCAATGTACGTATTTGCAATATCTTCTCGTCATTCCACTTTCCATCATAGTTTGAGCAACTTTGTTTTGTCATAAACGTGTTGGTTTAGTAGATAAAGAAACGTGCCTGACTTGTTCCTAATACTGACCCTGACACACCCAGAGAACTATATCATTTCGCCACATCACCAACCTAGTTGTATTTTTTTTGTGGCCACTGGAAGCTTGGGGCTCGAAAAGGGAGCAATAAGCCATAAAAACACAGGGAATTATCGACTCAATCAGCCAACGTCAGTGTCGAGGAGTTCGTTGAATGGGATTCTGAGGGATTGGATTTACAAATATCTAGAAAGACAAGGAGTGATTAGGGGTAGTCAATATGGATTTGTGTGGTGGAAATCATGTCTAATTAATGCGATTGAGTATTAGGAAGAGGTGGCAAAGAAGATTGAAGAAGACACTGTGGTGTACATTGTTTACACAAACTTGAGCAAGGCATTTAATAAGGGTTCCCCATCGTAGACAGATTACTAAAATTAGGTTATATGTAATCTAGGAAAAGCTAACCAATTGGATACAGAATTGGATTGAAGGTAATCGAATGTTTTCCAGACTGAAAACCTGTGACCAGCGGTGTGCTGAAATAATCAGTGCTGAGCTCACTGCTTTTCATCATGGCTATAAACAACTTTGATGTGAATATCGGATGCATGGTTAGTAAGTTTAGAGATAACATCACCAAATTGGTGCAGTGGACAGTGAAGAAGATTATCTCAGAATATAAAGGGATCCTTGACCATCAATAAACCAAGGACTGGCAGATGGAGTTTAATTATATATTTGTGAGGTTTTGCATTTTGGTAAGTTAAAGCGGGGTAGTGCCCTGGGGAATGTTGCTGAACAAAGAGAACTACGGGCGAAGATTCATAGTTCCTTGAAAGTGGAGGTTAGGTCGGTAGAGTGCTGAGGAACGTGGTTGGCATGCTTGCCTTAATCGGTCAGAACATTGAGTACAGGAGTTGGGATAGCGTGTTGCGCTTGTACAGGACGTATGTGAGGCCACTTTAAGAATACTGCATACATGTCAGTTGACTCTGCTAAAGGATGGATGTTGTTAAGCTTGAAAGGCTTCATAAAAGGTTTACGAGATTTTCTGGAACCTGAGGGTTTGAGCTACAGGGAGGTGATGCACAGGATGGGGCTTTTTTCCCTGGCCTGTCAGAGGCTGAATGGTGACATGATAGAGGTTTAGAAAAGTCCTGAGTGGCATGGATAGTCTGAATGGGCAAGATCTTTTTCCCAGAACTAGATGGCATAGGGTAAAGGTGACAGGGCAAAGACTTGGAAGGGACCTGAGGTGAAACTTTTTTATACAGAGGCTGGTGGGTGTACTGTCAGAGGAAGTGGTGAAAGTGGGTACAATTACACGTTTAAACTATATCTGGTACATCTGGTATCTGTGAAAGGTACATAAGTAGGAATGGGTCAGAGGGATGTGGCAAGTGGGCCGAGATCTGATTAAGATGCTTGATTGGCGTGGACAATTTGGACAAAAGGATCTGTTTCCACTCTATATGACTCTCTTATTCTCACAGCGATATGAGGAAAAATTCTAAAATGGCCATTCGAATGGGAATTCTCTTCGCCAAGTTTGCGGTGCTTCTCTGATTACAAGTATTCACAGCTGAGTCAGTTAAAGATTTGACAGAGAACTGGGATAATGGGACACAGAGAGGAAGATGAGGCTGAGACCACAATCTGATCAGCCACAATCTTAATGCCTGGTAGAGAAGGCTCAAATTCTGTAATGACCCACTCCTGCTCCTCAGCCCCATGTTTCTGTGTTCCATTCAAACCCTCTATCCTGCGAGACAGGAGCAGTTGGAATCCACTTACTGTTATAGCATGGTGCACAGAAACAGAGGAGACGATTTCGTCCCTGAAAACTGTCCCACACGGTTTGGGACATTTGGAAAATGTAATTGGAAGTCCCAGGTTGGGTATGAAAGAGGTCGCTCATCTCCTTTTACAGAGCTCCCCCTCTCTGTAACTTGTGCTTCATTTGTTGATCATGTTTGAGACCCAGATTCACTGTGAATATCAAATCTCATCCAGCAATGGCTCATAAAATCCGCTGGTCTCCCTGATTGCAACATTCCATGAAAGACCTTCCAGGAAAATAACACCTACTAACTTTCCAGTAACAGAATGGGAGAACATCAGGAACAGGGGCAGGTCATTCCCATCCCAGGCCTGCCTTGCCCTTCACTAAGATCAAGGCTGACCTGCTCCAAGTCTCACATCCTCCTCAATGTCCAAGTCTTCTTGTGCACTTCCATAGAACACAGAACAAAGAACAGGACTGATTTGGAGATGTTGGTGTTGGTCTGGGGTGTACAAAGTTAAAAACCACACAGTACCAGGTTATAGTCCAACAAGTTTAATTGGAAGCACACTAGCTTTCGGAGCGTCGGTCCTTTATCAGGTGGTAGTGAAGGGCTTAATCCTAACACAGAATTTATAGCAGAAATTTGCAGTGAGATGTAACTGAAATTATACAATGAAAAATTGATTGTCTGTTAAGCCTTTCATCTGTTAGAATACCATGATAGTTTCACTTCTTTCATATGTAAATCACAAAACCTTTTTTTTTTTTAAAGTTGCATTCCCAAGTTAGCTGTTTACAATTGTGATAGCCAGACAATATGTTGAAGGTATTGGCCCGCATGTTCTCTGTCTATGCCATGCTGTTTAGCTTGATTCTAATCTAAAAAGCGAGATAACCGATTTTTACATGAATTAATGCAGTTTTTGAGCTCAGAGTTCTGCATGAATGCACGCAGTTAGGACCTTCAGCCCTCGACGTTGTGCCGTTCATCCTACTCTAAGATCAGACTAACCTACATGCTTCTGTTCACTTTGTTCTATGTGCCTATCCAAGAGTCTCTAAAGTTTCCCTCACGTATTTGACTCCACTACCACCGCTGGCAATGCATTCGACATACCTACCACTCTCTGAGTAAAGAATCTACCTCTGATATCTCCCCTAAACTTCCTCCAATTACCTTAAAACTATGTCACCTAGTGACAGACATTTCTGCCCTGGGAAAATGCTTCTGGCTATTCACTTTCTATGCCTCTCATCATCTTGTACACCTCCAGTGAGAAAAGCCCTCGCTCCCTCATGGTTTCTCCATAAGACCTGCCCTCCAGTCCAGGCAGCATCCTGGTAAATCTCCTCTTTACCCTCTCTGAAGCTTCCTTGTCCTTCCTATAATGAGGGTCCAGAACCGAACACACTATTCCCTGTCCGGTCTGAGCAGGGCTCTATCGAGCTGCAGCATAACCTCGCAGCTCTTAATCTCAAACCCCTGCAACTGATAACCAACACACCATACGCCTTCTTAACAACCCGATCAACTTGGGTAGCAACTTTGAGGGATTTGTGGACACGGCCCCCAAAATCCCTCTGTTCCTCCACACTGCCAAGAATCCTGCCTTTAACCATGTATTCAGCATTCACATTCGAGCTTGCAAGGTGAATCACTTCAGTTTAAACTCCATCTGCCACTTCTCAGCCCAGCTCTGCATCCTGTCAATGTCCCGTTGCAACCTACAATAGCCCTCCAGATTCTGTACCACTCCAACCACCTTTGTATCATCGGCAGACTTACTAGCCCACTCTTCAACACCCATATCCAAGTCATTTATAAAAGTAACAAAGAGCAGAGGTTCCAGGACTGATCCCTGCGGGACACCACTGGTCCTTCTCAGTGATCTAGCTTCCCTAACTCTCTGCGTAAGAGAATTCCTGACAATTACTACCCTCTGTTTGAGGAAAGCCTTCTGTGCTTCTGCAGCAAGACTTATTGATATGAACAAAAGAGGGAACACAGGGGTTCAGGTAAGAGAAACTGACCCTGAACTCAAGGCAGTATTTGACTGAGGATAACATCTAGGAGCCTGAACAAAATCACACTTTATGAGAATTAATTGTGACCGGTCCAGTGTTTGGAGTCATTCATGACACAAGGGAAGATGATTATTATCGGAGGGCATCAATCATTTCAGCCGTGGGTCACATCTGCAGGAGATCTTCAGCGTAGCTTCCTCAGCCCAGGCATCTCCAGTTTGTCATCATAGAATCTCTACAATGCGGAAGGAGGCTATTCAGCCCATTGAGTCCTAACTGAAGAGATTGGATTCCCTACAGTGTGGAAACAGGCCCTTCGGCCCAACCAGTCCACACCGACTCTCCGAAGAGTAACCCATACAGACAAATTTCTCTCTGACTAATTCACCTAACATAATGGACACTTTAGCATGGCCAATTCACCTGACCTGCACATCACTCATGGCAACAATAAACCATCAGGATTTCTTATTTCATTGATAACCTTTGGTAAAGAAACCTAACATTTTTGCCCTGTCTGAACTAAGTATCACCTCAGATCCACAACAATGTGGTTGGCTCCATATTGCCTTGACAAATGGCCGCATGGTCAAGGGCAGTTAGGATGGACAACAAATGCTGCCCTTGCCAGTGATGCTGGCATCCCGCGAAACAACAACATTAAAGGTGAAATAACCAAGGAAATGTGGATGCTGGCGATCTGAAATAAAATTCTCTACTGTCTGAAAGAATGTTAGAGAATCTCAGCAGGTGTGGCAGTCTGTCGGAAGAAACACAAATAGCGTTTCGAATTCAGTGAGCCTATCAAAACTGAATGCAACTGAGAAATAATATTATTATATCAGGGATGGTTGGAAGGGTGAGCAGAAGGAAACCGGAGCACCCGGAGGAAACTCATGCAGACAAGTATCTAGTTGCCACGTTCCTTATAAAAGGTTCCAATTTTTTTTTCCACAGCTGACATCAAGCTATTTAGTTTTCTGTTTTCCCTCTCCATCGTGTTTTTAATATTTAAGTTTACAATAGTTGTTTTCCAGTCTGCAGCGTCCTTTCCATAATCTAACTTGCTTTGAAGAATAATCAGTAATTCTTTCATTAGCTCTGTTCCCATCTCAATCACTCTGGGATGTAGATCATCAGATGCAGAAACTTATGAAACTTCAACTCAATTAGATTTTCAATAACATAAGCTTCATTAATTCTGATTTACAGCAGTTTCCCATTTTTACCAGTCACTCTGTTCCCTAATATTTCTGGAAATTATTTTCTGTACCTTCCTCTGTGGAGATGGAACCAATGCATTCATCTCAGCAGACAGATGATTTCAGTCAGCTCGTGAATACAGTGGAGGATTGCACTTCAGAGATGGTGGATATATTACCCACTGCTGCCTGCAAAGTCCCAGAATTAATACAGTTTAATTCATCGTGAGTGTCAGCACAATCCTGTCCCCGGTGTGAGACTGCAGATTATAATGAAGGAGGGGATACAGCTCAGTGACCACCTCAATTTTGAGACAAGCTGGTTTTACACTTTACACCTGAATGGGTGCAGCTTAGACAAATATTCCTGGAAATCCCAGAGAGTATAGTACAGTGCCCTGCTCCTCCCTGTTTACACAGCTTCCCTTCTTTGGATTCTCAGCTCCATTTGTTTCCCATGGTACTAGACACACTGTAAATGCAGTATTCAGAGTGGGGCCCCAGATCCTCGGGGCTCCCTGAATGAACTCAGTAGCTGACATCGCAATCCTGAGAACACCATCCACAGAGCCTCCACTGACTTTCTAGATGACAGCAGCAAGTCATTTTCCCTACACCCATAGTGCATCCATTCAGTGTTGAAAATGCCTTGGTCTCCTCAGTTTCTCTTCCTGGCTGAGAAAGCTGTTACATCTCCATAAAGTCACACAGTAACAGTTTCTCTCTCCAAGAAGCAGTTGACAATGTAACATTATGTTTCTCTATATCTCAGCGACTACAACTATTGCTGATGGAGTTGATCACCACACTCAGAGACGAGAAATAGAAGAACATGACTCACAGTAAGCAGTGACATCCCATAATAAATAATTTATTCAGGAATATGTGAAAAGGGGAAATGTTAGAATAAATTCCCATTCCATTTTCCTTCTAGTCCATCATCAGCAATCCTTTTTCTTGCTTTTATTTTCTCTCCCTCTCTCTCTTTCTCTCTCTCTTGCTGCACATGATCCACTCACCACAAACCTCCCGCTCTCCCTTCCAACCGTCCCTGATATAATAATATTATTTCCCAGTTGCATTCAGTTTTGATAGGTTCACTGAACTCGAAACGTTCAGTCCCGACAGACTGCCATACCTGCTGAGATTCTCCAACATTCTTTCAGACGGTGGATCATTTTATTCGGATATCCAGCATCCACATTTCCTTGGTTATTTCACCTTAAATGTTGTTGTTTCCCTGGACGCCAGCATCACTGGCAAGGGCAGCATTTGTTGTCCATCCTAACTGCCCTTGACCATGCGGCCATTTGTCAAGGAAATATGGAGCCAACCACATTGTTGTGGGTCGGACGGGACTCTTAGTCCAAATAGGGCAAAAATGTTAGGTTTCTTTACCAAAGGTTATCTATAAAATAATAAAAGATATCCTGATGGTTTATGGTTGCTTTGAGTGTAATTAGGGTTCATTCTAATTTTTGTCACTGAAATTTAAATTTAGCCATCGACATTGGTAAGATTTCAAACAATTCTTTTCGAGTCATAACCTGTGCCTCTGAGTTACACGGTCAGTGACGTTATTACTCTTGATACAGAGTTCCTATTGTGAAGTAACGAGAGAGAAAGTTTGTGGTCAAACTATTTGTAACTGGAAGAGAAGTCAGATGAGAACTGGAGCCACATAATTTCTCGTTAATTAAGGGGTAGATGATGGCGAAGTCAGCAACAGAACTCAGGCAGAGTTGGAAACTGGCCATATTATGTCGGTGGGTGTCGGTATGTTTGATGACAGATAGAATACGGAGACATAAAACAGCTCACGGTAAAAAGGAGACTCAAGGTTCCGAACAGTCTTTTTCCTTCTCAGATGTTTACAAGTAAGTAGGTTTGGAAATACATGAAAAGGAAGTGATGTTTGTGACTGAAAGTTTATGTATTTGTTAAATGTAATTAACCAGAATAACAATAACATTCAGCATCATTTATAGAATTGACAGAGATAAGCTTACCAGGAACACCAACAATAGCGAGAATGGGATAGTACCCAGCTTGAATAATCATCATTCCGGCTCGTATCCGCCATTCTAACCATGCCCAATCCCGAGAAATCCAGTAAAGACCCCAAGATAAACTCCTGTCCATTGTTGTAACATTCCAGTCTAATGTTCTCAGATTCTGATCCATTGCTGGAATATTCCAGTCTAATGTTCTCAGATTCTGATCCATTGTTGGAACATTCTAACGTTCTCACATTCAGGTCTCTTTCTCTTTCTCTTTAGCTGCTGATCCCAGTTTTGGTGATGATGATGCTGCCTCTGATACATGGCATAACAAGTTGAAAGAAGCCCCTGATAATGGAAGAGGGAAACCCTCCAGTGACCCAGTTAGATCTACGGAGACTGGTATTAATCACAGTCACTGAACAAAAAGTTCCAATTAACCCCTTTCACGGGAACTCTGACATATCACAATAATACTTGGTGTGGGTTGGATTTTGACATTATTGATTATTGGGCTAATGGCATATCTCCATCTGTAAATGTAGAGGTGAAGGAGAGAGATAATGCTTTTCTTCAGAAGTTCGAAGATTCTACTGTGTTTTGGCAGGGGAGAAATTGCTGAGCTCCCTAGGCCATTTGTGTCTGATCACCAGGCCTGCTGCATCTTTTCCTTTTATTTATTAATGTTTAACTTTGACATTTATCTGTCGAGCATTAAAAGGCTGAGGTGGGTTGAGGCATTTTTCAGAGACACTTACAGTGCCATAGACGGTGTAGATACAGTCATTTCCTTGTGGTACTTGAAGCTGCGGACTGATCCTGTGGAGTAATGGTCAAACTCTCACAGAACCAGGATTCATAGTTTTTCCTTTTGCCAGTTATTGCTCGGGTTTCAGCAAGGTTGGAAGGCAGGAAAACTATCGCAGGTGCTACACACTCTCTCTGTGATTTCTCTCGGTACTGTCTTTTGATGTTCTTTCCTCCTGGATTGGAGAACTGCATGTCAGACAATCTGTTTCTTGAATTTGTTTTTTGACATTTGTGTGCTTATTGTATGATACCATATTGAAATAGTTATTGTATAGTAGTTAAATAAACTATTGTTCTGCTAGGTTTTCCAACAGAATTACGTTATTGCAAGTTCCTCTTCCTTTTGTTGTCTTTTGTGTTTGAATAAATTGTGTTTTGCTTAATGTCGAATATTTTGACCAAGTAAATTCGATCTGAAACACAACTCCTCCTATTTACCAGCGGAATGGACTGAGATGGAAGAGTGATAATTATGTCAGGAATTATATCGGATATTCAGTCCACCTCACAGACCTAGCCCAGACACATATACGCCCAGATGAGATACCTGCTCAGCATGAAGCACTGCGTAGACCAGACTAGTGTACTGCTCAGCAATCCGTTTAGGATAGAACACAGTTTAAAGCTCACCAGTGCACTACTTATCTGTCCAACAGTGCACTATTTCAAGGAATGATGGATGAACAGGATATTGGTCTAAGTTAAGATGATGGAGAGGTTTGAATAAGGATTTGTCCTGCAGATTTGTAAATGGGAGAAGAGTCAGCAGAGTCTTCGCCTCATTGGGCTGAACCTAACAATAATTTGTCTCAGTGCCATTTTCATTGAGTGTGACAGAGGTAATGTCTGCACGAGGCAGAGCTAGTTTCCTAGTGCTATCTTATCGAACTCATCTCATTAACTACCCACCCCACTCCATGGTGTCACTCTCATTCAATGCCAGCCCTATTCTCTCACCTATCATGGATAGAGGTTCTCGCCATCGTCCGTATGCCCATGGATATTCCGTGATCCCTGGCACTGCTGCCATCTTGAAAAGGCCAATGGATATACGGTTGAGCTTTCTTAGCTTGGAGCTGCCCTGCACAGTTTACCCGAGCATGGCAGATAAGGGGAAATTACGCCACATCTTGTCGACAGGGGCATGGAGATCCTGGTGAATGAGCTAGTACAGAGCAGAAGCATTCTCTTCCCAGAAGGGCCGCACCACCAGTCCCACCGAGCAAGGTCTGAGCTCACCATCCAGCTTACTGCAGTATCTGCGGTCTGAAGAAATTTCCAGCAATATAGGACAAGCATCAATAACCTTCCATGCTATCTGTCAGGATAATGGTCGCTGTATTCTCTCTGCTCCCTCACGCTCACCGTATATCTGTAATAGTATTTACCCACCAAATAAGGCTCCATCACTCTCACTGCTGCATGCAGCGCACCTTCTCTCACTGTCACCTGTGCAATACCCCCACATGGTGATGAAATGTTCTCAGGAGTGCTGTTTCCAGAATTCTCTGGATGATGTCATTTGTACAATGTTCCAGATAATTTTCAAAATAATTCCCAACTTTAGCAAAGTGTTCATATCCCAGTATGTTCGGCATCAGAGGAAGGAGCAGAGTTTTACTTTGTTTAAATCACTCAGGATGAAAGTGCATCAAGAGGCCATTAATCCTCTCAAATATGCTCCATTGTTCAGACAAAGGGAGCACCGAAACACTTGAAGACTCATTATGTTCTTGAAGATAGGTGCCATATTTGTGGGTCTCCAGTTTCGCTAGAACACTCCTGTAATCCAGAGAGTTATCGAATATTTCACACAGTGCCACCAAAACACTCTGTAACCACTTCTATTAAGACCAGCTATGAATTGCTGATGACCTGTTTACCCTTGGTCTTTTCTGTTTGAGGAAATTTTTGTTCGTTTTGTTAGAGACAGTGCAAGAACTTTCATCCGACTACAATTTTGTTTATATTATTGTAAGATTTTGCGCCTTCCCCTGTGAGGAACAATGTAAAATACTGTATTAAATTCTTTGCCTGTTCCCTGAAACCAAATCCCCAGTCACATCCTCCAGGTGTCTCACATATACACTCCTGCCTTTCTTCCAAGGGTCACACACACATCATAAAAGTTTTTTTATTCGATAGGAGAAAACTCTTGCGGTTAGTTTTTTTTTATATTTCTTGCCGGTTTTGGAATATTTTTCTTTGTATTTTGTTTTATACAATCTGCTTCTGGTTCCAAAAATAAACTTCCCAAATGTGGCCGACGCTAGTGTTCGCCAATCTGAATTCTTCAGTTGGTGAGTGATTAGTATCCTTCACAGCCTTTGTGCATCATGGGTGGTTCATCTTCACATCTTCACATCAGCTTCTTGTTGACTAGAGACCATCATTGCTGAGCGTTATTAAGCAGTATATGCTTAAATGTCTCCCCGAAACATCTACTGACCTTCACCTGAGTCTAGTTTCACATTCTGTTTTAGACCAAATATAAGACATAAATCGGCAATTGAAATACCTGTCTCTTTTCAACCATTTGGGGGAACCTCCGTATGTGGATGCGCACATAATCAGCTGAGAGTGACTCCATACTCCCAGTTTCTCTGGCCCTGTGATTTCTGTTTCATGATGCCACATTCCAGTGGGAAGCTTCCTACGTGACCACCTTTTCTCTCAAACAAGAAATCCTCTAACTCTGATGGACTGATCTTTCAGCTGTGACTGTCTCATCTCCCTCACTTCTGCCCTCACTCTGTCCCCTCCTTCCCAGAACAATGATATATCTCCCCTTGCCCTCACTTCTCACTGCACTAGAATCCATATTCACAGAATCATCCTCCGCCAATCCCACCACCTCCAGCAGGACAACACCATCAAACACATCTTCCCCTCCAGTTCACTGTCAGTATTTCACAGGGACCATTCCCTCTGTGACAACCTCCACCACCCGAACACTTCCACACTGACCCCCATGGCCCATTCCCATGTAATTACAGAAGCTACAACACTTGCCCATTGACCTTATCCTTCTTCACAGTCCAAGTCCCCAATCACAACTTCCAAGTGAAGCAGCATTTCACTTGTACTCTTTCAATCCAGTCTCCTGTCTTTGCTGCTCACAATGCAGACTCGTTCACATTAGCAGACCAATCAGAAACTGCTTTGAGGAACATCTCCACTCTGTCTGTATGAATGACCCCAACCTTCTGATTGTTCGCCATTACAATAATCTACCTTGCTCTGAAGCTAATGAGAATTATTTGAAGAGGTAACAAGCCGGTTAGATAAAGGAGAGCCAATGGGAGTTAACTATGTGGACTTTCAGAAGGCATCTGATAATGTACCACACAGGAGGATGCAGAGTTAGACAAAGGCCAGTGGTGTAATTGGCCAGGTATTAACATAGATAAAAAGTTGGCTGTCTGGCAGGAGGCACAGTGGAGATAAAATGGTCCTTCTCAACGTAGCAGCCGGTGACTTGTAGTGTTCCACAAGGGTCAGTGTTAGGTCCACAACATTTCACTTTAGAGGTTAATGATGTGGATGGCAGAACTGAGGGCATTCTGGCTACATTTGCAGATGATGCAAAGATAGTGGAGGACCGTGTATTATTCAGGAGGCAGGGAGCCTGCAGAAATATTTCGAAAGTTCAGGTGAGTGTGAAAAGGAGTGGCAGATGAAATACAATGTGGGAGAGTGTGAGGTCATGCATTTTGTTATGAAGAATGCAGGCATGGGATATTTGCTAAATGGGAAGAAAATTCAGAAATCTGAAGTGTAAAGGGACTTGTGATTCCAAGTCCAGGATTCGCTTAAGAGAAACTTGCAGGTTGAGTCAGTCGTTAAGAAGGCTAATATGAAGTTCTCATCCATCTCAAGAGTACTATAGTATAAAGGTAAGGATTCTGACGCTTTCTACGTCTCTGGCCAGACAACACCGCCAGCATTTTGTATTTTATACCTTAGGAAGGATGTATTAAACTTGGTGCTTTTCGAGAGAAGGTTCACCAGAAATGAAAAGCTTAACACATGAGGAACCTTTGCGGACTCTAGTTTATATTCGATGGAGAATAGAAGGATGGGGGGAGGGATCTGATTGAAACTCACAGAATACTGAATGGCATGGACAGAGAGGACATTGGGATGACGTTTGCATTGGTACGAGAGACAAGGACCTGAGGGCACAAGCTTAGAGCAGAGGGAAGACCCTTTCATACGGAAACAAGATGAAACTTCTTTAAGCAGAGAGTGGTGAAACTGCAATTCCTTACCACCGAAGGCTGTGGAAACCAGATCGTTTAAAATAGAGACGGATAAGTTCTTAATTGACAATGGGATCAAAGGTTACGGAGAGATAGCAGGGAAATGGGGTTGAAAAACTGTCAGTCATAATTGAATGGTGGAGCAGACTCGATGGACAGAATGTTTTCTTTTCTGCTCCTATAGTCTTGTGGCCTTATACAATTTCAGTCCTGGAAGGTGCGCTGTCTCAGTGGTTTGCAGTGCTGCTTCACAGCAACAAGGACATGAGTTCCATTACAGCCTCGGGTGACTGCCTGTGAGGGGATTGCACATTGTCTGCGTGGATTTCCTCTGGGTGCACCGGTTTCCCCCACAGTTCGAAGATGTGCAGGTTAGGCGAATTGGCCATGCTAAATTGCCCATACTGTTCACGAATGTGAGGTTAGGTGCAATAGTCATGGGCCAATGTATAATAATAGGGTAGAGAATGGGTTTAGTTCGGATACAATTTAGATGGTCCGCATGGACACGTTGGGCCGAAGGGCCTGTTTCCACACTGTAGGGATGTTAAGAAAGTACAGACTGCTGCAAATTTCCAATGAAGTTCAACCCAAGCTCGAGTAACACCTCACTTTACACTTTTGTACGTTCCAGCTTGTAGGGGTTAATATTCAGTTCCATAAATTCACAGCTTGACCCCATTATGGCTGTTCTTCATTTATCATAAACTCTCCCTCCTGGCTCTCTACGATTGTGTCTTGTTTATCTCGCACTCAACAGAAAAAAAAATCCATGTCTAATATTTGCACATTAATTTGCACCCATTTTACATCTGTGTCTCTTTCACCACAATTTAAAGCCCGTTTGTCTTTTGCACTGGGCCTCCAAACACTCTTTCCCACCTCTACCAAGGTGGTAAAACACTCACTTTCCAACCATTTCTGAAGCAATTTTACACTGGACTTGAAAGTTTAACATTGTTTCGTTGTTTTCTGCAGACGTTGCCAGAGCAACTGAGTTCGTTCAAAAGCGAAAGGTGGCAGAACTTATTTTCAATATAGCAAACACCATTGGATACGGGAAATACGAAACAAAAAGAAAAATTGTTGCAGACACCAAGAGCTTTGAAGAACAGTCACAGGACCCGAAAGATTATCTCTGCTTTCACTTCACAGATGCTGCCAGACCTGTTTTGTGTTCTTGAACAAGTTTCAAACACGTGTGTCAAAAGTACTCAAACACCCGGTCCAACATGCAGTTCCATGCAGTGGGAAGTGAACAATAACGCAAAGTACACAAATTCATTTGTTTTAAAACTACATAAGGCTGAGTTCTGAATCATGGTGAGGGAGAGAAACACATTCACTTTCAACAGATGATGGCACTACTGGAAGGGAAATGATACAGATTCAGATGAAAATGTTAAATGCGTTTGAGGAACGCAAAATTGGAGGCATGACATCATGAAGGGACCCTAACAGGACGAGAATTTTAAAAAAGCGTTCCCACATCAGGAATCAAGATTGGTCATGGAGTAAAGGGGTGATGGGTGAATGGGTCCCGGTGTGAACCGAGGACTGGAAGCAGAATTGTATTGCAGATATTGCAGCTCAGACTGGGAATTCATGTGATGCTGCAAACCATAGCAGCAGCAGTAGCAGCAGCAGCAGCAACAGAACCAGAATTATATTCTAACACAATCTGTAACATTTTCCCCTGGATAATCCCTCAGTCTAGCATTACCATGAAGCTGATCTATGGTACAGTGATGCGTGTGGGAGAACATGCCAGGGTCAGAAACCTATGTACCTGAACCTGATGACAATGCATTAAAGCTACTGCACTTACTGCTTACATTAACAAACAACAGAAATAATATCTGATAGAGAGGGTGCAATGATCCCAAGACTATGACCACTTCTTTTCAAACCAACTAAGAATTGTTGCTGATCTGTCTACCTTTGTTCTTATCTGATTGTTAGAAACCTTGTTCCTTCTGTTCGAGATGGTTCATGAACTTCCCTCCTATTACAGTTTTGTTTGTATCATTGATATACTTACAGTGCCTTTCCCTGTGAGGTATGATGTAAAATACTGGTGTAAATTATCTGCCTGTTTCCTATAGCCAGTTCCTCAGTCACACTCTCCAAATGGACTCAGTATGCGTTCCTGACATCATTTCTACCTAAGGTCACACAGTCATCTTGAACATTGTTTATGTACACCGAAAAGTTTGTGATGCTTGTTTTTATATTTCTTGCTAATTTGCTTACATCATATCTTTTCCTCCCATACCTCACTTTCTCGATTCATACGGTCATATCACGCACAACCAGACCCTTTGGTACAACCTGACCATGCTGGCCAGCTTTTTCAAAGTAAACTAGTCCCATCTGATTGCATTTTGTCCATGTGTCTCTAAACGTTTCCTATTCCGATGTTTGTACAAACAACTTTTAAATGTTGTAGCTGTACTTGGATTTACCATTCTTCCTCTGACAGCTCTTTCCATACACACATCCCCTCTGATGAATACGTGTGAAAACGTAGCCGCTTCGTCCCATTTTAATCTTCCGCCTTTCACCTTAAAGCAATATCCTATATGTTTGGACTCCCCTATCCTGTGCAAAACACCTTGGCTATTCACCCTGTCCATGCCTCTCATTATTTTATAAACTTCTATAATGCCACCCCTCAACCTCCTACACTCCATCTGATAATAAATTCAAGAACAAGCATTTAAAGATAAGCACTGCAAAGTTGAAACAATATTCAAAATGACAGGTAAACAACACTCAGAGCAAAACTTCATAGTGTGATTTGTTTCTCTCCATGTTACAATACTAAGGCAGCATGAAACTCTTGCTAGTATCAATAGGAAGTCAAACACCTGAATTTATTTGTCTAAAGGGGGTGATGATCTCTCCAGTGAAAACGTATCTCTGATCAGATCTATGTAAGAAAGGGAATTCTTAGACCACACGGACAGCGTGCGTTTGCCTTTAGCAGGGTGAGATGAAGTCTGAGTATACCTTTTGAAATTTGGATCACAGTGTGAATTCAGTGCAAAGGGGGAGAGGTGTTTTCAATAAGGTTTACTCCAAGAAGGAAACTTTCCAGAATGAGATGTGAGTGGGAGGTGTAAAGCAGCATGAATGGTGAGGCCGAGCCACACTGACACCAGAGGCAAAATGGCAGCACAAAACACAGCTTGATGCCAGTGCAGGGAAAGTAGACTCAGTCAAAGGGCTTCAAGTGAAGTGGGGAGGCATCATAATGTAAGAGAATGTACTCAGTAATTTGAGAGAGAGAACCTGGAATCAGGAAGGGGAGAGGAGCTGCGAAGAGGATGGAGCAGCAATGGGATTTCTGGGGATAATTCAGTATTCTAGCCAACCTTTATCAACCATGGGTACTTCATCTTCTTATGGAGTCCTTCTTTTTGAAAGAAACAATAATTGCTGAGCATTATGGGATATCTGCTTGACTGTCTGCCTACATATAAGCACGGACCTTCCCCTCAGTCTATATCCACATCTCACTTCAAACCAGATGTGAGACAGAAATCCTCAATTTAAATATATGGTTCTTTTAAATAATTCAGGGGGATGTTCTGCATGTAGATAAACACATGATCAGTGTAAGCTTGTGCATTCTCCCAGTATCTCCATCTCTGTTGTTTCTGTTTGATGATGCCACATTCCAATGAGCTTCCTCTGATGTGACCTCATTTTCCTTCAAACCAGAAATCCCCTAACTACGGTGGACAGAGCCTTCATGTGACTGCCATATCTCCCACGCTTCTGCCCTCACTCCATTCCCTCCTTGCCAGAACAATGATAGACCTCCCCTTGTCGTCGTTTCCTACTGCATTAGAATCCATATTCACTGACTCATCCTCCGCCACTTCCACCACCTCCAGCAGGACAGCAACATCAAACACATATTCCACTCGCGTCCACTGTCAGCATTTCACAGAGACCATTCCCTCTGTGATACCGTCCATCAACCCAAACACTTCCCCACTTCCCTATGACACCTTCCCATGCAATTACAGAAGCTACAACACTAGCCCATTCACCTCTTCCCTCCTCACTGTCCAAGGTCCCAATCACACCTCCCAAGTGAAGTAGTATTTTATTTTTACTCTTTCAATCCGGTCTCCTGTCATGATGCAGTCTCCTTTACATTGGGGAGACCAAACAGAGACTGCTTTGACGAACACTTTCACTCTGTCTGTAGGAATAACCCTGACCCTCTCATTGCTTCCCATTACAATAATCTGCCTTGTTCCCATCCTAGCATTTCGGTCCTGAGCTGCTGCAATGTTCCAATAAAGCAATACTCAAGCTCGAGTAACATCTCACATTACACTTTGATTTGTTACAGCCTGTAGTTGTTAATATACAATTCCAAATTTACAGGCTGACCCCATTGTGGCTGTTCTCCAATTTTCATGCATTCTGCTTCCTGGCCTAACAATGATCTTGGCCTCCCATTGATCTCGTCTGTATCTTGTTTATTCTGCACTCAATAGAGGCAACCCATTTCTCCCATGTACTCTTTAATTTACACCAATTTTACATCTGTTCCTCTTTCACCACAATTAAAAGCCCATTCCTCTGTGCCATTGCACTTCCACATGCTCTGTTTCCCATCATCCCTCGTCCACTTTTGCCAAGGCAATAAGGAGCCCTTTTCAGTTCTGAACAAGGGCCACGCTGGACTTGAAACGCTATCTTTGTTTCGCTGTCTCCACAGCTGCCAGACCTGCTGAGTTTCTCCAGAAATTTCTGGTTTTGAAAATGTTCAAAGATGTGTGTCAAAGCTGCTCAAATGTCCTGACCCACATGGAGTGCCATACACTTGGAAGTGAAAAATAACACAAGGTGCACAAATACCTTGGTTCTGAAACTACATAAGACTGGAATTATTGACACTTCAGAGTTCTTAATGAAAGCCTTGGAAAGAAACAGAGGGAAGCACATTCAATTTAAACACCCGAAAGTGGTACGACTGGAAGGGAAAACATTCAGATGAATGTTAGAATTAGAATCGTTGCAGTGTGGAAACAGGCCCTTCAGCCCAACAAGTCCACACCAATCCTCTGAAGAGTAAACTAACCAGACCCATTCTCCTATTTTATATTTACCCCTGGCTAATGAACCTAACCAAAATATCCCTGAACATTACAATTCACCTAAACTGCACATTCTTACTTTGTGGGAGGGAACCAAAGCACCCAGAAGAAACCCACAGGGAGAATGTGCAAGTTCCACATAGAGAGTCGCCAGAGGAAGGACTCGAACTTGGGTCCTTAGCACTGTGAGACAGCAGCACTAACCACTGAGCCATGGTGCTGCTTCAGGGAATATGTTTAGGAGTTTTGAAAAAAAATTACAAGAGGTGTGACACCATGGACAGACACTCAGAGGAATGAGAATATTAAAATGGAAGTGTTACTACATCAGAAACCAGAGTAGGTCAGGGGGTGATGGGTTAATGGGTCACGATGTGAACTGGGGACAGACAGAAGAAATGTGCATTGCAGAAATCGCAGCTGAAAACTGGGAATTCATGTGGTACTGTAGATCACAGCTGGACAGAAGGAGCATTGTATTGAATCACAATCTGTAACTGTTTGCCCAGTTTAGTCCCTCAGTTTATCATCCCCGTTTTTAAATAGATATTTTTATGAGAAACTTAAAAGTTTTACAAGTTTACAAAAATAAACAAAACTCTTAAGTACAAACATTGATATACAATGATATCTTAAATAAATAATAACCAAAATTCAACAAAAGAAAAATACCGAGAAAAAAAACTACTAATCTAACCTACAACTAACCCGAGTGTATAATTAAGTCTCTTACATTATTCAAATAAGAAAAAGGAAAAAAAAAGGATAACACAGAAATTGGGTCGCGAGATATATGCTCGGAATGTGTTAACATCAAATGTTACAAAACCTATATTCGTGCGGGATTCCTCTCCCAAGGGGCCCCGGACCAGCCAGGTTATTAATCTCAATTAAATAAAAGTCCTTGTTAGGATAGCCGAAATATCTGTATTTGTGTAAAACAAGAATGGCTGCCATATTTTATGAAATAATTCGGTCTTTCGGTGCACCATGTTTGTAAGGATGTCAAGGGCAATACGTTCCATAATTAATCTGTGCCAATATGAAATGTCCAGGGGGCCCTCAGCCACCCAGTTTACCAAAATATTTTTCCTTGCACAGAAAGAGAGAATAGAAAATAATCTCTTCCCGTGCATATCCAGGGAGGGTAAGTTTGAAAAGCCCAAAAGGAGAGATACAGGGTCCAGATTAATTTCCGTTCCTAAACTTTCTCTCAGGGTACTTGCTATTTTAGTCCAGTATCTACGGATCTTATGACAGCTCCATAGGCAATATACAAGAGTGCCCACCTCTATTTTACATTTGAGACACATTGGAGATGCTCCTGCCTTAAATTTTGCCAATCAATCCGGTGCTATATGGGGCCTATGAAGTATCTTCAGCTGGGTAGCCTGAGTTCTGTTGCAGATGGTGATTCATCTGGCGTTTTCCGAAATGTCATTCCACATTTCTATAGAGATCTCTAGTCCCAAATCCTGATCCGATGTCTTAAGCAGATTGTCCATATCTCCCGATACTTCATCATGTAGTAAATGATGAATAGTACTGACGGAAGATACCCCCATGTTTCGTAGGACACTCCATTCTCGATCTGAATTATAAAGACTATCTAATAACATAGTATTCTTCTGTATATAATCTCGAATTTGGAAGTATCAAAAGAGGTCTCCATTCGGTAATCCTAAATTCTGACACAGCTGTTCAAAAGACATCAGGACCCCATCCTTAAATAAGTCCCCTAGACATGAGATAACCCTACATCTCCAGAGTTTAAAAGTGGCATCTGTAAACCCCGGTTGAATTCCCCATGCTCCCACGATCGGAGCATCGGGGGATGTCTTATCTGAGTTGCCCTCATTTTGCCGGATTATATTCCAAGCTTTAATTGTGTTTAGTATTATAGGGTTTTTACAGTGATCTGTAATGATTTTCGTCTTGTCTGAAAATAAAAGGTTAATAAGTGGGCATTTTACTTGAGAAGCCTCGATGTCCAGCCATATTGATTGCGGGTCAGACAAGACCCAATCAGCTATGTAGCTTAATAGGGAACTTAACTGATATTTCCTAAAATCTGGGAAGACCAATCCTCCCCTTGCCTGTAGAAGCTATAGCTTCTTGAGCTTAATGAGGGGCCGTCTATGATTCCGGCAGCATCACCGGAAGCATTTTCAAAGGGTATAGGAGACCGGGCAGGACATTCATTTTAATTAGTGCTAATCTACCTAGCCAAGAAATTGGAAGGTCTCCCCGTCGCTGGAGGTCCCGCCTTATCCTTTCCAGTAAATGCACAAAGTTAGCCTTGTATAACTGGGGTAATAAAAATGCCTAAATATAAGAAACCCTCCAGGGACCAACGAAAGGGAAAGTGGGATCAGTCCACTAAGTGGGGTATCTTAGCTAGGCCTCCCATTGGTTTCACCTCCGATTTTGAGAAATTAATTTTATAGCCTGAGAATGCGCTAAATGTATTAATAACTTGGATTTGGCGAGGTACGGACATCAGAGGGTTACTGAGGAATAGAAGAACATCATCTGCATAAAGGGTAATTTTATGTTTACCTGTAGCAATCCTCGGGGCCGTTATATTAGGACCATCCCGTATAGATTCTGCTAGTGGTTCAATTATTAGCATAAATAACAATGGCAAGAGAGGACATCCCTGACGGCAGCCCCTATCCACACTTAAGCTATCCGAATCTAATCCATTGGGAACCACAACTGCTTTGGGATCACTATACAATGTTGAGACCCATTTGGTAAACACCTGTCCAACGCCAAACCTTTCCAATGTGTAAACCAAATAGGACCATTCAACCCTATCGAATGCCTTTTCCGCGTCTAATGAGACTACTACTCCTGGTATCTTTCCCTGATATCAGGCTTGAATCATATTCAAAACCCTTCTAATATTATTGGATGATCTACGGCCCTTAATAAACCATGTCTGATCCTCCTTTATGATATGTGGCAGTACCCTTTCTAGTCTCAATGCTAACGTCTTAGAAAGGATTTTAAAATCTACATTTAGCAAAGATATTGGTCTGCATGACGTACAATCTTGTGGATCCTTTCCTTTTTCAAAGATAAGAGAGTATTTGCCTCTTTCAACGAAGGTGGGAGACAGCCCTGACTATATGCACAGTTATACATTTCCAAAAGTGGACCCGCCAATATTCCTGTAAATTCTTTATAGAATTCAGCTTGAAAACCATCTGGGCCAGGTTCCTTACCGCTCTGAAGTTGCCTGATTGCGTCAAGTATTTCTTGGACTGTTAGGGGAGCATTTAAGACCGACACCTGTTCCGGAGTTAGGCCCGGAAAGGTCAAATTTTTAAAAAATGATTGCATCCTCCTAGTCTTGTCTTCACAATCCTGCGATTTGTATAAATCAGAATAAAATTTTCTAAAGATTGCATTAATCCTTTTATGATCATGAGTCAAAATACCCGTACTTTGCTTGATAGATGTAATAGTTTCAGGGGCCATTTTTTTTCTTTGCAAGAAATGCTAAGTATCTACCCGGTTTGTCGCCAAATTCATATAACCTTTGTTTTGCAAATAATATTTCTCTCTTAGCCATTTGGGTAAGCGTGGTGTTTAGAGCAGTCCTAAAGGCCGGAATCCTTTGCAATTTGATAATAGAAGGTCTATCAGCGTATGCTGTTTCAACTGCTTTTAAGCGAGTTTCGAGCAGATGCTGTTGTTCTCCCTTTAATTTTTTCTGTGTCGCTGAGTAGGAGATGATCAAAACTCATGCGTAAGCTTTGATGGTCTCCCACATCATTAATGGGTTGCTAGTCGCACCTAAGTTAATTTCTAAAAAAGTTTTAAATTCTTGAGAGAAGTACTTTACAAATTTACTATCTTTCATCAGGAAGGGGTCCATACGCCAATGCGGAGGGGATGTCCCGTTGTTCCTCGCCGTGATTTCCATATATACAGCAGCGTGGTCGGAAATTGCTATACTACCTATTTTACAGGATGATATGGAATTTAAAAAAAAAAACGAGGGGACAAAAAACATATCAATTCTGGGATGACATTTATGTGGATTGGAGTAAAAAGAAAAATCTCCGCCCTGTGGATGAAGACATCTCCATACATCTTCTAATCCTAATTCTTTGTTCAGATCCACCAATTCTCCAGATCTGGGAGATATTCCTGCAGAACTCTTGGGAATCCTATCTATTTCCGGATCCATCATACAATTAAAGTCTCCCCCTATAATTGTATGACGGGCACCAAGAGCCATCAATTTTGAAAAGGCTTCCTTTATAAATTTAATGGGGTATGCCGGGGGGCAGTACAAATTTAAAATCCCATATTCCTCTCCATTTATAAGGGCTTTAATCAAAATATTTCGTCCAGATTCGTATTTTATCTGCTTTAGGATATTGAAAGGGAAATTCTTCCGACCAAGAATAACAGCTCCCCTGCTTTTTGAGCTAAAAGAAGAAAAAAAGGCCTGATCAAATCCACCCTGTTCTTTATCCAGCAGGTGTGTCTCCTGTAGGAGAGCTATATCAACTCTTTCTTTCTTAGGATTTGATAATATTTTCTTCCTTTTGACTGGGGAATTACTTCGCTTGACATTCCAGGTGCACCACTTAACCAACTGATCAACCATAATCATCCGGGCAAATCCGAGACCCCTCGGGAGGGGAAACCCTATCCAGAACATCCCGAGCATAGAGAATACACAGTTCACAGGAATAAAGGCTCTCTGCTACACTCACAACAATATAATAAAAGCTATTTCTAAATAATAAAAAAAACGTATTTAAATGAAGATTTTCCCCCTTGTTCCCAGGGGGTGTCACTTCATCTCCAAAGGTCCATCGTATCCTCTCCCAACCAAGGCCCACCCTTGACCCAGGCGCTCCTCAATAGGATGAGGAGAATTCAGATATAACACAAAGCTAGAGTTAATAGTGAGTACTCTACCCCCTCCCCCCCACACACACAGACCAACACCTGAATATATTTGGTAATGTTAATAACATGTATAAACATATATAACTATAAAATTACAACCTCAACAAATATTAATTAAATAGAATAATACAAAATAACAAGGGAAAACAACCCCGCTCCTAGAGACAGAGGTAAAATAGAATAAGGTAAACATCTCCCCCCACCAACATTAACTAAACATATACACACACACATGCATACCCACATACATACATAGAATAATTTAAAAAAACATCCCGGGGGAGAAAAAATCGTTAAATAGAGAACAAATAAATAAATCCCTCTCCCCACCCCAAGATAATATTAAACAATAATGTAAGAAATAAGAAAAAAAAATGGGTGGGATATAAACCGGAGTGGGGGAAAGGCAAACCAACATCCATTATCT
Organism: Chiloscyllium plagiosum; assembly: GCF_037043375.1. Taxonomy (NCBI): domain Eukaryota; kingdom Metazoa; phylum Chordata; class Chondrichthyes; order Orectolobiformes; family Hemiscylliidae; genus Chiloscyllium; species Chiloscyllium plagiosum. The sequence goes on along the minus strand of NW_028270184.1, from coordinate 67,770,166 downwards.
CTTACAATTTATCTAAGAGAGTCCAAGAATTCCTTAGCCTTTTCTGGCGATCTGAAGTTATACACGGATCCTTCATGTTTAAAGCGTAGCGTAGCTGGGTAGTGTAAGGAGTACTGAATAGTTAAGTCTCTTAAACAGTTCTTCGCCTCATCGAATGCTTTCCACTTTCGGACCAGAGCTCAGGAAACGTCCTGGAATAACATGATCTTGGATCCTTTATAGATCATGGCTTGGGAATGTTTTCCAAGATTTCTAGAAGCTTCTAGGAGTATCTGCCTCTGCCTATAGCTCTGCGGCCGGAACAGGACCGGGCGTGGGCGCTGGTTCGAGCTGGGCTCACATATTGCGACCCGGTAGGCCCATTCTACCCTTACCTGGCCTGATCCAGCTTCCAGATTTAAAAGCTGTGGCAGCCACTGCTCCAGAAACGCTATAAGCTGGCCTTCCTCTTCCCGTTCGGGAAGACCCAGCAAACGAATATTTCTTCAATGTGATTCTCTAAGGTCCGGACTCGCTGTTCGAGAGTGCGGACCTGTTCCACGGCCGATTGCGCTGTATTTTCGGAGGTCGCGGCCTTTAGCTCCGCCCCTCCGACTCGGCGCTCGATTTCTTTAATGTCTAGCTCGTGCTTTTTCAGTGCGGCCGAGAGTGAGACCCATCGACTTCGGGATTCTTCAATGAAAGCGTCGATCTTCGCATCGAGTTTAGAGATGATTTCCACAAGGCTTGTCACCGGAGGTAAGTTCCCCCGGGGCGGCTGTGGACGCCTCTGCTGCAGCTGGAGAGGGTAGGGGAGGGGGTCCTGCTTGCTGAGAGCTGCGGGCTCCCTTCCCTTTGGTCATTTTTACTGAAGATTAGATTGTTTAAATTTAATATGAAGCAACTAATTAAATTAAACAGTTAATTTAAATGATTTGGTGAGTGTGGTGGGGGTGGGTGACCCACTTTACCCAAGTCTTGGGAGGAGCACTTTCGACTCAGACTTGCTGGGTCGCCGCCCTCTTGGATCCCCGTGTTGTATTAATTCTGAAGTTCTCTGACCCACAGTAACAAGTTTTGGTGCCTGGAGAGACAAGCTGGTCCAGTGAAGGACACAGTGGACAATTAACCATTATCTCTTCCTATTTTCTGACATGCAGCGACATAGAAATATCTGTTCAAACAAACAGATTTCTCATATTAAAATCAGCACACTTCAGACAGCCAGGCCACTGTGTTCAGTGCCCTCTTTTTTTTGGTTGGTCTTAGCTGTCCTGGGATCAGTCTCCAATTCCCCCTCAGTCACTGGACCTGTGGACCTACTGCTGTGGTTCCATACACCCCTCCCCCACCGCCGCCACACGATAGTTTAAACCCTCGTTAAGGACACTAGCAAACCTGCCTGCCAGGAGATTGCTGCCTGTTCAAGTCCATCCCGTCCATCTTGTGTATATCCTACCAACCCGGGAATCCCAATGATCCACATATCGGAGATTGTTATCAGTTCATGTTCATCCCTTCCTTCTTGTGTGTATCCTACTGACCCGTGAATCCCAATAATCCACATGTATCGTAAATTGCTGCCAGTTCTGGTTCATTCTGTCCTTTCGGTGTAATTCCTACCGCCTCGGGAATCCCAATGTTCCACATATCGGAAGTGCTGCCTCCCCGACCAGCATTTTAATCGTGCATTTAACTGTGCTACCTTACGATTCCTAACTTCACTCGCAAATGACATATTCTAATGTCTCCAAAATTCAAATATCCTTTCAGCACAACTCCAGCAAGGCCTTTTCTTTAAACTAGATAGACTTGATAATAAAAACTTAAGTGTGACGTCAGGAAAGTGAGACCACTGAATCAGTCCAATGACCACCGGATCTGATATCTATCCCCGCCACCAAACCTGTTTGACAAGGCATACATATGGACCATCTATTTGCAGATGGACGAGGATAAACAGAAGATTAGAAAATGTCAGAGCAGATGGATGTAATTCAGGCTGTTTACTCAGCTTTGCTATACAACTGGATTCTAGTTATTCTATTCTTTTCATTGGCAGAATGGTTACCCAGCATCCCCAGCGGGTCAGAAAGTTCCCAGTATCGTTGCGTCCATAGTCCTGTGAAGGGAGTATCCAGTGCCAGGCAATGGTGTAGGGGGAGTCCCAGGGGTGGCACAAGGAAAAGTTGCATGTCGTGATGATGGACTGAGGGAACTGAGAGAGATGGAATGGGCATCCTGGGACACTGCACTCAGACAAGTGGTCGGGCAAGATTCCTAAATACCAGAGGAACCCGCGAACCACGGCTGATTTTACAAACACCTGTCACATTTGCTGCATTTCTCCATCGAACAAAAGCAAAAATACTGTAGATGGTAGAAATCTGAAGTAAACACAGAGACGTACTGTGGAGAGAGAAAAGAGTTAATGTTCCCAATCCAGACACAGGAAGAATGTACAAAGTCCACACAGACAGGGCCCAGAGATTGGAAATGAACCCAAGTCCCTCGCACTGTGAGGCAGCATTGCTGTGTCACCATGCTGCCCAATGATTGATAATTTGGGATAGTATAGTTAAAAAACATAGATACTGCTCTCCGTGATCGGGATTAAGAGTCCTGAAGGTTGTGTTGCCTACATGGTGCTTGGGTTTGGGATATATCATTTGGGTTGCAGAACTTGGAGCGGGAGGGGAATGATCTAGTGGTCAGGGTCCGTGTAGGTACCAATGGCTGGACAAACAAATGACAATGAGAAGAACGACGGGTAATACAGGACTGAACTATTATATCGGAATGCATTCAGTATATGGAATAAGGTAAATGAGCTTGTGACTCATCCATAGTGGGCATTATTTGACATCGCTGCAAGAGGATCAGGATTGGGAGCTGAATATTCAAGGATATTCATCCTGTCGAAAAGATAGGCAGTTGGGCAGAGAGATAGAGTTGTCTCAGTATTAGGAATGGAATTGAATCAATAATCAATAATGAGAAATGAAATAAGTTAGAATCTGTGTCGGTAGAATTGAGGAATCAAAAAGGTGAAAAAATGCAGTTGGTGTTATATACAGGGAGCTGGGGTGTAAGATACACCAGGATCTAGAAAGAACTGTAGGAAAGGCAAAGTTACAGTGGTCATGTGGGATTTTACTTTTCAGATGGACTGGGAATTCAGATTGATAGTGGTTGGCAAGAAAGGGAATTTGTGGAATGTTTACGAGATGGCTTTTTGGAGCAGCTTGTGCAGGCAGACTAGATGAGGGGAGCTTAACCTGACTGTGATCATAATATGATTGAATTTACTCTGCAATTTCAGATGGAGAAGTTCGAATCAGAAGTAATGGTATTACAGCTGAATAAAGGCAATTAGACAGACAAGAGTGAGGAGCTGTGTAGAATTGACTGGGAGACGGGCCCAGCAGGAAAGTCAGTACAACGGCAATGGCAAGAGATTTTTGGAGTAATTCAGGATACAGCAGAGATTTGTCCTAAGGAAAAAGAGGCTTGTATAGGGAGGACGGGAGAACCATAGCTGACTAGGGAAGTCAGGTATAGCATAAAAGCAAAAGAGAAATGATATAATGGGACAAAGCGCAATGAGAAACCTGAGGATTGGAAAGATTACAAAGACAAAACAGAGGGCAAACAAAATAAAATAAGGAGGGAAATTATTAAATATGGGGGTAAGCTAGCCAGTAATGTAAAGGAAGACTATAACAGTTTCTTTCGATATGAAAAGTGCAAAAGAGCGGCAAAAGTGAACATTGGACTGCTGGGAAAGGATACTGGAGAGACAGCAGTGGGGAACGAGAAAATGGCCAAGGAACTGAATAATTACTTTGCATCAACTTTCATGGTGGAAGACACAAGTAATACCTTAAACATTCAAGAGACTGAGGGGCCAGAGCTGAGTATGATGACCCCCATCATGGAGAACATGTTAGAAAAAAAATGTAATGGACCGAAGATGTTAAATAACCTTGATCAGATGGACTACATCTCAGTATTATACGGGAGATAGTTGAAGAGGGAGTGGAGGCAATCGTGGAGATCTTTCAGCAATCACTAGAGTACAGAACGATCCTAGAGCACTGGAAACCCACTAACGTGACACCCCTTTTTAACAAGGGAATAAGGAAAAAGACAAAAAATAAACCCATCATGAATAGTTTAACCTCTGTCGTGGGTAAGATCCTGAATCCATTGTGAAAGATGAGATTTCTGAATACGTGAAAGTGTTTGGTAAAATAGGGCAAAGTCGGCATGATTTCATCAAGGGAAGTTAATGCCTGACAAATCTATTGGAGTTCTTTGAAGAGGAAATGAGCAGGCTCGAACAAGCACAGCCAATGGATGTTATCCACCTGGAATTCAAGAAGGCCTTTTGACAAGGTGTCACACAGGAGATTACTGAGCCGGGGTGTTAGAGGCAAGGTGGTGGCATGGATAGAAGCTTGTCTGTCTGGCAGAAAGCAGAGAGTGGGGATAAAAGAGTACTTCTCAGGATGGCAGCCGGGGACAAGTGGTGATCCAGAATGGTCGGTGAGTGAATCATAGCTTTTTACTTGTTACATTAACAATCGAGATGAGGGAATTGAGGGCACTCTGGCTAGGTTTGCAGACGATACAAAGACAGGCAGATGGGCAGGTCGTATTGACGCAGCGGAGAGGCTGAACAAGGATTTGGACAGGTAAAGAGATAGTCAGATGCATTCCAAGTTGGAAAGTGTGAGGTCATGAACTTTGACACGAAGAATATAGGCATGGTCTATTTTCTAAATGGCGAGAAAATTCAGAAATCTGAAGTGCAAAGGGACTTGGGAGTTCTAGTGCAGCATTCTCTCAAGGTCAGCTTGCAGGTTGAGGCAGTAGTTAGGAGGGCAATTGCAATTATGATTGGGAGCATTTACTACGAGAAGAATTGAATATAAGAACTGACTGTATACGGCTCTGGTCAAACCACATTTGGACTATTGTGCTCATTTTTGAGCTCCATACCTCATGAAGGATATACTGGTCCTGGAGCGTGTTCAGAATATTTTCACGAGAATGGTCATAGGAATGAAAAGCTTATTGCATGAGGAATATTTGAGTACTCTTGGTCTATACTTGATAAAGTTTGAAAGGATGAGAGGGAATGTATTTGTAATAGACAGAATACTGAACGACCTGGAGAGAGTGGATGTTGATAATATGTTTCCTTTGGATTAGAATCTGAGGTCACAGCCCTAGATGAAAGGGAACACTTTTTAGAACAGTGATAAGAGAAAGTTATTTAACCATAGAATGGTGAATTGCCACAGAAGGCTGTGGGGGAAGGTCATTGAGTATATTTGAGACGGAGATAGATAGTTTTTGATTATCCAGGGGATGAAGGGTTATGGGGAGAAGGTCGGAGAATGGGTTTGAGAAATCTATCAAAGATGACTGAATGACGGAGCAGACCCCATGGACTAACTGTCCTAATTTATGCTCCAATGTCTTATAGGCTTTTGGTCTAAATCTTAAGGAAGTACCTTGCATCTCCGAGAAGAGAGATTCATGTTCTTCATGAAGGTAAGAAGCTGTTGGGAATGGTTAACTGTTTTAGAATGAAGGTGTTGTGTCTGCTGTCAGGCTGGTGGATAATATGACATTCAGTGCAGGATCACACACCAACTGCACTGTATTAATGTGGGGAGAGTTTATTCAAAACTTGGAACTCTCCGTCTCTCTCAATAGGGAGTAGGGGTTGGGGTGGGTGGGCGTAACGTCTGCCCAGGCACTTAAACTATCCCAAATCATGCATCCTGAGTGAAATAGCAGTCATGAAATTTATCACCTTCCCATTGTCTGTTTCGAATATAAGGAGTGATTGTCCATCCCTCTCAGGGTTCAATGCAATCATGTCTTATTCTCTCACAGCGCTACAGATTAACCTTCATTCACTCCTCATGGTGCCATCATCCCAGGGATTAATCTGGTGGAACTCCTCTTCACTCTCTCTATGGTAAGGAGAGCACTCCATGTAAAGGAAAGAAAATCTGTTCACAATACCCCAAATACTGCCTCAACAACACTCTCAGGTTTGATCACAATAATTCCTTTCCCTCACTTAGCTGGCTCCATTTCTTTCGTGTGACACAGGAAACAATTCATTTACAATGCACTGCCACTGATGTAGAATTTAAAAACATCCTTATATCTGTAGGTCAGCATCACTAAAGCCAGGACGAGAGGTGCCCATGGAGATGGACATCACTCAGTCTTGGAAGAGACTCAATCAGAAAGAATACATCTAAAACAGTGAATGGCTATCTACCTGAATGGAAATGAGCCGGAAGAATATGGGATTCAGGCAGAGGAAGGGAGCTACCTTTCCTTTTGTTCTGCCTTCACGGGATGTGTGCAGCCATGGTCAGGCCAGCATGTTATGCCGATCTTGAACTGAGTGGCTATTTCAGCTGTTCCACAGGACAATAAATAGTAAAACAAATTGCCGTGGTTTGCAGTTAACCAGAGACTTGACCAGAGAAGGATGACAGACTGCCTTCTCTAATGGGCTTAAGGCAAGCCGATATTAACAGATTTTCATTCTGTGGTTCTAGAATACGAGCCAATGGCGTGACCACCATACACCGTCTGCCCGTCTTTCAGATTTTGTGCAGAGAACAAGTTAAACATCTCAAGTGCAATTATTTTGTAATGGACACGTGGTTAGAAGGGACTTGAAACAGATGTATCTGGAATTAACAGAGGAACAAACGATGGTTTATTCAGGAATTGAAATGAGGATGAGGAGGAGACTGGGATGTCGAAATGGTGGTACCGGACAGGTTTGGTATGTGGGGAGGATATGGAGATGTACACTTTGCAGGAGAAAACGAATCAAAGAGGTAGAGAACAGTGTGTTTTACCCTCGCGTGTTGGTGAATAATTTGTAAATAATAGTTTGCTAGTTATAATTTCTAAGGAATGAAAATTTGATTGGAGCTGAAAACGTCGGCTTGCATCTTTACACAATTTGCATATCATGAGCATCGAATCAGTTCAGACCATTTCACTAAACAGACAGAGTGACTTACCAGGAACACCAACTATAGCAAGGATAGGATAGTAACCAGCTTGAATAACCATCAGTACATCTTCAATCCGCGATGCCAATGAAATCCAAGGCTGGGAAAGCCAGTAAAGACCAGAGGATAAACTCCTATCCATTGTTGGAACATTGCAGTCTAATGTTCCCAGATTCTGATCCAGTGTTGGAATATTCCAGCCTAATGTTCCCAGTTTCTGATCCATTGTTGGAATATTCCAGTCTAATGTTCCCAGATTTCCATTTCTCGTGCCCTTCTCTCTGAAGCTGCTGATCCCTCTTATTGCTGTTGGACATGCTCCCGCTCGCTATGGGATAAAACACTGAAAGCATTCCCTTATTGATAGCAGAGAGAAACTCTCTAGGGACGCATACGATCCATGGAGACTGACATAATTACAAACGCTGAACAAATAGCTCCAGTTACCCCCTTTGAATTCAAACCTACTTTATGAACATTCAAAATAACGTTGAACATTTATACATTCTGGGTTTGATATGCGAGTGTGACTGAAGGAAGGGATGTTGAAGATGGCAGATTAATTGTGTGTAATCATTCAGTCAGCCTTGGATATGGAAGTAATGCCAAAAGTTTAACGGAACATAAACATGCTTCTCTGTCCATAAATACGGAAATGAATCCTGTAACTACTGACCAGTCATTGCAGTATCTGTAAAACATTGAGAAAACATCTATCATCCATGATATGACAGCAAAATATGCCAAAAAACTTGGGCTTCAACAAACAAACGGCATGGTAACGTTAACAGAGAATTGCACATGACAAACACAGTTCAGTTGTTATTGCAGGTTCAGAGAGGGCAACTGTGGGTCATGGTGTTGATGTTATCGATAGTAGTCATGATTTGGAGATTCCAGTGTTGGACTGGCGTGTACAAAGTTAAATATCACACAACACCAGGTTATAGTCCAACAGGTTTAATTGGAAGCTCACTAGCTTTCGGAGCGACGCCCCTTCATCAGGTGTTGTGTGATTTTTAACGATGTTATCGATGTTAAGGAACTGTCATGAAGTGTCATTGAATGGTCTTCAATTACATTGTGATTCTGATATTGGGGAAAAGTCACAAGACGGAGAAGACTGGAGGACATGGCTGATTAGGCTGGTTGGAGGGACAGTGATGTTCCCCAGTTATCAGAATTGGAATGTTACTCTTTGTAACTCCGATGAAGAACAGATTCAAGAACACATGTACAATGAGGAATTAGCAGCCACAATATTAATGAAATGCGTTTATGCAATATCAAATACAGAAACAAAATGATTTTCTGCACCCACCAACATATGCAAAATACAAAGAGATAAGGTTGTTAAAATACACTCCTGATATTGAGCTATATAAATTGAAATGTGAATTACATAACTTGGAAAGTGGTATGCAAACTTTATCAATCATTATTTGACCCACAGCTAAGATCGTGATTTCACCTCTGTCAGTGAATCCTATCACCGAGATTCTCTGGCCTAGTCTCTCATACAACATCGGTGTGGACAGGGAGGGGGTGTGGGGAGGTCATGGAGGTGGGGTGGTGGTTATCGTTTCCTGCTGCTCTTAGCACAGTCTATTTAAAAACAACTTGCCTTCTCCATGGAACCAATCTATTGACCTAATGGGTTCTGTTTAGCTGTCAGTAACCCAGCTCTGTGATATTGTGGGAAATAAATAATTTGGGATGACAGCCAGTATCAGCACAGTGCTCACAGTGTATGGTGTCCAGGCAAAGGGCTTGCCGTCCCGAGGAATTTCTAAATAAAGCTTCTAACTTCTGTCTCTCCATAGTTATCTACCGTAATGCAGTCTTCTGATCTATCTAACTTCACTCTCATCTAACACCTCTTCCTCTTGCACTCAGTCAGTCGCTCCCCCTTCGATCCTCTCTCAGGTTATTTCCCTTCACTTGCTTTCTCTCTGTTTATTTCTCTCTCACACAATCTCTCTTCAAACAATCTCTCTCTCTCCGATTGTGCAGTTGGAGAGCTTGTGACTCCACGATGGGCTGTATGGCCTCCATCCATGCCATAATAATTGAGGTTCTCTGACCCACAATAAATACTTCCTGGACAGACCTGCTGGTCCGGTGAAAGGTACAGTGCACAACTATCCGTTATCTTTTCCTGCTCTTCTCTGGTGTACAGCTGCCTTGAAATGTCTGTTCAAACAAAACAGACTGAATGAAATCCGAGTAGTTGAGAAGGCGTTCATGAGTGTGTATTTCAATCAGGATTTTGTGAAGGATGAGATTCCAGAATAACATAAGCAATGAATGAAAAGCAGGGTAACACAAGAAATGGCAGTTGAGTACAACATGTGGTTCCAAGTAGGTCTCATTGTATTACCACAAAAGCGCAGCAGGTCAGGCAGGCATCCAAGGAACAGGAGAATCGACGTTTCGGGCATAAACCCTTCTTCAGGAATCGTCGATTCTCCTGTTCCTTGGATGCTGCCTGACCTGCTGCGCTTTTCCAGCAACACATTTTCAGCTCTGATCTCCAGCATCTGCAGTCCTCACTTTCTCCTCATTGTATTACCAATAGATTATCAATCCAGAAAATTCAGCTCCTGTTCTGTGGATCCAGGTTGATTCCCGCCACTGCAGATGGTGGAAATTCAATTCAATAATGTAAAAATATCCCTGCAATTAAGAATCTACTGATTGAAATCATTGTCGATTGTCAGACAAATCCATCTGGTTCACCAATATCCTGCAATGAAGGAATCTTCCATCCTCACCTGGTCTGGTTGACATGCACCTCTAGACCTAAAGCAATGTCATTGACTCCCAATCGCTCTCTGAAACGGTCTAATGAGTCATTCAGTTATACCAATCGCAACAAAGTTTGTAACAAATGAAACCGGATGGACCACCTGGCATCGAAATGGGCATCGGAAAAGTCAACATTAGAAACATCACTGTAGAACCTGCAAAGTCTTCCTTACTAACATCTGAGGTCTGGTGCCAACATTGGAACAACTGCCTTAAGCAACAGCCTGACATAGCCATACTCACGGAATCATACCTTACGGAAATAACATAAATTAAACATGGAAAAAAGGAGTCTCTTACTGATTTCCACGCAACGTCGTTCCTCAGCTGAATCAGTCCTCCACCATGTTAAACAACACTTGGAGAAAGCATTAACTGTGGCAAAGGGACAAAGTGTATTCTGGGTGGGGGATTTCAAAGCCGACTGTCAAGAGTGGTTTGGCAGCAGTACTACTGATCATGCTGGTCGGCTCCTCAGGACATAGCTACTAGATTGGGTCTGCAGAAGGTGATGAGGGAATGAACGTGAGGGTAAAAAAACACCTGACCTCATCCTTACCAATCTACCAACAGATGTATCTGTCCATGACAGGATCGGTAAAAGTGACCACCACTCTCTCCTTGTGGAGACAAAGCCTATTCTCTCCATAAAGTCTATTGTCAGGCTGTTGTGTGACACTATCACCATGCTAAATGGCACAGGCTTTTAGGAGATCCAGCTACTCAAGATTGAGCGTCCATAAGATACTGTGGACCATCAATAGCAGCAGAACTATACTCCAGCACAATCTGTAATATCACGGCCCAGCATGTCAACCAATAACATCAAACCTCCTGGATCAATGGAGAATGCAGGAGGGCATGCTCGGAGCAGAACTGGAATATATAAAGATAAAATGTTCATCTGCTGAACCTTCCAAACAGAAATACTTGCGTGCCAGATAGCATAAACAGCAAGGGACAGACAGAGATTAGCGATCACAGAACCAATGCATCAGAATTAATCCGTTCCTAAATGGTGGCGGACGATTAAACAACTCACCAGAGTAGGAGGCTCCACAAATATCCCCAACCTCAGTGATTGAAGAGCCCAGCACATCAGTGCAAAATATAAGGCTGAATCTTTCGTTGCAAACTTCAGTCAGAAGTTTGGAGTGGATGATCCATTCCGGCCTCCTCCCGTTGTCCACATCATTACAGATACCAGTCTTCAGCAAATTCGATTAACTGATATCGAGAAACGGTTGTAGGCACTGGATATTGCAAAGGCTATGGGCCCTGATATCATGCCGGCAATAGCCCTGAAGACTTGTACTCCAGAACATCCCGCTCCCCTAGCCAACCTGTTCCAGTATGTTTACAAACCGACAATGGGGAAAAACTGCTCAGTGACGCCTAGTTTGGGTTTTGCCAGGGTCACTCAGCTCCTGACCTCGTCACAGCCTTGGTTCACACATAGAAAAAGGAACTGAATTCCAGCCCTTGACATCAAGGCTGCATTCTGCCAGATGTGACACCAGTGACCCCAAGCACAAACGGTATCGCGGGCCAACACTCCATTATTGGAGTCATACCTGACAGAGAGGAAGATGGTCATTGTTGCTGGAGGTCAGTCATCTCAGATCCAGAACATCTCTGCAGTAGTCCATTAGGATAATGCCATAGGTCCAAACATCTTCAGCTGCTTCATCAATGACCTTCCTTCCATCATAAGGTCAGAAGTGGGGATATTCGATGATGACTGCACAATGTTCAGCACCATTCACAAATGCTCAGATACGGAAGCAGTCCATGCCCAAAGAATCAATATCTGGACAATATCCAGGCTTGGGCTGGCAAGAGGCAAATAACATTTGCGCCACATAAATTTAGACAATGACTGTCATCAATAAGAAACAATATAACCACTTTGTATTCAGCAGCATCATCATCACTAAACACCCCCACTATCAATATCCTGGGCGTAGCATTGACCAGAAACTCAACTGGACTCGCCAAATGAATATAACAGCAGATCAGAGACTAGGAATACTGCACGAGAAACTCACCTCCTGACTACCCATCATCTACAAGGCACAAGTCAGGAATGAGATGGAATATCCTCACTTGCCTGAATGAGTGCACCCCCAACAACAGTAAAGAAGCTTGACACAATCCAGGACAAAACAGCCCATTTGATTTTCACCACATCCACAAGCATTCACTCCCTTCACCATGGTCACTCAGGAGCAGCAGTGTGCACTATCTACAAGACACAATGGAGAAATTCCCCAAAGATCCTCAGACAGCCTCTTCCAATCTCACAAACACTTCCATCTGGAATGACAAGGGCAGTAGACTTTTGGGAACCTCACCACCTTTACATTCCCCTCCAAACCAGTCAACATCCTGATTTGGAAATATATCGCCTTTCCTTCACTGTTGCTGCGTGAAAACCCTGGAATTCCCTCTTTAATCAATAGTGGGTCACCGCACAGCAGGTATTTTGCAGCAGTTCGAGAAGGCAGCTCAGCACCAACTTCTCAAGGGCAACTGGGGACGGGCAAGAAATGCTGGGCACATCCAGCGATGCCCACATCCAATAAAATCTTTTTTTTTTAAATTAGTTCCAAGTTCAGCTTCTCGATGGGACAGGTTGTCTGATTTGAACATGAACAGGAAAGCAGTGTTTCTAATATTAAATATTTTAATCTTTTCTGTTATTAGATGTGTGTTCAGTATTCGATGGCATATTGTTGCTGAGTGCAGTGATAAATTGCACCTGCTTTGTTTAAATCAACAATACTGGCATAACAGGATCAATCCTTCGAAAGTACCAGACAGAAAATGACACTCATCGTAGAGAGGATGTACTCCCGCCAGATGAGACTCACTGATAGCAGCTCGTATTCAAAATATTGATGGAATACTGGTTGACACTGACTCTTCCCACCGTTCATATCACACGGGTTACCATTGTCCAGAACGTGAAGTCAAATCAACATACAAATACAAGGGTTACAAGAGCAGGTCAGAGACTTACAAGTCTGTACTGAATAATAGATCCTGTGACCTAAACGGCATGATATATAGCAATAGATCTAGGCCATTCAGCCCATTCCTTCACTCTGATACTGTGCCATTTTGTCATTGTCTGTAAGAAAAGTGGAAATATCTTCTACATACTGACTGTATTAACTTTGCAGTAATCCATTAGTTTCAATCAGACCCCCCAAACCCCCACAATGCTTCTAAATTCCATGGAGTACACACTGCCGCTCATATAACAAGCCGTCATACCCAGGATGGATCACCTCCAACACCAGCAGATCTTTCTCCAGAAATAGTATCCAAAACAGCTCACAATTAGCCAAATGCCGTCTGTCCATAGCCCATTACATTCTCAGCAGTTTGTCTCCCGTCTTGCATTCTTGCTCTCTTGAAATGAATGCGAACATTACTTTTGCTTTCCTAACTGCCAACTGAACATGCACGATAACCATAGAGAGGACGAGTTGCTTCAAAATACTTTTGTGCTTCAGATTTAATGGATCCTATTAGAACATAGTGTCTCCTCTATTCCGCCTACCAAAGTGCATATTCTCACACGTCCCCATATTGTGTTCCATCAGCCATGTGTTTTCCCACAGTCCTAAACTGTTCAAGCCTTTCTGCAGCTTCCCCAATTCCTCAATATCCTCTGCAAACTTAGCAAAACTGCCCTTAAGTCCTTTGTTCAGTTTGTTCATATGTAATACACTTCCTGGCTTCCTTCGGACCGTCCACCATCTACAAGGCACAACAGTCAAGGTGTTTGACTCCATTCAGGTTGAAGCAGTGGCTTGACTTGAATTATACCTATAAAGTCTTCACTCCCTGCACCATTGACTCTCAGTAGAAGCACACCATACTCTCCTTTTGTTGTGAGTTTACTTCATTATGGCGCACAATCCCAGTCTATTGATGTCACTCCGTCTCAACATTAACTGAGTGGTGCTCACACCAACCATGTCACTGTGTATTGATAACGATGGAGGAAGGGAGGTCGGCGAGGGGATGTCTATGATGAATAACTGTGTGACTGCCAGTGTGAAACCCGTCCCGACAGCCTCGGATGTACCTGTGCCCGCTGGCACCGCTGCAGGCATGATCAGCCTTCCTCCAGGTCAAATCAAGGAAAGCGACGGGCCTGGACAGTGTTCCCGGCTGAGCTCTCAGATCCTGTGAGGACCAACTAGCAGAGGTATTCATATACAATTTCAGCCTTGCCCTCCCACAAGCTGAAGTCCCAACCTGCTTCAAGAAGACCAACATCAACCTTGTAAGTGAGAAAGCTCATGTTTTAATGACTTAATGATTACTGCCCAGTGGCTCTAACCTCAATAAACATGGAGTGATTTGAAAGGCTGGTTATGGCGCATATGAACTCCAATCTCCCAACCTGACTTGATCCCCTATAATATGCCGACTGATGTAACGGGTCCACAACAGATGCAGTATCCCGAGCACTGCACTCATCCCTGGGACATCTGGATAACAAAGATACCTACACCAGACGCCTGCTCATTGACGACAGCTCCACCTTAAACATCATTGTCCCCTCCAGACCGATCTCAAAATTCCGTGACCTTAGTCGTGACTCCACCCTCTGCAACTCGGTCTCCCGAATTAGTGAAGGTAGGTATCTGCACCTCCGTCACAATAACACTCAACACTGGAGCTCCTAGAGGATGTGTCCTCAGCCCCCTACTGTACTTCCTGTACACACACGGCTATGTCCCTCAGCCCCCTACTGTACTTCCTGTACTCACACAGCTGTACCCTCAGCCCCCTACTGTACTCCCTGTACACATACAGCTGTCCCCGCAGCCCCCTACTGTACTCCCTGTACACACATGACTGTGTCCTCAGCCCCCTACTGTACTCCCTGCACACATGGCTGTGTCCTCTGCTCCCTACTGTACTCCCTGTACACATATGGCTGTGTTTGCAGTCCCCTACTTTACTCCCTGTACACATACGGCTGTGCCCTCAGCCCCCTACTGTAATCCCTGTACACCAATGGCTGTGCCCTCATCCCCCTACTGTATTCCGTGTTCATCCATGGCTGTATCCTCACCCCCGACTGTACTCCCTGTGTACCAAGAGATGTGCCCTCAGCTCCCAACTGTACTCCCTGTACACACACAGCTGTGTCCCTCAGCTCCCTATTGTACTCCCTGTACATCCACGGCTGTGTCCAATGCCCGGTACTGTACTCCCTCTACACCACGGCTTTGTCTCAGCCCCCTGCTGTAATGCCTGTATACCAAAGGCTGTGTCCTCATCTCCCTACTGTACTCGCTGTACACACATGACTGTGTCTTCAGCCCCATACAGTACTCCCTGTACACACATGACTGTGTCCTCAGCCCCATACTGTACTCCCTGTACACACATGGTTGTGTTCTCTGCTCCCTACTGTACTCCCTGTACACATATGGCTGTGTCTGCAGTCCCCTACTGTACTCCCTGTACACACACGGCTGTACCCTGAGCCCCCTGCTGTAATCCCTGTACACCGATGGCTGTACCCTCATCCCCCTACTGTATTCCGTGTTCACCCATGGCTCTATCCTCACACCCGACTGTACTCCCTGTATACCAAGAGATGTGTCCTCAGCCTCTAACTGCACCCCCTGTACACACTGGGCTGTGTTCTCAGCCCCCTACTGTACTCCCTGTATATCCACGCCTGCGTCCAATGCCCGCTACTGTACTCCCTCTACACCACGGCTGTGTCCTCAGCCTCCTACTGTACTCCCTGCACATACACGGCTGTGCCCTAAGCCCTTACTGTACTCCCTGTACATCCATGGCTGTGTCCAATGTCCGCTACTGTACTCCCTCTACACCACGACTGTGTTCTCAGTCCCCTCCCTGTACACCGATGGTTGTGCCCTTATCTCCTACTGTATTCCCTGTTCACCCATGGCTGTACCCTCACCCCCGACTGTACTCCCTGTCTACCAAGAGATGTGCCCTCAGCCCCCAACTGTATTCCCTGTACACACGCGGCTGTGTCCCTCAGCTCCCTACTCTACTACCAGCACACACACGGCTGTGTCCTCAGCCCCCTACTGTACTCCCTGTACATCCATGGCTGTGTCCAGTGCCCGCTACTGTACTCCCTCTACACCACGGCTGTGTCCTTAGTCCCCTACTGTACTCCCTGTACATCCACGGCCGTGCCCAATGCCTGCTACTGTATTCCCTCTACACCACGGCTGTGTCATCAGCCTCGTACTGCACTCCCTGTACACACATGTCTGTGTCCTCTGCCCCCTACTGTAATCCCTGTACACACACGGCCTTGTCATCAGCCCCCTGCTGTACTCCCTGTACACACGTGGCTTTGTCATTAGCCCCCTGCTGTACTCCCTGTACACACACGACATTGTCATCAGCCTCCTACTGTACTCCCTGGACACACACGGCATTGTCATCTGCCACCTACTGTCCTCCGGTGCACTCGGCTGTGTCGTCAGCCACCTACTGTACTCCTGTACACACCCGGCTGTGTCCTCAGCCACCTACTGTGCTCCCTTTACACACACGGCTGTGTCCCTCAGCCCCCTATTGTACTCCCTGTACACACCCGGCTGTGTCCTCAGCCACCTACTATACTCCGGTACACACACTGCTGTGTCCTCAGCCACTTACTGTACTCCCTGTACACACACGGCATTGTCATCAGCCCCCTACTGTATTCCCTGTACAAACAGAGCTGTGTTCCTCTGCCACTTACTGTACTCCGGTACACCCGGCTGTGTCGTCAGCCGCCTAATATACTCCTGTACACACCCGGCTGTGTCCTCAGCCACATTCTGTACTGCTGTACACACACGGCTGTGTCACTCAGCCCCCTATTGTACTCCCTGTACACACCTGGCTGTGTCCTCAGCCACCTACTATGCTCCGATACACACACAGCTGTGTCCCTCAGCCCCCTACTGTACTCCCTGTACACACATGGCTGTGTCCTCAGCCACCTACTGTACTCCGGTACATACGTGGCTCTGTTGCCAAATTCCAAACAATGCCAACTGTAAATTTGCTGATGACATCACCAAAGCAGGAGTGATATCAAACAACAATGAGTCTGAACACAGAAAGGAGTCAGTGGGTTTGGTGGCATGGTGAAATGATAATAACCTCCCTCGCAAATTCGGCAAAAGTAAAGAACTGGTCATTGAGCTGAGAATGAAAGGAGGGAACAAGCCCCTATCTACATCAACGGTCGAGACAGTGCAGAGCGTCAAGTCCATCAGAGTGATGATAACTGGCAACCTACCCTGGACTTCTCACATAGGTGTGACAGACAAGATGGTTCAAAAACGTCTCTCCTTCCTCACTTGGCTCAGGATATTTTTCATGCGCTACTTCTACAGATGCACTATTGTGAACATACTGTCCGGGTGCGTAATGGCCTGGTACGGCAACGCTCTGCCCAGGACCATCAGAAACTACAGAAGATTGTGTTCACAGCCCAGACTATGACGGGCTCCAATCTCCCAACCAGTGACTCTATTTATACGGCTCGTTGCCGCAGAAAGGCAGCCAACATCTATCCAAAATTACTGAGTGAAAAGAGAGAGGAAATATCTGGGGCCTTAACAGATATCTTTGTCACATCCTTTAAGGTCCCAGAGGATTGGAAAGTTTCTAATCCCCTTGTTTAAGAAGGGTAGCGTGAATAATCCAATTAATAATAGACCGGAGAGCCTGAAGTCTGGAGTAGGGACGCTGTGAGAGAAGATACTGAGGGATAGGACCTATTCTCATTTGGATGAAAATGGTCTTATCAGTGATAGGCAACATGGTCAGTGCAGGGAAGGTCATGTCTTACCAACTTAATAGAATTATTTGAGGAAGTGACAAAGTTGAATGATGAGGGAGGGGCTGTAGATGTCATGTACATGGACTTCAGGGAGACGTTTGATAAGATTTCCCATGGTCGGGTTATTGAGAAAGTGAAGTCACATGGTGACCAGGATGTGCTAGTCACATGGATAAAGAATTGGCTTGTTAACAGGGGACAGAGCGTAGTAGGGGAAGGGAGTTTCTCAAAATGGAGAACTGTGATCAGTGGTGCTCCATTTAAGATGTTTCGGGAAAGATACACGAATGGGCCGGGAGCATAGCGATACAGACCTTTAGAAAATAGGAGACAGGTTCAGATAGAGGATTTGGATCTGTGCAGGCTTGGACCGCCGAATCGCCTGTTCCTGTACTGGAATGTTCGTCGTTCTAACATTGCCAAATACCCATCATATGCCTATAAAGATCTCCCACAACCTCTTCCATCAGGCTAAATAAAAAAGACGCTTGAACACACAGAGCAGCAAGCTCATGAACAGCTTCTTCCTAGCTGTTATTAGATTGATGAATGGACTCCCTAATCTCAGATAATGCTGATTTTGTTCATATTGATCTCGCCCAGCGCAAGCCCTGTGCAGCGTAACCTATATGCCTCTTAGACATGTTTTACAGCCATCGTTCAGTATATCCATTCTTACCATGATCTTCCTGGACATCTTGGCACAGGACAAAATAAATCCTCACCTCTCTACCCCCATCTCCCTCCAGTGCTCACGCCCAGGTCTCTCCGGTCCTCACCCCAGCTCCTCCCTTTATCCCCAGCTCCCATTGACCCTATCCCCAGCTCCCTGTGACCTTTGTCTCTATCGGTTTCTCTCACACTGTCTGTTGCCCTGTGATTTGCTTTTCCCTGTCTTCTGTTTCTTTCCCTGAACCTATTATCTTCCCTTCTCCCTGCGCATGTGACTGTTTTTTTCCTTGTTTTGTTTCCTTTCTCTTTGACTGACTGTCCATCTGTTTCCCTCGCTGTGTTCTCTCTCTCCTTCCCTTTGATTCTATCTCTTTCTCCTTCGTTGTGATGGTGATGGCTTCTCTATTCGTTTGAATGAGGTGATGGCTCATTGGTTCGATGTTGGCAATACAATACACTCAACAAGGTTTTGGTATAGAGGATATAATTTAAAATTATCAGTTACATTTCAATTGTTGTCAAAACAGCAACCAGAACGTGGGTATCCATGTAACAGCCAATTGTTACATCTAACTATTTTGAAACCGCCCGTCTCCCAGTGCTCTGCATGCTGGCAACTCAAAGCATTCTATTCGGGTCCACAATGACCTCACATTGTAACTGTTCTGCCGAGGACCATAATAAACTACAGACGGTTGTGTACATAGCCCAGCCCATCACGGAAGACCACCTTCTGTCATTTATACTTGTCATTGTCGCAAAAAGGCTGGCAACATCAAAGATCTCTCCCAAACCAGTAATGATCTCCTACAACCTCTTCCAACCGGGAGGAAACGCAGAGGCTTGAAAACATGGGCCACCATGCTCAGGAACACTTCCTTCCCTACCATTATTAGACTGACAAATTGACATATCTCACTTTTCAAATAATATTAATCTTGCTAATGTTGATCTTACTTTGCCAACCTCCTGTGAGGCTGTAAGCTTACATGCCTCACTCTGCCCAAAGACACTGTGATCTCTGCTTTCTTGCTTAGGGGCATGTGCCTGCACTACAATAAAAACAAACCTTTCCATTGTACATTTGACTAAAATAAATGAAATCAAATCAGATCAAACACGTGGACTGCAGTGGCTCAAGGTCTTCTCAAGGGCAACTGGGAAAGTGAATAATGCTGCCCCAGTCAGAGATACCCATATCTAATTAATGAATATAAGAAGATGGTCACACTTAGGAAGGACAGACAGAGGAATCAAATCGCTTTAAACTTGATCTTAGAGATATACAGGTTTCCTTCACTATTTGTAAGTAGAGTGTTCCTACGAAACCGTTCGCAAGCTGATATGGTGTAAAGTGCAGTAGCACTAATTTATATGGGAATATTTTCGGCTTTCTTCGTAAAAGTGAAAATCCTGTTCGGATTTCATTTGGTTAGTGAAGCAATGTGCTAATGTAAGTCATTCGAAAAGGGAAGTGGCGAAAAGTGAACTCATACCTGTATTTACAAGGGCATGATATTCACGAAGATGGGAACGGTGAAAAATAAATGAGATGAATCTCACATTTTATTTCCAGCCCAGCTGATCATCATTCTTTTTGTTTGCTCTTTTTCTACTATATCTCTCTTTCTCTATTGATTCCTCCTCCCCTTCAAAGCAGACTTCCCTGTCAATGGTATTAATCACACTCCTTTCCAGCTGCTTTCAGTTCAGGAAAGTTCCCCAGAACTTTCTGTTCATTTCTTTGCATTTCTTTCTATAATTTCAGATTTTCAGCATCTTCCTTTACTTGATTTCACCTTCAATTTTGTTATTTCGTGGGATGTTGGCATCTCTGCCAAGGGCATCATTTGGTGACCATCACTAATCGCCCTGAATCTGAGGCCATTCCACAAGCCAATATAAAGTTAACAACATTGTCATGGGTCTCAAGTCACAATTAACCCAGACCGGGTAATAACGTTAGATTTCTTTATCGAAGGTGATCAGTGAAAGAAGAAGGTTTTCAGACAAAATGTAGCTTTTATGTTTGTTTTTCGTGAAATTCACTTTTATTCCAATTCTTATCATTTTTATTTAAGTTCTATCATCAGCTGTGGTGGACTTGAAACAAATCACTTGAAACAATCTCTTTCTTTTAATAAGCTTTGCTCCTGAATTACATCCAGCGACATTCCTACATTCATACATTGTCCTAATCATGAAGTAACGTCCGAGACATGAACAATTTTGTGATTGAAATATGTGTATTTGGAAAAGTGGTCAGAAGAGAACTTGAAACATTAAGTCTGAATTTTACCAACGTGCAGCCAATGGTTTATTGAGCAACAGCACTGACACAGAGATGGAGATTGGGGATATTAGGAGCTGGGAGTGGACAGGTTTGGTGACAGAGAGAACAGGAGACATAAATCAGTTCAGGGCAAAAAGGGATCTCGAGGTTGTGCACAGTTTTGTTCGCAGATGTTTGTGAGGGAGTGATCTGCAATTCATGGGTAATGAATGGAGACTGCAATTGAAACTGAAGACAATAGTTTATTTCTCTGACAAATATAGATATCAGAAATTGTAACGGAGTTCAAACTTGTTTATGGGATTAATGAATGGACAGAGGTAGAGAACACCAACAATAGCGAGAATAGGTGAGTAGCACACCCTCCACCCCGCCCAGAATAACCATCAGCCCTGCTGATATCCGATATGGTAGAAATCCCCAAGAGGGGGAAATCTTGAAAAGACTCAAGGAAAACCTCCTCTCCGTTGTTGTAATGTTCCAGTCCGTTATTCTCAGATTCAGATCTATGCAGCTGTTGATCTCTGTTACTGTTGGAGCTTATGCATCTGTTACTACAGTGGGATAGCGCACTGAATGAAGTCTTTTACTAATAGGAGAGAGAAACCCTCCAGTGACACAGTTGAATTGCATGGAGATTGACATCAATCACAGTCAGAGCAAACAGTCCCAACTTTCAATCCAGCACATTCAGTTCACAATATATCTGGACTGGACGACATGTTGACATTGCTGGCTATTGGTCACATTTCCCATCACCAATTGCTCGAGGAAAGTCAGTTGTGAGGGAGAATAAGAATATTTTCTTTTCGTAGGCTACTTGATCCTGCTCTGTTGTCCGTTTACTATGCTGTAACCATCTCTCCAAAAATCCCTCCCCCCAAAAAAAAAGAATCACAACCACGATGTTGTTACTGTGCTGATCTCTCCTCCATGGGAACAAACGCTAGCGAACAGACTGTCATTCGGCACAGTCGCTCTGAACATTGACAGGAAATGCGGACTTTTCTGAATGTTCCGCTCACTACTCTAATAAGGCAACTTTGGAACTTGCATAGGGAATATGCTTCAGTAATTTATTTCTATAAATTGACAGACTCCTAAATGCAGTTTTATCTGCTGTAAACCGTATTTTTTATGCATTTTGGCTTCAGTCCAACACTAAAAGTGATAATTACAATGAACGTATTCATTTAGACTTATGAATTAATGAGTCAGGTTCGAATGAACATGCTACTGGCTGGGAGATAGGGCGGAATGGGAGCAGTGGCTGTGCAAACTGCATGGGGAATACAATGATGCTGTGGTTCTGTTCGCCGAGCTGGAAGTTTTTGTTGCAAACGTTTCGTCCCCTGTCTAGGTGACATACTCAGTGCTTGGGAGCCTCCTGTGAAGCGCTTATGTGGTGTTTCCTCAGGCATTTATAGTGGCCTGTCCCTGCCGCTTCCGGTTGTCAGTTTCAACTGTCCACTGTAGTGGCCGGTATATTGGGTCCAGGTCGATGTGTTTGTTGATGGAGTTTGTGGATGAGTGCCATGCTTCTAGGAATTCCCTGGCTGTTCTTTGTTTGGCTTGCCCTATAATGGTAGTGTTGTCCCAGTCGTCTGCGTGTGTGGCTACTAGGGATAGCTGGTCTAGGTCATGTCCTAGAAGCATGGCACTCATCCACAAACTCCATCAACAAACACATCGACCTGGACCCAATATACCGGCCCCTACAGCGGAC
The DNA here is from genome assembly GCF_037043375.1 of Chiloscyllium plagiosum. NCBI lineage: Eukaryota > Metazoa > Chordata > Chondrichthyes > Orectolobiformes > Hemiscylliidae > Chiloscyllium > Chiloscyllium plagiosum. The sequence goes on along the minus strand of NW_028270184.1, from coordinate 67,747,769 downwards.
AGGGGACGAAACGTTTGCAACAAAAACTTCCAGCTCGGCGAACAGAATCACAACAACGAGCACCCGAGCTACAAATCTTCGCACAAACTTTGAACACTACAGCGGACAGCTGAAACTGACAACCGGAAGTGGCAGGGACAGGCCACTATAAATGCCGGAGGAAACACCACAGAAGCGCTTCTCAGGAGGTTCCAAAGCACTGAGGATGTCACCGAGACAGGGGACGAAACGTTTGCAACAAAAACTTCCAGCTCGGCGAACAGAACCACAGCAACGAGCACCCGAGCTACAAATCTTCTCTCAAACTTGGAATACAATGATATTCCCCAGTCATCATTCCTCTTTCTGACAGACAGAATTAAATCTAATGCATAGCAAGGAAACAATCAATATTTGGGAGATGCAATGCTGAATGACAATGTGAACTAAAAGAATAATATTAAATGTGATAAAGTGAACTATATTTTATACATACCATTAAATCATTGGGAGTAGAGATTGAGTAGGGTCACCGGACCTGAAACATTCACTTTGATTTCTCTTCACAGATACTGCCAGACCTGCTGAGCTTGCCCTCTAAGTTCTGTTTTTCTTTTCGTTTGAGATTTATTATATTGTTCATATCTGGCAGGATACTTACAATTAAAAGCAGACGCTCGTAACAAAATGTGAAGGGCAATGGGGACTAACAGTAGAGATATAGTCATTCCAAGCTGGAAGAGATGATGGGCTGCGTTTACCCCACTTTTGCTGTAAATAATTCTGTGATATATAATCAAAGCCTTTGGAGAGGGGGTAGACAAGCAAGTTCAACGAAGGTCACAGAGTGCTCCACCATCAATAATCTATTCCTATTATCTCATGAAATTTCAGCTGCCTCTAAAATGTCTTTTCAAACAAAGTGGAGTTCCTGAGATTAACAGGATAATCAGAAAAATATTCTTTTTTCCTTTGAATCTTAAACAAGAAACAGATTTCGGCCATAAGACAGGTGTCACAGACACACCAACTGTAATAGGAACAGGAAAGGACTATATCGTCCATATGTAACCAAATTCAGCATGTAACCCTGTCAAGAAACATGAAATATAGTGATACGGAAACATGAAATGCAAACAGAAAATGATGGTAGAAGCGCAACAGATGAGGAAGTATCTGCAGAGAGAAACAGAGTTAACATATCGAATATGATGTGACACTGTTCTGAAAAAGTCATATTGAAATCAAAGGTTAATTCTGTGTATCTCTGCTCAGAGGGTGCCTGACCTGCTGGGTTTCCCTCTATAGACTTCGTTTTCTTTCTGAACTGTGACAAATTGACAGATCTGAACGATATAAGCAAAGCTGCTGTCTCAGTTGAATCTCGAATATTTGTATATGGACATTAAATGAGAAATTGCAATGTCCCTATGTTTGACAGAGCTCCAAATATCCATGACGTATTGCATTGTGATACAAAAACATTGTGAGACATTGTTGAAACAAAAACCGAAGTTGCTGCAAAAGGTCTGCAGCATCTGTGCAGGGAAATCAGAATTAACGTTTCTAGTTTAGTGGCCCTTCGTCAGAACGGATGTAGCCTTTAAATTGTTGTTTAATATACAGCAGAAGCTGAATAGCTGTTAATGGAGACTGTTAGTAGCTAACAATAGGGGGTGAGTAATGGAAGGTCATGTGAGAACTCGGGCTAGGTATGGGTAGGGGGCATTGAGGAGTTCAGTCCCTAAAATTATTGACCATTATTTTGAGTCTGTATGGCTGCAGGGTCCACCCGCGGAAAATGAGGTGTTGTTCTTCCAGCTTGCGTTGAAATGTCCTGGAACACTGCAGCAAGCCTGACGCAGAGATATTGGCCAGGCAACAGGATGGGGTATTAAACTGGCAGGCAACTGGAAACTCAGGGTCTTTTGAATGGTACAGCTTGGATATTCTGTGAAGTAGTCACCCAGTCTACCTTTAGATTCCCCAATGTAGAGCAGACCACAATGTGAGCTGCGAATGTAATAGACCCGATTGTGGGACATGTTGGTAGGATGCTGCTTCACCAGGGAGGTATGTTTGGCCTTTGGTTAGTGACGAGGGAGTAGGTAAATTGGAAAGTGTAACTCCTCCGGCAGGGGAAAGTGAAATGTACCTGAGGTGGGAGCTGGGGGAGATAGCGTGTTGAGGGTGCGGGGGGAAGGTGTGGGCAGTGAATAACGAGCGGACCAGGGTGTCCTGGAGAAAATGGTCACTTCAGAAAGGGGAAAAGGGAGATGAGGCAAATATGTGTCTGGTGGTGGCATCTCGCTGGAGGTGGAGGAGTGCAGACTGATGGTCTTCTGCATGTGAATGCTGGTGAGATGGTAGGTAAGGACAAGAGGAACTCTAACGCTATTGCAGCAGGGAAGAAAGAGGCTGAGGGTAGCAGTGCAGGAGGTGGGTTGGAACTGGTTGAGGGCCCTGTCAATAACAGTGCTGGGGAGTTCTCGGTTGAGGAAGAAGGTGGACATTTCAGAGGCCACATTTTAAATTGACATCATCAGAAGCAATGCGGTTGAGATGGAGGAACTGGGAGAATGGAATGGAGTCTTTGCAGGAAACATGGTGTGAGGATGCATATTCCAGGTAGGTGTGTGAGTCGATGGGTTAATACTGGATATCAGTGACCGGCCTATCCCCAGAAATAGAAGCATAGATGTCGAGGAAAGGAAGGGAGGAGTCAGAGGTAGACCAGCTGAAAGTGAGGGAGAGGTGAAAATTGGAAACGACTAACTTATCCAATTCTTGACAAGAGAGAAGAGCAGCAGCGATGATATCATCTCCGTATTGGAGAAAGAGTTGTGGATTGGGGGCTGGAATAGAACTGGAACAAGGAATGGTTTACATACCCCATGAAGGAAAATGTATAACTTAGGCCCACGTATGGGAGGAGCAGGCTGAAGCAATGGGTCTGCGTGGGCCGATCTGTTTGTGGATTTTCAGGAGGAGATAAAAGCAAACTCTGCTATCAGAGGACCATCATCTTCGGGACTGTTAGGTGGGGGTGAGTGGGTGCGGGGAGGGGGGGCGGTGGTGGAGTGAGTGGGAATATACAGATGAAATGTGGTCAGATTTAGTAAATAATATAGCCTGATGTGCCATGGGGGTAGGGTTATGGATCAGCAGGTGATACGTGGAGGTATCTGAGAGCTGGCACTCAGCCTCTGAAATGTAGAGGTGAGTCCACCAGACTACAGCAGCACCACCATTATCAGCACAGGCTGAATAACATAGTCAGTGTTGGATCGAAGCACACAGCGTACAGTCTGTTCAGATGGTGATAGTTTGGATAGGGTGAGGGGGATACAGAGCATTTAAGACAACCGAACTCCCATGGAGCGTTCTCAATGAACATATTGAGTTCAAGTAAACGCCAGAGGAATGGACACAGGGGGAGGGAGAGTGTTGGAGCTGGGCGAAGGGTCTATGAGATGGGGAGTGGACTCTTGCCCAAAGAAATGGACACAGAGGAGAAGATGTTGGAAGAGGATTTCAACATGATTTCGTTTCTGAAATTCATTAAAGTGGGGCACAGAGGGATAAAGCTGAGAACTTTGCTGAGTACAGAACATTCAGCATTAGAGTGTGGATGGTTAGAAGGGATGGTGAATACACGACAGGCTTGGGGGGGGGATGGACTCAGATTGCATGACATGGGTTGGGTGGCAGGTTCCAGAGGCTCACAGGCATCTCTAAGTTATTCCATCTTGTGGGCCTCATATATCTGGCGAGCATGGCAAATGAGATGGAGAATGAAGTAGAATTGGGGAATGGTGCAGCCTTGAGCCAATGTGATGTGATGCTGTTGAACAGAGAAAATGTTGATCTCAGTGTCAACGACACTGCACGACAAGTCCTCAGAAAGTAAGTGATTGAAAATAATCGGAATCGTTACCTTACTGTAATGCTCTGATTTCATTGGGGTGACACTCAACCAGCAAGGTCTTACTTTTCTGAGACGTTAGATCAAACTGTGAAAACAGAAAGCATCTTGATGCTATTAATAAGACAAATCCATCCATGGATTTGGAAGGCACTAGCAAGGGCAGAGTTTATTTGTCATTCCCAATAGCTCTGAGTAAGGTGTCATTGTTCATTGAGGAAATTACCAGCACAGAAGTTCCTCTGATTTCCATTAACCACAGTTTGCTGAGGGTGAATGATGCTACATGAGTCAAATGCTACTTTGATGGCAAGGGACGTTACTCTGATCTCACCTCAACTGACATTGGAAAATCAGTTAAAATACTAAAGAGAAAAAAGGATAGAACACGGCTTATTGAACAATGCGGTCACTGTCCTCGCAACGTTTCAGGATAAACAGATGCATGGACTTCTGATTCTGAGGAGAGGTGTTTCCTATTTGGGATGAGGCTGTTTGGTTAAGCGCTGTGACAGAGAGACAGAAAAAAACGTTCCACTCTGTATGGGGAAAAAACCCACCCAATTCACGGCGCATTAGACAATTGCAGACGTACACTATTAGACATTGGGCATTGATCATCTCAATCTCATCATTCACTGATGACCAATAGCAGCACAGAAGCCAGGAGTTCCCATCACCCCAGTTGGAAAGCACAAATGGGTAAGGGATGGCCAGTAGAAGTGGGAGTAACTAGGGAATTGGTGTAACTTACAGTGGGAGTGGCAGAAGAAGGGTGCAAAGAGATATCATTAGTGGAAGAGTATGTGACAGCAGAAGGTGTAGTGCAAGGGAAATAGGAGTGTAAAGAAAGAGTAGGAAGGGGAGGAAGAATGGCTAATAAAGTTTTAGTGACTGGGTAAAGTTTGTTTTTGGAAAAGTGAGGTTGGGTGAAAACCACCACTGTTCAGGAAAATTGGGAACTGATTCCATTGAAAATTAAGATTTAATGCACTTCTTTTTCTATCACTTGATTCTTTATCAGATTGTACATTCACTCTGCAGTTTTGTATCTCCATCAAATGCAGGTGACGTGTTTTTTTTTCTCCCCTGGTGTTGTGTCTCAACAGTTTTTAATTTTTTTTTAACAGGATGTATTTGCTTCCAATTCAATGAAGGCATGAGAATATGATTTGATCTCCTGCAGTTAGTCCATAACATAAAAATTAATTGAATATTTATCATCATCACATTAACTGATTCAAGCAATGAATCTGTGTCTATCCTGCCGATGAAAGATTTCTTCAGTTCTGACTATTGTTACAAAGAACAGTACCACACAATACCCTAATGCTCCAGTGCAAGGTGCCACACCCTAGTACATCCTAAATTAGTTACTAGCTTTATGAATAAGACATGCTGAGGGACAGAGTGTAAAAAGTGAATTTAACTTTGTGTCGAAAATGGAATTTGCAGCTCCCTCATAATAGGTGTTAAGTACATCAGTCTGTAAATTCCCCAAAATTAGGACAACAATAGACTGGAATTCTTAATTATTCCATTGTGAATAACATCTGAAGAACAGGAAGGAAATCAAGGTTTGTTTGTGATATTCATAAATGATGATGGTGAGAATATGGAAGATGGATGGCAGTGGAATGATAACTAAAGTTGGGGATGACACAAAGATTTGCTGGGTACTTCACAGTGAGGAAGAAAGAGTTAGGCTACAGGACGATATAAACAGATGATTTCTGTGTCCAGATTAATGGCCGATGAAGTTTAACACTGATAAGTGTGAGATAATGTACATCTGAATTAACAAGTCAAGTGAGTACTCAAACTTTGGAGGGCGAGGGCTAAACCTGCTCCTTTTCTCTTTGCAACAGGGAAAGTTGAGGAGGGAACATGGTACAGGTATACAAGAGCATAAGGGGTATGGAGAGGATGAACAGACAGCAGCTGTTTCCTTTACTCGAAGGGTCAAAAACAAAGGGACCGATACTTAAAGTGAAAGACAGGGGATTCAGAGAGGATTTGTGGAGTCTGTATTGAACTGAGAGGGTGGCACAAACATTGAATACAAAGTTCCTATGTGTGGAAACAAGCCCTTCAGCCCAACAAATCCACACTGACCCTCCAAAGAGTAACCCACCCAAACACGTTCCTCCTAAATTTACCCCTGACTAATGCACCTAACCTACACATCCCTAAACACTTTGGGCAATTTAGCATGGCCAATTCACTTAACCTTCACATCTTTGGATTGTGGGAGTAAACGGGAGTACCGAGAGGAAACACACGCGTTCACGGGGAGAATATTCAAAATCCATACAGGCAGTCACCCGAGGCTAGAATCAAACCTGAGTAACCAGCGCTCTAAGGCAGGAGTGCTAAGCACTGAGCCGCCGTTCTGCCGCTGGGGACATGTACCTGGAATGCATTACCGAGGCGGAGATTGAGCAGGTAATCTCACAAACTTTTTAAAAAGCCTTTGGATAAGCACTTGGTGGTGCAGGCTCGCACTTTCATTCAATTATTCTATGTGGTGGCAGTGACGAACACTCATATATATTCTGAAGCAATAGCGAATGGCAGTTCCCAGTTTGTTCCATTGACTGGACTCAGTAAGTGAGCATCCAGTGAAGCGCTGGTGTTATCTCCCACTTTCTATTTAAATTTTTCATTTTCCTTGAGTTGATAACGTAATTTCCTGTGTCGATTATGCCATTGCCGGCCCTTTTTCTCAGAGGATGGTAGATGGAGTCAAAATTGATGTGTTTGTCGATGGAGTTCCGGTTGGAATGCCATGTTTCTAGGAATTCTTGTGCTTGTCTCTGTTTGGCCTGTCCTAGAATGGAAATGCAGACCTCGTCAAAGTGGCGTACTTCCTCACCAGTACTTAAGAAATTAGGAGAAAGTGAGGATTACACATGCTGGGGATCAGATCATAAAAATGTGTTGCTGGAAAAGCGCTTTTCTCGCGTAAGAAATTAGTGTTGGGAGGTGTTTGATGCGTTCATTAGCCAAGGGATTGAGTTTAAGAGCTACGAGGTTATGCTGAAACTCTATGGATTCCTGGTGAGACCACACTTAGAATATTATGATCAGTTCTGGTTGCCTCGTTATAGGAAAGATGTGGAAACTTTGGTGAGGGTGCTGAGGAGATTTATCAAGATACTGTCTGGACTGGAGGGCATGTCATACAAAGAAAATTTGAGGGAGCTAAGGTGTTTTCCTCATTGGAACGAAGAAGAATGGAAAGTGACTTGACAGGGGTGTTCAAGATGATGAGAGGCACAGATAGAGTGGATAGCGAGAGACTTTCTCCCAGGATGGAAATGGCTCTAGAGGGGGTATGATTTTAAGTTAACTGGAGGAAGGTTTAGGGGAGATGTCAGAGGTAGGTTCTTTACACAGAGAATGGTGGGTTTGTGCAATGAACAGCCAGCTAGTAGTAACGTCAGCTATATTAGGGTTATTTAATTGGATAGGCACATAAATGATACTATAATGTAAGGTATGCAGGTTAGTCTGATCTTAGAGTAGGATAAAAGGTCGACAGAACATCAAGGGCCGAAGGGTCTGCACTGTGCTGCACTGTTCTATGTTTCCACTTTCACCCAGCTTGTGGATTCTCATCTAATTGTTGAATGTGTGAGGGAATGATGTTTGTGAGATCAGGAAGCTTTGGAGGGGTGCAAGGCCAAAACCTCAAGTTATGGTGTGCATTGTTACAGTCACCTGAAAGCCAGTATAATATGTGTGGTTACCTAAACCAGACAGATTCCGCCAAGTTCAGTTATTAATGTGATTTTTGGATTGCCGTTTGCTGCTGGTTACTTCACATACATTCTACTGTGTGACCCATGTATTAATCTCTGACCATTCACAGAGATGTACAATTTAATTTTGATATTGGAGAATGTGAAGGTGACATTTACTGGATATGGCTTTAGAGGTTTATTTGTGAGATACAAGGCATTGCAATAGATTGTCAACTTGTTAACGCCTTCACCCATGTCTGATCCGGGGTGCAGATGTATGGAGTCTGGGAGGCAGGTCAGATTTCATCACCATAGGTAACTTGTATGGTGAGAGTCCGGCTCTCCATGTCAACAAGTCTGTGCTCTGGTCCAGGCTCTGACTGAAGATGAATTTTAAAACTTGGTTGCTGGTCAGCCATTAGTATTTAACCTGGAAAACATTAGTACCTACACTGAGACCAGTGATAGTCTATTGGCGGGTTCTCCCACTGCCCAAAGTGGATGAGAAATTATTTGTATAGAAATAATGTTTGACTGACTACCCTGAACCAGGTTAGAAGCTCAATGCACAGATTTTGGAACAGGCCATTGAATCTCTCTGTATCACAGGCAGCTGTGAGGTCCAATAACACTGTAAATAATTTCAGATCTATTTGAAGCAATTTCCAGCGTAGCTCATTGCAGGGTATTGAGTTTAATGACCAGAACAATAATCGGATGTTTGCTATATTGCATGAATTGGGCAAAATAAGACATGAATGATAATCATTCAACTGAACTATAATCTCTTAAATCAATTATGTAGATTCTATACTTTTGGAACTAAAATATAAACTCCTGTCAAGAGTTTGTAACGCAGAAATAAAGCATGTACATTTTATTTTATCGAAGAAAGAACGTAACTCTTGTAGTGATCAGAATTAGATATTCAATTTCAGGATTCAAAGCAATGCTTTGCCACTCCAATATTTTTAATGTGGTTGGCTTCTGAATGATTACATGTTCAGAGTGAGCAAACGATTGAATATACAAATAGAATTAGCGTTCTTATACATTTATATATAAACAATTAGTTTAATTTCTCACTGAAATGTACGATCTTCAGCTATTAGCCAACAATTTAAAAATGGCAATAATTCAAAATGGACTGTGGATATTAAACTAAATAAATTATTTGTGTTATCAAATTTTAGTGAATAATGATTTGAAAGCTTCCAAATTTTAGAATGAATAATGTTTAATATGAAATGTGGAGAGTGAACAAAAAAAGCATCGAACATAATATCGTGTCAGGAAAAAGTCAGACCTTTCCAAAGAGTTTTGTGGCAAAGCAAAGATATATTTGTTTTAGTAATTAGAATACAACACGTAAACTATTCATGTTCTGAGTAATAAGTAGACTTCATAATGAAGCTGACCTTGCAATATTTGCATTTTAAATACTTATGCTGCACCATATAATCAGTTATTTGCGAGCATTTACACAGTTAAATAATTGGATACTGACTTTTATTATTACTGACTTCTCAAAGCCCTCCGCTTCTTTCTTTCCCGCCGTACCGACCAGTACCCTTCCTCTGACACGCTCCTTCGACTGACTGAACTGGTCCTCACCCAGAACAATTTCTCTTTCCAATCCTCCCACTTCCACCAAACGAAAGGAGTAGCCATGGGCACCCGCATGGGCCCCAGCTATGCCTGCCTCTTCGTAGGATATGTGGAACAATCCATCTTCCGCAACTACACTGGCCCCACCCCCCACCTTTTCCTCCGCTACATCGATGACTGTATCGGCGCCGCCTCGTGCTCCCACGAGGAGGTTGAACAGTTCATCCACTTCACCAACACCTTCCACCCCGACCTCAAATTCACCTGGACAGTCTCAGATTCCTCCCTCCCCTTCCTCGACCTTTCTATTTCTATCTCAGGCGACCGAATCAACACGGACATCTACTACAAACCAACCGACTCCCACAGCTACCTGGACTACACCTCCTACCATCCTGCCCCCTGTAAAAACGCCATCCCATTCTCCCAATTCCTTCGACTCCGCCGCATTTGCTCCCAGGAGGACCAGTTCCAAAAACGCACAACCCAGATGGCCTCCTTCTTCAAGGACCGCAATTTCCCCCCCGACGTGGTCGACGATGCCCTCCACCGCATCTCTTCCATTTCCCGCTCCTCCGCCCTTGAACCCCGCCCCTCCAACCGCCACCAGGACAGAACCCCACTGGTCCTCACCTACCACCCCACCAATCTCCATGCACAGCGCATCATCCGCCGTCATTTCCGCTACCTCCAAAAGGACCCCACCACCAAGGATATATTTCCCTCCCCTCCCCTATCAGCATTCCGTAAAGACCACTCCCTCCGTGACTCCCTCGTCAGATCCACACACCCCACCAACCCAACCTCCACTCCCGGCACCTTCCCCTCCAACCGCAGGAGGTGCAAGACCTGCGCCCACACCTCCCCCCTCACCTCCCTCCAAGGCCCCAAAGGAAACTTCCGTATCCGCCACAGATTCACCTGCACCTTCACACATATCATGTATTGCATCCTCTGCACCCGATGTGGCCTCCTCTATATTGGGGAGACAGGCCAGCTACTTGTGGAGCGTTTCAGAGAACACCTCTGGGACACCCGGACCAACCAACCCAATCACCCTGTAGCTCAACATTTCAATTCCCCCTCCCACTTCACCAAGGATATGCAGGTCTTTGGACTCCTCCATCATCAGACCACAGCGAAACGACGGTTGGAGGAAGAACGCCTCATCTTCCGCCTTGGAACTCTCCAACCACAAGGGATGAACTCGGATTTCACCAGTTTCCTCATTTCCCCTCCCCCACCCTGTCTCAGTCAAATCCATCAAATTCAGCACCGCCTTCCTAACCTGCAATCTTCTTCCCGACCTCTCCGCCCCCACCCCAGTCTGACCTATCACCCTCACCTTGTCCTCTTTCCACCTATCACATTTCCGACGCCCCTCCCCCAAGTCCATCCTCTACCTTTTATCTTAGCCTGCTGGACAAACTTTCCTCATTCCTGAAGAAGGGCTTATGCCCGAAACGTCGATTCTCCTGTTCCCTAGATGCTGCCTGACCTGCTGCGCTTTTCCAGCAACACATTTTCAGCTCTGATCTCCAGCATCTGCAGACCTCACTTTCTCCTACTGACTTTTATTCACAGCTGGCACATGATAGAGTACAAAACCTTAAAGTACAGGAGGAGGCCATTGGTTATTATGTATGAATCAGGTCCAAAAATGTCCCCCCATTTGCCAGTCCTCTCTCTGTTGCCTATTAAGTTCATAATTTCCAAATATATATCCAGCTCTCTGAATCTTCATCCAGCCAGTCAACTTTCCCAGCCAGTCAATTCCAATTCGTAACAACTCTCTAAATAAAGTATTTTACCTTATTTCACACTTTTGCTGATAACCTTGAAATTAGAATTCCTTGAGGCTGTAATGCCAACTAATAGAGTATTCTTTTTCTACTCTGCAACGTTTTTCATACTTCTGAGCACCGCAATTAATTCACATCTTTGTCTGTTCTGCTCCAGGAATAATAAACCTTGCAAGAACTGCAACAAACACTACAACGAAAAACAATCAGAAAACTCGTCACCAGGATATATGAACATCAACTAGCTACAAAACCATGTATTTTAGGGCAGCCACACGCTCCTCTTGTGGGATGTGTTAGCTCAGGTAGATTTCCACCGGCCCTGATGGCTACACGTGTGGGCACTACACCCAGCCTCAGCTCCTGGGAGACTGTGTTAGGGAGCTACGCTGGGCAGTGCGGTGGCTCTTTGGTTAGTACTGCTGCCTCAGAGCACCAGGGACTCGGGTTCAAATCATGCCTTGGGCAACTGCCTGTGTGGAGTTTGCACATTCTCCCCCTGATGGGATGGGTTTCCTCCCACATTCCAAAGATGTGCATGTAAGGCGAATTGGTCATGCTAAATTGCCCTGGGTGTTGGGTGTAGGGGAGTGGGTCTGGGTGGGCTGCTCTTCGGTGGGTCGTTGTGGACTTGTTGGGCATAAGGGCCTGTTTACACACTGTAGGTAATCGAATTTAGGATGCACTTAAGGTCATCTGACAACTTCATAGATATGTGCTTTAGTGCGATGGGCACACCCAAGACACGGCCCTAGTTATGTTTCTTTAATGACTGTAATATTCCAGTCCAACGTTCATCGCTCTGAGTTCATTAGCCTTACCTGTCAGCCCTGTTGCATTTAAATAAACACGATTTAATCCAACAGGCGTTCCTTGCTTCCTGTCATGTTCCAGGCGAGAGTAGTTGGGTGACCACCAGGAATGGCAAAGGGAGTAGGCAGGGAGTGCAAGAATCCCCTGTGGCCATTCCTCACGAAAACAAGTAGACTGTTTTGGAGTGTTGGGGGCTATGACCGTTCAGGGGAAAGCAGCAGTAGCCAGGTTGGTGGTACTACCACTGGCTCTGGGGCACAGTGGGAAAGGGTAAAGGTAAGCAGGACGGTAAAGATAGGAGGGTCGATTGTTAGAGGGACAGATCGGAGATTCCGTGATCACAAACGGGAATCCAGGATGTTGGGTTACCTACCAGGTGCTAGGGTCCAGGATTCTCCAAGTGGCTGCAGAAAATTCACAAGGGGGAGAGTAAGCAGCCAGAAATCATTATGCACGTTGGCACAAATGATACCCGTAGAAATAGGGATGAGGTCCTGCAGCGTGATTACAAGCGCTCGGAGAAACATTTAACAAAAAACCTTGACATCTCCTGATGAGGGAGATTACCGTCCGAGACATGCACTGGAGGAGATACCGATACCTTGGCGGCCAGTTTTGCTAGTGTTACAAGGGTGGGTTTAAACTAGATTGGCAGGGGTGGTGTCCTCAAGAGGAGGGAGGCAGGTGCGAGGCTGGAAGGTGATACAGTAATCAGAAATAGTAAGGTTAGGCTGGAAAACGACAGAGAGAAAATACTGCCTTTTGGATTAAATTACATCCATTTCAATGCAAGAAGGCCTACAGGTAAGGCCGATGAACTCAGGGCTTGAATAGGTAGGTGGGACTGGTATATTATAGCCATTACACAAACATGGCTAAGTGATGGATAGGACTGACAGCATAATGTGCCAGGGTATAGATGCTTTAAGGAGAAAGTGAGGTCTGCAGATGCTGGAGATCAAAGTTGAAACTTTATTGCTGGAACAGCACAGCAGGTCAGGCAGCATCCAGGGAACAGGAGATTCGGGCACAGGCCCTACCTTCCTGAAGAAGGGTCTGTGCCCGAAACGTCGAATCTCCTGTTCCCTGGATGCTGCCTGACCTGCTGTGCTGTTCCAGCAATAAAGTTTCAACTATAGATGCTTTAGGCGAGACAGAGATCGTGGAAGGAGGGGAGGGGTATTGCATTTATGATTAAGGCGAGTACCACAGCAGTAATCAGAGATAAAATAACTGCTGGATCACCCAGTGAGGCTTTGTGGGTGGAGTTAAGAAATAGGAAGGCGTTGGTGAGGTGATTGGGGATGTAATAAAGGCCCCCAAATAGTCAACAGGAATGAGAGTAACAAATATTCAGGGAGAGAGGGGAGATCTGCAGGAGCAATAAGGTTATCATAATAGGGGATTTTCCATTTCCTAATACAGACTGGAACGGCCAGAACGTTAAGGAATTTGATGAGATAGACTCTGTTAAATGCGTCAGGAAAGCTTCCTCAAGCAGCACATAGAGTGTCCTACTGAGGAAGGGGCAAAACTCGAAATTTTCTTAGGAAATAGGGCTGAGTTAATAGTGGGGGAACACTTTGGGACCAGTAACCATAGTTCGATTAATTTTCAAATAGTTATGGACAGGGACGAAACTGGTGCACAGGTTCATGTTCGAACTTGAGGCGTGGCTCAGGTACAGGCAGCTCGGATCAAGGGAATCCCTGGAGGTATAGAAGAGATACTGGAGTTTACTGAAGAAGGAAATCAGTGCGGCGAAAAGTGAGTAACAAAGAGCCTTGGCTGAGAAGATTAGGATGAATCCAAAAAGGTACTTTAAATATATTAAAAGAAAAAGCAATAACTAGAGAGAAAATAGGACCCCTCGAAGATCAATGTGGACAAGTATGTGTGCAACTATAAGAGATGGGTGATGTCCTCAACGAATATTTCTACTCTATGTTTTCCGTGGAGAACGTCACGTTGACTTGAGAACTTGAGGAAGTTAGTATTAATATCTTAGGAACGATTCATATCATAGTAGAGGAGATTTTGGACGTACCAGAATGTTTGAAAGTGGATAAATCTCATGGTCCTTACCCAATATGTCCAAGAATACCTCAACGGGCTCCAGAAGAATTTGTGGGGACTCTGGCTTTTAATGTTGATCATCATTAACCACAGGTGACGTCCCAGAAGGCTGGAGGATAGCAAATGATGTGCCCCTATTCAAGAAGAACTGAACAAAAAAAAAGCTTTGGAACTACAGACCAGTAGGTTTAACATCCGGGGTCGGTAATTTACTTGAGAAGGTCTTGAGGGATAAGATGTACATGTATTTAGAAAGACAGGATTTGATTAGGAATGATACGTGTGACTTTGTGCGAAGAGGTTTATGACTGACAATTTTCTTAAAGTTATTGGATGATGTGACCAGGAAGATTGACTTGGTTGGGGCAGTGGACGTCGAAACATGTGGTGTTGGAAAAGCACAGCAGGTCAGGCTGCATTCGAGGGGCAGGAGAATCTATGTTTCGGACATAGGCCCTTCACCAGGAACGTCCAAAACATCGATTCTCCTGTTCACCTGATGCTGCCTGACCTGCCGTGTTTTACCAGTGCCACCGTTTTCGACACTGATCTCCAGCATCTGCAGTGCTCACTTTCTCCAAGAGTAGTAGGTTTAGTCAATATGGATTTCAGTTACACCAGAGCAGAATGGGTTTCTTCAGCCCCTGGATCCTGATATACAATTACAGGAGGAGGCCAATAAGCCCCTCGGGCCTATAAAACTGTAACCAGATCATGCAGCACCAGTATCCAGTTACACAGCAACAGGATCAGTCTATTCAGCTACTTGAAATCAGTGACACAGGAAATGGAAGAGGTCACAAAGTGACTGGACTATGGGGCATACTGGAATGAAACCAGGTTACATAACCCCTCAGACCTGCCCTTCCATTCAGTAAGTCATGGCTGATCTGCACTCGGCCACAATTTCACTTTTATGCCCAATTCTTTGTAGCCCTCGACTCTCTAACGGGTCAAAATCCTTTGACACCCACTCGCACCCCCAACATTTCAGTGATTTGGCCTCCCCTAACTCTCTGGACCCAACCGTCATTACCCTCTGAGAGAAGGAAACACTCCCCACTCATATACCTTGGCCTATTGACATGGATAAAAGATATGAACACAGCGTCAGAGTGATTGGCCCTGATATCATGGCAATAATTGTTTGAGCAAGATGTCAAGGAGACTGAACAAAATTGAACTTGATGGGAATCAGTTGCAAACTCCACACTGGTTGGATCATCCAGAACACAATGGGGCTGGTGGACATCAATCCTCCCAGTCCCTGGACATCTCTGTGGGCAATCCTCAGGATAGCTTCTTCGGCAAAAACATCTTCAGCTGCTTCATCAATGTATTTCCTTCTGTCATACGATCAGGGGTTGGGATGTTCTGTGAAGATTATACAATGTTCAGAACAATGAGTCACCTCCTAAGGTAGTAAAGTATCAAATCTGGAAAACATTTAATGTAAAGGTAACATGAATCAAAAGCACTGCGGGACACTAAACATTCTCACGATTAAACGAAAGAGGAACCCCTTCAGCATCTCTAGCTGGTTTCACAGTAATATAAGAAAGCCATTCAGCCCTCTGATCTGTTGGATAACAAGAGGTGCAATGCGTTCACTCACTCCTGCCTGTTACACAAGTAGACAATTTAAAATAATAGCAGGAGTTGGAATCCAAAATACACACGCAGGAAGCTGGAAGAACAGAATAAGCAAGGCAGCATCAAGACTTTGAGAAGTGTACACCTTGGATATAACCCTTCGTCAGGACTGTGGATGGGAGTAAGAAGGTCTATAGATAAAAAGGTGGGTGAGGAAGGAGAAGGCAGAATGCCGAGATGGGGATAAGTGAGCACAGATAAAAGGTATCAGCGGGTTGGTGATGGGAGTGCTGAATCCAGTTGGTAGCAGACAAAAGGTTGCTCACAGGAATGGAAGGCAGGGGAGGGCTTGGGAAGGGAGTGGGGGGTATTGGAAGGGAGGTTATTTGAAATTGGAGAATTCAATGTTGAGTCGCCAGGGTGTCGGTTGCACCTGTGACAGATGAGATCTTGTTCCTCCAAATTATGGTTTGGTTCATTGTGGCGATGAAGGAGGCCAAGGATGGCCATGTTGGTAAGGGATTGGGAAAGAGAATTGAAATAGCAACTGACTGAGAGGTCTTCCATTCCAACTAACGACCCTACCTTTCAGCTTCCAACCGAATTCATCTCTCCCATCGCCCAACTAGGTTGTACCCACCACTTGTGTCCACATATCCATTTCTCGCCATCTCCCTGATCTTCCCACCCCAACCACTCCCTTCCCTCTTTATCTGCAGCTCCTCCTACCCCCCCCCCCACCCCACCCCAGTTATGAATAACGGTTATAACTGAAATGTTGACATTCCCAGCTCATGATGCTGCCTGGCTTGCTGTTTTCTTCCAGCCTTCTGTTTGTCTCTTATAACTCAGGAAGATAGAGTCTAGTCAACACAACGTGCTGATAGGCAGGAACGACGGGTTGCCCACTGAAGTCCTTGAACCTCTGCCCTCGCGCCAGGAGGAAGACATTCAGTCCCTCGAGACACTGACACATGAAGAGAAGAGGCCATTCAGCCCCTCCAAACTTTTAGACTGAAATAATGGATGTCATTGTTGCTGCAACACGAAAAACCTATGAGGCATAGACTGCAAAGACAGACTGTTCCATGTCGTTGCGCCTGGTTCCATTGCTAATGGTACACACGTGTTATTTTAACATGGTTTGCTGACCATGAGGAGGGAAAGTGAATGGTTTGTGTCAAGTACCAAGGAGGCATCTTCCATCTCCGAGATGTTATGGACTAGGCTAGACTACTCAAAACATTTTTAAGCAGGAAGCCCAGAGCATACCTTTGCAATTTGTTTCGGTAAGTGTATAATGAAAATTACCTGGAGTAATTTAGCTGGGGTGACTACTAGATTTTAAAACAGACAAAAACGTTCTTCCTAAAATTACACAATGCAACACAAAGAACAGAATAAAGGATCCCAAAGGAATTAAACTGATTCAGCTCTACTTATTTATGCTGTTCAGAATATACACAACTGTCCCAATAAGCAAACTCCCAATAAAAACCAGTATAAATGGAACACATACTTCCAGGTTGAAGTTGAAGGTCAGAAAAGAGAGAGAGTTTCCACACAGCTCTCAGTTGAACTTCCCAGTTCAAAAATCAACAGCAAACTGCATCTCAGCTCAGCTAGTTCAGCTAAAATATCTCACCACTCTCTATTCATTATACCGGTCATTTATGAAGCATTACCACTTTGGCCTGAAGTCTCATGTATTTCCATATAAACAAAAGGCCTCTGAAAATCCTTTTCATCTATGTTCCAAACGAGACTGATCTGAGCTTGGCACCGTTTTATTGTCCCTCTTAACAAAGAACAAGGGCTCCTTGAGCCAAGGAACAACTTTTCGACAAAAAAGGGACTAGCTTTGTGACATGCCTCCCCCCGCCCCACCCTTAAAAAAACGACCATCAATGCTAAAAGACGGCTGCATTTTTAATCCTTCAAACCCAGTTAGTAGTCTCAAAATTGACAGATGCACTGTACTAACTGGAAACATTCAAACTTGCACAAACCCATGCAAATTCATGCCGCGGTACAACCACCACCGAACACCTCCGTATCTCATTCGAGTCTCAATAACTCATCAGCTTTCACGTTTTCACGACCTGCCACATGCGCAATGGTCAGATTGAATGACTGCAACAACAAGCTCCATCTAAACAGTCTGGCATTTTTGTTCCTTAATATTTTCCACAAATGTCAATGTGTTGTGATCAGTGTATATGATTGTCTCAGATGTATTGCTGGTAATATAAACAGTTATGGTGTAATGCCAACACCAACTTTAAAGTCTCTTTCTCCACCGTTGAACATTTCTGTGGATGAACGTTCGACTTCCCAGAAAAATACCCGATAGGTCTTTCTATTCCCTCATCATCCTCCTGCAGGAACATCGGTCCAATACTCACATCACTGGCATCGATAGCCACTTTGAAAGGATTCGTGTAATCTAGTGTAGCTAATACTGGGGCCAGTATTAACACAGTCTTTAGGCTGTAAAATGCCTTTTGATAGTCCTCGGCCAACTGAGAGTTCTTGCCCTTGACACTTTGGTGAGTCGAACAGCCGCACTGTTTAAAGTTTGGCACAAACATTCGGTAAACTCCAGTCAATCCCAGGAACTGTCGTACTGCATATACCTTTTTGTCGACGGTGTGAAACATTCCCCAACTACTTTCGTTTTCGTATCTCATGGGGCAATTTGTCCATGTCCAATAACGTGACCCAGGAACGTGATTGTGCTTTCTCAAATTCACTTTTAGCTAGGTTTACCACATTGCCTGCCTTCTGAAGTCGATCACACAAGTCCGATAAATGCTCTAAATGTTCTTCTATGAGTGACTAAAAACCACCAGATCATTAACGTATATCACATAGTTGGGTAATCCGGCAATGACCTTACTATCAGCCTCTGAAATGTGACTGGATCGTTTTTCATACCAAATGTGCATTTGGCGTTATGAAAGCCTCGAAATTGCCTTTGTTCTCTCTGACAGAGGTCCTTGTCAGTAGCCTCTGAGCAAGTCCAACTTAGAAATGTAAGTAGCTTCTCCCACGTTTTCGACACAGTTCTCTAAACATGGAATTAGATATGCATCAGACTTTGTAACGGCGTTGATTTTGTGATAGTCCACACATGACCGTTGGGGCCCATCTGACTTTGGCACCATGACTATATGTGAGCTCCAGTCACTGTAACTCACTTCGATTATGCCATCTTGGACCATTCACTCTATCTCCTTCTGAACCTGTTCAAATTTTGGAGGGTCGTACCTGTAAAGATGTTGCTTAATCAGAACAGCATCTCCTGTATCTTTATCATGCACAATTATGTTTATAATTCACAGTTTATTTCCGCATATCTCTCCATGAGATTGTAATAACTCTTTCAGGTCACTTTGCTTTTCTTGTGGAAGGTAATTCAATAATGTATCCTAATTTTTTTACAACTTTCTCGATCAATTTGATTTGAGGAATGTCCAATTCAGAATCCTCTGAACTTGGTTCTTCCTTCTGGGCTGTAATCATTAACACCTTCTCCTCTTGCTTTCCTTCCCGATCAAAATATCTTTTGAGCATATTCATATGACACACTCTGTGAGATTTCTTTCTGTCTGGAGTCCATACCAAGTAGTTCACCTCATTCAATTTGTTCCCAATTTGATATGGTGCACTGAAATTTGGTTTTAAAGGCTCACCAGTTACCGTAATTAACACCAAGACCTTATTCCCAATTGCAAAATTGCGAATTTGTGATTTCTGATCCACTTCCTGTTTCATTGTATGCTGTGATACTTTAAATGCTGTCTACCCAACTCCTCAGCTCTATTTAATCATTCCCTAAAATGTGACACATCGTCCAAATGGGTTGGCTCTGAATTCTGACTTATTAATATCTCCTTAATCAATATTAATTGTCCTTTTACTTCATGCCTGCAAATTAATTCAAATAGACTGAATTTGTTTCATTCATTCTGTGCGTCTCTGATCACAAATAGTTCAAAAGAAATTTCCTTTTCGCAATCATCTGGATAATCCTGACCTTAAACCTTCAACATGGTCTTCAGTTTTTGATGCCGTCTCTCTCATGCTCCCTGTGATTCCGAATTGCATGCATAGATTTGAATTGCTTTATCCCCAAGTTTTCCATCACCTCGGTCTTATTACTGCCTGTTTGATATGTTTGAGACGTCTGGCAAAATTCAACTACATCTTTGTGTAGTACAGGCCAGTGAAAATATCTTTGTACTTCAGCCTGTATTGTCCTCTCCCCGAAATGATCTCCAAGTGGTAGCTCATATGCCACTCGCAGCATCCTCCTTTCTATACCCAACAGGCAAAACAATTTGATGAATTTCTGCCCACGTCTGATCTATTTCAATGTGTTGAGAAAGTGAAGACTGCAGATGCTGGAGATCAGAGGAGAAAATGTGTTGCTGGAAAAGCCCAGCAGGACAGGCAGCATCCAAGGAGCAAGAGAATCGACGTTTCGACTCATTATTTCCAAAACAAAACATTAATAGCATTAAATATAACATGCTTTCCGTGACACGTGTCTTTAAAAACAAACAAAACTATGATGACCTTAGAGAGATTAGTATTTGGAAGAATTCAAAAATTCACTGTCTGAAGTAGTGCAAACTCATGTGGAAGAGCAGAGAGTGTAAACAGTAAGGTTAGCAGCTGAAGTGGCTGCTGATTTTGAACTGGTCCATAGACTTGCTTTGGCTTTCAGGTACAGTTTCAGTCTATAAGAGATAAAAATTAGAGCAAAGAGATATCCTCACAGGCAAAGAGAAAGTTAGATCTCAGTGAAGATCATAAGGATAATTTACCACGGTAAAAAAGAAAACCTTGAGGGGGACAAAGTAGTTTAAAAAATCTCAGGAGTTTTCATTGTAATAAAGTGGGCTACACAAAATCACAGTGTTGGTGGGCTGGGAGAAAACCAGATGAAGGATAACCACACAAGCCTGGAAGTTTTGTTGGACTTTTAACAAAACGCACAAGGGAAGATAGACAACTACCTCAGAGTGTACATGGTGATCAGAGGACGTGCCAGATCTGCTTATAAAATCTACATGAAAGGGTAAAGTTTATTTACATAGGCCAGAAGTAATTTTGAAAGGATGTTCCAATATTAATTGACATAGGATTGCTATTCACAGCAGAGCGCGGCGCGAGCTGGACGGAAGTGAAGTTGGAGCGCAGAGCTAGTCGAGAAGGTAAGTGATTGATATTTAAGAACTTACCTCGACGCCAACGGCGTTTTCACAGCAGAGAGCGGCGCGAGCTGGGCGGAAGTGAAGGTGGAGCGCAGAGCTAGTGGGGAAGGTAAGTGATTGATATTTAAGAACTTACCTCGACGCCAACGGTTTTTTCACAGCAGAGAGCGGCGCGAGCGGGGCGGAAGTGAAGTTGGAGCGCAGAGCGAGTCGGGAAAGTAAGTGATTGATATTTGCGTGGGTGTCTTCTAGACCCCAGGCCCTACATAGTAGGGCCTCTCTTCCATCCTCCTCCTCTAACCTAACTTTAAAGTCCACAGGTAAGATACTCAGTGTTCTTGTTTTGGAGACGAAGTGTAGAGAATGGCACCGCAGGCAGTGGAATGTTCCTCCTGCAGGATGTTTGAGGCACATGTGACAACCGATACTCCTGCCGACTTCATCTGCAGGAAATGCAGTCAGATCCTGCTCCTCACAGAACGAGTTAGGAAACTGGAACTGGAGTTGGATGAACTGAGGATTATTCGAGAGGCTGAGAGGGTGATAGATAGAAGCTACAGGAACATAGTTACGCCAGAGAACAGAGGTAGCTGGGTAACAGTTAGAATGGGGAAGGGGAGGAAGCAGGCAGTGCGGGGATCCCCTGTGGTCGTTCCCCTCAACAATTAGTATACCGCTTTGGATACTGTTGGGGGGAACGGCCTAGCAGGGGTAAGCTGTAGTGAGCGGGTCTCTGGCACGAGGTCAGGCTCTGAGGCTCAGAAGGGAAAGGGGAGAGGAGGAGAGCGCTAGTTATAGGAGACTCTACAGTTTGAGGGACGGACAGGCGGTTCTGTTGACGTGGGCGAGACTCTCGGATGGTTTGTTGCCTCTCGGGTGCCAGGGTCCGAGATGTCTCAGACCGTGTCTTCAGATTCCTTAAGGGGGAGGGTGTGCAGCCAGAAGTCGTAGTGCACGTTGGCACCAAGGACATAGGTAGGAAGAGGGGTGAGTAGGTCATTCAGGAGCTCAGGGATTTAGGCTGGAAGCTAAGAGCTAGGACGGACAGAGTCGTCATCTCTGGGTTGTTGCCGGTGCCACGTGACAGTGAGGCAAGGAATAGGGAGAGAGTGCAGATGAGCATGTGGCTGCAAGGATGGTGTAGGAGGGAGGGCTTCAGGTATTTGGACAATTGGACTGCATTCTGGGGAAGGTGGGACCTGACCAAGCAGGACGGGTTGCACCTGAACCGGAAGGGCACCAATATCCTGGGAGGTAGGTTTGCTAGCACTCTTCGTGGGGGGGGGGGGGGGGGGGTGAGGGTTTAAACTAATTTGGCAGGGGGATGGGATCCGGACTTGTAGTCCAGCAAGTAGGCTAGCTGTTTGTCGGGATGTCCAAGAATGTAGGGAGGCTGTGGAGAAGGTAACACTGACAGGGAGTACTTGCGGACACAGAGATGAGTTCAAGTGTGTATACTTCAATGCAAGGAGTATCAGAAAAGGTAGGTGAACTTAAGGCGTGGATCGGTACCTGGGATAGAAGAGGGACAGGAATGGTTGTTGGTGGTTCCTGGTTACAGATGTTTCAGTAAGATTAGGGAGGGTGGTAAAAAGGAGGGGGGTGGCGTTGCTAATTAGAAATGGTATAACGGCTGCAGAAAGGCAGTTCGAGGGGGATCTGCCTTTTGAGGTAGTATGGGCTGAAGTCAGAAATGGGAAAGGTGCAGTCACCTTATTGGGTGTTTACTATAGGCCCCCCCAATAGCAGCAGAGATGTGGAAAAACAGATTGGGGAACAGATTTTGGAAAGGTGCAGAAGCCACAGGGTAGTAGTCATGGGTGATTTCAACTTCCCAAACATCGATTAGAGGTCTTTAGATCAAGTAGATTGGATGGGGCGGTGTTTGTGCAGTGTGTCCAGGAAGCTTTTCCAGCTCAGTATGTAGATTGTCCGACCAGAGGGGAGGCCATATTGGATTTGGTACTCGGTAACGAACAGGGACAAGTGATGGGCTTGTTAGTGGGTGAAAATTTTGGTGATGGTGACCACAATTCTGTGACTTCCACCTTGGTTATGGAGAGAGATAGGTGCGTGCAACAGGGTAGGATTTACAATTGGGGGAAGTGTAAATACGATGCTGTAAGACAGGATCTGAGGAGCATAATTTGGGAGCATAGGCTGTCAGGGAATGATGTCGTGGAAATGTAGAACTTTTTCAAGGAACAGATACGACGTGTCCTTGATATGTATGCACCTGTCAGGCAGGAAAGAGATGGTCGTGTGAGGGAACCTTGGTTGACGAGGGAGGTTGAATGTCTTGTAAAGAGGAAGAAGGAGGCTTACATAAGGTTGAGGAAACAAGGATCAGACAGAGCATTGGAGGGATACAGGATTGCCAAAGGGAGCTGCAGAAAGGGATTGGGAGAGCTAAGAGAGGGCATGAAAAATCTTTGACGGATAGGATCAAGGATAACCCCAAGGCATCTTATGCGTATGTGAGAAACATGAGAATGACGAGAACGAGGGTAGGTCCGATCAAGGACAGTAGTGGGAGACTGTGTATTGGGTCGGAAGAGATAGGAGAGGTCTTGAATGAGCACTTTTCTTCAGTATTTCCAAACGAGAGCGACCGTATTGTTGAAGAGGAGAGTGTGAAACGGACTGGTAAGCTAGAGGAGATACATGTTAGGAAGGAAGATGTGTTGGACATTTCGAATAACTTGAGGATAGACAAGTACCCCGGGCCTGACGGGATATATTCTAGGATTATGTGGGAAGCAAGAGAGGAAGTTGCAGAGACGTTGGCAATGATCTTTTCGTCTTCACTGTCAACAGGGGTGGTACCAGGGCACTGGAGAGTGGTGAATGTTGTGCCACTGTTCAAAAAAGGGAATAGGGATAACCCCGGGAATTACAGGCCAGTTAGTCTTACGTCGGTGGTAGGCAAAGTAATGGAAAGGATACTGAGGGATAGGATTTATGAGTATCTGGAAAGACACTGCTTGATTAGGGACAGCCAGCACGGATTTGTGAGGGGTAGGTCTTGCCTTACAAGTCTTATTGAATTCTTTGAGGAGGTGACCAAGCATGTGGATGAGGGTAGAGCAGTGGATGTAGTATACATGGATTTCAAAAGGCACTTGATAAGTTTCCCCATGATAGGCTTATGCGGAAAGTCAGGAGGCATGGGATAGAGGGAAATCTGGCCAGTTGGATAGAAAACTGGCTCACCGGTCGAAGTCAGAGAGTGGTGGTAGATGGTAAATTTTCAGCCTGGAGCCCAGTTACAAGTGGAGTTACGCAGGGATCAGTTCTGGGTCCTCTGCTGTTTGTAATTTTTATTAATAACTTGGAAGAGGGAGTCGAAGAGTGGGTCAGTAAATTTGCAGATGATACGAAGATTGGTGGAGTTGTGGATATGAGGAGGGCTGTTCTTGGCTGCAAAGAGACTGAGATATGATGCAGAGCTGGGCTGAGGAGTGGCAGATGGAGTTCAACCTTGCCAAGTGTGAGGTTGTCCATTTTGGAAGGAAAAATAAGAATGCGGAATACAGGGTTAACGGTAGGGTTCTTAGTAAGGTGGAGGAGCAGAGGGATCTTGGGGTCTATGTTCATAGATCTTTGAAAGTTGCCACTCAGGTGGATAGAGCTTGTAAGAAGGCCTATGGTGTATAAGCGTTCATTGGCAGAGGGATTGAATTAAAGAGTCATGAAGTGATGTTACAGCTGTACAGGACTTTGGTTAGTACTGTGTGCACTTCTGGTCGCCTCACTTTAGGAAAGATGTGGAAGCTTTGGAGAGGGTGCAGAGAAGATTTACCAGGATTTTGCCTGGAATGGAGGATAGGTTGAGAGTGCTAGGCCTTTTCTCATTGGAACGGAGAAGGATGAGGGGTGACTTGATAGAGGTTTATAAGATGATCAGAGGAATAGATAGAGTAGACAGTCAGAAACTTTTTCCACGGGTACAACAGAGTGTTATAAGGGGATACAAATTTAAGGTGAAGGGTGGAAGCTATAGGGGAGTTGTCAGGGGTAGGTTTTTTACCCAGAGAGTGGCAGGGACATGGAATACGCTGTCTGTGGGAGTGGCAGAGTCAGAATTGACGAACTTTAAGTGGCAATTGGATAGGTACATGGATGGGTGCTTAAGCTAGGACAAATTTTCGGCACAACATCTTGGGCCGAAGCGCCTGTTCTGTGCTGTATTGTTCCAGTATCTTTTCAGTCTGCCATGCTGAGGGGTGACTGGCAGTCTTGAGAGACTATTGCCAGAAAATGTGCTTGTAACAGGAATTAATGATGAGACAAAAAGTGCTCAGTTATGTAAAGTGAGGCTAAAGAGTGCCAAGAAGTGTAGATAATGTGTGGTAGGAATATTGGACAAATTCTCAGCTCCAGGAATAAATTTTGTCCTTGTAAATGATATAGCTGATTAATCGGCAGGCGTTTCACTCTAGTTGAAAAGCCAGTGGAAATGCAAGCAACTGAAGACCTGGAGAATGGTTATCCAGGAATTGTCCCTGATTGAATGATCACAAGATTACAGATGCACTGGTTGAAGCAGGATATAGGCGCAGATAAGGAAGCCAACGTAGAGTTATCCAAAAGTTGTTTTTGATCAGTTAAGTGGAACAGAGAAGGAGCAAGTAGGAAAACATGCAAGTATTTTTAGCTCTGCTCAGCGCATTGATTAGCAGCAGAAAGATAAGGAGTTACATCAGTTATATCAAAATGCATTTAGCAAGAAAGAGAATGTTTGCATCCCTGTGTGTTATTGTTTAACAAATGATGCCTTAATGCGGAGATCAGCATACATTGAAGCAGAGGTGAAAATGTGTTGCGGGAAAAGCGCAGCCGGTCAGGCAGCATCCAAGGATCAGGAGAATCGACGTTTCGGGCATGAGCCCTTCTTCCGAAACGCTTGGTGACTGAAAGAGCCATTAATATTCTAACCTATTGAACTTCCAGTTCAAGACTCAACTGAAAACTGCTCAGCTCAGCTAAAAGAGCTGACCACTCCCCAATCATTATACAGGCCACTTCTAAAGCATAACTACTTTGGCCTGACGTTTCATCTGTTTACATATAAATAAAATGCCTCTGTAAATCCTTTTCGTGTCTGTACAAAACCAGACTGATCGGAGCCCGTCCCGTTTATTACCCTTCCGAAAACATCAAGGACAGAGTCTCCTTGAGCCAATGAATAGCTTTTAGCAAATAAAAGGATTGGTATGTGACAGAGAAGACAGGATAATGTCCTGTATGGAGGTCAGAAGCTGGTGGCAATGCCGAACTCTGTCAGAGTGTGGCTGCTGACAGGTTGTGAACAACATGACATTCAGTGCAGGGTAACACATCAGCTGCACATCGAGACTGTGAGAGTTCATCCAGAATCTGCAGCTCTCTCTCAACCAGCATTGGGGATCTACGGAACTCTGTAAATGATCATAGAGTCATAGAATCCTATAGCAAGGAGACAGGCCCTTTAGCCCAAACTAGTTCATTCTGACCAAAATGTCCATCCATGCTAATCCCATTTCTCTGCACTTGGTTCATATCCTTCTAAATCTTTCCGATCTACGTATTTGTCCAAATGTGAAGACACGTGTCACGGAAAGCATGTTATATTTAATGCTATCAATGTTTTGTTTTGGAAATAATGAGTGGTGATTCATAATACTCAAGTATTAATGCAATCACTTTTTATTCTTTTCATAGTGTTACAGATTAAACACTCATTTCCTTCACTCTCTCCTCATGGTACCATCACCGCAGGGATTAGTCTGGTCAAACTCCATTACACTGTCTCTCTCTAGCAAGGAGATCATTCATTATAAAGGAGAGAAACTATTTCTCAAGAACACTCTACAACTGCAGGACGGCGTCTTCACTCTTATACTTTAATCATTTTGCAATGAAGGACACTACTCATTTATTGTGCTGATTTCTTGCTGAGTCATAGAGGTGTACAGTATGGAAACAGACGCTTCGATCCAACCCGTCCATGCCGACCTGATATCCCAACCTAATCTAGTCCCACCTGCTAGCACCCGGCTGTTCCGTATGAATTCTCTTAGTGACTCATACCCATGGACATCCAGCTCCATTTCACAAACAGCACTTCCCATCGTCTCGCCTTCTAGTAAATACAAAATGAGAAGGATGGTATGTTTTGCCAAATCATTTATTTGCCTTATGAAGCAAAGTCACACGAACAACAACACAACTGTTGCCATTCTAGTTGATTGGTGATGCTGAGGAGGCGGTGGCCTAGCAGTTTTATCTCCGGAATATTAATCCAAGGAATCAGGTAATGACACAGACCCCGGATCTAAATCCCACCACGTCAAATATTAGAATTTGAATGCAATAAAATATCAGGAGTTAAGAATCAAATGAAACAATGAAACCATTGTCGATTGTCCTAGGGCACCCTTATGCCCTTCAGGGACGGAAATCTACCATCTTCATCTCGTCGGACTTACATGTGACTCCAGACCCACAGCAATGTGGTTAATTTTCAGTTGCAGTTTGAAATGGCCAAGCCAGCCACTCAGTTATACCACTCACTTCAAAGCCTCAATGAAATGAAACGCATGGACCTCAGCACTGACTACTTACAGCCCACGGACTACAGTGGGTCAGGAAGGCAGCTCACCAACACCTTCTCAAGGACAATGGGGAAAGGGAATTAAATCCGGCCCAGCATCCCACTAATGAGTAAAGGAAGATGATCACACTCAGGGAAGTGAGAAAAATCAACATGAATCAATTTACACAGGGACTTTGATGTATACCTTACATGGTCATGACTTTCAGAAATACGGGAACAGGAGGAAAACAAATAAGATTAATCTCATTTTTAAATTGCCATCCCAGCTAATCATCAACAATCCCTTTGTTTGCTTCTTTCTCTCTATCTCTCTCTTTTTTCATCTATTCAACTCAGTCCTTCTCCCTTTCATAACAGATGTCACAGTAACCAACATCAATCACACTATTTCCCAACTGTGTTCAGTTCTGAACTATAGTCATTAGAATCGAATTGCCAATTCTGTTTTTCTCTCGTCCCGAGGCTGCCAAACCTGCTCAGTTTCTCTGGCATTTTTCGTTCTTTATTGTTTCTGAACTATTGCATCATTCTTTGTTGTATTTAATCTTTAATTTCGTTATTACTTGGAATGTCTGCATCGCTGACAGGGGCAGCATTGTTCACCTTACCAAATGCCCTTTACTGTGAGGTCATTCTTTCAGGCAGTACAGAACCAAGCACATTGATGCGGGTCTGATATCAGTCTTACGCCAGACCAGGTAATAACGCTAGTTTTCTTTACCAAAGGACATCAGTGAAATAGATAAATGCATCGACAAAATGCTGGGGATGTTAAGGTTGTTATACGTAAAACTTGCATTTATTTCCAATTCTTGTCATTTGAATTTACTTTCTGACATCATCTGTGGTAGGATGTGGAAGAGTGTCTTTCTGTGCAATAACCTGTGCCTCTGAATTGCATTTCTTCCGACATTACTGCTCTGACACAGTGTTCCTGTCATTAAGTTACTTTAGAGACAAGAACAAGGTTGTGATCAAAATATTTGCAAATGAAAGTGTGCTTAGAGGAGAGATGGAACCATAACGTCTGAACTTTACCAAGGCATAAATAATAGTTTATTAAGTGTCAGCATTAATTCCAAGATGGTGCCTGGGGATATAATCGAGCTGGTAGTGGATAGGTTTGGTGATGGACAGAATACCGAGCCATAAATGAATTCAGTGAAAAAAAGGTACATCGGCATTCTGAACAGTCTCGTTCGCAGATGCTTGTGAGGGCGGGGGTGTGGGCGGTTCTGACATTTGTGGGGAATGAATAGAATTTGCATTTGAAACTGAAGACAATAGTTTCGCCTTTGTCATATATAGATAACAGAAATAGCAAAGAAGTTTGCCATGGTTAAAGAGATTAATAAATGGATGGAGATGAAGAAACTTACCAGGAACACCAACAATAGCGAGGATAGGATAGTAACCCGTCTGGATAATCATCAGTGCACCTAATATCCGAAATGGTAATGTTGACCAAGACCAGGAAAAAAGAAAAGACCCGAGGATAAACTCCTGTCCATTGTTGCAGCTTTCCAGTCTAATTTTCTCAGATTCTGATAAATTAATGGATCATTCCAGTCTATTCTCAGATGTTTATCTCTCCTTTTCCTGACTCTGCAGCTGCTGATCCATGTGAACGTTGGAGGTGATGCATCTGCTGTTATAATGGCATAAAGCATTGCAAGAAGCCCCTTAATAACACGAGAGGGATACCATCCAGTGGCATCATAAGAATCCGGCATCAATTACAGTCACTGAACAAACAGATCTAGTTAACACCTTTCAGTATGGTACCTTCAGTTCACAAAAACAACTGGACTGGATTGAAAGTTGGCATCGCTGACTATTGGTAAAATCACCAATTTCTCTCGTGAAGTTAGTTGTGAGAGAGAATAGTGGATGTTTTCTTATCGCAGGCTAGACGATTCTGCTCTGTTGTACGTTTGCAATACTGTAACCGCCTGAACTTCTCACTACCATCACCCTCAAAAAACACAATCTAGATGTTGTTACCTTGCCGATCTCTCCTCGACTAGAACAAGCACCAGCCAATATATTTACAGTGGATATATTTGCACTCCAATACACAGGAAATGTGGATTTGCCTGGGCATTCCTTGAATTGATCTAATGAGGCACTTTTGTATCTCCAACACTCAATGTGCTTCAGCACTTTTTTTATATAAACTCACAAGCACGTTAACACATTTTATTGACTTCATTGTTTGAATTTAGTCCAAAGCCAAATGTAGCATGTTGTCACAAAGTCGGTCCTTTTACAAGGTTATGTTATCCTTGATTTTTCCTTTTCAGAGAAGTTCTAAACGACCTAAGACTCCAATATGTCTGAATTTTGAAAGGTTCATTTGGGTTTTTTTTGTTTCTACCTCATCAGGCAGAATGCTTTCAAGTCTTTAAATAAAAACTTGTATAATCAAGAGGACGTGGCCAACTCTCTAGCTGGGCTGACTGGTTCAGTTTGGGGGTTAGTTGAGTCATGGTGACTGTTGAAATTGGACGCTCTCCCCTTCCTTCTGTCCTTCCGACCTCATAACCTGTAAGCTTTTTGTATCAGATTTACTGTTTGTGATAAAGCGTTTGTTTATTGGGATTGTTGCAAGTATTTTGGGACAACATCCTAAACTCGGGATAGTCTCTCGGTTGGATATGATACGTTAGTTGGGTATTCTAGTTTCAGTTCATGTGCTTCATTCCATAATTTGGTGAATCAAGTCTGTCTGTTTAAAATTCAGCAGTCTGACCAGCTAATTCACTCTGTTAATACCCACTTTCCACTAACCTTCAACAAATACCAAAGTTACGTCTGATCTACCTGCTTAAAAATGTTTTAAGACATAGGGCCTGGTCCATAACAGTTTGGGGGGACTTTGCTGAAATAAGACTGCGAATGGCAGGTGTTAGTGTCTCTTTGTTCGTGTGTGGATTTGGTGTGTATACAGAGCTTCAGTTAGCAATAACTCCTACAGTCACAAAGGATGTTTTGGAGATGGGAGATCGACCTTGGGCGTTTCACAAAATGCTCATAAGTCCAAGCTGCGTGAATTAGTAGACAAGCTAGAGTTGAACCTACCTCCTAATGTGAGGAAAGATGAGATGATTGCAGCAATAGTTCAGCATTCCAATTTGCTGGAAACTCCATTGGGGTCTGTAGAAATGACTTACCTTCAATCGCAAATAATAAGCTTGAGTCAGAAGCTGAAACGAAGCAGTTTGCGTTACGACTAAAATTAAAATAGATCCAGACAGAACGAATTGGTTTTATCCAGGAAAGAGAAAAAAAAAACGAATGGCTTTAGCTGGAGAGAAACAAAAAGAGAGAGGGTTTGAGCTTCAGAGCTGGACACTGAGAGTGGAAAGTCAACTGAAAACGATGGAGATGCAGGCTGAAGGTAAGCTTAGTGAGGAACAGCATGAGAATTAGCAAACCCATTGTAGTCAAAGACCTGGTGAAATACTTTTTTAAGTATATTCACGCCTTGCCTAAATTTGATGAGTAGGCTATGGAAATCGTTTTCATTTCATTTGAAAAAGTGGCTAAACAATTGCATGTGGGTTTTATTCATCCAAACGAAACTTGTATGTAGAGCTAGTGAGGTATCTGCAACAATATCAGAGGAGGGATCTGGAGGGTATGAGGAGGTGAAGAAAGTGAATATGAGCTTGTGCCAGAAGCCTATAGACAACATTTCAGGAATCTTACGAGTGACCCTGGTTAAACTGATATTGAGTTTGAAAGGGTCAAAGAAAGTAATTTTGATAAATGGATAAGAACTTTAAAAATCGAGCAAATCTATGATGCACTTAGAGTGATAGTTATTTTTGGAGGAATTGAAAGATTCATTGCCTGAAGTAGTGCAAACCCTTTTGTAAGAGCAGAGAGTGAAAACAGCAAGGTTAACAGCTGAAGAGGCAGACGATTATGAATTGTTCCATAAAACACATTTTGGCTTCCAGAATCAATTTCAGTTCATGAGGGATAGAGAAATCCTCACGTGGAAATGGATATGTAGATCTCAGTGAAGATCAGAAGGATAACTTACGCAGGGTAAAAAGGAAATCCTTGAAAGGGACAAAGAAGCAAAAAAGCTCCGGTGCTTTCGTTGCAATCAATTAGGTAACAGGAAGTCACTCTGTTGGTGGGCCAGGGGAAAAAAAAACACAGATGTAAGAAAACAGTATAAACCTGGGAGTTTTATTGGAGCAGTAACAGAAAGCATAGTGGAGACTAGAAAGCTGCATCAGAGTGTACAAGTTGATCTGAGGCTGGTCAAGGAGGAAGTGCCAGATCTGCTTATAAAATATACCTGCAAAGGGAAAGTGTATTCACATAGGTCAGGAGTAGCAGACAAAGAGGATGCACTATTAAGAGGCACAGGATCCTCTCAGTCTGTGATGCTGAAAGGTACGAAGGTATGTATTCCTGAATGACTATTTCCAGAAAAGGTACTGCTAAAGTGAATTCATGAGACAAAAAGCACACAATTATGTAAAGCGGGGATGGTGTGTCCAGTAAAGTGTGGAGAAATTGCGGTGGGAATATTCGACAAACTTTCAGCTCCAGGAATACAATTTGTCCTTGTAAAGTAAATAGCTGATTCATCGGTAGAAGTGTTGCCTGCTCAGGTTGAAAAGCCAGTGGAGTCACAGGCAACTGAAGCAATGCAGGAGACTTATCCTGGAATCTTTACTGATTGTGGGGCAACAAGGTCACAATGTCACCAACTGAAACAGGAGAGATCATAAATGTATAGACAAGGAAGCTGAAGTGACATTGGCAGAGACGTTGTTTCATCAGATAGTTGAAACAAAACAAGAGTAAATATGTGATTATGGAAATATGTTTAGATCAGCTAAACTAATTGAGTTACAGCATTAAAATGAAAATTGAAAGCAGTTAGGTCCCATGGAATCCAGGGAAATTTAACCAATTGGATGCAAAATTGTCTTGAAGGTAACGGATCATTTTCCAGACTGGAGGCCTGTGGCCAGTGGTGTGCTGAAAGAATCAGTGTTGAGCTTGCTGCTTTTCATCATGTATATACACAACTTGGATGTGAATATCAGAGGCATGATTAGTAAATTTATCGATAACAGCAAAATGTGGTGCAGTGGACAGTGAGGAAGATTATCTCAGAGTACAAGAGCACCCATGGAAGCGGGTATAATTAGACATTGAAAATATATCTGGATAGATACATAAATAAGAATGGTTCAGAGGTATATTGGCAAAATGCTGGCAAATGGGACTAGATTAGATTAGGATGTCTGGTCAGCATAGACAATTTGGACAAAAGTGTCCGTTTCCGTGGTGTCCGACTCTCTGATTCGATAAGATGGATTAGGAAAAGTTCTAAAGGCCTTTCGAGTGGAAATTCTCTTCCCCAAAAGATTGTGGTGCTGCTTTGTTTACATTTATTCAAAGATGTATAAGTTAAGTATGTGTCCATGAAGTGAATCATGGATAATTGGATACAGAGAGGAAAGTGGGGCTGAGACCACAACCTGATCAGCCACAATCTTAATGCCTGGTGGAGAAGGCTCACAGTGTGTAATGACCCACTACTGTTCCTCAGTCCCATGTTTCTGTGTTCCATTAAGCCCTTGAAAACTGCTAGACAAGAGCAGTGGGAGGCCACTTACTGGTATCACCTCATGCACAGAAACAGAGGAGACTATTCAGTCCCTCAATACTTTCCCACACGGTTTGGGTGATTTGAAAAATGTAATTGGAAAACCCAGACTGGGTATCAAAGAGGTCCCTCGTCTCTCTTTACAGAGATTCCGCATTCTGCAAAATGTGCTCCATTTGTTGGTCACGTTATCAAACCAGTTTTACTGTGAATACAGCTCGGACACATCACCCAGAGATGGCTCAGAAAATCATCTGGACTCCCTGACTATAACATTCAAGAACCAAACTTCCAGGAAAATAACACCCTGTAACGTTCCAATAATAGAATGTGAGAACGTAGAAACAGAAGCAAGTCGTTCTCTCCCTACCACCACCCCTCAAGATTGCCTTGCCCTTCAGTAAGATCATGGCTGATCTTCTCTCGGTCTCAAGTCCTCTTTTATGCCTAAATATTCATAGCACTCAAGTGTCTGACAGGTCAAAATCCATCTAAAGCCTCTTAAAGTACTTTCGTAGAACAGAGAACATAGGACTTTACAGCACAGTACAGGCCCTTCGGTCCTCGATGTTGTGCTGATCTTTTATCCTTCTCTAAGATCAGACTCATCGACATACTTTCGTGCATTATCTTTCAGGTGCCTATCCAAGCGTCTCTAAAATGTCCCCTGACTCGACTAACATTACTGGCAGTGCATTTCACGCACCCAACACTCTCTGTGTAATGAACCGAACTTTGACATCTCCCCGAAACCATCCTCCAATCACCTTAAAAGTATGTACCCTCTTTCCCTCGTTCGAGAGATTTCTGCTGGGGGAGATGTATCTGGCTATTCACTCTGTCAATGCCTCGCATCATCTTGTACACTTGTATCCAATCACCTCTCATCCTGCTTCACTCCAATGAGAAAGGCTCTAACTCACTCAATCTTTCTTCATAAGACCTGACCTCCAGTCCAGTCAGCATCCTGGCAAGTTCCCTCTGCACCCTCTCTAAAGCTTCCTCATCCTTCCTAGAATGAGGTGACCAGAACTGAGCACAATATTCCAAGTGTGATCTAGCCAAGGCACTATAGAGCTGCAGCATAACCTCGCGGCTCTTAAACTCAATCCCCTGCCTATCAAAACTAAAGTACTATATGCTTTCTTAACAACCCTATCACAATTTGGGTAGCAAACGTAAGGGATGTATAGACATGGAGCCCAAGATCCATCTGTTCCTCCACACTGCCAATAATCCTGCCTTTAACACTGTATTCTGTATTCTCATTCGAGCTTGCAAAGAGAATCACTTCACACTTTTCCAGGTTGAATTCTATCTACCACTTCTCAGCCCAGTTCTGCATCCTGTGAATGCCCCATTGCAACCGACAAC
Source organism: Chiloscyllium plagiosum (assembly GCF_037043375.1). Lineage (NCBI taxonomy): Eukaryota > Metazoa > Chordata > Chondrichthyes > Orectolobiformes > Hemiscylliidae > Chiloscyllium > Chiloscyllium plagiosum. Next base: position 67,713,392 of record NW_028270184.1, on the reverse strand, counting down.
AGCCCTCCACACTATGTACCACTCCACAAATCTTCGCATCATCGGCAAACTTACTAACCCACCCTTCCGCTTCATCATCCAAGTCATTTATAAAAATCACAACAAGCAGCGGTCCCAGAACCGATCCTTGCAGGACACCATTGGTCCCTTTCAGTGATCTAGCTCCTTTAACTCTCTGTGTAAGAAAATTCCAGACAATCACGCCCTTCTGTTTGAAGAAACCACTCTCTACTTCTACACCATGACCTATTGATATGAACAAAAGAGGGAACACAGGGCTCAGGTTAGAGAGACTGGCCTTACTCAAGGCAGTATTAGTCTGTGGATAGCATCAAGGAGCCTGAGCAAAATCGCAAAAATGAGAATCGAATGTGACCTCGCCACCGCTCGGAGTTATTCACAGCACAAGGGAAGGTGATTATTATCGGTGGGCATCAATCATCTCAGCCCTGGCTGATCTCTGCAGAAGATTCTCAGGTTATCTCCCTCAGCCCAGACATCTGCAGTTGGCCAGCAGGGAATCCCTGCAGTGTGGAAGAAGCCCATTCAGCCCATTGAGTTCACAACGATCCGAATTGGGGATATTCACTGAAGACTACATAATGTTCAGAACAAAAATTCAGCACTCAGATGCTGAAGCCATCTGTGTCCATGTGCGACAAGAAGCAGACAACACTCAAGCTTGTGCTGTTAAAGTCTGGGTAATATTCACGTAACAGTCACTCCGCATTTCCCGTGAAAAAGAAAAAGCTCATTCAGTACCTCAATCTGGGTTCACAAGAATATGGGGAAGTCATTCAGCCCATCAAAACTACTGGGCAAGAAGACGGATATCCCAATCAGTCCCTCCTGCCTATTCCATAGGAAGACAAGGAGACCGCTCACTCCCATGCATCATTTACATGGGATCAGAAAGAGACCATTTCAAATCTGGAGTCTTTTACAAAGCTACAGGAAGTGGTCATTCAGCTTCTTCGGTCACTGACACAGGAAGAGGAATGTGTCAGAGATACTTCAATATCACAAACAAATGGTGCATTGGCTGCACAGATAGACTGTTCTAACTTGTTTCACATTGCTTCATTACTCATAGTGCATATGTGTTATTTTAACATGGTTTTCTGGCAGTGGGAATGAAGACATTTTTTCCCATTCACCAACGTGTTGTCCATTCCAAGAAGTTAGACCCATGGTCTCGAGGGAGGTCAGAAGCTGGTGGGGAATGCCCAAGTGTTTCAGAGTGAAGGTATTGCAGTTGCTGACAATGTAACATTCAGTGCAGGGTCACACAGCAACTGTACAGTAAAGTTCATTCAGAGTCTGTACTTATCTGTCAATGGACATGGGGCTCTGCATAGCCACGGAAACTACCGGGAAACAAGCATCCAAAGAGAAGGATGGAATCTTCACCCTATTCAGTTGCTTGGGACATAATGAGTGTCCAACTATAACCATCAAGTTTCAACTTCTTATTCCCTCACAGTGCTACATATTAAACACAAGTTTCTTCACTTTCTCTTCATGGTAACAGCTTGCCAGGGTTAAGTCTGGTGAACTCCCTTCGGACTGTATCGCTTATTATTTATAAAGCATTTCCAACCTGTACACAATACCCTAAATAGTCTCTAAACAAAACACTACCATTGGGAAAGATACGTTTACTCGGGTACTTTAATCATTTTGCAAGAAGAGCCACATATCATTTACTTATTGCTGATTAAACATTCTGTCAGTGATTTGTGACCAAGCACATCCAGGTCTGTTTCAACAACAGCACTTCCCAAACTCTCACTATTTAATGAACATAAATGTGAATGATGATATTTATTGTTCCCATCTGAAACATTTTATTTCTTCTGATCCTTCTGCTACCCCAAACCCTTCACTCCAGATAAAAATACAACTCCCTTCATACTCTCGATTATCCAACTTTTAAGACATTCGGTGTATTCCACCACTACCTACCCATGGGCTCTAACATTCTCTACTCACCTGTATTCAACCATGTCAATGTCTGCTGAAAATGCAAATACTCCACTCCCATTGATTCTCAATTGTCGATGTCACAATGTACAATCTCTACAAAATCCAGCAGGTTTATAAAATATCATTTCCCTTTTCTGAATCTAGATTGACTCTACCAAATTATGTCATTATTTTCCAATTATCTAGTTGTCACATTCCTCACAAAAGGTTCCAATGTTTTTTTCACAGCTGATACCAAGCTAACTACAATGTAGTTTTCTGTTTGACCTCTCCGCCGTGTTTTAAATACTTACGTTTACAATCTTTCATTAGCTCTACTGCCACCTCCTCACTATTCTGGGATGTAGCCCATCTGATGCAGCAGCATACCGACCTTCAATTCAATAAGATTTTCAAAGACACACTTTTTATTAATTCTAATTTCCTGCTGTTCCTCATTTTAACCTGTCATTCTTTCTGTCATTCTTTCCCTAGTGTTTCTGGAAGTTTGTTTCTGTACCTTCCTCAGCGGGATGGATTCAATATATTGCACTCAGCAGACAGGTGACTTCTGTCAGCCAGTGAATACATCGGAGGACTGCACTTCAGTGATGATGGGTGTGTTACTCACTCCTGCCTGGAAAGTTCCAGAATTAATCAAGTTTAATTCATGGTGAGCATCACTGGTGTGTGAGGCTGCACAGTATACTGAAGGAAGGGACACAGCTCAGTGACCACCTCAATTTTGAAACAAACTGGTTTGATACCTTACACCTGGTCCAGCTGAGACAAATATCCCGGGAAATCCCAGGGAAGATAGTGCACTGTACTACTCCACCCCATTTATAGAGCTTCCCTTCCCTTCCCTTCTCATCTCCATTTGTTTACCATGGACCCAAACACTCTGTAAATGCAGTGAAAAGAGTGGGGTTACTAGATCCAGCAGCTGACAATACAAACCTGAGATAAGCATCCACAGAAACACCACTGATTTTCCAATGACAGGAACAAGGCAATTTCCCGCACGCATGGTGCACACATTCAGCGTTGAAAATTATTTCCCCTCCCGAGTTTCTCCTCTCTTCCTGGCTGAGAAAGCCGTTGCATCCCCGTATAGTCCCACAGTAACAGTTTCTATCTCCAAAGAAGCAGTTGACAGTGTAACATTACCTTTCCCTGTATCTCAGCAACTATAAGGGCAGCACCAGTATTGCCAATGAATTTGATCATCACACTCAGAGAAGAGAGATACAGGGAAACTAACTCATTATAAACAGGGACATATCTAAATGGACGTGATATTCAGGAATATGGGAAATGGGGAAATGCGAGAATAACTTGACATTTTGTTTTCTTTTCAGTTCATAATCCGCAATCCCTTTGCTCACTTTTCATTTCTTTTCCTTTTTTTATGGCCATTTCTCTGTCCATTCTATTTAAACCTGGCTCCCACCTCTCTCTTCAACCCAGCCACCCCTGATTCCAAGATAAATAATATTATTTCCTAGTTTGCTTTCAGTTGTGAAGCATGGTAACTGGACTCAAACCGTTATCTGCGTTTCTCCTGACAGAGGCTGCCATACCTGCTTAGATTCTCCAACACTTTCAGACGCCGGAGAGTTTTATTTTCGATCTCTAGCACCCACCGTTCCTTGGTTTATTTCACCTTTAATGTTGCTTTCCGGGATGGCAGCATCATGGACAAAGGCAGCATTAGTTGTCCATCACTAATTGACCTTGACCACGCGGCCATTTGTCAAGACAAAATGGAGCCAACAATTTTGTTGTGTGTCTGAAGTCACACTGAGTTCAGACTGGGCAATAATATTAAGTTTCTTCACCAAAGACTGTCAGTCAAATAATAAAAATAAATCCTGACGGTTTATTGTTTCCATGAGTGAAATTAGGTTTCATTACAAGTTTTGTCATTCGAATTTAAGCTCTGATATGGGCTGTGGTAGGATTTTAAACACTGCCTTGGAGTCACAGCCCGTGCCTCTGAATTGCCCGTCTAGTTACATTATCACTCTGATACAGAGTCCTTATTCACTAATCCGTATTCCCTCGTTCCTGCCAGAGTGAGTTGGCAGGGAAATCAGTTTAACTACTAACAGTCAAAAAGATTTTGGGAAAAAAGAGAAAGAGAGTTTGAGAGACAATTTCATGCAAGAGCACAGATTTCAGAATGCTGAAATGAAGACATTTCGACAGCTTCCTGCAACATGAGCCTGTATTCCCTGTAAAGATAGACGAAGGGTACATTGGTGTTAGTGAAGATGATGGAGAGTTTTGGCTGAGCATTTGTTCTGCAACTTTGTAACTGGGTGTGAGGTCAGCAGAGTCTTCGACTCATTGGGCTGAATCTAACAATAATTTGTCTCAGTGACATTTTTATTGAGTGTGACGGGGGATTGTCTGTACGAGGCTGAGCTAATTTCTTGGTGCTATCATATCGATCTCACCTCATTAACTAACAACTCAATCTCATAGTATTCCACTCATTCAATGCCAGCCCAATTCTCCAAACCAACATGGCTGGAGAAACTTACCATCTCACTGATGCACCTGGATATTCCGTGATCACTGGTATTGGTGCCATCTTTCAAACTGTTGAACTTTCTCACTTTGTAGCGACCCTGTACAGTTGACCCCGCACATGGCCGATGAGGGGAATTAACACAACAATTTTTCATCTCTCTCTCTCTCTCTCTCTCTCTCTCTCTCTACTTATGTTATATTTAAACACGATTTGTAATTCTGGCTCATTCTGTCTCACTTTATTGTATTCAGCCAAACACTGCTTCCAAACACTTGTCCCGTTATGAAATACAATTTCGAGCAGAGAAGGTTTTTACCCTCAGCTGTTATCTTGACCGTTATCTCAATTGTACCACTTTCCTGGTTGTGAACGTTTCTTTTGCCCTTTGTCTGTGGCTGTTTCTGTCTGTAGCAGTTACACTGTCTCCCACTCAAATTGGCTCGACGGCTGATTTGTGACGCAGAGAGAGTCCAGCAGAGCAGATTCAATTCCCCCACACTGACAGAGGTTACCATGAAGGGGACGCTCTCTCAACAATGGGCAATCTAGCATGGCCAATCCACTCTAAACTGCACATCTTTGTATCCTGGGAGGAAACTGGAGAATTGGGGGGAACACATATAGATACGTGGTGAATGTTCAAAGTCCACATAGAGGGTCACCTGAGGTTTGGAATTGAACCAAGCTCCTTGGTGACGTGAGGCAGCAGTGCTAACCACATATCCATCATACTCCTCAGTAAGTTCTATTAATTACCTGTAGCTGACGAAAGAAATCTAACTGAGTTGTTCTGATAACTGAACCTGTCTTAGACATTTTGCATTGGCCATATTACCAACCTGGTTACATTGAAAATCTTCGAGGAGAAAGTGATCTGCTGTGAACAGTAGAGGAGTGGGACTAGAAAGGGAAACAGTGGCACCCTCCACCTCAGTCAGAACCGGAGTGAGGAGAAATTCGCAAAGTGGGAATTCATTCAAGTGGGAATTCCCTTTCCCAGAAGTTTGGAAGGGTTGAATCATTCCATTATTTTGAGGCTGGCTTAATCTGATTGTCCATAGACAGATGAATCAGGGATATTGGTGCATGGAGAGAAAAGTGCAGCTGGGAACACAATGAGATGGGCCATGAGCTTATTGACTGGTGGAGTAGTGTCAAACGGCCGAATGGCCTACTCGTGTCCCTCAGCCCTGAGTTCTGATGTTGCTTTCAGCCCTTCGGACCTGCTGCACAGGCCACTCCGAAAGTTAGGTGTAGGTTGGGAAATGTACTTGGAAAATCCAGGCTGGGTCAGGAAGTGACCACCCCCCCACACCCCCCTCCACACCTCAATCCCTGTTTCCAGGCTTCCCCTCTCTGTAACTTCTACTCCAGATGTGGGTCATGTTACACACTCAGATTCACAGTGAATACAGCCCCCATACCTCACACAAGCTCAAATCAGACAAATCCTCTGCTCTCCCTGAATGCAACATTTTACATCATGACTTCCAGTAAAATAACCAGTTTTTTTCCAAAAGCATAACATGAGAACGTACGAAATAGGATCAGGAGCGGGCTACTCGGCCCCTCAAGCCTGCACATTCAATCAATAAGAACATGGCTGGTCTACTCCAGGGCTCAACTCCACTTTCCTGCTAACCCTCTGTATCTCTCAACTGACAGATATGTCAAAAACCAATCCAGCCCGCCTGTGAAGACGTTCAGTGTCCCAGCCTCCACACTCTCTGGGTTAGGGAATTCCAGCCATTCACTACCTTCTGAAAAAGATAATCATTTACATCTCAGTTTGAAATCGATATTCCTTATTCTGTATCGACATCCCTGAGTTCGAGACTCTGCCGTGGTGTGGAATCACATTCTCAACACCTACCTTGTCAAACCCACTCTGTATTTTGTCCATTTCTGTAATGTCACCCTCATTCATTTAAACCACAATGAATAATCGCCTCAGCATGTTTGATGTATTCAATAAATCAACACTTTCATCCCAGGAAACAGTCTAATGAACCAACATTTGTGCATCGGCATGCTGACGTTATGTGTCATTTCCAGGAACACTCCAATACGTTGTACTGCTCCTTTTTTGGGAGTCTTCCCCATTAAATAACTGCCTGCCTTTTGGTTGTCAGTGTCATCCACAAACTTGCACTGAGCTCCCGCCGTCAGGCTATCAGTATAGATTGTAAGTAGTTCTAGCCATCGCACTGATATTTGTGGTCTTCTAGAAGATACTTTTTTTCATAAAGATCGATGAATCCTGACTCTCCGATTTCTAAGTGTTTACCAATTGTCATTCCATGCTAATGCATTATTCGTCATACTATGAGCTTCTGTCTTGTGTAAGAACATTTATTTTGTGATATCTTGTTGAAAAGCTCTAGAAAGCCTCATGTCTACCAGTCCACCAAGGCCACTTGTTACATTCTCAGGGATCTCCAGAAAAACTTTGCATGATTTTACAGGCAAAATATAGTTCGCCTTTAACAAGACGATGCTGACTCTGTGTGAAGCTTTTCTAAATGTCCTGTAGTCCCTTCATTAACAACAGACTCTCACAGATTCGTAACTGCAATGGTTAGGCTGAATGGTTCCTGCTTTCAGTCTCGCTCCTTTCTTGAAGACGGTCGCCACATTGGAGGGTCTCCAGTTTCACTGGATCACTCCTTTAATCCAGAGAGTTATGGAATATTTCACACAGAGTCACCAGCCACTCTGTGACCACTTCTTTTAAAACCAGCTATGAATTGCTGATGATCTGTTTACCCTTGGTCTCATCTGTTTGAGAAATGCCTTGTTCCTTTTGTTAGAGAGAGTTCAAGAACTTCCCTCCTATTACCATTTTGTTTATATCATTGAAATATTTACAGCACCTTCACCAGTGAGGAACGATGTAAAATACTGGTGGAAGTGATCTATCTGTTTCCTGTCGCTAGTTTTCCAGTCACAACCTCCAAATGTCCTCAATATACCTTTCTTTTTACCAAAGATCTCGCACACCTCTTGAACTCTTCTTACATACATGTACAAGCTCGTGCTATTTGTTTTTATGTTTCTAGCCAATTTGTTTACATCACATCTTTTCTTCCCCTTTCATCGTTTTCTATATTCAGACAGTCATATCGCGCACATATACAATCTTTGGTCCAACATATCCATGCCAGCCAGCTTTTACCAATATAAACTGGTCCCATCTGCTTGTATTTGGCCCATACGTCTCAAAACGGCTCCCATTTATATGTTTGTTAAAATGCCTTGTAAATGTTGGAGCTGTACTTGCATCTGCCAGTCTTCCTCTGGCAGCTCATTCAATAAGCACATCACCCTCTGTGTAAAAGAAGCTCCCCCTTCCTCTCTTTTAAATCTTCCCTCTTATACCGTAAACCTATGCTCTCTATGATTTCATTTTCCTGTGCCAAATCTTCTCATAAACTTCATTTTCCTATCCCGTCGAAAAGAACTTGGCTATTCACCCTATCCATGCCTCCCATGGTATTATAAACTTCTAGAATGTCACCCCGCAACCTCCTACACTCCATCTGATTCTAGCTTCAAGAACAAGCATTTAAAGATAAGCACTGCAAATTTGAAACAATATTAAAAATGATAGGTAAACAGCAGTCAGCCCAAACTTCATACTGTTATTTGTTTTCTCCATGTTACAATACTAAAGCAGCATGAAAATCTTACTACTGACAATAAAAAGTCAAACACTTGAATTCCTTTGACTGATGGCTGTGATGATCTCTACACTGAAAATGTATCTCTGGCCAGATCTATATAATATGACATGTTCAAAATTCTCCCTCCTGGCCTCCCTGTGACCTTGTGTGGTAGTGTCTTCTTTATCTTGCACTCAATACAGAGAACTTCTTGCCCCCATTCACATTTTAACCTAACTCATTTTATATCATCTTCTCGTTCACCACTGCTAAAAGCCTGTTTATCTGTTCTCACGTCCTCTTTTGCCTGTCACTTATCCACCCCCCACACCCCACCCCACCCCCACCTCTGCCAAGGGGCTAAAATGCCCAGATTCAAATCCTTTTTAGTTATGAAGAAGTGTCACACTGGACTTGAAACGCTAGCTCTGTTTTTTTATGTCTCTGCAGATGCTGCCAGACCTGCTGAGTTTCTCCAGAAATAAATAGGCACAGAATAAATTTTCAATTAAACAAAACTGGAAATAAAAATAAAAAAATTGCTGGAGAAATTGGGAAGGATCACTGCACCTGAAAGATGAACTCAGCTTTCACGGCACAAGATGCCGCCAGACCTGCTTAGTTTCTTTAGCAATTTCTGTTTTTGAACAGGTTCCAATGAAGTGTGTCAAATCTGCTCAAACGCCCTGTCCAGCACAGAGCGCTGTACATTGTGAAGTGAACAATAACGCAAAGTGCACAACTTCATTGGTTCTGAAACGACATAAGGCTGGCATCACTGACACGACAGAGGTCTTACTCATGGTCAGGGAGAAAAACAGAGGAAAAAAACATTCACTTCAAACACAGAAAATGGTACTATGGGAAAGAAAACGATTCAGATTAATATGTTAAAGTATCGGAGTAATTTAACATATTGGAGGCGTGACATCAGGGAGAGACTCTCAGCAGAATGAGAATATAAAACTGAGAGTGTTCGCACATTAGAAACTGAGTACGGGGCTAATGGGTGAATCGGTCTTGGTGTGAACTGGGGGAAAGTCAGTGGAATTGATTTGCAGATATTGCAGCTCACACTGGGTTATCATGTGATGTTGTCAATCACACCAGCAGCCGCAATAAAATTGCATTCAATCACAATCCATAATTTATCTCCCAGGATAATCCATCAGTCTATCATTACCATCAAGCCGGGTGATGGTTCAGTGGCGAGTTTGGGTGAACACGCCAGACTCAGAACCATATGTATCTAAACCTGATGACAACCTATTAAAGCTACCGCACTTGACTGGTTACATTCCAAACAGCAGAATTACCATCTGATGGAAAGGGGGAAATGATCCCAAGACTAACAGATAAGATCGAAGTTCTGCAGTCCTGGCACATTCAGTCATCAATGTCCATGGACTATCGAACAACTTACTGGTGGAGAGGACTCTACAAATATCCCCTTCCTAAATAACGGAACGGCCTTGTACATCAGCGTAGAAGACAAGGATGTAGTGTCTGCACCATCCACACCTAGAAGTGTTGAGTCGATAATCCACCTCATCCTCCTCATGATGCTCACAGATTCACAGATCCCAGTCTTCAACCGATTCGATTTGCTGCACATGACATGAAGAAACAGCTGAACACAGTAGCTACAACAAAGGCAATGGGCCCTGACTCCATTCCTGCAATAGGACTGAAGACTTGTGCTGCACAACAAGCCGTGTCACTGGGGAAGCTGTTTCATTCCAGCTCCAACTCTGACATCTGCCTGACCACGTGGAAAATTACTCAACTATATCCAGTCCCATAACAAGGGAATGACTACAGTCTGACCATTTACCACGCCCTCAGTCCCGTCGCGATAGTCACATTGGTGGGAGTTCTTTTTGAAAGAGCTACCCAGTAGCAGAGAAATAACCTGCTCAGTGTGATTTCTGACAGGTCCCCATGAGGAAATGGTGCTGTTCTGGAATTGTCAATGGATTACAAATCCAGAGCAGTATAATGCTCTGGCAGCTGGTGGAAATTAATAACAATTAATAAATTATCGAGATATAAAATCTGGCGTCAGTAACGGTGACCTTGAATCCAATGTCGATTGTAAACACCAATTTCCTTCCCCACTGTACTTTCAAGAAGTGAATCTCCCGTGCTTTCCAGGTCTGGCTTAAAAGTGACTCCAGACACACAGACATGTGAGAAACTCTTCAATGGTCTCTGAATCGGCCAAGCAAGACGCTCAATTGGATCAAACTGCTCCGGGTCTTAAAGGATAAAACCGGACAGAACACCCAGAACCAGCCTCGGCATTGGAAAAGGGAATGGGAAACACAGTTCTGTCATCCTGCAGAGATCTCCTTCCTAACATCTGAGAGCTTGTGACGACAGATATAGAGCTTTCCCACAGACTCCACAGAAACATCTGGAAAGGAGGAGGTCTTTAGACACATTGAGCTTTCTCCATTCTAGTTCATGGTGAAAATTTTGTCAATGCAGTTTTACCCACACAGTGTTCATAACTCTTAGTATGTTTAAACATCGGGACATATAAATTAAGAATTACTATAGTCCTTTCATTCCATCAGTTTTGCTCCTCCATTCAATATACGGGCAGCTCTCCAATAATGTGCGTTTATTAAAAAACTATTTGGCTGCAACACGATTCGTGAATCGTGTTCACTGTGACGTGATTCCATTCCCGGCCCCAGCTGAACAGCAAAACCCAGCCTCAGGATCCGCTGCCTGCCAAATGCACCCTCAATGTGTTCAGCCAAACGACGAATGTAATCCGCTCTGCAAGCCTTGAAACTGAGACTGAAACTGGGAATTGTTATCGAGTTTTGAGAAGATTTGTGGTTGAGGTTCTCGATGTATGAACCTTCCAGCGAGCAAACCTGTATTCAGAACTTGGAATTGTCGTCGACATTTAGAAGAAACGTTATTTCAAACCAGGGGAGGAATCTTGAGGAGAAATCTTGGGACGGCAGAGTGGCTCAGTGGTTATCACCAGGGACCCGGGTTCAATTTCCTCATTGGGTGACTGTCTGTGTGCAGTTTGCACGTTCTCCCTGTGTCTGCGTGGGTTTCCTCCGTGTGCTCCAGTTTCCTCCCACAAAGATGAGCTGGTCAGGTGAATTGGTCATGCTAAATTGGCCATAGTGCTTGGTGTGTTAGTCACGAGTAAATATAGGGTCGAGGAATGGGTCTGTGCGGGTTACTCTTCGGAGGGTGGTGTGGACTTTTTGGGCCGAAGGGCCTGTTTACATGCTATCGGGAATCTAACTGTAAACCCCCAGCAGCATCACGTGGTCAGGTAGCTCGCGTGCTTTCCGATGAAGACCTTGTTGAAAGGCACAGTGCTGTTGTCGGTAACTGTAGTGTGAAAGTGGTACATTTACATGTAGTGGTACACTATTACATTACAATACATGGTTTAAAAATTTACGTAGACTGTGCTGTTGTTTGTGTTACGTTGACTATTATTTTTGTTTTGATGTTTTCATGACATTATTGGGCGTTCGCCCCATACCCGCTTTTTCCCATAGACCCCATTATTTATATTGCACCGCTTGCTATAATTCGGTGTACACAGGAACACAGCTGCCGCGTTATCAGAGAACAACCTGTAATGATCGCTCGTCCTCTATCGCCACACCATTCTCCTGCTCTCTTCCCATCCCTTTCCTGTCTAAAACTCATTATTTATATTCAGTGCCTTGTCTTCCACAGCCTGATCTGGGAGAGAATTCCCCAGGTTCAGCAGTCTCTGAGTGCAGACATTTATTCTCATCTCAATGCAGAGTGGCCAGCTTGTACCTAATACTGTGGGCCCTTGTTTTAGACGCCCCAGACTGGGGAATCATCATCCCTGCTTCCATACTGTCTCCCCCGTTAGAGTTTTATATATTTCACTCGTTTTCCTAAAGCTCACGGATACAGGCCCAGTCACCACAAACTCTGCTCCCACAACAAGCCTGTAATAACAGAGATTGATCTGGTCATCCTTCACTGCTCTCCCTCAATGTCAGTTTGTCCTTTATTAGGTAAGGACACTAAAACTGCACACAATACTGCACAATGTTTGAGATGGGTCTCACCAAGGCTCTGTGCAACTGCACTAAGACGCCCTTATTCCTGTACTCAAGTCCCCCTGAAATGATGGTCAACGCACCACTTATATTCTTAACTGCTTTCACCGTCCATAATCAAACAATCACAGAAGCATATAATCTGTACTGTCAGAAAAGCAATACGATCTACATTAGTCCCACTTTTACATGAGATCTGTAGTCATAAATGTTATGATGCTTCAAGTACATTTTAATGGTTGTGAGGTTACTCATCACAACTATCCTCTCAGGAAGTTTAATACTGACCCAACATCCTCTGGTTAAAAAACAATCCTCATATCTTCGCTAAACCTCAACCCCTTCACTTTAAAAGTGTGCTTCCTTGTTCTTGTCCCTTTTTACTGAATAGAACAACTGCTGTCTATCCCCCCTGTCCATGCTTCTTGGAATCCCATCCTTCTGAATCACGTCCCCCTCAGCCTTCTCTGCTCCAAGGTAAACAACCCGAGCTTATCCAGCCCTTCTCCGTAGCTGATATGCTCCATCCCAGGGAACATCCTGGTGAATCTCCTCTGCACCCCCTCCACTGCAATCGCATTCTTCCATAATGTGACTCCCAGAACTCCACATTGTATTCCATCTGTGGCTGAATCAAAATTTTGTATAACTCTTACAATCTATGTCTCGATGAATAAAGGCTACGACAGGCGCATGTGACTTCTGAACTAACCTATTACCCTGCCTAGTGACATTTAGGGATGTGTCGAGAAGCACCCTCGGAGCTTCCTAGTGTGCTGTCATTCATTGAGTCCTCCCCTGTCTGGTTTCTTCTTCCAAAGTGCATCACCTCATATTTATCAGGGTTACATTCCATCTGCCATTGCTCTGCCATCTGATCATTCCGTCCGTATCTTCCTGTAACATAAAACCTTTCTCATCACTGACAACCACCCGGACAATCTTTGTGCTAAACGCAAACTTACTTAACACACTCTTCCCACGCCCCTCCACATTCACATCTAAATCATTTCTGACTACCACAAATAATAAGGGACACAGCACTGATCCCTGTGGTACGCCAGGGGAGACTGGTTTCCAGTCACACAAACAATTTTCTACTCTCTGTCTCCTGTCAGTTAGACAATTTGAATATAACTTAGTAAATTAACATTGATAGAATGACATTGTACACAGTTCATTAGTTTCCCATGCGGGGCTTTGACAAAGGTCTTGCTGAAAAACTATATAAATGACCTCTTCCAAAAAAAATTAATAAAATTCGTTCGGCACGACTTTCCTCTGATATCTTCATGCCGATGATCCTGATCAAACATTGCCTCTCTAAATGAAGATCAATTTTCTCCTTCCCTATTTTCCCCAGTAGTTTCCTTGACACTGATCTGATACTCACTGATCTGCAGTTCCCTGGTCTACCTACACCCGCACTCCTGTAAACGCTCCAGTCCTCTAGCACCTCCCATGTGACAGGATCCTACTTAAACATTTGAGTCAGTGCCTTTCCTCCCTTGTTTCCAACAGCAGCCTGTGAAACAACTCATCCAGACCTGGGGACTTGTCCAATTTTATATCAGCCAAAACCATCAATCCCTGCTCGCATCTTACATCAATCTGTTTAAGAACTTCCCAGTCTATCTTCTTGAACTAAGTATCTGCCTCCTCATTCTCCCAAGTAAAACAGATGGGAAGCTCTCATGTCACAATCCATCAATGTTTTCCAGCTTCGCACACAGATTGCCCTCTTGGTGTCTAATGGGCCCTGATTGTTCGCTGGTTATTCTGTTCTGCTTGATGTTCTTGTGGAATATCTTGAACTCCTCGCTAGCCTTGCTCACACTTTTCGATGGCCCTATGTTCGTCACTCCCCTCTGAGTGATATTTTTAAAGTTTCATTTCGATCACCTCTCATTCTCTGAAACTCTACAGCATACAGGCGGAGTACCCTCATTGGACAATCTTGCCATCCGAGGGATTAATCTGGAAAATGTCCATTCAGTATATGAGATCAGTATGATTTACTTGGATCATGAAATCAAAGCTGTACTCAATACTCCAGGTACAGACTCACCAACATTCTGTGTCACTGGTGCAGAACATTTTTACTCATAGTCGGTGCAAATTACTTCAGAAGCTGGAATCTGTACTGAAACCAACACATGCTGGAGATCACAGTGAATCAGACATCATCCATGAAGAGAGAGCACAGAGCCCTTCATCGCCTATATTCTGACTCCCTTCAAACAAAGGAAAAGTTAACTTTTACCTTCCCCCATTTGCTTATGTTCCTCCCAATACATTTTTTTTTTGTTTTAGGGATAACTTGCTATATGAATTCTTTAAAAATCCTCCTGATATCCAGCTAGACCACATCCACTGGTTCTCCATTGTTTATATCGACAAGAGACATCTTCAACAAACATTTGGTAAATGTTGCCTTCGCTTTCAGAAATCTAGCATCATTTGCTATAACTTTCCAAGTGTCCAATATTACATTCTTTATAATAAATTCCGACATATTGCCCACTGTGAACAATAGATTAACTGGTCTGCAGTTCACCATCTCCATCTCCTTCACTTTGTAAATCCTTAAAATACATTTTTAACTTTCCAAATTAAATACGGAAAAATAGAATAATTCCCAATGCAATTATTATCTTCATTTCTGCTTCCTCTGAAATTCTAGTATGAAGTACATTTGGTCTGTCAGACTTATCAATACAGTTATGTTTTCAAATGCTACCTCGTCACTGATTTTAGTCTTTAGTTACACAAGTCCCATAGTCACTTGGTATTCCTGGGAGATATTCTGGACCCTCCTCCGTGAAGACAAATATAAAATAACTGTTTAGTTTACCTATCATTTTTCTGTTCTCGCTATAAATTATCCTGTCCACACATTCACTGTTCCACATTTGACCTTGTTTTTATTTTCCTTTCAAATATTCATAGAGATTTTTCGTCAGTCTTTTTTTTGGTAGTTTGTATTGCTGTTCTCTTTATACTTTACTTATCAGTTTATCAGTCCTCTTTTGTTGCGTCCAAAAGTTCAATGAATGCACAATATATGACCCTTTTCTAAGGCATTTTCTTCGATCTAATGTATTTTTTAACTTCTTTTGTTCACCATCGTTGAGTCACCTTTGACTTTTGCGAATTATGCCTTGCATGGATATATGTATATTACAGACCTTACAGTGATTCTGTAAATAACAGATATTGCCTGTCTTTCATTAAGTCATTTTAATGTACTTTCCAAATTCATAAAGCCAACTTCACTCTTGTATCTTAATGGTTTGCACGACTCAGGGGTATACCCGTAATGTAAGAAAAAGAACTGCTTGCATTCAGACGTCATGTAAAATTCAATATATTAAGATCACTATTCCCCAAAGATCCTCAATAGCAAAGTATTAGATTTGCTCTTCTGATCACACAACACCAATTCCAAAAGTTCTTGATCAACAGCTCGGTGCTCAACACACTACTAAAGCAACCCGGCTCATACACACTCAACATTAACATTCATTTGGATAAACACTGGCTAGATATAAATTGAAGCTGTCCATTATTACTGCAGTACCCACAAACGTGTATGTATAATTTCCTGTTTTATAACATGGCCAACGTTTGTATTGCAGCTTTCAACTTGATACCTAATTCTCATGAATGTTTGCTTCTCCTTGCTGTTTCTAAGATCACCTCAACAGATTCTGTGAAATCTGAGTGACGTGGGCTCTGGCGAGGTTAATGGTAGATTCATGCGAGATGTTTGGAGAGGCATATCTCAACATGGATATTATCTCACCACATTTTACCCGTTCTTCTCAAGCGGCATTGTAAGATTTTCTCCAGATCTCCCGTTATACTGGTGTAATAGAGAAGGAGAATGAACTATCAGCAATGCTGTGTATTCCCCAGAGAGCTTAGACTGCTCTAACCTGGGTGGGAACCTTATAGCAGGCTGGTAAAGTGCTACTGCTGCTGTAAAGGATCTTCGTGAGATTACATCTGGAGTCGTGTGTACAGATGTAATCTCCTCACTGAGGAAAGGATATTGTACATAACTCAAAGATTGTTCCCTCAACTGACTTCTGCAAGAAAGGTGTTAATCATCGAATCTCTCCAGAGTGGAAGCAGACCATTTGACCCATCGACAACACACTGATACTCCGAAGATCATCCCATCCAATCCCCACCAGCCACCCCACCCAATCTTTATAACCTGGCATTTTCCATGACTGATGCGTCTAGCATCCACATCCCCGGATATTATGGGTAATTTAGCTTGGCCAATCCACCTAACCTGCATATCTTGGGACTGTGGGAGGAAACTGGAGACTGAAATTGAACTAGGATCGCTGGTGCAGTGAGACAGCAGTTCTAACCACTGAGCTACCCAGTGTGGGCAACAACATTTGCCTGCATATTTCAACCCTTGAAAAGTGGCATTTGAGCAGGGAGATTCCGTAAGTCCCCAAAACTGTGATTGAACGACAGGAGGAGAACATTGAGATCTTGAACGGCTTGGTCAGGAACAGAAGCAGGACATGCAAGTCCATTGAGACTTTAATGTATGAACACCGGGAGGACATTCCGCCCAGCGAGTGTGTAAAGCAGGAACAGAATGAGTCCAATCAGCCACACATGCGTCTTACACAGCAATTGGAACAGATCTTTTACAGCCTTGTGCCTGTTACACAGGAATTGTGAAACGGAACATAATGGTTATAGAAAGGGAAGAACTTCGAATAACCAGCTTCACTCGGGAATGATAAGTGGTGAGAAAATTATTGGGATTGAAGACAAATTGTTAGGATGCGTTATGACAGACTTAATAACAGGATATTTCGACAAGACAAGCCACAATCCAGCACAGTCAACATAGTGTTATGAAGGATAAATCATGTTTGAATGATTTGACTAACTTTCTTTAAAAAAAAACGTAACAAGCAAGGTGGATAATGGGAGTTCTATAGATGTATTATATCTGGACTTCCAGACATCAGTGCGTAACGTGTCGCAAAAGATTATTATGCAAGACAAACATACTTGGGATTAGGAACAATTTACTTGCTAGGGGAGAGAATTAACTAACCAGGAAAATTCATGATATGGAGCCGTTTGATTTGGACTGGGTTGGACAATATCAAAAATGAAATGAAACCCATTAGAGTCCAATGGGTTTATTTATAAACACAAGGTTTCATTGTGCTGCTCCTTCATCAGGTATAAGCGACAGAAAGACCTTAAACACAGAAGATATGAGGAAAAGATCAAAGGGTTGTACAACTTATGCACATGAATTGTACACACACCTAAGATGGCTCTTAAATACTTAATCAGTTGGAATGGAGGTGCGAGTTTGATTGGTTAATATGAAAATTGCCGAATTTATTTCAAGTCACTGCCTGGAGATACCTTCAGGTATTATCGATGTAAATGAAGTAACACGTGCGGTCAGACAATGTATTCTAAGCTTGACGCCTTGTTTGGACTTTGTCTGTGTCTTGACCTGGAGTTAGACTGGTTTTATTTACAAAGTACGATTTGTAAAACAACACATTGACTGAATGTCTACAGATTGTATGTTTTGGAACAACATAAAATGAATCTGCAAATACAAATGGGAAAATGTAAATTCAACCCACAGATTTATACGTGCATTCGTGTGTGTGCATGTGCATATGTGTGAGAGAGGGGCGTGTCTGTTTTTAAGTGGAGAGAGAGAGATTGTGTGTATGTCAGAGACAGTGAGGTGGAGTGTGGGTGTGAGTGCGGGAGGGAGAGAGAGTGGTTGTGTGTGCATATGTGTGTGACAGAGTCGAGTACGTATGTGAAATGCGAGAGAGGGTGAGTGTCAGTGTGTGTGAGGGGCAGAAAGGGAGAATGTGCATCAATGTATGTAACAGGGAGAGTGCGAGGGTGTGCTTGTCCAGGCTAAGACACAAACAGATGTGGCTGATCTCTTTCACCACGCACACTCACTCCATGGTTTTCAGAGCTTCCCCTCTCTGCAGCCTGTGTTCCATTTGGTGTTCATGTTACAGAACCAGATGCTGTTACAACAGTCCGTTGCTACGTCCCGAGCTGGGACACCAAATCCTCCGGTCTCCTGGAATGTCTGAAGCAGCTGACAGCACAACTTCTAGCAAACAATCCCCAGTACCTCCACTAACAGGAGGCAGTCAGAGTCCCCTCAGCTACATGTTAGATGCCTTGTCCTTAACAATTATACTCAAGGACCTTCCTTACGTTACTGACCGCACCATCAACTGAGAGGGACAAACAGAGGCATTCCATGAGAAGGCGCATACCAAGATTCAAACACGTGAATCAAAGCTCCTGGAACACCCTTGCCCATGGAGTATCACATGCGACACATTGAGAAGTGAACAAAAGCCGGACACACACTATTTCAATGTTTCTGAGCTTCACATGCCGTTACACGAGGGAGTCAAAAGCCAATGCCAGGGAAAGACGCAGAAAAAAAAAATAATTAACTGATAACTTGGTGAAAATATGGATAAGGAGATGGAGGGATTGTATTAACTGGATAAGTGAGACAACGGTGGGCCCAATCACAAGAATGCAAACATTGAATAAATACATTGCTAGATCAGCTGAATTGGTCTATTGCCTCCAATTCTAAATCTGCTTCACAGTACCAGCCCAGACACCTTAAATTGGGGTACAGTAACGGCCAAGATGGAGAGCTGTGCAGGCCGTGCGAGTGGAATACTCCATAAACCAGACTATCTGCACAGCATGGGGAGCATTGCAAACCTTTGCCAGGATATTGCAACCTCTACGACCATCCTCTGTCTGGACCTTTGAGTCAATTTTGTATCCAAATGGCTCGTTTTCTATGTATTTCATATGAACCAACCTTGTTAAACAGATGACCATGCACAATGTTGTTCAAAACCTTACTGATGTCCATATCGCCAATGTGCACCTCTCTACCTCAATTAATCTTTTTATTCACTTCTTCAATAAAATCTCAGTCAAGTCAGTGAGACACAACATTGCTTGCACAAAGCCATGTTGACTATCCCTAATCCGTCGTTACCTTTCAAAGTGCGTGAAAATCCTATGCCTCATAATCCCCTCCAACAACTTACCCACCACTGACGTCATAATCACTACTTTTCCTTATTACCCTTCTTAAATTCATTAAGTTATGGCACCATGTTAGCCAACCTCCAGTCTTCAGGCACTTTACCTGTGTCTATTGATGATAGCCGAGACCCAGCAATCACTTTCCTAGCTTCTCACAGAGATCTAGCGTACATCTAATAAAAGTCAGGACATTTTCCTTCCTTTGCATGTTTTGAGACGTCCAGCAGCTCCTCTGTGATACAGACACTTTCCAAGATGTCATTACTTATTTGCCAAATTATTTAGCTTCCATATCCTCCTCCACAGTAAATACTGATACAAAATATTCGTTCAGTATCTCCCCCATTTCCTGTGGTTCTGCATATGGGCAGGCTTGCTGATGTTGAAGGATGTCCTATTCTTTCCACAGTTACTGTTTTGTCCTTGACGTATTTGAAGAAGCCAAAGCTATCACATCTCCCCTATTTTACGCTCGCAATTTCCCTCTTAAGTATACTATTGTTGTCTTCTGACTCTTCTATTGGTTCACTTTAAATCAGGAATTAATAGGCAAATGCTGACCATTCCAGTTGTCGAAAAAATCCATCTGGTTCACTGATACCCTTTAAGGAAGCAAACTGCCATGCCTACCTGGTGTGGCCTACATATGACTCCAGACCCAGCAATGTGGTTGACTGTTAACTGCTCTCTAGGCAATTAGGGATGGGTAATGGATGTTTGCCTAGCCAGGGACGCCCTCATCCCGTGAATGCATTAAGAAAAACATCCTCAATTCCTGCTGTCTATAACTGAAATATTCTTCCCTCTTATCCGTGTCCAGAACCTCAATTTCTCCAATCCTCCAGAATTACTTACACGTACCAGCCTTACCCTTCAACCTAAGAGGGAAATACTGTCTCTTTACTCCTGACATCACATTTCTGAAGGCTTCTCACTTCACAACTGACCAATTCCTCTGCGAATATATATCCCAACCGACGTTGACATTTTCATTGAGTAGGACAGAGGGATTGTCTGCATGAGGCTGAGCGAAATGATGCTATCTTATCAAACTCACCTCATAACTACCCACCCCACCCCATGGAGTCCCTCTTATTCAATGCCAGCCCGATTCTCCATTCATCATGACTGGAGCTTCTCACCATCGCCCAGATGCCCCCGATACTCCACGACCCCTGGCATTGGTGCCATCTTAAAAAGGCCAATGGGTACATGGTTGTGCTTTCTCAAGTTGGAGCTGCCCTCCATAGTTTATCCTGAACATGGCAGATAAGTGGAAATTATACCACAGTTTGTCGACTGGGGCCCACAGATCCTGGTGGATTGGCTAGTACAGAGAGGGAAATTCTCTTTCCAAAAGGGGGACCACACCACCAGACCCACTAATCATGGTCTGAGCTCAGAGCAGTATCTGCGGTCTGAAGAAATGTCCAGCAATACAGGACAGGAATCAATTTCCTCCCCACTCTGTCAGGATAAGATCACTGTATTTTCTCTACTCCCTCACAGTCACTGTATATCTGTTATAATACCTACCCCAGAACAAAACTTATGCCCCACAACTCTCACTGCTGCATGCAGCACCTTCCCTTTCTCTCTTTTACCCCTCGACTATATCTCCTTCACTAATAGCACTGCATGGATATAACACTCTTGAACAACTCCCTTTGGACAAGTCACCATCTCACCCACCCAACCCCCCCACCTTCACCAGCACTAACAGTAGTATAACCTACTCCCACCCTCACTGAATCCTTCCCCGTCTCCTATTCCAGAAGAGACAGCTCGGAATAGAATAGAAAGCGCGAATCCGGGTAGTGGAGTGGTCGATATCCACCTCCCCTCACCCACTGAATTTGTGTGTCTGTATTTTTCTCTGTGAGTGTCTGCGTGTGGTTGCAGGTCTGGCAGTCTCTGTGGTGCTTAAAATGACATAATCTCTCTCTTATCTGGCCACCACACCCTACGTCAGTGATGGTGGCAGAGGGTGATAACCTTTGATGATTCAGTCTGAGTGGGAGAGAAGGCAGCAGCTCACAGCACCATGCAAACTGACAGCACCATCAACACACACACCTTCACGCCCGCTACACCCCGCGCCCCACCACACACCCCGCGCCCCACCACACACACACACACACACACACACACACACACACACACACACACACACACACAATGCTGGTAGATGGAGAGTTGCAAATATACTTGGGGTCGTCAGAATGGAAATGCTCACCTCCGAGTGAACCATTTTGTCAGGAGATGACATGAATTGATTTCTGATTCTGTGACTTGCAACGCTTAAAAGGTACGTGGAAAAGTATTGGAAATTCCCAAAAAAGGCCTGGTAGTGTTGATAATGACGCAGGGATAATATCGCTTAGTATCAGACAAAACTGCTCTGTGTTTCCAAAGATATTTTTTGAAAAAAAATCAAACGAACGTGTAATTTGAGAGATTCACAGCAAAGGATTTGCTATCGACTCAGAGCCAAAACCTGTGACACTGATGCAGTGGCGTGGGGAGGCCAGCAAAGGGTAGTATTGGATGAATCCAATCATAAACCTGAGTGGTTCGCACTCCCTCTATAAGGATTAGAAATGTTGGCCTTACAAACCTTCCGAACATTCCGTGTAAGAATAAAGGGAGTGATAGATAATTTTCGTCTCCATGGAGACGATGTTCACGAACTGGATAGATAACATTTACCTTATTGTAGTTTATATATAGAGAAGTCATATTTAAAAAGCAGAGTTCATAGTGTAACTGTAAAATCTTTAGGTCACCCTCAGTGGGAGCATTGTGTGTAATCCTTCTTCTCATTCTCCACCAAAAACATGTAAAGAAGTTAGAAAGGGCGCAGACGCTGTTCACTGGATAGCAAGATATTAGAAAGCCAAGTGACGTTGTTTACTGAGACATAAAAATATCAGAAAGGATACAGAAGGTTTAATCGGGATGATAGAAAAAATGAAGGAGTTTATTCACGAGATTTGGAAATGCTGGAGCAGAAACACGCAAGTTTTTATGTAAACAAATGAGATTTTCACATAACGCGAGGTTTGAATGACTAAATCAGGGAAGTTCCCTCTTTCGAGTGTAACAATAACTTTAGTTAGAGCTTCAAAACCATTAGTGAATGATTAAGAAAGGTTTGGATGAGAGTTTCTTCCACTCAATAGAGTTATTTAAATCGTGAATGACTTTCCAGAAATAAAGCATGGAAGCTGATTTCACAGTGTTTTAAAAGATACACGAGCAAACATACAAGGAGGGAATTTACCATTGAGAGAACATCAGTGTGGTTGCGTAACAATTTCGAATTTGGTTCACTTCAGACACAAAGACATTTCATGAACACGTACAACTGAATGAGATTGAATTGAAAATGTTCATGCATTGGTAAGGTGTGACGTATTATTCAAAGTGAAACTCTGTAAATGGAGCTGATGTCCTAAAATAACTGCAGACAGAAGTTATATCCTAATGAGTAGGAACTGAACCGTCACTTCGAGATACAACACCTACTTTAAAGCTTTGACCACATTCACATGATGTTATGTATATTTCGAACATTCTTAACTCCACCCACGAAATCCACCAAGAAGACTCTGTCCTTTTGTATTGTTAACCCTCTGTACTTCTCTGCAGCACGCCATTGAAGATAAAATATGCTCAGACCAAAATTAAAAACAATATTCAAACGGTCTTATGTGATTTATTTTTTATTATTGCAATAACCTTTGTGAGTTTGCAACAAACTGTGTAACATGAAACCAGTTTAACATCTATTTTCCCGGAATTTAACGCAGTGCACATGGGAAACATTATCCATCTGTTGAAAAATCACCTTCGGCTCTCTCTCCACACATGTCTCTACACGTTGTAAATACTTGCAGTATGTTTGTTGATCAAGGAGTCATTATCCAAAAAAGGTCGTTTCTCAATCCACAAACACGGGTATCTTCCCATAAACTTGGCTTTGCTCAATATCACCTTTTATCCGTACCCCTCAACACGACGACAAATTGAAGCTGCTCCATGTGATGCTCAAACGTAAAACTTCGGCACAGCATAGCCCACTATACTGGAACAGAGATACCGTGCACTGGTCACCTGCAGCACAGGAGCAACACATTAATGCTTACCTCCACATTCCTGGTTTTACTTTAACATTTGGGAAACCGAGTTTCTCTGATTCCATGGCGAGTAACGGGGATTGTACGATCATCTTCACCAGTGGTTCTGACCCCGAGTGAGGAAAGTAGTGAGCTACTCATTACAAAGATGGGTAGATTGTTGAAATATACAATTTCGACATTTGCCTTCACGATGAGCACTTTATTTTGTTTTTCATCTGTAGAAATCTTAAAATCTTCATCTTGAACAGACGCAATGACCGATTTCCATTGTGTCTTTGGCATCAAATTCCAGAGTGTAAACCCCCTCTGAATTCTTCCACCGCAGTCCGCTGTTTGGGAAGTGTTCCTGTTGTGGGAAATGCACTTCCCCGTGTGTCAATGCTGCTCACAGCATGCGCTCTGGCACTGCACTCATTTTCTTTCTGACACTTGCTCACTGTGTTGCTGTGATCATACAGTGACTTGGTGTCACACGGCCCAGGAAAATGATACAGATCAAGGTTTGTGCATTGTTGAGTTCAATTTTCAGTTTGGCCTTATTTTGGATTTTGGAATAGTCTGTTCTGTACACAAGTGCGTGTCAAAAACATCTGAGCAGAAGTTAGGTGTTCTGAATAATGACATTGAGCACAATGCACTCTCCTCCAGTCTGCAAAACAATTCCTCACAGGCAATTTAACAGACAAGAGACAGCAGGTGCAGGAGTAGGCCATTCTGCCCTTCGAGCCAGCACCACCATTCATTATGATCATGGCTGAACATCCTCAATCTGTATCCTGTTCCTGCCTTATCCCCATAACCCTTGATTCCACTATCCTGAAGAGCTCTATCCAACGCTTTCTTGAAAGAAAACCTCCTGCTGTCTCGGGTTCTTCATTCCGTTGACTTCAAATCTTCACAGAATTCAACAGACCTTGTTACATATTCATTTACTCATTTTTGTTCAGATCACTGTGTGCATAGTGTGACAGTGGGAGTGCGCTTGCCCCACAACACAAAGGTCAGACCATAGTCTTGGAACTGTCCTGTGTTATTTATCATTTCACCAAAACCAAGGAGAAATATCAGCTGCTCTGCATACTTTACGCAATTCAGTTATTCATAAGGTCATAGCATACTCGGCAACTGTGACGAGGTGGCCGAGAGGATAAGGCGATGGGCTGCTAATCCGTGGTACTCTGCAAGCGTGGGTTCGCATCCTACTCTCGTCGCCGTTAACAACGGCTTTCAATAGTGCTGCTTTCAGATTGATCACAGCTAACATATTGAAATTGTGACTCGACTGGTCAGTTTATATGCAGCGCTGCTATTACAAAATCTCAAAGAAAAGTTTGGGCCTGTTGACTAAACTGCAGTGAAATGTAGGTTGCATTGGAATAATGGAAAGGAGCGCGGATTTTCTTTTTCAAGTCAAGTTGCTGTGAACATATTTTCGTATGAAAGACATCCAGGAAAATCAAATAACGAGAGATGCGAAGTGCATGCTTATGCAAAGGGATTCTTAATGAATGTTTTGTCAGATGAAATCTGGAGGAGGTTGAGTAGAAGTACTTCATCCTGGTGAGAAGAGCACAGTGAGACAGCACAAAATAATGGAGATATATCAAAAGGGGCAGGGCATGGATGTCGGGGCACTGAGAACTGGCTTTAAATGCACAGTGGAGAATTGCGGATGTGGGTGCCGTGTATGGGCACGGAGCGACTTACACATTGCTCTCGCCCTCGCCCCTTGCTCTTGCCATTGATGAATGCTGGACATAAGGCACAGATAAACACAAGATGTGGGAAGTAAGCTCCCTCTCGTTATGCACACACTGGATGCATCACATTGAACGATGAACAACTGGAGAAATCAGCATGTTACGTAGGGACTGAAATTAAACTGTGGATCAATAACCGCAGATTCATGCAACATAAACATGAAAAATGATTTAAAATGTAGGGTGTACGTTTGCTCGCTGAGCTGTAGCTTTGATATCCAGACGTTTCATTACTTGGCTAGATAACAACATCATCAGTGGCGACCTTCCAGCGAAGCGAAGCTGTTGTCTCCTGCTTTCTATTTATATCTTTCTCCTGGATGGGGTTCCTGGGGTTTGTGGTGATGTCATTTCCTGTTCGTTTTCTGAGGGGTTGATAGATGGCATCTCGATCTATGTGTTTGTTTATGGCGTTGTGATTGGAGTGCCAGGCCTTTGGGAATTCTCTAGCATGTCTTTGCTGAGCCTGTCCCAGGTCAGTGGGCAGTATTTCTATGATGGTATAGGAGTATGTGAGCTGCCAGGGATTGGAGCTCCCACTTCATCTGGAGCAGCGTCTTTTGACGTGGACCAGGGAGCATTGATGCATCAGGCTGGGAGTTCCAACCACAACTGGAGCAGCTTGTGTTAACATGGAGCAGCAGGGAGCATTGGCACATCCGAATGCAAGATCTAACCTCATTTGGAGCAGCTTCAGTTGGCATGGACCGGGGAGCTCTGCGAGATCCGTCTGGGAGCTCCACTCTCACCTGGAGCAGCTTTTAATGACATGTAGCAGCAGAAAGCATTGGGACATCAGAGTGATAGATCCAACCTCAACTGGACCGCTTCTATTGACATGGAGCAGGGAGCACTGGGACATCAGACTGGTAGCTCCAACTTCAAGTAGAGCAGCTTCTTTTGACATGGAGCAGCAAGGAGCATTGGAACGTCAGTTTGGGAGCTCCAACATCAGCTTGTATTTACATGGAAGAGCAGGGAGGATTGGGACATTAGGCTGGGGGAAAGTATATTCAACTACTTTAATCTAAAGTAAAATATGTTTGAATACCTCAGATGTTAATTGATTTATGAAGAATCTTACCCGGGGAAATAATTGATTCTTTAGATAGTAAAGCTAAGGCCTGCAAATATTCAACTCGGGAAAACGAATTGGTACAGAGAGAAATGGGAGTGATGTTTCATGTCTTTGTCTTTTCTTTTCTGGCCGACTCTGCACTGGATTACATCACTGGAAGGACTTTTTCACTCATTTCCTGCAAATACGGACAGAACATTAACGTAATCTAAAGCTGAATATTAATGGGAATATGCGATGTTATGATTAGGCTGGAGTCTACCTCAAATTATTGTGAAATCGCAGCAAGGTCAGTTGTAATTTCCAGGATCACCAGTGACCTCATTGATTGGCTATTCAGATTGTGAATGGTCGTTTTTTGAGGACAATTTGAAGTGAGTCAATGGTGGTGATTATCTTTGTTCTTTGTTCACCTTGTGACTGTTACTGTTATTGCTCATGTCCTTGTTAACACCACAATTCAGCAGCGTGTAAAATCTCAGCTGGGCATCTGGTCAGTGGTACAACCATTCGTATAGCTGGCTACGGATCAGGCGGTTGAAAGTTCGACTTTTACTTGGCGCAAGCGCATTGTGGAGATTCATCACAAATCCAAACTAATCATTTTTGTTACGCTGAAGTGGATAATGTTTGAATTTTTTTTATCTCCACGAACAAAAATGACCAAGAACTATCAGAGTAAAAATCACACAGCACCAGACTGTACCAAGCAGACATATCTGGAAGCACCAGTGTTCCATGCACTGCTTCTTCATTCGGTGTTTGTCAACTGTTGCAATCTAAAATGGCTTTGTGTGATTATTAAATTTATTCACGCGAGTCCAACACCAACACCTCCAAGTCATGGGTACCGTCGACACCACGAACGATCGGTTAAAGTCCAGGTGATCTTCCAAAGGATCGCGCATATTGACACACACACCAAGTGTCTGCAGAAAAACACCCACCTGATGAAGGCGCGGCTCTCTGAAAGCTCGTGCTTCCAAATAAACCTGTTGGACTCTGCCCTGATATTGTGCAATTTTAAACTTTGTCTACTCAACTCAAACACTGTCCATATCATAGACAATGTCAGTCATCTCCCACCGTTGTCAGACAAGGCGATCCTGGAATAGCCCAATACATTGCACATAGGTACGTTTCGTTTTCAGAAACCAACGCACTCATTCACTGCAGCTCCTGTGTATGAAAAGCACAGAAAAGAAATAGCTGAGACTAAGTTTTGACAATATTTTGAAACTCTTTGGGAAGTGGAATCAAAGGATAATGATAGATTAACTGTCCGACTGTGCAGAGAGAGGGAATGCCCTTTTCCCTTCTTTAAAGAGTTGGGGTATTGACTGATCTAAGGCATGAAACAGATTCCTGGTCGAGCTGCGCTCTCTGCGTCAGGAGCAAGAAGACCTGATTTCCTGAACGGTAATGAAAACCAGGCTCCTCAGTTAAAGCGCTGAATACGAACCACTAGACCACCAGGGATGAGGGCAGAAGCAGTTTGCACCGTTTCTTCATAACACAGTTTTTGGAATTATGTCACTGCAGATATGTTTCCCCTAAAAAATAATTGAATTATCGAGTATTTACAGCACAGAAATGGGTACCTTCATCTCATTTCCCAGCACTTGGCAGGCCCTGACAGTATTCATCATAATCAAATACAGGACCAATTGTTGCATCCTCTGCAAACTTCTCAATCATGACTCCTACAACTAAGTCTAAATTGTTGATCTACATCAGGAAACAGTGGAACTCCACTGGAAACAGGCATCCAAACATGGTTCATTGCTGGATGTGATGAACACCTGCAATAACAGCACAATCGGACTCCTGATGTCATTTGTAAACATGCTGGTGACTCTGCCAGTTAGCCTCCTGAGTGATCCCTTCGCACATATGGGAGTGGCGAATGACCTGTCCACATTGTGCCTTGGGCACGTAGGTTTACACTTCAGCGGGTAATTGAAGTCCCCCTATGGACCTGACTTCTTGGCGGTGTGTGCATCCATGTGTCTATTGAGCTTGGATAATCCATTGAATTTGAGTCCACACAGCGATGAATCCCAATTTTCCCCGTCATCCATGTAATTTGTTAATTCTTCTTTATTCTCCCACGGAGTTTGTCAACATGGTGTGAATATTATTTGTTGTTCATTCTTAATTCACCTTGAACAGAGTCAGAGGGATTTTCTGGGTGAACCGCACTGTTATGTGCCTGGAGTCATATGTTGGCAGGTCTCGTTAAGGACGGCAAATTCCCCTTTCAAAGGGACAAAAATGGATGGGTTTTCAGCAAATTAAAACGTTTTGCCTCTGTTCCTCTGATCGGGGTTAATATTCCAGATTTTATTCATCGATTTAAATACCAGCAGCTGCCATGTTCCAGTCTCCAAGGGTTGCTAGCCCAGTATATCGCCACTACATTTACATTTGTCACGAAGATTGGTGAGTAACAGAAAGCATAGGGGTCAGTTAAAGGATGAAGAAGAATATATATATACAGGAGAGTTGAGCGGAGAAGTGGCAGGCGGAGTTCAATCGAGGCAAATGTGAAGTGATGCATTTTGGGAAGCCGAATTCTAGAACCAACTACACTGTAAACGGAAAAACCTTGGAGAAATTTGATGAGCAGAGAGATCTAGGAGTTTAGGTCCTTTGTACCATGACGATGGTGGCACAGTTGGATACAGTGGTCAAGAAAGCATATGGCATGCTTGTCGTCATAGGACTGGGCTTTGAGTGTAAGAGCTGGCAGGTCATGCTACAATTGTACAAGATTTTGATTCGGCCTCGTTCAGAATACTGTGCACTCTTCTGGTCGTCAAGTTACCAAAAGGAAGTGGACGTTTTGGAGACGGTGCAGAGAAGGTTTACGAGGATGTTGATGGGATGGAAGATGCTTGCTGTGAAGAGAGTTTAAGAAGTTTATGACTGTTTTCAGTAGAAAAGAAAACGAGATTGAGGGGTCCTGATTGAGGTCTACAAAATCTTGAAGGGTACAGACCGGGTGTATAGAGATATGCTTTTTCCCCAGGTGAGGAATTCTGTAATGAGTGGACACGTATTCAAGTTGAGAGGTGAAACGTTGAAGGAGGATAGATGTAGAAAGTATTTTGCACAGAGAGTGGTAGGTGCCTGGAACACGATGCTAATAGAGGTAATAGAGGCAGGCACGTTCGTTACATTCAAGGTGCACCTTGATAGATGCGTGAGCAAGTGGGGAGCAGATGGAAAAAGATGCTGAGCAATTGGGTGATAGGTTTTGACAGTTTACTTGGTTCAGACTAGGCTTGGAGGTCCGAAGGGCCTGTTTCTGTGCTATAAATGTTCTGTGTTCTTTGTTCTTCTTTCTTCATTACACTACCATCTCAATGCTACGTTGCCAATCTCAGAGAACGACATTGCCAAGTCAATCACCTCAGAGGGAGTGAGAATAAGACATGTGGCTGTGTCGGAATGAAACTGATGTACCCTGTCCTGGAATGTTTGCTGGGAGCAAGAGGATGATATGATCAAATAACAGTTCTTACCGTCAAAACAACAAAACAGTGCATTGTTTAGGAAAATTGCACTGAATGCTTGCAATAAATCGACCTCTCGCTTAAGGCAGCAGCACGCTTTCACGGAGCCAATCTGCACTGCGGGTTAATGCTGCTGCTGTATTTTAATAATCTAATAACCGGAGACAAATAAGCCCTTCCTCCACGCCTTTGACCAGGAGAACTCCCAGTCTCGAAATTTCATGCGCCTCTGTACCATCATAGAATGATCATGTGCTCACCGATCGCATCATTGCTGCGACAGAGTAGATTCATGTGCTCAGTTCTATCACAATTTCCAGTTGATCTTTGCAACTGCACCATTGATTCTGGGTGGTGCAACTGGGAGTATGTGATCCACTGCAGAAATGGGTTCTTCCTTGTATGGGGAAGCTCGTGAGGCAACAAATGTGAAACCACATTGTTGTTGAAACTTACATTTCAACGATATCCTGCAGTATACCTTGAGAATTTGATGTTTTGTAAAAATCTATCACCCTCAGTCTTCAACATGCAGTACTCGATGGAACTTTATCAGCCTCTTGAATCATCCAATTTAAATATACAGCCAATTCTGAGTTCCCACATGTCTATTATTGCTTGTCGCATCGTCCTGTTGTGTCTCTGCATTCTTCCTAACATGTCCTATGTCACTGTCGTTACTGTTCTTATCAAACACGCATCTCTGCATGGCCCACGGATCGCATAATGTTCAATGTTGTGCGTTGTGGCCGCAGTAACCTCGTTTGAATCCGAGTTACGGCATGTAACGTTCTCACCTTTTTAACTCCTTGTGGTATATGCCAAGGAAACACAGAAATGAATTAATTGATTTTACATGAAAACTTTTTCTGATATTATGATTTTTTCATCAAACCCCTCTCTCACACATCTCTGTGAGATAAATATCATAATTCAGACTCTCCCATTCTTGGAGACTTCTCTCCCTCCAACAATCACTGACCTCCTTTAAGTTCCCGCAATCGTTTCCCTCACAATTACTTTCACATTGAACCCTGTTCAGTCTGTGCTGCTGTGCTCACTGTTGCTGGGTGAACGTGCCACAGTCATACCATTGCGACCTTCAGACCAATCAATCCAAATCGATACTGTGGTTTTGAGATCAATGGTCAAGGAGCTGCTTTAAATGACATGGATCAGATATTATTGGAACTTCAGGCTCAGGAAAGGAACACAGGGCAGCACTGAGGAAAATGAACTTTTGTTCAAAAAGACCTCTTTCTGCGGATTTCCACATCATTTATTTCACTTGCTCATTCGGCTCTATCTCGACTATTGTGTGCAGTTCTGCAATCACATTAGCACTGGAAAAGATGCAGGCGTGATTTACCAGGATATTGTCTGGGTAGAAGAGCTTGGATAGACTGGATAAACTTAGAGCAGTAAAGATCAAGAGGAGACATGATTCAGATATACAACATAATCAGGGATACGGATGGCGTAGACTGATATAAATGTTTTCCTATCATGGAGAGATCACTTACGGAGTAATAGATTTAAGAACAGAGGAGGAAAGTTTTGAGTGAATGTGCAGACAAACGTTTTAAAACGGCGGGTGGTTGAAATCTGGAACTCGGTGCATGCAAAGGTTGGAGAGGCAGAAAACCTCATAACATTCAGAAGTATTCAGATGTGAATTTTTGATGACAAGACGTACAAGACTGTCGGTCAAGTGATTTAAAAAAAGAGTTCGGACAGTTAATCGATTATTGATTTCCAGTACTGATACATCGGCTTCTTTTTGCATAGAAATCCAAGGTATTACCACTGCCTTTCACTGCGTGAGATTGGGTTCAATTTGCATCTGGGACGGGCGCTTGCAGTTTGGGAGGGCTAAGAGGCCAGAAACCCGCATTCGATTCCAGACTTATGTGACTGACTGTGTGGAATTTGCACGCTCCTTTTCTCTCTTTTCCGTGTGGGTTTCCTCTGGCTGCTCCGATTCCTTCTCACTGTCCAAAGGTGTGCACTTCAGGTAGATGGCAAACCAAACCTGAATGGACTGTATAATCAAATACAAAATCAGAGAAAAACGTAGGAATTGCAGCTCAGGGAAAACAGAATGACCATTTGGTATCAACAGATCATTCCTTGGATCCGCTTTTGATTCGCAATGTTCACTCTGATTTCTCTCCACCGATGCTGCCTGACCCGCTGAGCTTTTGAACACATTTCTATTTTTGTAGGTGGATCAATAATGCAGGTTTAGAAAGAAATGGTGGGGGAGTGTGCGTCTCTTCGGCGGCACTGAGCAGACTCAATTGGCCAAATAGTTTCAGTCTGCATTGTGAATATTTCCATTAACTCTGATTCTATCAGTTTTTGTCCTTTTTTAAGTCTTTGGTATTTCACATCTCCCCTGAAATGTGGTTTGCAGAACAGGACAATCAGCGTTTCGGGCATAAGCCAAACCGTTACCACCCGCTGCCTGGAAGAGGGACGCCTCAGATTATGCCTTGGGACCTTGCAACCATACGGGATAAATATGGATTTCAACATCTTCCTCAATTCCCCTTCCCCCACATTATCACAGTGCGAAGTATCCAACTCGGCACCACCCTCCGGACCTATTAATCTTTCCCCCCCTGAATTATCACTTTATCCCCCCCCTCCATCTAATTATCGCTTTCACAGCTACCTTCAACCAAAACCCAACTGCCGCCCATTTATCTCTCCGCCCCCACCTAAAGGTCTCATTCCTGATGAAAGGCTTATGCCAGAAGTGTCGGTACTCCTGCTCCTCGGATGCTGCCTGACCTGCTGTACTTTTCCAGCACAACAATCTCGTTATGGCGAAGATAAATTAGCTTAGCTCGGGCTCTTCACCTGAGAGCGGAGAAGAGTGAATGAGGAAGAGATAAAGGTGTTCAGTAAGGGGATAGATACGTGTTATAGGAATAAATTTCTTATGGGAAGGGTTTACAACCACAGATCTACATTAAACGCTAGGGGGAGGATAATCAGAGGAGATACAGGAAGAACAATTCCATTCTGAGAGTGTTGTATAATTGAAACTCATTGTTTGAACGTGTGGTAAAGCTATGAGCCATCAAAACACTTCATGAGTATTTAGCCGATTACTTGAGAAGCAAGAGCACACATGGATAAGGACCAGGTCCTGGAAAGTGGGGCGAAGAGAAACTGATATCTGATCAAAGATCCGAACACCGTATGGGAAGTACGGAGCATGAAAGCATGGGAAGGGAAAAAACATGGATACTACTGTAGATCTCTTACAAGGGATCTGTGGAATGCTACACGAGTCAAAAGGTCACTGTGGCAGGATGGGGCCACTGTAGCTGGATGGGATTATCATAGTGGAATGCACCTCCACCAATTAGCAGAGTTAGACTGGGGCTGAACGCTTACTGTGACAGGCTGAGATAATAGCAATTAGTAACATCAGCCTTGCCAACTAAATATCATCATGGCAAGTTGGGACAAGTCGTGACAATAAATATTTAGGACTGACTTTAAATCTTTAATTGATAGTTAGTAGAGTCAGCCTGCTTGATACCCTTGGAGCAGAAAAAAGACATTAAATATCGAATCAACTTGGGACAGGAAAACGTTGTGATGGATGGAGTAGCTAAAAAATCTAATCATGTCAGTCTAGTCAGGGCAGTAAGATCATTGCAGCAGAGGTGGCTGTAAAGCACATAATTGTGACAATAGAAAAACCATATTTGCAGACGTAATGCGATAATGGTTTTTTGTATACATGGAGCGAGATAATTCTGACTAACACAGTTGGGCATCCTGTTAAGATAACAAAAATATAACTAAAGAAAGGGTATAAAGTGCAATGTATCCTGAATTTCGGGGTCGCTCAATAATTTGCTTTCTGAGTGTCACGGTTTTTGACTGCAAATAAAAGATCTGCGCCTTGAAGAACTCCCCGCATCTCCTGGAGATTTATTACATTTTCTCCACGACAATCACAACTTTGTATACAGTAAAACTGTGGCTCGCGCGGCTCGGTGGTGCAATGGAAAGCCAATTAGATTTCTACAGCATTGTTAAATTTGCGATACAATGTTTGTTGTTCTGAGTTCCATCAGAATCGGAGTTCAGATTTCAGCTGAATCCATTATTATTCTGCTGATTCATCGTTAATACCTGTCGTCTGGGTTTCTCGAAATTGCTGTGGACCACAGAAAATTCCTTAACCTTTGTTGGTGAGTTTTGTCGGAATCATATCATTTGAATCATGATCAGTCCAGAATCAACTGCTCACCGAGGAAACCTACAAACTTCGTGCAGAAACCCACCGTCTCTAAACGCATTCCCCTCCAATAGTTGCACAGGCATTATCGATTGCTTAAATGTCTTTTTCATTTTGCGTGACAGGCTGTTGTGGATGGACCGGGGAAAGATATTGATGTATTTGGTCAGTAATTATGATGTCAAATGGCGGGGTAGGACCGGTGTTTGGAATAGCGTCCTCCTGTTACTCCCTGCCAGTGTTGTTTCTGACAGAGGGTTTTCAACACTAATGTGTTGAAATGTCAATCTACACCCACAGCCAGAATGGACAGCTCCTATTGCAGCTTTAGATCAGACAATCGAGGATTCTCCCAGGCGCTCTGTCAGACTGCATGCTCCTTCACACAGGTTTCCAACTGGACACATGGAGCAAGCAAACGTGGGGATTCTGGGACAGGTTTCCTCTCTGTTTTGCTGCAGTTCTGGACACGGAGACGTACATGATTTTCTGACATTCTGAGTCTTACTGTGCACTCTTCCTACTTTACAATGAATTGTAAACTGGAAATGAATTTATTTTTGCATCACATTCTTACATCTTCAGTATTCATGGAAACCATGCAACATGTTCATGGATGTAGGAATAGAGAAGATTATTGCTAAATGCAGTATGTTCCATGTTACCAGTATGACCTTTCAGAAGGAAGTTGTGAAGTTTTATTGCTTCAAATTGAAGCCGATCGAAGGAAAGGCCTGGCGACAGCGGCAATGTAACATTGTCTGCAAACAACGCAGGAACCAACGGAAACCCATTTTTCAATGACGTCTATTTTGCATATTTTTATGTGTCCCTTTTCTGAACGTGATGCTTCAATAATCACAGGTCCATGTCAGTTTCACCTGGTCTGCGTTAGCTTTAATTTCAGAACCACAGAAAAAGTAGAGCAGTTGAGTTAAAATTCCTAAGGTATGAGTAGGGCATGTGACCAGCTTGCTGTCTGCAGCTTCAGTCGCGCAATTGTTTAGCGCCTGCTACTTAAAGGTGCGTAAAATGCCACGTTTGTCAGTTCAATGCTTATCAAAAGATGCTGTTACTGACATTGACAAGGGATTATTAGCGCATCATACTAAAACGCAGTTGAAATCAATGTTGAGTAAAGTAGCATTTATTTGAAAACTCCAGTTTCACATTTCTGCCAATTATTATCTCAAAAGCTGCAAATATTCCCCAGGTGAATATCCATCTGTGGATAGGGAAACAGAGGTAAAATTTTAGCTTAATGGCCTTTCTCAAATCTCTCAGCCTGCACTGGATTACATTTTGGGAAAGTCTGTTTAACTCATTTCATATCATTCCATTTCCTGCAAACCTGCACAGGTAATTATCCAATCGAAAGTATTAGATTTATCTCTTTGGGGAGTTTGAGTGTTGTCAGTAAATCTGGCAAAGGCATACCAAGTAGTTTTGCTGTTGGGAGGAGCAGAGGGTCCAAACTGGGATAAGGTCGAGTCTTGTCACAGGACTTTTCAAGCGAAGATCAGTGAGTATTAAATGGACTCACTCTCCTTTCGAGTGACCAAATGTTCAAGACTACAGATGGCAATGATAATGATGTTTTACATCTATAGGCCAAATCTTACTCACTATTACAGATCAGGTGAGCGGGGTAGATGATGATCCTTATGCAAACCTGAGACAGTGAGAGAATTAATCCCATGCTGTTGGTCTCACTTTTCTCATACCTAGTTATTCAGCGGACTGAGCTAACCGACTTCCATTCATTGCAGTGCTAAACCAAGCAGCTCAGTGTATTTACAATACATAATATTTCATGTAGAATGAGCTGCAACATCTATCTTCGTCAGCAGCTCTTCTTATACGTAGCATTTTCAGATGCAGGTACTATGCAATTTCTTTCCGATGAATGTTATCCACTTCGAGAGTATGTCCCTTTTGCCTCGCCATCCAGGCAGCCCAGAATCTCTGTCCTTGTTAAATTCACTCCCTGTGTGTCTGCACACGAGTTTTGAAATATAATGGAATCAGCTCCTAAAATGTTTTTATTTCTGAAAATTCATCTCCGATTTCAATAATTCTCAGAATACAAATAAATCTGCTCCAAACGTCTTCATCATTCCCCGTACGTTGTGAAGCTCCAACCTCTACTTTCGACTCGCCTAAACGAAGGAATTTCCCTCAGATTTGTTCTTACTAACGTCACATCAGCTGGATAACCCCCCTTCAGACACTGCTAAGTCTTTCCTGATTTCTCCCGCATGATTCTCTATCTATCTCACCGTCCCGTTAAATCTGCTGTTTACTTTTCTAGTGGTGTTATCTCAAAATAAGCTTCATGACTGTCCTTTCTATTGACTTTGTATCAAGTGAACTCTGACCGTGTCCTTCCTAACGTCTTTATATTCTAGTAAACTCTACCGTGTCTTTCACCATGTCTTTATATCCCAGTAAATTTCAACCCGAGAAAGGATGCTGAGTCCAATGCAACGCACGAAAACTCACCACTAAGCTGTGCAATCTTATTACCAACACAGGAAAGATGGAAGCAATTTCAATTACAGCTGAATCGATTGCCTGCAGCAGCATCGGGGCATATACGTGATTGTTGTTCTTATATTTATTTCTTCTCTACGTGTGCTGAAGTAACACGGTGAGGAATCAATTGCTGTTGTCAGACATACATGTAGGGATGTATTAAATACTGAAGTTGCAAGACCAGAGCAGTTTTTATTAACATAGGCCATTCACTGTTCGAATATCAGGCTCACGATTTTGACAGAGAACGAATTTGAGCCAAAGTTGAGCACGGGCGTTTACCCCATGATGTAACACGAGTTTCTGTGGTTGCTTTGTTGTTCACATCATTTGTGTGATTTGCATCATTGAGGATTTTGAAGTTGTCCTCTCTATATAAAATACCCGTGTGTTTTCACCATTATACAAAAGATGCAGTACAATAACAGCCGATACTGATTCAGTCTACTTACCCAGATATTGACCCCGAGAAACAGCACTGTGCCCTCTCCTCGAGTCTGGAAAACAACTTCGTCACAGATAATGTTACATTCCCGCTCTCATGGCTCTTTTCATCCCATCGCTTTCTGTTTTTCATGGAATCCGATTCAATCGATCTTGTCACTGTCATTTCTTCCCATGTTGTCAGATCTTGTGAACAGAATATCACAGTGGTAGTGCCCTGGGCCCATAGCCCAGAAGTCAGACCACACTTAGGGAACAGTAGTCTGCTCTTGATCATTTTATGAACACCAGGGAGAAATATCTATGCTCTTCAAAATTTACTCATCTGTTTTAAGAAGTAAGATAAACAGTTCCTGGTTCCTCTTTTGTTACCACACAGACCAAGATTGTTAATGCTGGAATCAGTCGAGAATGTCCGCTCTCTCACATCCAATTTATCCCCAGGCTGTGTTAAGATGATGGTCTGAATCGCTTCCTTCTCTTCTCTGTCACTCTGTGATGTGAGCTGTGAAATCTATGATCTGAGCTGGAGGCTACGTGGAAAAATGTATACACATCAATAACATTCCATGCTGATTCAGACAGCAGAAGCCTCCCTGTGACTTCGAGAAGCACAGACACTGTTCCCGAATAATGGGGTAAGATTTACTCTTTACTCGCTGTTCTGCATTTTCTATCTGTCTCAGTTGGCATTATTTGGACAAAGGTTCCCAAAAGGAGATGATTTCTTCTGCATGCACGGTATCCCTTTTCTAAACCTTTCCAGAATTTCCATACTTCCCGCTCCCATCAGACCCCTCCACCGCTCCACAAATCCGTGTTTGATAGGGAGCTGAAGACCGCTTTCAAACTGCTATCCATCAACACTGCGTGACAATGGAAGATGAGTTCGTCCAGTTATCAATAAAGACCACCCGTTTCCAGTAAAGCAGCTAGCTCAGCCTCCTGGGAGAAGCGAGTCAGAATGGAAACTCTGTGCTTCTTTCAATCTGAAACAGAAGAAATAGCCTTGGTTAACCAAAAAACTCACCAGATGTATGGTTACCACATATGGCGCCGTTCTGGCTCGTTTGTCTCAGAAGTGATATTGCATCAGACAGGTGACATATGTGTGAGCAGTCTTGAGTTCGCATTGCGGTTGAGCTTTCGAATTTTGCACACTTCCACATTTTTGACGGAGAAGAAATGATTTCGATGAGATCGGGGTCAGATAAAGTTTCCAAAGCTGGAAAACATACACAGGCAATTTGAAGAATCGCTTCTTCTCGGCCATTGCTGCTCTGAGAAATGGATTGTCTAACTTGAAATAATGCTGATCTTGCTAATGCGGATTTTGCTGAGCGCACGTCCTATATGTAGTAACCTGAATTCCTGAGTCTGGTCAAATTTTGCTTTACTCACGCTGTGATCTGCATGTCCTTGATGAGTATGATCTGCCTTTCCCAATCGCAAACAACGCTTTCCATGTACTTCGGTCCATGTGACAATCAGTCAATCAAAACACAGTCATTTCCTCATTGAATGGAGCCAGCAGAGCGAAGGTGGGCTGCATGGCCTCAGTCTGCAGCGTGATAGATTTTGTGATTCTGATTGAAATTGCAATTAAAACAGCAGAATCTGGGAAGTTACAGAGTAGTTATATTGACACAGCCGGGACACATCTGTGCCACAGTGTATCACACAATAACAGTGAAGATCTTTTGACGTCATTCTCGAAGGCAACAAAAACGTGAAGACTGCATGAAACTGCTGTGGTCAGCGCTAACAGAGCGGCCCAGAGGGATCTTGGTGGGCGCATAACCCAGAAATTAATGGATGAAAAGCATCCTCTGCTCGTTGACAATTCCAGCTTTCAGTCTGTGTACTGCCCCTGACAGTGTTTCGCTATAACAGTGCACCGTACTTCGCATTACATATTGATGAGCCTTCTGCGTCCTTACACTCAATGGCATCTGAAATAGATACACCCGCCAAATGTATACATTTGAGGAACACACGAAAGAAGTTATGGAAGATTTTTTTGCTGTTCTCTGTCGGCCTGTTATGACCTGATTCGCAAAGACACTTGCCTGAGCTGGGAATGCACTGGCGAAATTGAGAGAAATCAGTTGTGGCATGTACCATGCCCCTGATGCCTTGTAGTTATTCCCCATGCCGTGTCACATAGCAGGGTCTTCCGGTGAAATAACAGCCGTGACTGATATGTCGATCAGTATGTTGGAGACAGCATATCGACACAGACACAGTTCCCTATTATAAGAACATGCAGCACTGATAATGAATAACCACAGAGAGAAGCAAGTAATTGAGATTTGCGTGGACTCGATGGGCTGAATGGCTTCTGTCGGCACGTGAATGACGTCATACGTCTCTGCCATCCCTCTGCCTGTCTCTGTGACAGAGTGGCTGAGGGAGAAAGAATAGCTCGTTTTTAATCCTCCCTTCCGCTTTGGACTGCCTGCAGCCCTGCAGCTTCTGGCTGAGCAGATGGTTCTCAGTGAGTGAAGGTTTCATTCAGAGTCACTTCATCTGGGACAGTTGGGACTCAGATGTTAACTGTTGCCCGATTGCAGCAAATAAATCGATGCCTCTGAAACAAAAGCCTTTCTGCAGGATTGTTCTGCGAAGATTGATTCTGAACATCAATTGGGCAGCACAAAAATGTACTTGTTTGAATTTTACTGAGGGACGACAGTCCACAGCCCAATTCTCTCTTTCCCACCAGTTCAGTATCTTTCACTCTCTCTCAAATAAATGATATTTGGAGGAAGTTCACAATCAAAGATGTTAAGTTCCAGCGGCGCCCTTGCACCTGGCTGTGCCCGTGACAGGAAGCTTCAGAGCATATTCACACTTACATCCACTCATAATGCCTGCAAGCAGAGGGAAATGGCTGAATACTCTGCCAATAGAGGCAGCTCAGCCCACGGGAATGGGATAAACAGCACCATCTTGCGTGGGGACATTCTGCAGATCAGACACAGTGCACTTTATCATTCAGATCATACCAGATCGGTCACTCGTATCTGTGCCAACTCGGGAGTTGCAAAAGATTGGTGAAAGTGGAAGGTGAATTTGTTCACGTTTCAAGTGTTACCGTGAAGCAGGAAGCAGAAGAGGACACACCGTGAAGCGATTGAGATCTGATTACAGGAGCAGCAAATAAGTTTTACTGCGTAGAGGAGAGCTTTGAAGCATTGAATTCTGGTTAATGGGACGATCATGCTTTCACTCGGCCACGCTGCTAAAGAACAAACTATGTCAGTGTCTCTCAGCATGGTGATGTCACAGGCCAATGTCGCCATTAAACTGCAGGAAATTTCTTTTTCCAATGTGAGGGCAGTCCATATGTAAAGTAACTTATGTATCCAATCCTTTCACATAAAAAATTCCATTGCACCTCAGTGTGCTGTATTGTCTCCTTTCCACTTTACCTGTGATTGTGCCTGCAGTGAAGGTGCTGTGCTTTTTCTGTGTGTCTTTGTCAATCTGGGTGATGTGGGGCAGTTGTTTTGGCCCATCTTCTGACAGGAGTTTCCACTTCACTTCAGCCCGCCCGAACTTCGCTGTCTGATACCATTCCTGTTGTTTGGGCATTAAGCGCTCATTTCAGATCCAGCCTGCCCTCACCCAAAATAAATGCAAAACTCAGTCACACTGTGATCACTGCAATCGAGGGATATCTTCACGCCAAGGTCATTGATAATTCCGAGGATAAGGTCAGGACTGCAGATGCTGGAGATCAGAGTTGGCAGTGTTACGCTGGAAAAGCACAGCAGATCAGGTAGCATCCGAGGAGCAGGAGAATTCAGGTTTCAGGCTTAAGCCCTTCATCCGGAATAAGGCCTGTGAGTCGGGGCTGAGAGATAAATGGAAGTGGTGTGGGGTTGAGGGGAAATAGCTGGAAAGTAATAGAAGGATGAATAGGAGGGAGAAGATAATAGGTCAGAAGTGGCAGTGATGGAATGGGTCGAGAGGGCGGTGGTGAGTTGAAGGCTTGTGCTTGGGGGAGGGGAAATGAGGACACATTTATCCCGTGTGCTGTTAGGGTCCCAAGCCGGAATGTGTGGAGTTCCTCCTCCAGGCGTTGGGCGATAACGGTTTGGCAGTGGAGGAGGTCCAGGTCCTGCATGTCTTTGACGGGATAGGAGGGAGAGTTGAAGTGTTCAGCCATGGGACGGTGAAGTTGGTGGGTGAGGGTGTCCCAGAGATGTTCTCTGAAATGATCTGCAGGAAGGTGTCCTGTCTCCCTGATGTAGAAGAGACCACACTGGGCGCAACTGATGCAGTAGATGGTTTTGGTAGCAGTACAGGTGAATTTCTAACGGATGTGGAATGATCACTTCGGGAATTTTTTGGAGATGAGCGGAGTGATATGGGTGCGAGTTTCACTCCTCCTTTGGTGGCAGTGAAAGGTGCCAGGAAAGGGTTGTGGGCTGGTGGGGGGAAGTATGGACATGAAGAAGGGTTCGTGGAGGGAATAGTCTTTTCGGAATGCTGGCAGGGCTGGGTAGCGAAATATATCGCTGGTGGTGGTGTCTGTTTGGAGGTTGCATCAGTGACAGGATATGATGCGTTTTCTGCGGAGGTTGGTTAGGTGAAAGGTGAGCACCAGGAGGTTCTATCCTTGTTGCGTTGAGAGGCGTGGGGTTCAAGGATGGTGGTGTGTGAAGTGGAGGAGATGCACTGGAGGGTGTTGTCAACCACGTGGGAAGGCAAGTTATGATCGTGGAAGAAGGAGACCAACTGGGTCTTTCTGAGGTTTAATTGGCCATCCTGCGAACGGATGTGGTGGAGGCAGAAGAATTGGGATTAAGGAATGGAGGTTTTACACGAGATAGGGTTGGTGGAGATGTAGTCGATACCTGTGGGAGTCGGTGGGCTTGTAGTATATGTTTTTAAATAGTCAGTCACCAGAGACGGTGATGGAGAGGTCCAGGAAGGTGAGCGAAGTTGCCAAGATGATCCTGGTAAATTTGAGGTCTGGGCGGAAGGTGTTGGTAAATTTAGTGAGCTATTCATGTTCCTCCTTGGAGCACCAAGTGGCGCCAATACATTCATCAATATAGCGGAGGAGCAGGTGAAGGATAGTGTCTGTGTAACTGCGAAAGATGGACAGTTTCGCGTATCTGACAAACAGGCAGGCATAGCTAGATCCTATGCGGGTGCCCATGGCTACCAATTTCGATGGAGGAAGTGGGAAGATTAGAAAGAGAAGTTGTTGATCGTGAGGAGTGGTTCAGCCAGGTGGATGAGGATGTCCGTGGAAAGGTACTGGTTAGGATGGTGTGCCGTTACGAAATGGAAGGCTTGCAGACTTCTGTCACCCCAGATGGATTTGTACAGGGACTGGATGTCCATGGTGAAGATGACGCCTTGGGAGCCAGGGAAACGAAATTCGTGGAGGAGGTGAAGTGCATAAGGGTGTCACGAATATAAGTGGGCATTTCCTGGACTGGGGAGATAGGATTGTGTCGAGGTAGGAAGAGATGATTCGGATGGGACAGGCGCAGGCTGAGACAATAGGTCGACTGGGGCAGGCAGGTTTGTGAATCATTTGGAAGGAGGTAAATTCGGGGAGTGCACGGTTCACGGACAATGAGGTTGGAGGTTGTGGATGGAGATGCCTAGAGGTGATGAGATTGTGGAGAGTCTGGGAGATGATGATTTGGTGATGGGAGGAGAGGTCGTGATCGGGGTCAATAGGAGGAGGTGCCTGCGGGTTGTCACTTGGCTTCAGCTTTGTCCCTCAGCCCGACTCACAAGCCGAATTCCTGATGAATGGCTTATTCCTATCTTGTACATTCTCCTGCTCCTCGGATGTTGCCTGAGGAAAAACCTGCTGTGTTTTTCCAGTACAACACTCTTGAACCCCACGCCTCTCAAACGCAATAAGGACAGAACCTGTGGCCGTTCCATCATTTATTACTACTGTCTCATTTCACACTATCAGCTCCATGATGTCTGTTTGATTCTCGAGAGCACTGTTCTCAAGAACTGTGACAAAATCTGCCAAACTGAAACAAAAACAGAAATTGATGTAAAATCA
The DNA here is from genome assembly GCF_037043375.1 of Chiloscyllium plagiosum. NCBI lineage: Eukaryota > Metazoa > Chordata > Chondrichthyes > Orectolobiformes > Hemiscylliidae > Chiloscyllium > Chiloscyllium plagiosum. Next base: position 67,670,235 of record NW_028270184.1, on the reverse strand, counting down.
CAGGTGAGCTAGCAACATCTGTGCAGATGAATCACAGTTAACGTTTCACATTCACTGGGTCCATCTCTCCACAGATGCTGCAAGACGTCCTGAAATTTTCCAGCAACGTCTGTTTTTGTTTGATTTTCAACATCGGCAATTTTTTCGTTTTTGTTTTCTTATTTTCTGCCAATATGATTTGGCTAAAGATTACGTTACATGTTTTAAATATGACTGCGATGGAACGGCCAGATTCCACCACCCCGCGACTTTTTTTTGGTTCACGTGACCAATGCCTTTCCACTTGTTCACCGCACCCTACAGCTGGCACTGCATATAAATTGAGAAAATCGTGGCATTCTCTCGGATTGTAATCAGGAGCGAGATTGATTGAAATTGTTGAAAACGTAAGATAAACTGAGAAAATACGGGATATTAAACGGGAAACTGAAAGGGAAAGTGAGAACAGCGAATGACAATGTTTTGACAAAATTGAAATGGAATTGCTCAAGATACAGAAAGTGCCTTCATCCACAATCATACCATAATGTGGAATGTACTGTTTGGGACAACCAATGCAAGCAGATTGCAAAATTTTAGTTTTAAAATCTTGCTGCAACTGTTTTGGTTTTAATGAACGCACACACAGGATTCAGTGCTTTAATGATCCGCTAAACTGAAGAAGGAAATTCTTGCCTTTGATGACACGTTGCGAATGTTCATTGATTTATCCCAATAATGGCAGGACTGTCCTCTGGAAGCATATGAGTAAAATCATTCAATGTTCCATGAGTTTCGAATGAGTGGTGAAGGGAATGTCTCCATTCACAAATTAATCATTCAGTAGAATTCAATACAGGGATCCAGGAAATGATGAAAAAAATGAACAAGAAACGAACATACGATACACAATAGCTACGGCAATTACGATGTGAAAACTGTTGATTTCAGATCCACGGTGGCCTTTGGTGATGGCATTTACTGTCCAGAATCATTCTGCACTGGAATGACTGGAGACACACTATGAAGTATTTGAACTTCAGTCACCTTTAGAAATATCTGAGAATCACTCAGTGCACGGGGAGTTAGAGATGTTGACCTTACAAACGTTTCGAACATTTCGTGGAAGAATAAAGGGAATGATAGATAATTTTAGTCTCCATGGAGACGATGTTCATGAACTGGATAGATAATACTTTACCTCATTGGAGTTTATGCATAGAGACGTCATATTTAAAAAAGCAGAATTAATAGTGTAACTGTAAAATCTGTAGGTCACCCTCAGTGGGAGCATTGTGTGTAATCCTCATTCTCCACCAAAAACATGTAAAGAGATTAGAAAGGGCACAGACGCTGTTTCCTGGATGGCAAGGTATGAGAAAGCCAAGTGTCGTTGTTTACTGAGACATAAAAATATCAGAAAAGATACAAACGGGTTGATAGAAAGAATGAAGGAGTTTATTCACGAGATTTGGAAATGGTGGAGAAGAAATACGCAAGTTTGAAGTAAACAAATGAGATTTTCACATAACGCGAGGTTTGAATGACTAAATCGGGGAAATGCCCTAATTCGAGTGAATCAATAATTTTGGTTAGAGCTTCAAAACCATTAGTGAATCGTTAAGAAAAGTTTGGATGAGAGGTTTGTCCACTCAATAGAGTTAGCTAAATCGTGAACGACTTTCGAGAAATAAAGCGTCGAAGCTCATTTCACAGTGTTTTAAAAGATACACGAACAAACATATGAGGAGGGAATTTACCATTGAGAGAAAGTCAATTTGGTTGCGTAACAATTACGAATTTGGTTGACTTCAGACGCAAAGACCTTTCATGAACACGTACAACTGATTAAGATTGAGTATAAAAAGTTCATGGATTGGTAAGGTGTGACGTATTATTCAAGGTGAAACTCTGCAAATGGAGCTGATGTCCTAAAATTATTGCAAATAGATATTATATCGTAATGAGTAGGAATTGAATCGTCACTTGGAGACGCAACACCTACTTTAAAGATTTGACCACAGTCACATGATGTTATGTATATTTCGTACATTCTTAACTCCACCCAAGGAATCCACCAAGAAGACTATGTCCTTTTGTGTTGTTTACCCTCTGTACCTCTCTGCAGCACACTATTGAAGTTAAAATATGCTCAGAACAAAATTCAATTCAACACAATGTTCAAACGGTCCTATGTGATTTTCTTTTATCATTGCAATGACCTTTGTGAGTTTGTAACAAACTGCGTAACATGAAACCATTTCAACATCTGTTTTCCCGGAATTTAACTCAGTTCACATGGAAAACGTTATCCAACGGCTGAAAAATCACCTTTGGCTCTCTTTCCACACGTATCTCTCCACGTTTTAGATACTTGCAATATGTTTGTTGATCAAGGAGTTATTATCCAGAAAAGGTCGTTTCTCAATCCACAAACACGAGTCTTTTCCCATAAACGTGGCTTTACTCAATATCAACTTCTATCTGTACCCCTCAAGACGACGACAAACTGTAGCTGGTCCATGTGAAGCTCAAACTTAAAACTTCGGCACAGCACAGCCCACTATACTGGAGCAGAGATACCGTGCACTGGTCACCTGCAGCAGAGGAGCAACACGTTAATGCTTACCTCTGCATTCCTGGTTGTACCTGAACGTTTGGCAAACCGAGTTTCTCTGATTCCATGGCTAGTAACAGCGATTATACAATCATCTTCACCAGTAGTTCTGGCCCCGAGTGTGGAAAGTGGTGAGCTACTTATTCCAAAGATCGGTAGATTATTGACATATACAATTTCAACATTTGCCTTCACTAACAAATGAACGTTTCATTTTGTTATAAATATAATAGACAATAGACAATAGGTGCAGGAGGAGGCCATTCTGCCCTTCGAGCCAGCACTACCATTCATTATGATCATGGCTGATCATCCTCAATCAGTATCCTGTTCCTGCCTTATCCCTATAACCCTTGATTCCACTATCGTTATGAGCTCTATCCAACTATTTCTTGAAAGAACACCCCCTGTTTTCTCTGGTTCTTCATTCCATTAAATTCAAATCTTCACAGAATTCAGCAGACCTTGTTACACAGTTTTTTCTTCATTTTTTGTGCAGATCACTGTGAGCAGAGTGGGAATGCGCTTGCCACACAACCCAGAGGTCAGACCATCGCCTTGGAACCGTACTGTACTATTTATCATCTCACCAACACGAGGGAGAAATATCTGCTGTGCTGCATAATTTACGCAATTCACTTATTAATAACTTCATATGCTAGCCGGCATATGTGACGAGGTGGCCGAGAGGTTAAGGCGATGGACTGCTAATCTATTGTGCTCTGCACGCATGGGTTCGAATCCCACTCTCGTCGTTGTTTTTAATTACCCTTCCTCAACAGTCTTCTGCGAAAAGAAGGTCCACAGATCCAGAACTGTCTTAGAGAATAAATGCTTCTTCATCTCTGATTTAATTATGGGATCCGAATTCTAATGGGAAGTTAAAAAAATCACACAACACCAGGTCATAGTCCAACAGGTTTAATGGAAGCAATAGCTTTTGGAGAGCTGCTCCTTCATCAGGTGACCGTGGAGTACACAGTGGTAAGATACAGAATTTATAGCCAAACGTTACAGTGTAATGTCACTGAAACTAAACTTTGAAAAATACCTTGATTTTTTGTTAAATCTTACATCTGTTAGAATGACTATGTTAGGTTCACTTCTTTCTTATGTAAATCGAAAAACTTTCTTTTAACAGTTACATTCTCAGGTGAACTTTACCAATTAGTGTCATCACAGATAATATGTTGACAGTGTTAGTCCCTGTGTGCTGCGTCTGTGCCATAATGTTTAGACTGACGCTAATCTAAAAAAAAACAACATGCTGCAGGCAAGGTACATTGAGACATGGTACATTGGTGAAACCGAGCAGAGGAGACAGCAACGGAATGGGTACTGCACATCAATCAACAGACAGGCATGCCCCTTCCCAGTTGGAGAGCACTTCAGTGGTCCAGGACATTCGACCTCAGACCTTCGGATGACAATCCTCCAGGGCGGGCTTCGGCACAAGTAACAGCTAAAAGTGCCAACGCAGCGGCTGATAGCTAAATTCAGTACTGAAAATGTGTTGCTGGAAAAGCGCAGCAGTTTAGGCAGCATCCAGGGAACAGGAGAATCGATGTTTCGGGCAGAAGCCCTTCTTCAGGAATGAGGAAAGTTTGTCCAGCAACCGTCGTGTTGTTGTGGTCTGGCGATGGAGGAGTCCAAAGACCTGCATATCCTTGGTGGAGTGGGAGGGGGAGTTAAAGTGTTGAGCCACAGGGTGGTTGGGTTGGTTGGTCCGGGTGTCCCAGAGGTGTTCTCTGAAACGCTCCGCCAGTAGGCGGCCTGTCTCGCCAATATAGAGGAGGCCACATCGGGTGTAGAGGATGTGGAATGCTTGGAACTTTTCTTGATGACTTTGTTTTTACCTATTTTGTTCAGTTGAAAAATGACAGTTTTTGAGTTTTTTAGAGCAAGGCGAATGGCCTTTCAACCTATTATATCAGTATGAGTCATCAAACATCTGGCTTGTAAACACAGTTTCCAGCACGTGACTCACCGCCTGTTGTGTTCTAACATTTCAAGTCTTTAGTTAAATTGTTATTCAATTTCGTAAGGGCTTAAGTGGAACAAAAACATCTCTGTGAACTGACAGTTCTGAAAGACACTATTTCTCAGAGTCGTTTGTCAGTTTCCCTCATGATGCTGCGGAAAATGTTTCTGCACTCACATCTGAATTGGTTTGCCCTGTTTCTTCTTCAACTTCCTCCTTCTTTCTATTAAATGATTTAGATTCCAATACAGACACAAGGTGCAGGCGGCGGAAGTCAAGTGTTTGTACTTTCACTGACACTCTGTCTCGCCGGGATCTGCAGTCCTTCCTCACGCTAATTCAGACAGCACTGTCCTTCCTGTGACATGTCCCGTGGAGAATGGAAGGACAGGCATTAATAACCCGCATTTGGAAATGGAGCGACAGTTTTAAAACATTTACAATGCCCCAGCGAGTAATTGAGCTCCTATCTCCCGCATAACATACGGTGACACTAACCACTATACTCCCGAGGACAACAGTTTCAAAGGAGACTCTTCAGCCCGTTGTGGTTGCATTTGTAAAAAACAACTGCTTACCGACCCGAATCGTTTAGTCCATAGCCTTACCGGTATTGGCAGAACATATTCACATCTGAATATTCCTTCAGGTTATAAGGTTTGCTGCCTCTCTGACCCTTATACACAGTGTGTTCCAAATTCGAACACCTGCTGGTCTATACCGCTTTTATACACATCTACTTAAACCTTTCTGTCTCTCTCATTAAATTTCTGGCCCCCTGTGATCGTTCTTTCCACCGATGGGAAACGCTTCTTTCAGTCTACCTTATCCATACCCCTCACAAACTCCTCTGCACGGTGACAAACAACCCCAGTTTGTCCTGTCTCCCTTCATGACTGAAACTCTTCTGCCTAGACTCTGTCCGAGTGAATCTCTCCTGCAATTTTCCCAGTGCGATCACATCCCTGGACAATTCTAGCAATGAGCCGAATGAACGTATTTCCATTCTGTACCAGCATCGGGGGTGGCTCTGCAGCATTTATTGCCTTCCGGTTTGGGGTCACGTGGACGCCAGACCAGATAAGGACAGTAGTTTCCTTCCCTTCAGGACGTCAGTGGAACAGATGGGTTTTTCAGACAAAGTAATCTTAATTCTAGGCATTTATTGTATTCACATACTACTATCGTCGTGGTGTGTAGGGAATCCAACCCGTAAGCCCAGAATATTACCTGACTTTGCTATGTCAACAATCCAGCGATAATATCACGAGGCTATCGCAGAAAGCCCTCATGGGGGGTCTTTTCCAACAGAGTCTTTTTTCCCCAGTTATTCCCTGTTGCCCTTTTCTTGATCATCACGCTCCAATAATCTCTGCTCCATGTCAGTAAAAGCTGCTAAAAGAGAATTGATCTCACAGCCACGATATCTAAACGGATCGAATGATTTGAAGGTGCCAATGAAGAGATTGGCGCATGGTCACCCAGCAACAGTGAGTGCAACGGAACAGACTGGATGGTATCAACCTGAAAATGTATGTTAGATTGTGCAATGCCTCAGTCAAATGGGATGAGGGACGGAAAAGAGAGCAAGGAGAGTGCGAGGGAGAGACATCTTCGAGAACTTTTGGGTTTAAATCCTGATACATTAAACGCAGAAATATCAGAGAACAAAATTCGATGGAAAACAGATCATCACCTCGGAGAATATAATCTTGTAAAAAACGATTAATTTCTGACCGTGTTTCACCAAAAGTAAAACTTGGAGAGAACTGACCGCCATGATGTGGATTCGAGCCGGGGTCGCTGCAATCACAACGCAGAATACGATCGACTGAACGGTTACAGCATTCCACAGACCACGCTTGCAAACTGCTACCAGCATGATAGCAGAGGAAATGTCAGGAAGAATGTACAATATCAGGAATTAGCGACAGGCATGTGGGAACGCAGAATGAACCGAATCTTTAACTTTAGCATCCGCAGAGACTGTGGAGATTCCATGAATGAGAGTATTGGAGAATGGGATTAATGAAACTCTCCAAACTCTTGGGACAATGCAGAATATTGTTGAATCGAATGCTTCAATAGCATTACAGTTTAGCATCACTTTGCCCACACAAGACAGTACCAACTGCTACATGCAATCACACATAATCCCAGTTCCAGACCCAGAATCAGAGAAACTGTGTGAATCATGCACGAAGATCCAATTGGAAATTGGGATGGAATGACAGGAGAGAGGCGCATGTATTTCCGAGGTTGGGACAGCTCCTGGTCAAAAGCGGGGCGGAAGGGCATACTTGCCCCAATTTATAATATTATGACAATAAACTGTACATGTTGCTGAGACAGCCGATTGGCGCATCTAAAGCGTGTGGAGACTTAAACTTTGGGATGGCAAGGTTCGAATTTTCATTTTCCTGTTTGGATCAGCAGTTTTGACATTGGCCTCTGCTTTTGCTCGCATCAGCTCAGAATCACCTTCTTGTTCCCAATAAATACTCCACCCTGGAGAAGGTGGTGTTGTGGTTATATAAAAAGCTAGTCATCCTTGGGGACTCACACACGGAACTGGTAATGTCAAAGTTCGACGAATAAAACCTGGAATGGAAGCCTGACCTCAGGAACAGAGACCATGCCTTTAATTTCCTGCAATCCCATTCATGTACGTCGCTTATACAGGGGATGCTAACATCTTTATCCAATCCTGCCTAATTGTGACTCCAGGATCTGAACAACATAGCTGACCCTTAATCCGAGAATGATGACAGTGTGGGAAAGCAGGCCATTCGGCCCTTCCAGTAACACCATCCCTCCGAAGCACATCCTAATAGACCCAGACTCCATACCTATTACGTTTCCCTTCATTTCCCATGGCTGATTCCAGTAATCTGCACACCTTCAGACTGTGGGAGGAAACTCACACAAGCAAAGAGAGAATGTGCAAACTGCACACAGTCACACGAGACTGGGATCGAATCCATGTCTCTCATGCAGCGAGACAGCAGCGAATCAGGATGGACAACAAATGCTGTCCTGACCAGCGACATCCACACCCTGTGGGTATATCAGGAAGAATAAAAACACATTCACAACATAGACAACTGGTCTTGCGTCTGCGTGGACATGGTTTGAACCAATCGGTCATCCTGGGTAGATAAAAGGACACCGATATCACAGAGAAACCAGATGCGGGATTCAATTACCTGCTGAAGTGGAAACTCATCTACTCAGTCAAGCTGGGGACAGACTATTCAACAATCCCGTATATGGGACGGGCTCAATGAGCAGAAGAACCTCCAGAGTAACCAGCAAGATTAGATATCACAGAAGGAGATCAATTAAACGTCAACACTGCTGTTAATCCAAACCAGCTGCCAGTTTCATCGCGTCAAAGTCAGAGACTCACACAGCATGAAAACAGGCCTTTCACTCCTACCAGCTCATACTGCATATAATGACAAACTAAACGAGTCGCATGTGACGGCTCTTGTAACAATTGAGGGTTAATAATGCCCTTGTGATATTATTACTGCATTGTTAATGTGAATGTCCAGATATAATTCTGTGGGCACGGCTTCAAACTCTGGCATGGCAGATGCTGGAATTTTATTTAAACAGATAGCTGGAGTCTAATGATGATGTTGAATCAGTTGTTGTAGATCTGATTCACTAATGCCTGATAGGGAAGGAAACTGCCATACTTATTTGGTCTGGCTGGCATGTTTCTCCAGATCCATAATATCGTGGTTGATTCTGAACTTCCCTCTGGGCAATAAATAATGTACTCGGCATGAATGAATAGCTTTTGTTAATCCCACTGAAACTTTCCAATTCATTTATCGATCCAAATATCCTGTAAATATTGTAAATGTACTTTCATTCATCACTGCCTCAGGAAGTGAATTGCACACATAAACCATCCTCTTTTAAAAAAGCCTCTCATGTCTTATTTTAAATCCCTCTTTTCACTTTAAACATTTGCCATCTCGAGTTGAAGTGCCCCTCCTTGGAGAAAAGACAGTTACAGTTAACTCTAGCCGAACTGTCAATAATTTCTAAATGTCTATCAGGTCGCCTTTCAAACTCCTGGAAATATTCTCAGCCTATCCAGCCTTTCGTTATAACACAAACCTTCCCCACTAGCCATACGCTGGTGTACCTGTTCTAAACCTACTCCAGCTGAATAATTTCCGTGCTATTACTGGGCGACAAGAACTGGACAAAGTATACCAGAAGAGACATCACCGAATGTCCTATTCAACTTCAACATAACGTACCAACTCCTATACTCAAAGGACTGAGCAACAAAGGCAAGATGACATTTCTTTAACCATTCTGTCTATATATGAAGCAAATTAAAATGAATTATTGCATTCGTGGCCTCCGTGTCCCACAACACGATGCAACGCCCGATCATTAATTGTATAAGCCCTACTCTTATCTGATGTAGCAAAATGCAATACCTTCCATTAATCCAGATTGAACTCCATGTGACATTTTTCAGCCCAAAGACATATTGGAATAATATCCTTCTGGAATCTTAGATCACCTTCTTTGCAGTCTCCAATTCTGCTGTCCTCTGCAAGCTTATGAACCATGGCTTCTATGAGTTCTATTGTTTTCTCATATAGGTCAACAATTTTTAATTATTTGTCGTGGCCATCATTTAACAGTTTGCAAATCATGTAACAATTAGTCATGTAGTTAACCATGAGGAAGAAAGCCATAGACTGCAGGGAGATTGGAAACAATTGGCAAGAAAATGTGCTGAAATTAATTTAATCCAGTGAAGGGGTGATAATGAATTTGGGGAGGAACAATGATAAAGGTGTGACTGTTAAAAGTGAAATTGGAGTAGGCATTCACGAATTTTTTAAGGTGTTTGTGCAAGGGATCAAGTGGTTTCGCGGGGTAAAAGATGCTTTCTGTTCTTGACAGCAGGTGGAATATAAGAGCAGGGAAATGATGCTGGAACTTTAGCAACTGCCTGTTCAGAGAAGAGTCAGAGGACCGGCCACAAGTCTTGTCATTGCGTTCATCATTTTTTTCTCGGAAGAATGATAAAATAGAAGATGGAGGGCGGCAAGAGACCACTTGGCCCATCAAGTCTGGATCAGCACTCAATCAGATCTTCGCTGACAATGTACCAAGTCAGCCTGGCACGTTCCTTGGAGGGGAACATACAGATGGAGGTCATTCGATGCATAAGTCCGTGAGACAACAGGAGCAGAAATTAAACCATTCAGCGCAGTGAGTCTGCTCTGTAATTAAATCATGGCAGATATCTTTCTAAACCCAATTCTCCTGCTTTCGCCTCATAATCCTTGATCCCCTTGACAACCACGCTGCCACATACCTCAGTCTTACATATAATAAAAGACCTGGCTTCCACAGCCTTATCTGACCATGAATTCCATACATTCACCACTTCCTACCTGAATTAGTGTCTCTTATTACTTTTCTCAAATGTCTTCTCTTTTCTCCAAGGCCGTGCCTCTCGGTTCTAGTCTCTACTAAAAATGGAAACACCTTCCCAGCATCCACTCTGTCCAGGCCATTCACGATTCTGTAAGTACCAATTAGATTGCCTCTCATCCTTCTAAACTTCGTGGGTATAGACCCAGAGTCCTCAAACGTTCCTCATGTGTCAAGCTTTTCATTCTGGGACCATAATCGTAAATCACCTCTGAACACACCCCAGGACCAGTGCATTCTTCCTGAAATTTGAGGACCAAACGTGCGCACAGTAATCCAGATGTGGTCTGACTAGACCCTTATAGAGCCTCGGAAGTGCATCCCCGCTTTTATATTCAAGTATTCCAAAAATAAATGTCATCTTTGCAATTATCTTCCTGACTACAGATTCAACCTGCCCTACATGTCCATATCCTTCTGCAGCATCCCCGCCTTCTCATGCTACCTGTCCTTCTGTCTTTGCATTGTCTGCAAATTGACACACATTGCCCTCAGGTATTTTATCTAGATCGCTAATGGAGAAAATGAAAAGTTGTGGTCCCAACACAGCCTTGAGGAACGCCACTTGTCACCAGCTGCCATCTTGAGAAGGATTATTTTATTCCTAATCACTGCATTTTGTCCTATGAGCGCACCTTGCCACTGACATCATGGGCCCTTATGTTATTCAGTAGCCTCCTGTGTGGCAAATATCAAAGGCCTTCATAAAGTCCAGATACATAACATCCATTGGCTCTCCTTTGTCTACCTTCGTTGTTACTTCTTCAAAGAGGAAATCTTCCAGATTTGTCAAGCATGTCTTCCCCTTGATGAAACCATGCTGATTTTGCGTTATTTTGACAGACACTTACAAGTATTCAAAAATTTCTTTCAACGCAATGAATTCCAGGACCTTATCCACAACCAAGATTCAGCTGATTGGTGTGTAATTTTCCAGCTTTTGTGTGGTTTCTTTTTAAAATGGGGTGTCACATTTGTGATTTTTTTTGGTCTTGTAGCACCCTTCCTGATTCTACCGATTCCTGAAAGTTCTCCACTAATGTATCCACTATTTCTTCAGTTGTCTACCTTAGAACTCTGGAGGGTACTCCATCTGATCCAGATGATTTATCCACCTTCAGGCCATTCAGTGTTTTTTGCACTTTCTCAATGATTGCCACTAGACTCACATCTGTTCCCCCATTCTCTTGTATGTTTGGGTATAACTCATGTCTTCCACTGTGAAGACTGGCACAGTTCCTCAAATATTTCCTTGTTCCCCACTACTATCTGTCAAGTGTAATTTTCCAGTGGCCTATTGTCCACTTCTACCTCTCTTTTGCGTTTATATGAATAAAGAAACAACTGCAGTCTTCATTTATATTAGTAGTTAGCTTACATTTAATCTTCTCCCTACTCATTTGTTTTGTTATTGCCCTTTGTGGGTCTTTGTGAGCTTCCCTATGCTCTGATTACCCACTGCCCTTCGCCACATTATATATTTTCTCTTTTGCTTTTATGCTATCGATGACTTCCTGAGTCAGTCATGGTTGCCTCAACCACCCTGCACCGTACCTCAATTTCCACAGGATGTGTGTCTGATGTGTCTACTAAATTACGCTCAGACAGTCCTGCCATTGCACTTCCACTTTCCTGCTTTCTTGCTAGGGTCCTTACTCACCAATTTCATCCAGCTTCTACCTCATGCCTCTGCAATTGCCTTTATTCAACTTTAGTACCGTTAATGGGCGGCACGGTGGCACAGTGTTAGCACCTGGGTTCAATTCCCGCCTCAGGCGACTGACTGTGTGGAATTTGCACATTCTCCCCGTGTCTGCGTGGGTTTCCTTCGGGTGCTCTGGTTTCCTCCCACAATCCAAAAAATGTGCAGGTCCGGTGAATTGGTCATGCTAAATTGCCCGTTGTGTTAGGTGAAGGGATAAATGTAGGGGAATGGGTCTGGGTGGGTTACGCTTCGGCGGGTTGGTGTGGACTTGTTGGGCGGAAGGGCCTGTTTCCACACTGTAAGTAATCTAATCTAATCCACTTCTGATTGTATATTCTCCCTCTCAAATTATAGGGTAAATTCAATCATATTATCATCACCGCTTCCCAAGGGTTCCTTCATCTTCAGCTTCTTTGTCACGTCTGCCTCATTGCACAACTCTAAATCCAGTATTGCCTGTTCCCTACTTGACTCCACCACAAGCTGCTCCAAAAATCCATCTCGTCGACATTTCACAATTGAATTGAATTGAATTTATTGTCACGTGTAGTGAAGCACAGTGAAAAGCTTTATCTTGCGATCAGTACAAACAGATCTCAGTGTTAAGTAGCATAGATGTATAAATAATATGTAAACATATACTGGGTTGGCCTTTGTGATTGTCCGGGGCGAGTTCACCACTCGCTGTAGACATCTCCGGTCTTGAATGGTACAGGTGCCATACCAGGTACTGATACATCCAGACATAATAATCTCAATGGCGCACCTATAAAAGTTGGCTAATGTATTCGCACTGGTGATTCAAGTGATCATCGATTTTTTTAAAAATTTCATCCACCTCTAGAAAGATACCATCATCAGACATATATCCATCTTCTTTCCCTGTCCACCATCCACAGGGACCATTCCCTGCAGGAAACTCTGTTGCACTCTGCCTTCACTCCCAACACCTGAACCAATTGGCCCCATGGAGCCTTCCCTCTGCATCGCTGATTTTGTGACACATAAATGCATAGAGCCCAAACACCCGAGCAAGATTAGGCTGTCCGGCTCTTCAAGCCTACTCCGCCGTTCAATGACATCATTGCTGATCTTTCTAAAGACTCAACTACGCTTACGCGCCCTCTCACTGTATCCCTTATTTCATTTGTTGTTCAAAAGAAGTATCGCTCTTAAAAAAAATTGTTGCACTAGCGTCAACTTCTTCGCTAGGCAAGGTATTCCATATATGAACATCTGTCTGTGTGAAGAAGGTCCTTCTGAACTCAGACCTCAATCTGCTCCCTCTAATCCTGTGGCTATGCCCTCCTGTCCGAATTTCACCCACAAGTGGAAGCATAATTTACAATTCTCTCTAATCTATTCTGTTCAATGTTTTATGTTTCAGTAAGATTGCCCCCTCATTTTTCTAAATTCCAAAGAAAATAATCCTAATGTATGCAGTCTCTCTTTATAGGCTAACCCCCTCAACTCCGGAATCAACCCAGTGAACCTTCTGTGCACCCCTTCCACCACCAGTGCCAGTACGTTCGTTCTCAAGTAAGGGGACCAAAAGTGCACACAGTACACCAAGGATAGCCTCACCAGCATCTTGTACAGCTGCAACATAACATCACTGTTTGAACCTTCAGGAGCCTACGTTACATCTGTCCAATTTCTATCGCGATGCCCTGCTATTTCTTCCTTGATAATACACTCAAGCATCTTCCCCACTGCAGAACTTAAGCTAACTGATCAATAATTCCCAATGTTTTATCCATCTCCATTTTTTAACAGTGGTGTCACACTAGCTGTTTTCCAATCTGCTGGGACTGCCACGCAGCCGAGTGATTTTGAAAATTGCCACTAGTGCACTTGCTGTTGCTCCCGCCATCTCCTTTAATACCCTGAGATGCATTCCCTCACGGCCAGGAGACTTGTCCATCCTCATCTCCATTAGCTTGCCTGACACTACCTCTTCTGTAATAATGTTTGTTTCCAGGTCCTCACCTACATTTGTCTCTTTGCCACTTACTGGCATGTTATTAGTATCCTCCACTGTGAAAACTGACACAAAATACCTGTTCAATGCCTTGGCCATTTCATCGCATCACAGAACTAAGTGCCCCTTCTCATCCTCAAAATTACCAACCTTTAGTTGGGCCACTCTTTTTTCTTTTTATATTTATATAGGAACTTTTGCTATCCGTCTTTGTATTCTTTACTAGTTATTTTTCCTCATCTTTAATATTTTAACAATCTTCCAGTTTCATGCTGTTCTTGGCCGTTTGGTATGCCTTCTCTTTCACTTTGATAGCCTCCCTTATTTCCTCAGACACGCAGGACAGATTATCCCTTTACTTACAGTCCTTCCTTTTCACTGGAATATACTTTTGCTGAGCAATTCCACAAAAACATCTTTGATGGAAGTCCTCCACTGCTCGATATCTGTCCCACCATATAACCTTTGTTTCCAGTCTACTTTAGCCAGGTGCTCTCTCGTTCTATTGTTGTGCCCCTGCACATGCACAGGACCCTGGTATTAAATTTTATCTTCACACTCCCCATCTGAATTCCAAGTTCTGCCATACTGTGATCACTCGTTCCAAGAGGATCCCTAACTATGAGATCATTAATTATTTCTGTTCCAATACGCAGGACCAGATCGAGGGTTGCTTAATCTCTCGTCGGTTCCATTGCATACTGTTCAAGGAAACTATCACGGTACACTCAACGAACACCTCCTGAAAGGTACTGTGACTGAGTTGCTTCGACTAAGCTACATGTAGACTAAAATCCCTAATGATAATAGCCGACCCATGTTTCCAGGCATTGCTGATTTCTTTGTTTATTGCCTTCACCAATGTGATGTTATTATTTACTGGCCTAGAGACTACACCTATCAGTGACTTTTTCTTCAGAGAATTTTTTCTTTCCACGGAAATTAATTCAAACTCATTCTCGATCGAACTTATAGCGTCTCTCCACACTGCCCTGGTGTTGGCCTTGGACAACAGAGAGACACCATTTTCTTTACACTGCTGTCTGACCTTCCAAGTAATCTCGTACTCCTGGATATTGAACTCGCAGTCGTGGCCATCCTTTTGACATGTCTCTCTAATGTCTACTGAATCATTTTCATTCGTGTTGATTTGTGCCATGAGCTCTTCAACCATGTTACAAATGCGACGAGCATTCAGGTGAAGTGCTTTTTGTTAGGTTTCTTGTCCTTTTGATTTCTGTAATAATATCTCCTTTTGCTTGTTGTCTCTCCTCACCTGTCCATTGACGTCTTCTCTCCTCAGTTTCCAATGGCCCAACACGCCCAACACATGAACTGCACTTTACGCAATCCACTCTACTGCAATCACTGTTCGCAATGTGGTTTCCACTATTTTGGGAAACAAAGTTTGGACTGGGTGACCACACTGCAGAACATCCAAGTTCTGTCTTCAAGAAGAGTTACAGCGAACCTCAGCACATGCTGGAAGCACACCACCTCAGTTTCTATTTGGGGAGTCCGCGGTCTTCCAGGCCCCATATCAATTTATTTTTTTAGAGCCCCAACTCTCCCATGTCCTATCCCCCTATCCCACACGCCAGGCCTTGTTGTCACATGACCTTCGATAACACTCTCCATATGGTTCGCCACGAACAGTCTCCATTAACAGCTATTCACCCTGCTAGCCAGATCATCATCTATTCCTTTGTCCAACTGTTCTTCTCTCTATTGAACTCTATCCGGATCTCTCGTTTACTCCTTTCCCTCTCCCAACCGCCACTATATCTTCTGCAGATAGACCAACATTTTCCAAGCTATGGTCAGTTCAGAGGAAGATGCACTGAGAGGTTCCTGATCAGTTTCATCTAGGGACTGAGACAATATTGGAGGTTTTGAGAGTCTTAAACGTGGACAAATCCCCAGCTCGGAGTACAGTTATATCTCACGTTGCTCTGTGAGAAAAAGGAGCAATTCTAGGAGTATGGACCAATGTTTCACATTCCTCTTTGGCCACAGGGAAGTTGGTCAAGGACTGAAGGACTACTAATGGGGTTCCACTTTTTACCAAGGCAGTTAGAAACAAACCAGGGAAATACAGTCAAGTGAGTATCACAGGAGTGGTCGGGAAACGTTCGTAGAAACATCTGAATGAGATAATTAATTCGGACTTGTCCAGGCAAGGTTTGATGAAGGAGTCAGCATGGTTTTGTCCGAGGAGGTGATGCTTAACAGATCTGTTTAAACGTTTTGGGGAAGTGATCAGATTTTTAAATGAGGGGAGTGAACATGTTGTACTGTATGTGGGTTTCAGCGAGATCCCACACGGGAGACTGACAACAGGGTAAAAACATAAGCAATTCACGGTCACGTGGTGTCAGAGAAATTCATTCCAATTGATCAGAGACCAGATACTACGCTGGCAAGCAGCTTGATTAAACACATTGATATTGTGGGAAAGAAATTGACCAGGCTGACACAGAACTGATTCTCCGCACTGATGGCCAGAATGTTCTAACCCAAGCAGTGGGTGCAGACAGTTTTCATAGGGGTACAACACAAAGGTGATAATTGTAAAGCAGTAACAGTACAGTGGTGAAAATTGTAAAGCGATTAAAACAAGAATAAACTGAATGGAATTTAAACAAACGTCTGGCAGTACGAATTCATTTGTAATTGACTCTGGATATTCCAGCCATCTCCTGGAATAGGTGAGAATGTCTTCTCGAGTATTTCCTGTCTCCACGAGTATGTGTAAATGTTCCTTTTCCTGGCTTTCAGTTCTGTCCATTGTTTTCCTCCTGGGATCAAAGTCTTCCGGGGTCTCTCAGTCTGCCTCTTTGTTTATGCGCCATCGGTTTATATGGGAAACGAGTTTGTGCTTAGGGTATTAGGACTGAAGTGATGATTGAGGCTAGGAGCTTACTGTGAAGGCTGTTTGAGAAGTTATTATCTGGTCTGGGAGTAGATTAGAATGTCTGGATTCTATATTCGCCTCTTTGGTCAAGACTGAGGCATTGTAGGTGTGTTCTGTGTGTGTTGGCAGGCATGATTCCTGTGTTTCACCGACATACTTCTGTGTTTTTTTATGTGGTTATGCTATGGGTGGGCAGTGTAGCAGATTTTCTCCCAAAGTTCGCCCTTCTTTTGTTAAGAGCATGTTGAAGAAGTGCAATGTAGACTGGACCGGGGAGGCTATCAGGTGGTGGAGATTTGATGTCAGAGAGGTAGTAGTCAGTGTCTGAATCTGATCGAGGGTAATTTGTGTCAGGGGAGGGTATCTCACTCCAGTGAACTTGTACAAGCTGGGTTGTGAGGAGGGCAGGGGTAACAGTGCTGTACAAAACCAGCAGTAGCACATACGGAGGCCCATAACCAGGATAACGGTACCCATAACTGCATTACGGGATATCAGATCCTCCAGAAGTTCAGTGCCCCGTGAGCAAAGCCATAAGGTTGCCCAGGTCCACATGTCTCAGTGGGACTCCGGTTCATTTGAGACAGCAGCAGCCTGTGGAAAGCGGTGTGTCAGGTCCGTAATATTTTCGCTGGGGTCAGGGATGTAGGTACAGCAGTCTGTGCCAATGAAGACGCTAGTGCCCCTTTTGTGGCCAGCTAGTATTCCGGGGCCATTCTGTTTTGTAGGGCGACAGTACGAATGGCGACAACATCTGCATTCAACTGGGCAAGCACTTCAGCCGTAGCATGTTATCTCCTCCAGCGTGGTAGCCAGCTGATGTGCCTCTATGTCGAGGCGCAGGGCTTCGTAAGTGGACACAAAAACGGTGGTGGGGGGCCATCTCGTCTCGGGCAGTGAGGGTGCGTTTTCTGTGGGAATAAGCTTCTGGAAGGGAGACGGCTTGGAGTGGTAATGGAGTGGTACCACATACCACATGCCAGCCCATGACAATGCCAGCCGGGGTATGCCTTGTGGTAGCAGACAAAATAAGTATCATTGTATGTTCTTAGGTGGTGGGTTTGGGATCCTGTCCAAATATTATTGAAAATGGAATTGTGGGCAGAGATGTTGTGGCCAAGTAAATCCAGGATGCTGCACTCTGCTACAGACCAGACTGCGGCAGGAGTCAAGACCAGTGAGTTAGTACATCAGCTCCACCCAGCCACCCATGCGGATGGCTGGCATCCTGTTAGGCACATGGTTTCTCTGCGTGAACTCCGTGCGGTGGTGTCAGTGATGGCCAAGGTTGGGTGTTCATGTAAGAGGTTCTGGGCTGCATAGAACCATCCTGTGAATTTGTCGAGGTGGTATCCTGCGGATTTCCAGTAGTCTGAGCTATTAGCCACATGAATGACCGGTCAGGTTAGCAGACTGAGCGTTGTGACCCCTGGGACCTGTCCAGTTTCAGCCACAATTCTGCCATCTCTGTGGTGTTAAAAGGAACTGCGCCGTGGGGAATGCCCCCGTGGGAATGTTCAGGTACATGGGCACAGACCCAGCAGCTGGTCTCGTTTACCTTTGGGCACAAATGTGGGTCATGTCAAGGAAAATGTTCACCCACGGCTCAAGGTGGATTAAGTGCCCTGTTCTGTGTGCCCTGTTACCGATCAGTGATGGTGGGCAGGTCAGACCAAGAGTGATGATCCCAATGGTTGTAGCGAGCAGCTGGATTCCTTTATGGTGTCTGGAACTTTATCCTGTTCTGCTTTGTTGTCCTTCTATGGAGGCGGACCCTCTTTCACTGGGTCGCATTCTGGTCTTCCTGAGAGCGTGACAGCTGTCGTGGTCGTGAGACAGACCAAGAGTGGTGCTTTCCATCTCGGGGAGAGAGAATTTTTCGGTAGGGACTGTCTCATTACATAGTGCCCAGTTTAAACGGGTGAAATGGTTCCTGCCGTGGTGTGGATACGACAGCTTTATTTTTGTTTGCTTTTTTTTGTACCCCCACACTATTGTCTAACTGCGGTAGTGCCTATTTTTTTCCTCAGCACCCATGTTGTGATGTGTGCAGGTTTGAGACACAGTGAAAGACACAAGGTGCACGAATCTTTATTTAGTTTCCACCAGCAGGAGGATAAGTAGCACTCAAGTACGTCACAGCTTTTAGCAAATCTTGGTTTACAGTGATCCTTCTACTAATGGCTTGAACGTAATCCAAGAGAGTTTCCTGTGTTAAGAGTAGCGCTCTGTCATTGGGTAGTTTTGGGGGTCCGGTGGCTATGGGCATGGATCGTTCCATTAGCACTTCAAATTGTGTAATTTCCGTCGTTAGGTTTCCCTGTCCACTTACTGTGTGAAGTACCAGTGGCCGGACGTCAGGCCAAACCAGTCCTGTGTCCCGAGTGATTTTGGGGAGGGTGGTTTTGAGTGTGCTGTTCATTCTCTCCACCATTCTTGATGACCGGGGGGTGGTACAGAATGTGGTATCTCCAGGGTATCCCAAGGGCGTCACAGTCAGCAGTAATGAGCTTCGCAGAGAAATGGGCACCATCCCCCGTATGTTTCTATGCGCCCTGGGATATAAAACTCTTCTAATAACGTCCTGCAGGATACACTTTACCACTGCTCTGGCGTCATTTTTTTTGATGGGAAATTACTCTACCCATTTTGAAAACATGTCGACAATAACTAGGACAAATTTTTATTCCTTCTTCTGAGGAACGTGGACAAGGTCAATTAGAAGGTGGGTGAATGGACCCTCAGGAACTGGCATGTAGTCACTTTTGGCCATCGGCTTCCCTGCATTTTTGGTAGAAAGATGAGGCACTGTGACAGCAGAGCGTGGGCAGCAGCAGCGTTCCCGCTGCATACCAGGAATGGCTGACAGCATCTTGCCTGTGTGCCCGATTCCGTGTACCACCAGGGCCAGTAAGTGCAGGTGGGCTTTCAGTTAAAAGATGCAGGGGTAGGTAAGAACCTGTAAGAACAATGATTGTATGGCACGAATGCGGGCCAATGCGGCCCTCTCTTCTGGCGTGGCGGCTTGCTGATCTGTTGGGACTGCATCGAGAGAGTCGGGGGACTCTGGCGGTTTAACCACCCTGGGGGTCTGCAGGGCATAAGTGGCCAGGGGTAGTGCAGATTCCTGGGTGGCTGCATCAGCTGAGGCATTTGCTTGGGTGACGGGATCGGTGGCAGAGTTATTGGCATCACATTTTATAATTGTGACAGCGGCAGATAGCAGAACTGCTTGTTGGATGTTGGCAATGAGTGCAGTATGTTGGAGTGGTCTGCCTGCTAAGCTGATGAACACCCTCTGTTTCCATATTGTGCCAAAGTCCGGAACGACTCCAAAGACACATCTGGAATCTGTGTAGATATTGGCTGTGCTACCCTGTGCCAGGAGGCAGGCTCTGGTGAGAGAAAAGAGCTCTGCCGCCTGTGTGGACACCCCATCTGGTAATGCAGCTGATTCGAGATGGTGATGGGAGTGCAGATGGCTTGGCCTGCTCACATGTATTTGTCTGATGGCCGGAAGGAAGAGCCGCTGGTGAAAAGAATCTGGTCCGGGTTGTCGCAGACCGGTCAGGACACCTGTTGAACTAGGCAAAAGTGAGGACTGCAGATGCTGGAGGTTAGAGTCAAGATGAGAGTGGTGCTGAAAAGCACAGCAGTTAAGACAGCATCAGAGAAGCAGGAAAATCTGGCAGGAGCCCTTTGTCAGGAATGCTAAACCAGGTCCAAGCAGTTGTGGTTGTCTGCAGAATCATGTTAGGTGTGCGGAATTAATGTGGCAGGGTTCAAAGCGAGTGCGCGGTGTAGGGAAAGGTATGCCTAGATCATAAAGCGACCTCATGACCAGTTCTCTGAGTTGGATTGCTGCTGAATTAAGCAGCAGGGAAAGTGACATTGAAACCAAAACAGTACACGGGTGATCTAGCATAATGGAGGTGGCCTTATCCACTGTTACGTGACTGCTTCCACCGTGAACAAACATGCGGCATGCTCGTAACTAAGCATTATATAAGGCAGCAGGGCGACGGAGATCCCCATGAAGCTGTGTTAAAATGCCAGACGCGAACCCTTCTGACTTGGTTACATAAAGATAGAAGGCCTGTGAGTAATCTGGGACTCCCAGAGCAGGAGTGGAGATTAGTTGTTGCTTCAGTTCAGTGAATGTCCGTTACTTTCGGGTGTCCACTTCACTTTGGCTGGCTGTTTAGGGGAAGCTGCCTCCCACAGTGGTTCATCAATAGCACAATGGACAGGAATCCAGGGCCTGCAGTAGTTTACCAGCCTCAGAAACACTTGCAGCTGCCTGGTTTTGGCAGGTAAGGGAATCTGGGCGATGACAGCCAATTGCTCCGTGGACAATGCTCTGAGGCCATAGGAAAGATTGCACCCCAGATATTAGACATTTTGCTGACACAACTGCATTTTCTTGATAGACACCCTATGTCTATCCTGTGCCAGACTGCAGAGCAAGGTCACCGTAAACTGCTTGCATGCAGTAGCGGAGGTGGAAGCCAATAGCAGGCCATCCGCAAATTGGAGGAAGGTGCTGTGGCCTGATAGGTGAAGGGTGGACAGGGTCAGGGAAACTGCAGTAGCATAAACTGTGGGGCTCTCCGAATACCCTGAGGGAAAACCGGTCAATGTATTTTGGCAACCGCCAGATGTAAAAACATAAAGTTTCAGGGGGCAACTTAATGGATAATGAGGCTGAGCACAGGTCGATTACAAGAATATCAACTGGAGGAGGCGGGGATACTGGTCAGGTTAGCATTTGAGTCCGGGACTAGTGGGAACGACAATGGCATTGACAGCTCGAAGATATTGCACAAAACACCATTTTCATGGTCTTCCAAGCTTGGGGATACTTAAGAAGGGAGTGTTGCATGGGCTGGTTGTGGGCACGAGGATTCCTTGTTGAAAAGGTGATTCAATAACTGGTTTGATTCCCAATACTGCTGTGGATGATACGCGTGTTGTGTTGATGGCAGGATTGCTCCCTGTCTGAGAGTAACTGCATGTGTTTGGAGGACAATAGCTGGCCTGCATGGTTCTATTGCTGTGCCCACAGTGATTATGGGAGATCAGCTAATAACAGTTGGCTCTCGGAGGAGGAGGCAGCATCTGTGCCCTGTTTTGTAAAAGTAGCTCGCCCTGTCCAATCAGTGTAAGCTCTACTAAGCGGTCTGTGTCTTGCCCAAAGGGTGTGAAATGTATTGTTGGTTGTGCGACATGCCCCATCATGGTTGTGAGATCTTTGAGGTGCCACGTATTCTTAATTATAAAGGGCCTTTGCAGGCCAGTGCGGCCTCCTCTGCGCTGAGTTGCACGTCTGTTGCAACACCCTGTGGTCTGACTACGTATCTGCCAGTCATGGTTAGTGGGAATTTGAGCTCTCGATGTGCTTCCATGAGTGGAGGATATGTTGATGCTGGTTCCGGGGGTGGAAGATGGACAATGAAATTGACAGACAAAACGGCCTGACAACAGCACCCACCAGAGAATGGGTGGAGGATGAAGGGGTAGTTGATATCGAGGAGCGGACAGGGTCAGGAAAGGCGAGGGTAGGTTCTGGTTGGCACAACCAGGCGCGTGAGCCATATACTAATCTGACAACTGACAGCAGGGCAATTCCAGACTGCTCTTGCAAACATCCTGGAGCCTTAGTGCACCGCCACTTCCCAGAAAGTGCTGAAAAGAGAGAAAGAAAGAACACAAAGAGAATGGGCCATAAAAAGTGAATTTCACCAACCACATTCTCGATTAGATTACCTTTCCCTTTCGCCGTTTCCAGGAGAGAAATGAAGGAAATGGGAGAAATTTAAGAACATATGACATCTAAATTCATTGGAATTATTTTCTCATTCGCCAAAACAGAAAATAATGGCGAGTCGAGTTACCGTAGAACTTTGTTTCACTACAGCGATGAAATAACAGTCTCTCTTCGGTTCCAGTGAAAACTCAACTTGTCTGGAACAAAACAGCAGTCGTAGAAATGCTTGAGGCTAAGATTTATCGTGTGGGCGGCGACCACGATCATGACAACATGGACACTTATCCCTTTGAGAGAGTCTGCACTCTCCAACACCGCAGTTAATTCTCCAAGTAGCAAACCCACCAAGTTCCGGGTTTACTGTTTGCTTTGAACACGGCACTTAAACACACTACAGCTTTGTTGGTGGCCCACAGAAATGGCAGTGGTGGGATTGGAAGCGACGTCCCCTCAGAGACTGGAACCGACGCCCCCTCAGAGACTGGAACCTGGTTCCAGCGCCTTAGACCGCTCGGCCACGGCAACACCCGAAAGCGTGCCGTCTATTTTCATATATTTTCAATTGTGCTCCGTGATCCCTGTCCTGCTCGCATCGCAGCTGGGATATGTCCGACTACAAGATCAATTTCGCAACAGATAAAGGTAGCCCATCAAACCACACAAAATTCAATGGAAAGTTGAATCTATCTTCTGAGACTCTTTTCAGCAACAAATGTATATGCGAGTGTGAGAATGTATGTTCCGTCATGATTTGATAAAATAACCGTGACATTACTGGAATACCGATTCTTGCTTTAGTAAATGATTTCGCCCATTGGTCGAAACAGATCAACTTTCACATTTACACGGAACACGAAACACACCGGACTACAGGGAAAATGCACAAAGCTGAGCAGGTCGTGTTCCACATCATACCGCGCAGCATCGTTTCAGTCACTGTGTCTGTTTTGCAGAATAAGCGTCGCACAGAATGTTCTCTACCTGAAAAGCCACGGTAGCAGTACAATCCGAGAAGGCAGATCACAATGTCAGCATGCTCATACCTCGGTGCCAGTACGAGTTGGCACTTTCCTTGTCTGTTGCATTAACCATGCAACTTGCTGCAGAGATGTCTCCACAGGGACATGAGCGACATGACTGCCAACTGAGTTGGAAACCTGTGTGGGAATCGATGGGAAGCGACTCAGTAAATTTCACAAAACTCCATGGTGCTTATTAGAGATGCAGTATCTGTTCACGTCAATGCAAAAGGCAGTTTCTGAACATATTTACAGAAGTCAAAAGGAGATTACCCCAAAGTTTGTGCGAAGATTTGTAGCTCGGGTGCTCGTTGATGTGGTTCTGTTCGCCGAGCTGGAGGTTTTTGTTGCAAACGTTTCGTCCCCTGGCTAGGCGACATCATCAGTGCTTGGGAGCCTCCTGTGAAGCCTTCGCAGGAAGCTCCCAAGCACTGATGATGTCGCCTAGCCAGGGGACGAAATGTTTGCAACAAAAACTTCCAGCTCGGCGAACAGAACCACAACAACGGAGATTACCCCACCCTCCCACACCACAAGATGTCAAAGAGGTGCTAACTGCACTTGAGTGCTTTTTGTTCTCGATGTGAAGGGCTCTCACGCCTGAGTCACCTTCACGTCTCTTGTTGTTGAGTGAATCATAAATAAGGAGTTTCACGAGAGCTGCAACTGCCTCACTTTTCTATCCTGCTTCCCCGTCCCCTCCCCCTCCCGTTTACATTTTCCTGCTTAGCTATGATTTAGAAAACCAAATGGATGCAATGGCATTTGGTAGCCTGGCTGTTATTTCCGAATTCCCACTTCCAACATAGCATGGATCTCGGGGCACACCTTAATATTAGTGACGCTATGACAGCACAAGTCCAGAGGTTCCTCTGAGAGTGTAAATTCATTCATTGCTGTTGCTGACGGAATGAGCCGCTAACGTGCAAAAACATGATTCAGGACTTCTGGTGCTAATTCTCGCACGTTGAATAACGGCAAACAGCTTCCAAATGAGGCCTGTCAGAGAGTACTTGGGGGTACATTTGACATAAGGGCTACATTCAGAATCCATGGTGAACCGTGACACCAGCACATCAGATTTCTCCTTGGATTTGAAATGGGCCATCTGCGCAAGGAATGCAAATGTGTTCCTGTTTTTTGTGGAAGGATTAGAATGCAGGAACTACACTCTTAAACAGAATGGCATATGTTCACAAGCAGGTTGGAGAAACACTTAACGTTTCACCAGGGCAGTTTCTGCCCAGTTCCGAACTGGGGACCTTTCGTGGGTGAGGCGTATGTGACAACCACTACACTATAGAAACAAGCTGCACTGGAAGCAAAATGCTGGGAAATGGCACTTGTTTAATTCTGGCCATGTGGTCAGCATGGACGAGATACACCGAAGTCTCTGTTGCCATGCTGTGTACTTCAATAACGTTGTGTTGCTTACACCCCCTTTAAAGGATTACTATTAGCGGGGCTTGCCATCGCTCGCTGTGGCACAATAGTTTAGTCTATTCGACTGTTCAACGGAAAGGTAGCATTGTGTAAAACTGCAGAACTGAAAGATTTCCTTACTTTTGTCCCGACTGACCATTCTTCGTGAAATATTCCCGGATCCTTAGTTGAGGATTTTTGCTGCTGGAAATTATCTCACAAACTGTGTTATCTCGAAATGTACTGAGTGAATCGCAAAACAGTCACGATTTAACACGGAACACAAACAAAAATGACAAACCAATTGCATTTTCAGACACAGCGAAGCATGAATGCAGAATTTGAGACAGTCCGTGGGCATGAGCCATAAACTAATCTCACAACTAACAGCTGGACAATTCCAAATTATTCTTTCAAGCATACTGGAGCCTTAGTGCACCACCACTTCCCAGAAAATGCTGAAAAGTGAGAAAGAAAGAACACAATAAGAATGGGCCATAGAAAGTCAATTTCATCTATCACATTCACTATTAGATTAGCTTTCCCTTCCGACGTCTCCAGGACAGAAACGAAGGAAATAGAAGAAATTTAAGAACATATGACATCGCAATTCATTGGAATAATTTGCGCCAGAAAACCAAATAACAACGAGTAGAGTCATCGCAGGACTTTGTTTCACAACAGCGACGAAACAACAGTCTGTCTTCGGTTCCAGTGAAAACTCAACTTGCCTGGAACGAAACAGCAGCAGGAGAGCTGCTTGAGTCCGTGATTTATCGTGTGGAAGGCGAACACGTCATGATAGCACGGACACTGACCCCTTGGAGAAAGTCTGCACTCTCCCACACTGCAGTGTACTCTCCAAGAGACAGACCCGCAGTTGTTCTTTGACCACGGGACTTTAATACATTGCGGCTGATGCGACGGAAATTGTAGCAGTGGAATTCAAACCTCCACCACCTGCCAAATTGGAACCTGAATCCTGCGGCTGATGCTGCTTGGCCACGCTACAGAGCCCTGACCTTCTCTGAGTAATGAAGGGTGCTGTGTCTGATCCACAGGACACCTACAGGATTATCAGGCAGCGCCATCCTCCCTGTGACATGTACGTGCTGGCTAAGATTCTGTTGTGTAGATGTGTCCCGGCTTTGCCAATATCACTGTTGTTTAACTCCTTGCATTCTGTTGGTCTAACTATGATTCCACTCAGAATCACAAATGTGTCACAAAACACCTAAGCTGTGCTGGTTCTCCACAGAGATAAATGCGATTCTCTTTTAGTATCATTCTCTTGCCTTCTCCCTGTAATTCTCCACACTTTTACTTCCAACATGAACTTTTTAACTAACTCGATTGAAACTGCGTCTTTGTCAATGTCAGGCAGTGGTTTACAGACCCTAACCCATCCCTATGTGAAAGCGTTTCTCCTCATGTACATTTTTTCTTATTTTACTAATGACATTAAATATCTGCCGAATCGTTCTCGATCTTTTCAGGCGTAGGGAGCATTCTCCTTCCTTATTTTCTCTGTCTATCCCACTCATGTCTTGGAAAGGTTTAACAAGGCCAGCTCACGGCCTTCTGCTCTCCAAGGAAAACTGTCCCAACTTTCCAAATGATCTTTATTGTTGACATTCCTCATATACCAGACCATTCCCATTAACCTGTTCAGCGCTGTTTGCAATCCTTTCCCGTCCCCACTTCCTGAAGGTTCAAACCCAGAACTGTGCAAACATCCAGATGGTGGAATTATTCAGAATGGGATTGTGTGGGTGAACATCCTGAAACACTTGTTTCACTTTCACCGCATGTGGTACTGTGTCATGCTCACTGCCATGACATTAATTACCACTGAACTCAACGTTATTTCAAGGGGCGCAACTTCATGTTTTACACCTTGATTTTATCAAAGAGTTGATAGGGTGAGCGGGCAAAGTGAAATCAAACAACCAAGGCTCGATGGCGACATGAAGTACGAAATTCTCACATGTCAGTATTAACTCAAGCTACTAAGCGACGATCATGCCCCTAGTCACGTGACATTCTTACGTTTCCAACACCAAACTAGCTCAAAGTCGCTCAGATCTAACTACATTACACTTTGCTCTCGGATTTCTAAGCTCCAAAGAGTTTCAAGAATATCGCCTTCTTATTCCGTCTCCTTGTTCACGGGACGGTGCTGTTTATCCATTCCGCTTGGACTCCATTGGCAGAGTATTCAGTTATTTCCCTCCAATGGCAGGCAATTTGAGCAGAGGTAAGCGTGGATGTGCTCTCAAGCTCGCTCTGATCGGCACAGCCAGTTCCATCAAGTGCTGGAAATCAGCAAGTTTGTTTGGGAACTTCCTGAAAATATCATTTATCTGAGAGTTGTCTGTTGGGAAAGGCAGAAAGTACTCCGGATTCTCTACCATCAGGTAAATTCATGTGAGGGCATTTTTGTGCAGCCTGTTTGCTGTTCAGAATCCATCTTCACACAGCAATCCTGCAGGAAGGTTTTTGTAACAGTGACATCATTTTCTATGCTGCAGTCGGGCTGCAGTTAACACCTGAGCCCCAACTGTCCCAAAATGAAGAAAATGCGAATGAAACCCTCAGTTTCATCCCCACGGCCCTGAGCTGCGGGGCTGCAGACAGTCTAACGCGGAAGGGAGGGTTAAAATGAAACATTGTTTCACCATCAGCCACTCTGTCCCAGAGACAGGAGGAGGGGCAGCATCAACGTGTGGCGTCACTCACGCGCCGACAGAAGCTGTTCAGCCCATCGAGTCCATGGCGACTCTCTGTAGCTTGCAAATCTCTGTGGTCATTCATAATTGGCCATCTATGTTATAGTAATGCGGGACTGTGTCAGTGTCATAATGCTGTCTCCAACAAGTTTATCCAATTGTCACTCACGGCTTTTCATTTCACGGGGAGGATACTGCTGTTCGAACCAGCAGAGGGAATAGCTGCAGGGCGTCATGCGCATAGAGCACTCTACAACTGATATACCTCACCTTCACCAGTTAAGTCCCAGCTCTGGCAAATGATTTTGCGAATCAGATCAGAGCAGACCGACAGAGAACAGGGAAAGAGCTTCCAGACCTTCACAAGTGTGTTTCCTCACCTGTGTAAATTTGGCGGGTGTATCAGTACGAAATATTCATTTCAGACACATTGAGTGAAAGGAAGCAGAAAGTGAAACAACGTGCAATACGTAGAAAGGAGTATGTTATATAAGAACACTAGCGGGGACAGTACAGACACTGAAACCTAGAATTGTCAACGAGCAGAGGATGTTTTCAATCCATTAATTTCGGGGTTATGAGCCCAATACGCTTCCGCTGGGCCGCTCTGTTAGCGCTGACCACAGCAGTTTCCCGCAGTCTTCAGCTTTTCATCTGGGGTGTGGCATGGCAATCAGTGTCGTGGGAGAGAAACGTGAACGCGCTCTTCAGCTCCATATCAATCACGGGTTTGGAGATCGGGGAGGCGGCAAGAGGGAGTGGGAGATATGCAAATTCTGGAAAGCTGTACAAAAGGGTGATTGCACATGCACAGGAACCCATCTTCTTTTGGGAACCTTGTGCAAATAACGCCATCTGAAACAGATGAAACATACTGAAGCAGAACTGCAGGGAAAAAGAGAGTCTCTCCCAGTCATCGGGAACTGTGTCTGTGTCCTCCTCGAAGTTACAGGGAGGGCTCTGCTGTCTGAATCAGCATGGGATGATACTGCAGCATATCCTGTCGCTCAGGCACACTGCACCTGATATGTATAAGCTTTATCACGTTACCCCAAGCTCAGAGAATACATTTCACAGCTCACATCATCCCAGAGTGCCAGGGAACAGAAGAAATCGTTTCAGACCATCATCCTTACACCCTGGGAAGAATACGGATGTCGGAGTGCAGACAATCTCGACTAGTGCTGTTGTTGTTGTCTGTGTGACAACAAGAGCAGGTACCAGGAAATGTTTATCTTGCTTCTTAAAACAGGCATGTAAATTTGCAGAGCATAGACACATCTACCTGCGGTTAGTGAAATGATGAACGGCAGAGTACAGTTCACAGAGTATGGTCAGCCAACTGTGTTATGGGCTCAGCACTCTCCAACTGTGACCCTCTGCTCACAGGATTTGAACACAAACAAATGACTCAGTGACAAATTCTGTTGAAACGGATTCTGTGAGCAATTGAAAGCGATGGAATGAAAAGCCGCTTGAGAGCGGGATGTAGCATTATCTGTGAAGGGATTGTTTTCCAGACCCGAGGAGACTGCGCAGTGCTGTTTCCATGGGTCGATATCAGGATAGATAGATTAAAACAGCGTCGGATGTCATTGTAGG
The DNA here is from genome assembly GCF_037043375.1 of Chiloscyllium plagiosum. Lineage (NCBI taxonomy): Eukaryota > Metazoa > Chordata > Chondrichthyes > Orectolobiformes > Hemiscylliidae > Chiloscyllium > Chiloscyllium plagiosum. The sequence goes on along the minus strand of NW_028270184.1, from coordinate 67,641,041 downwards.
GAGCCCTGTCGCTTAGACACACTGCACCTTTTGTACAATGGTGCAAAAACACGGACCTTTTCTGTTGAGGGGACAACTTCAAAATCGTTAATGCGGCAAAATTCACAAATGAGCGAAACAACAAAGCAACTACAGAAATTGGTGTTACGTGACGGGATAAACACCTCTGCAAATGTAAACCGACAAAACAGAAAGGATTCACCCCGTACTGTAGTCTGTTAAAATTCAAGAGGCAAAGAACTATTCCAAAAATTACAATTTAAAGTTAAAAATAACAACTTTATTGTTTTTTTAACATTTGACAGATAATAATCATCTTATAACTACTTACAACTCATTTCTCTAAACCTTGTGCTCTACAATACCTTCCCCAAACCCGACCCCATTACAATTTACAAAAAAAATCAATTTACAAACCAGCTTGTTGTCGAATCTTCTCTTCGTATCTTTCTCTGTAGATTTTTTCTCCAGGTCGGTGTTGATGCTTCTTTTTTATGCAATCTATTTCTCCAGATAGGCACCACTTGGCGATTTTACTAACATCCTACATCAGCTGACCTTTTAGCTGCTCTCTTTGCTGTTCTTTGTCGCTTTCGGTAACTGTTCAAAATGGCCGATATTTGTCTCACAAAACGTCGGATCGCTTCATTGGTTTTAACATTGTAAAGATACCACATTCAAACTTGATTGGGGCATAATTGAAACTGATTGGCCGAAGTCGAATTAGTTTTTGTATCCATGTAACACAGCTGTTAGTTGTTTCGACCTAATGTTATGTTGTTACCTTGTTCTGGACTCCTTGTGCTAGACAGACATCTCAGCACCATTAAAAGTACATTACACCACAACTTCATAACAATGGCATTTGCCAAGACAGTATATTTCGCTCAATATCGTTCTCTGTCAATCTCATGTACCTGAGATTTGAAGAATCTCTGGTCGATGTTAATTAAAACTGCCCTATTCTCATAACCTTAGATTTAACACACCCGGTTATGTATGTGTTACAATATTAATTGATTCCTCACTGTGTTACTTCAACACCCGTTGATTAGAAATAAAAATGAGAACAACAGTCACCTGTGTGACTGCGATTTGACCCAATGTTGCTGCAGCCAACCGATTCAGCTGCAAGTAAAATAGCCCACACCTTTCCTGTGCCAGTAATGAGACATAGTGGTAAGTTTTAATGAGTTGAATTAGACCCAGCATCATTTCTCAGGACGAAATTTACTGGGATATAGAGATGATGAAATAGACGGGGGTTGGGGTGTGGAATATAGTTAAAAAGGATATGGCTAGAGTTCCCTTGATACAAAATCGTTAGAGATGACGGAAATGAGGTTTACTACGAGATAAAGCCACAAGAAAAGAAAAGAAGGGATTTAATTCGATGGTGGAATAGACGAAGAATCACGCGACACAAATCAGGAATGACTGGTTTGTGTCCTAATGGAGCTTTTCCAGCTGATGTGAGGTTGGAAAGGATAAAAAGGAGGGAAATTCCCCCGTTCAGGTGAATGTTTAACTAAAGGTTAGATCTTCAATATCAGTGAGGAACGAGAAAGAAGTTTACAGCAGGTACTTATTATTCTGACAGTTATTGAAATCGGAGATGATTTTTCAGCAGAAGAAAATATGTTAGAAGATGATTCCAGCATATTTGAAAGGCTTCGTGCAGACACACAAGGAGCGAATTTAACAGGGACAGGGATTCTGAGCTGCCTGAATGGGGAGGCAAAATGGACGCACTCACAAATTGTTCAGCGTTCATCAGAAAGAAATTGCTGAATACCTCCAACTGAACATGTTAAGTGTAAGAAGATCTGGTGGTGTTGAAAGGTGTCGCAGCTGGTTCTCCGTGAACTACTACAGATTGTTAATGTGCTGAGCTGTTTGTTTTAGCTTTGCATTAAATGGAAGCCGGTTAGCTCAGTCCGCTGGATAACTGGTTTATGGTATAGAGTGAGACTAACAACGTGGGATTAAATGTTGCACTGTCTCAGTTTGCTATAAGGATCATCATCTCCTCCGCTCACGTGATCTGCAATACAATGGTGACTCCAGTGAGTAGGAACGGACCTGTCGATGTCAAGCATCATTATCATTGCCATATATTGCCTTGAACATTTGGTCACAATGACCAGGAACGGGACTGATTCCTTTTAATACTCACTCATCTCCGTCCGAAAAATCCAGCGACAAGACTCATCCTTATTCCTGTTTGAACTCTTTGTTCCACACAGCATCAAAACTATTTGTCATGACTTTACCAGGTTCGGTGACAACATTCAATCTACCCAAAGAAATATATCTAATTCCTTTCGAACGGTTAATTGAGCTGTGTGAGTTTGCAGCAAACAGGATTATATGAAACGAGTTTAAGAGCCTTTTCAAGAATGTAATCCAGTGCAGTGTTAGAGATATGAAAAAGGTCATCAAGCTAAAATATCATCTCTGTTTCTCGATCCACAGATGGATAATTACTTGGGGAATATGTGCAGTTTTACGGTTAACAATTGATACCTTTCCCAAATCAGAAACTGGAGTTTTAGAAGAGATGCTGCTTTATTCGACATTATTCTTCAACTATGCTTCAGTCTGATGCTCCAATAATTCCTGACTAACGTCAGTAAAAGCAGCTTTCGATAACGATTGGAATTACAACTGCGGCATTTTTACACGCTGTTAAGTACCAAGCGCTGATCAGTTGCTCCACTGGAGCCGCCGGCAGAAAGCTACAAAGTTCCCTACTCGTACCTCTGGGACCTTCGACTGGCCTGTTCTACTTTTGCTGTGGTTATGAAATTAAAGCTAAGGCAGAGAAGGAGGAACTGATATGGACCTGTGACTTTTCGAGCATCAGGTTCAGGAAATGGGACACAGAAAAACGTTGTGAAAAATAGACTTGATTGAAAACTGGGTTTCTGTGGGTCGCTGCGTTGTTTACAGACAATGTTATATTATCACTGTCACAGGACTTCTCATTCCGTCGGCTTCAATTTGGCACAGAATTCGATTCAACGACACTTCACTATCTTCCTTCTGCATGTTCCTACAGACAACAAGAAATATACTGCACTCATCATCAATGTTCAACATGGTTACAGCCAAGGACATGTTGAACAGTTTTCATGAAGATATCAGGATGTTATGCAAGAGTAAATTGAATTTCAGTTTAAATTGTAAAGTGATAAAAATCCAGAGTAAGATCCAGAATGCCCGAAATTCATGATTATTACCGTGGCCAGAACTCTAGGCGGGAAAAGGGGAAATCTATCCCTGAATCCCCAATATCCACACGGCCGTTCGCTCCATGTGTCCAGTTGGAGACCTGTGTGAAAGAGCATGCAGTCTGAAGAGCGCCAAGGAGAATCCTGCACTGTCTGATCTAAAGCTACAACCGGAGCTGTGGATTCCAGCTGTGAGAGCAGTGGGATTAAGGGGAGGACCTTGGTATTCCGTGGTGTAGGTTCACAGTGTCCTCATCATGTTATTGTTTAAAACCCTCTGTCAGAAACAGCACAGACAGAGAGTAAGAGGAGGGGGCCATTTCACCCGCAAGCGCTACCCCGCCATTAGATATCATTATGGCTGAGCGAACACGTCAATGTCTTTTCCCAGCCCATCCACATCAACCTGTCGCCCAAAGGCGAAAAGACACTGAATAAACCGAAAAACTCTGTGCAACCGTGGGAGGGACATGTGTTTAGACACAGTGGGCTTCAGCAGTTGGTTTTGTGAATGGGCAGCGTGTTCTGGACTGATCATATTTCAAATGATGCGATTCCCTCAAAACTCACCACCAAGAAGGTGAGGAATCTTCTCTGGTCAGTAGCGGGGACGAGAACTCCAGACGATGGGAACTGATAATGAATCAGCAGAACAATCATTGATTCAGCTGAAATCTGAACTAAACTCCGATTCTGCTGGGACTCAAACCCACAAACGTTGAATCACAATCTTAACAATGCAGCAGAAGTCCAACACGACTTTCATTGTGCCACAGAGGTGAGCTCGCCTACATTTTACTGCACCCAACGTTACGGTGTTCAACGCTTTCATCAAACATCTATTTATCCTCGCCCCACTTTCCAGTACCTGTCCTTATCCGTACATGCTCTCGCTCCTCAAGTGTTTGGCTAAATGCTCCTGAAGTGTTTTGAGGACTCTCAGATTTACCATACGTTCACACAGTGAGTTCTAGACAAACAACAGTCTCAGGATGCAAACGTTCTTCCTAAATCTTCTCTGAACATACTCTCTCTAGCGTTTCATCTATATCCCTGGTTATTAACCCTTCGCATTAAAATTTTATTCCTAACACACGTATATATTCCCTTTCTGTGCACGTTAAGCAATTCCTCTCTCAGATTTCTCCGGTCTCAGCTTAAGAGCCCCAATCGAGCTCATCTATCTTTGCAGTGACGAGAGTGTCGTGCTTTAAAAAAAGCACAGCCAGTCAGGTAGCATCCGAAGAGCAGGAGAATCGATGTTTCGGGCATCAGCCATTCGTCAGGAATGAGACTTTTGTGTGGGGTTTGAGGGAGGGAAATGGGGTTGGTGGTCAGGTAGCTGGGAAAGCAATAAGTGGATGAAGGTGAGGGAGAAGGTAATAGTTCAGCGTGTATTGATGGCCGGGTCCACAGAGCAGTGCCGAGTTGGAGGCTTTGGACTGGGATAATGTGGGGGGAGGTGAAACGAGGAAACTGTTGAATTACACATTTATCCCGTATGGTTGTAGAGTCCTAAGGTGGAATATGAGACGTTCTTCCTCCAGACATAGGCTGGTAATGGAATGGCGGTGGCTTGTGCCCGAAGCATCGATTCTCCTGCTCCTCAGATACTGTCTGACGTGCTGTGCTCTTCCAGTACGACACTGTCGACTCTGAGCTCCAGCACCTGCAGCCCTCACTTTCGCTTAACTTTTCAAGGAAAATGGTCGAGCTCAGACACCACCTTGGTAAAACTCCTCTGACCACCCTCCCGTGCAAACACACGTTTCCTGAAGGCTGACGATCAGAACAGAACAAAATTATCCAAAGAAAAGCAGAAATATCTGAACAAAATCAGCAGGTCTAGTGGATCTGAGGAGAGATTTTTGAGCCAAACGATCGGCCGTTGGAACGAATGGTATGCGTAGGTGGGCAGGATCTAAAATGATTGAACTCAATGTTGGGTACTGAAGATTGTATGGTCTCTCAGTAGGAAATTACGTGCTGCTCTTCCAACTCGCGCTGTGCTATGCGGGAGCGCTGCAGCACACCAAACTGACATGGAGGCATGGGGACAAAGTGGGATGTTGCAGTGACAGGAACCTGGAAGCTCAGGGTCTTAGTTTGCTTGCTGACAGAACGTAGGTGTACTCATATTTGTCACCCGCTTTGTTTTTCTCTCTACAGTCTCGATGAAACCACATTCTGAGCAGGAAATGCAGTTTGCTAACTTGAGTGTTGGGCAGATAAATCAGTGGAACCTTACACAGTAAGGGGATACATCGTTAACGAGCAGCATTACACCTTCTGGGATTTTGTGTAATGGTGCCAAATGGGGAAGGGCTGGGGGTCAAGGAAGATTGGACGATGATGCACAGAGAGTAATTGTCCTGCATAGTAACGGTATTCAGTGGTGTGGGCCAGTGGGGAAAGGGCAGTAGAATGTATATCTTCCTGAGCAACCTGCTATAAGTAAACACCTCACGACGGAGCAAAAGTATCAAATGATTTTCATTTCAACAACAGCACCAGGTACAGCTTGAGAAGTTACGTGTTTGCACTGTCACTGTCAGTCTGTCTCCCCGGGAGCAGTAGTACTCCCCCACGCTGATTCAGACAGCACAGTTCTTCGTGTGACATGTCCCTTCGAGAATGGAAGGACAGGTATCAATAATCCGTACTTGGAACGGAGTATCTGTATTGCTCAATAACAATTGCTTAACTATCCTAACTACTTTTCAAATCCCTTGGCCCACATCCTTGTATGTCTTGGCATCATAAATTCACATTTGAATACTTCGGAAAGTTATGTGGATTTCTGCCTCTCCAACCCTTGCATACATTGTGCTCCCCATTTCAACCACCCACTGTTTGAAAACGTTTTTCCACGCATTCACTCTAATCTTCCTGCCTCTGACCTTAAAACGATGGCCTCCCGTGATTGAAATCTCCATCAAAGCGAAACATATATTTCAGTCTACGCTATTCATATCCCTCAGTACTTTGTACATCTTAATCATGCCGCTCTCAATCTCCTCTTCTCTAAGAAAAACAACTCCAGTTTGTCCAATCTCTCTTCTTCAGCCAGACAATATCCTGGCAAATCTCCCCTGCATAACTACACACAATATTCTCGCTAGAGCCGAATGAACAAGTGAAATAAATGATGCGAAAGTCGACAGAAACTGGTGTTTTTTGAATAAAGTTTATTTTCCTCAATGCTTCCCTGTGCCCTTTTCCTGAGCAAGATGTGTCAATAATCGCTGGTCCATGTCAGTAAAAGCTGCGTCATGTGGATTGAGCTCACAACTGCGGTATAGAAATGGATCAACTAGTTTGAACGTCCCGATGGTATGACTTGGGCATGGTCACACAGCAAAAGTGAGCGCAGCAGCACAGGCCTAACGAGATCAATGTGAAAGTGATTGTGAGGGAAATGGGAGGGGATACTTAAAGGAGGTATGTGTTTGCGGGAGGGAGGGAATTCTCCGAGAATGGTGAGTCTGGATCCTAATATATGACTCGCAGAGATGTGTGAGAGAGAGGGGTTTGATGGAAAAAAAAATTAGCTCAAAGAATGCTTTCCTGTAAAATCAACTGATTCCTTTCTGTGTTTCTTCAGCATGAACCACAAGGAGAAAAATGCAGTGACTCGAATTCGAACGATCTTACTGCGGCCACAATGCAGAATATTTGAACATTCAAACCACCACTGAGTCATGCAAAGACACGCGTTTAAAAACAGCAATAATTACAGTGACAGAGGATGCGTTAGGAAGAGAAGCAGATACACAGCAGGAATATTACGTGAGCACTGCAGACATGTGGGAATTCAGAATTAGCTGAATCTTTAAATTCGAAATCTCCAGACGCTGTGGGGGTTCCATCGAATACTGCATGTTGAAGACTGAGTTTGATAGATTTCTAGAAAAAAAAGGTTCAGGGGATGGTGCGAGATATTGGTGCAATGTATGTTTCAATAACAATGTGTATTAACTATGTATTAATAACAGTTTCTTCACCAACTTCCCCAAACAAGGAAGTACACATTGCTGCAGTCAGTCACATAACTCCAGTTCCTGGAACCAGAATCAGACAAACTTTGTGGCACAGCCGCGAATACCAAACTGGAAATGGCGGTGGAAAAAGTGAGGACTGCAGATGCTGGAGATCAGAGCTTAAAAATGTGTGCTGGAAAAGCGCAGCAGGCAGGTAGCATTCAAGGAGCAGGAGAATCGACGTTTCGGGCATGAGCCCTTCTTCAGGAATGAGGAGGGTGTGCCAAGCAAGCTAAGATAAAAGGTAGGGAGGAGGGACTTGGGGGAGGGGTGTTCGAAATGCGATAGGTGGAAGGAGGTTCAGGTGAGGGTGATAGGCCAGAGTGGGGGTGGGGCCAGAGAGGTCAAGAAGAAGATTGCAGGTTAGGAAGGCGGTGCTGAGATCGAGGGATTTGACTGAGACAAGGTGGGGGGAGAGGAAATGAGGACGCTGGAGGAATCTGCATTCATCCCTTGTGGTTGGTGGGTTCCTAGGCGGAAGGTGAGGCGCTCTTCCTCCAACCGTCGTGTTGCCATGGTCTGGCGATGGAGGAGGCCAAGGATCTGCATGTCCTTGGCGGAGTGGGAGGGGGGAGTTAAAGTGTTCAGCGACGGGGCGGTTGGGTTGGTTGGTGCGGGTGTCCTAGGTCCCAGAGGTGTTCTCTGAACCGTTCTGCAAGTAGGCGGCCTGTCTCCCCAATGTGGAGGAGACCGCATCGGGTGCAACGGATACAGTAAATGATGTGTGTGGAGGTGCAGGTGAATTTCTGATGGATATTTAAGGATCCCTTGGGGCCTGAGGGAAATGAGGGGAAGATGTGGGCCCACGTTTTGCATTTCTTGCAGTTGCAGGGGAAGGTGCCGGGAGTGGCGGTTGGGTTGGTGGGGAGTGTGGAGTTGACGAGGGAGTCGCGGAGGGAGTGGTCTTTTCGGAACGCTGATAGTGGTGGTGGTGGGGGGGAATATATCCTTGGTGGTGGGGTCCGTTTGGAGGTGGTGGAAATGCCGAAGCATGTTACGATGTATCTGGAGGTTGGTGAGGTGGTAGGTGAGGGCCAGTGGGGTTCTGTCCTGGTGGCGATTGGAGGGCGGGGTTCAAGGGCGGAGGAGCGGGAAGTGGAGGAGATGCGGTGGAGAGAATCGCGAACCACATCTGACGGGAAATTGCAGTCTTTGAAGAAGGACGCCATCTGAGTTGTTCGGTACTGGAACTGGTCCTCCTGGGAGCAGATGTGGCAAAGGCGAAGGAATTGGGAATATGAGGTGGAGATTTTACATGGGGCAGGTTGGGAGGAGGTGTAATCTAGGTTGCTGTGGGAGTCATTCGGTTTATAGTAAACGACCGTCTTGAGTCGGTCGTCGGAGATAGAAATGGAGAGGTCTAGGAAGGGGAGGGAGGAGTCTGAGACGGTCCTGGTAAATTTGAGGTCGGGGTGGAAGGTGTTAGTAAAGTGGATGAACTGTTCAACCTCCTTGTGGGAGCACGAGACAGCGCCGATACAGTCATCGATGTAGAGGAGGAAAAGGTGGGAGGTGGTGCCAGTGTACCTGCTAAGATGGACTGGTCCACTTATCCAACGAAGAGGCAGGCATAGCTGGGGCCCATGCGGGTGCCCATGGCTACTCCTTTGGTTTGGAGGAAGTGGGAGGATTGGAAAGAGAAGTTGTTCAGAGTGAGGACCAGTTCAGTCAGTCGAAGGAGGGTGTCAGTGGAAGGGTACTGGTTGGTTCGGCGGGAAAGGAAGAAGCGGAGGACTTTGAGGCCTTCGTGATGGGGGATGGATGTGTACAGGGATTGGAAGTGGCGGTGGACATGAGCACGTGAAGCTATTCTGTGGCACCAGTGACATGATTGGTAAAGGCCCGGTATAGACTCAGAGTTATGGAGACGTACAGCATGGAAATAGTCTCTTCAGTCCAACCCGTATATGCCGACCAGATATCCCAACCCAATCTAGTCCCACCTGCCACCACCCGGCCCATATCCCCCCAAACCCTTCCTATTCATATACCCATCCAAATGCCTTTGAAATGTTACAATTGTACCAGCCTCCACCACTTCCTCTGGCAGCTCATTCCACACATGCAGCACCTTCTGTATGAAAACGTAGCCCCTTAGGTCTCTTTTATATCTTTCCATTTTCAACCTAAACCTATGCCGTCTAGATCTGGACTCTCCAACCCCAGGGAAAAGATTTTTTCTGTATATCCAAGCGCGTGAAATGCTGAGGCTGTGAGTGCTTCTGGTCAAAGGCGGGGTGGAAGGCATATTGGTCTCAATCTATTACATTATTAAGATTGAGCAGCAGCATTAACCCGCACTGAGGATTGGCTCAGAGGAAGCATGCTGGAGCCGTAAGTGAGAGGTCGACGTATTGAAAGCATTCTAAGACATTTTCCTTAACAAAGTGGTATTTTGTTGCTAAGAACTGCTTTTGCTCACATCGTCTCCACATCAGTCTCTTGCTCCAGTAAACACTCCAATCCAGCGTAAATTGCTTCCATTCCATCACAGAAACGCATCCTATTCTCTCTCCATCTGGGATAATCTGAATTGACAATGTCATTCTTTGAATTGAGAAATGCAGCAGGGAGTTGTTAGTGCAGCCGTGATCTATTGGGATAGTAATCTTTGGAGACTGTAACGTGGCAGCTGCTGCTCGTTAAATTCGATGAATAAAATCTGGAAAACAAAACCAAATCTCAGGAACAGTGACAATAACTTTAATATACTGAAAACTCATTCGTTCATGTCCCTTCGAAAGGGGAATCTGCCGACATTGACGAGTCCTGTCAATATGTGACTCCAGACCCACGACAATGTGGTTCACATGAATGCCCTCTGACTCAGACAACGGGGAAAATGTGAGTATTGTCTGTGTGGACTCGAATTCAACTGATATACAAACTAAATATACACAAGGATACCCGCAGCGCTAAGAAGTCAGGGCCATGGGGTGACTGCGGGAAGGGATTCAATTACCCGCTGAGGTGTAAACTCACTTGCTCAGTCACAATGCGCACAGGTCATTCACCACTCCCATATGTGAGAAGTAGTCACTCAGGAGACCAACTGACAGAGTCACCAGGAAGTTTACAAATGACAGCAGGAGTTCGATTCTGCTGTTATTGAAGCTTTTAATCCAAACCAGCAATGAACCCTGTTTGGATGCCTGTTTCCAGTGGAGTGCCACTGTTTTCTGATGTAGACAAATGATTTAGACTTGGTTGTAGAAGCCATGATTTGCAAGTTTGCTGATGATACAACAATTGGTCGTGTAGTTGACTTTGGTGAAGAATGCTAAGGACTGCAGTGATGCATTAGTCAGGTGGAAAAGTAAAATGTTAAATAGAATTGAATCCAGATCAATGAGTGTTAATGAATTTGGGGAGAAGAAACAATAACAGTGAGTATTCTATGTGGTGTAGACGGACAAAGAGATCATGGAGTGGACATTCATGATCCCTGAAGATCAATGGACAGGGGAATCAGTTGGACGGAGAGCGTACTGTAGATGCTGGAGATCAGAATCAAGATTAGTGTGGTGCTGAAGAAACACAGCAGGCCAGGCAGCATCCGAGTTGCAAAGAAAATGATGTTTCAGCAAAAGCCCTTCATCCGGACTAAAGCTGGGAGCCTCGAGGGTGGAGAAAAAAACGGGAAGGCTGGGTCTGGGAAGAATTTAGCTGAGAATGCTGTAGGTGGATGGACATGGGGTTAAAGGTGGTAGGTCGGAGAAGAGGGTGGAGCGGATAGGTGGGAAGGAAGATAGACAGGTGGTACACGTCAGTAGGATGGTGCCAAGCTAGAAGGCTGGAACTCGGAAAAGGTGGGCCTGGGGAGAGGAGTAATCTGGTGAATACCACATTGATGCCCTGGGGTTGAAGGGTCCCGAGGTGGAAGATGAGGCGTCAAGTGATGAGGTAATGGCGGTGGAGGAGGTCCAGGACCTGCATGCCCTCTGGAGAGTGGGTGGGGAGGGCTAGTTGATGTGTTTGGTCACGGGGCGTTGGGTTGACTGTTGCGTGTGTCCTGGAAATGTTCTGTGAAGCGCTCTGCGAGAAGATGTCCGGTGGCCCCAATGTAGAAGACACCGCATCGTGAGAAACGGATGCAATAAATGACAAGTGTGGAAGTGCAGATGCACATTTGATAGATGTGGAAGGCTCCATTGGAGCTTTGGAAGGATGTGAGGGGGAAGATGTGGGTCCAGGTTTTGCAATTCCTGCGGTGGCCGGGGAAGATGCCGGGAGGGGAGGGTGGGTCATTAGAGGGGGTGGACTTGACGAGGTAGTCGTGGAGGAAACAGTCTTTGTGAAAAGTGGATAGGGGTGGGGAGGGAAATATATCCCTCTAGGTCAGTGTTACTGACACTTTTTACAAACGCACTGACTCCCACCGCTGTCTGGATTATACCTCCTCCCACCCTAGCTCTTGTGTAAATGTTATCCTGTATTCCCAATTCTCCACCTCCATCGCATCTGCTCCCAAAGGACTAGTTCGGCCACAGAACACACCAGATGTCCTCCTTCTTTCAAGACCGGAACTTCCCCTCCTTTCTGGTTGAAGATGCCCTCGAACGCATCTCATCCATGTCCCGTACCCCCGCCCACGAAGTCCACACCTCCAATCGCAACAAGGTCCTCATCTTCTATCCCACCAACCTCCGCATAAATCACATCATCCGATCGCAGTTTCGCCACCTGTAAACGGACCCCACCCCTATCCACTTTCTGCCAAGCCCGTTCGCTCCGTGACTACCTCGTCAAGTCCACGCCCTCCAATGATCCACCCTTTCCTCCTAGCAGCTTCCCCTGTCACTGCAGGAACTGCAAAACCTGCACCCACATCTACCCCCTCACCTCGGTCCAATGGAGGCTTCCACATCCATAAAAAGTTCACCTGCACTTCCACACATGTCATTTATTGTATCTATTGCTCCCGTTATGGTCTCCTCTAAACTGGGGAGACTGGACGTCTTCTCGCAGAGCGCTTCAGAAAATATCTCCAGGACACTAGCAAGAATCAACCCCAGTGCACCTTGACCAAACATTTCAACTCCCCCTCCCACTCTGCCGAGGACATGCAGGTCCTGGGCCTCCGCCAGCGCCACTGCCTCACCACCCGATGCCTGGAGGAAGAAAGGCTCATCTTTCGCCATGCGACCCTTCAACGCCATGGCATCAATTTGGACTTGACCAGTTTCCTCATTTCCCCTCCCCTAACTTTCCCCAGTTCCCAGCTTCCAGCTCAACACCGTCCTCCTGACCTGTTCCACTTATGCATCCTCATTCCCACCTATCCGCTCCACCTTCTTCTCTGACATATCACGTTCACCTCCCACCTCCATCCACTTACTGCGCTCTCAGCTACCTTCTCAAAAGCCCCATCCCTTCCCATTTATCTCTCCATCCCATATGCTTCCAGTCTCATTCCTGATGAAGGGCTTTTGCCCGAAACGTTCATTTTTCTGCTCCTCAGATGCTGCCGGACCTGCTGTGCTTCTCCAACACCACTCTAATCTTGTGGGGAATCAGTTGATTGAGAGGGTTTTCGGATATTTTCTGTTGTTGACCACAGGCTGTGGATGATAGTAGAACTTAAGCAACCACCAGTTTTGGGAACAGCTAAAGGACTGAGCACAAGTCTGGTCACCGCATAAATCAACATTTGTATAAAATTGTAAGACAAAAGATGGAAGGCTGAAATATGCAATATTGCCCATCAAGACTGTTTCACCACTCAATGAGTTTATCACTGATTCCTTTCCAAGTCAGGGTGCTATGCGCCTTGGAGGGTAACTTGCAAATGGTGACGTTTCTTTGCATCTTCCAACGTTGTCCTTATTATCAGGACAGCTGTTGAACTTTGAACGTTCTGTCAAAATGCCCAGATGACTTACTCCAGTGCATCTTGTAGTTGGTGCACTCTGCTGAATTGTGCCTTAGCGGTGAAGAGAATGAGTATTGCAGGTATTGAAGAGGGTACAATCAAGTGACTGCATTGTCGTAAATGGTATCCAGTTCCTTTAGTGTTATTGAAGTTACACCCATCTAAGCAAATGGAGAGAGTCGCGTTCCACGTCTCATTTGTGCGTTGCAAACGATGTAGGATTCACGGTGACACGAGTTGAGTTTATAATCCAAACATGACTACCAAAGAACATGCTTTTGTTGTCAAAGTGTTTATATAGCCAGTTCAAATCCTTGTTTCCCTAAATACTAGCTCTGTGGACGATTACACGCGGTAGTTTGGTTACAGTAAAGCCATTGAATGTCAGTGGGATGTGATTAGATTCTCATTTGTCAGAGTTATCATTACTGTATTCAGTCCTTGTGTGGAATGATCTGATTCCAGTCGCTATCTGATTTCAAGTTCAATTTCCCGTCTGTGCTTGAAATTTCAATCGTTCCTTCATATAAATTTCTCTACTTGCCTTAATAATATGTAAGGACGCTGCAGGGGACAGCAGAGATTTGCGAGGATGTTGTCAACATTGGATAAACTGGGTCTTCGTGGAATGATTGGTTCGGCTGGGATTATTCTTCTTGAAACAAAGGAGGCGGGGGGGGGGTGGGAGCTCTATTATCACATTTATAAACGTTCAATATTCATGGGATCTTAACAGGGTAGTTACGGGCAGGTAGTTTGATCTCTGGTATGAGGAGAGCACCAGAGGACATGAAGTCACAATTCGTTATTGCCAATTTAATTCAGAAATGAGGAGTAATTTCTTTGCTCAGGGGCCAGTGATTCTGTGGAACCCTTTCCAGAAACTTTTGTTAAAGCTGAGTTATTGTGTATTTTCAATATGTGCCAGTTAGATATTTAACCAGAAAGACGAAGCTCTGCCGACGTAAGGCTGGAGAATGGAGTTGAGGATTATCAGATCAGCCATGAGTTCGTTGAATGGTGGAGCAGAGTCGATGGGCTGAATAGCTGACTTCCAATCCTACATCATTTGGTCGAACGTATTATTCTATTGATAAATTTGGAATTTTGAGGGGATGGGATGAAGTGATAGAAAAGGTTTCTCAAACTTATCAGAAAGATCAGGAACAAGGCTGATAAACCCATGAACAAGAAACGTGTTGTTGCCTGGAAACAACAAATGGCACTGGGCACACCGCAGATAGGTATGTGCAGAAGTTGTGATTGCTAAAGAAAATCGGTGGATCCAATGCTGTTGGCAACTTGGTGATCGTGCTGGATGATCGATCGCAAGTGTGATTCACACGGCAATAGTTTGTGAAAGAATGAAAGGTTTGTTTCATTGGAGAAGGTTTCTGCAGATCCAGTTCCAATTGACTGTTTGAAACACTGATCAGACCTTTGTGTGGAGTGTTACATCAAAATACTCATTCACAATCCCACTGGATAAACTATTGCTCTCGATCTCTCCTTATTTGTTTCTCTTCCATTCGATGTATATTCATATAAAGTCAAGATGGAATGAAGGGATGAAACAAAAGTTGCACTCCTTTTCATTATCCAATTCAACTTACAACAGAATCAAATTGGTTTATTTCGACTTTGATGTGGTATCAATTTATTGCAAACCTCCGGTGCAATGAAGGGCATGAGCAAGATTATCCATTCAATATACACTAAAGATGCGAGGCACAAAGGAAAACCACAGCTGCGTTTAATAGAAGAAACAACCAGAGTAGGATTTGAACCCACGTGTGAACGATGAATTACCAACCCGTCGCCATAACCTCGGGGCCATTTCCTCGCAAAACAAAGGAACTCACATATGACCCTGTTAAGATTACATATGGTGCTAATAGGGGATGAGAAATTCCTTGAGCGGAATCGAATCCACACCATTATGTTTCTGCTTTCAGCAGAATGATAATATCAGCAAAATCCAAGGAATTGACAACATCCTTGGAAGGAATAGCTGTCCTTGCTTCATTCCAAGTCGGAACTGTCTCAGAATGAACCAGCGAACAAGAAATTCCCGTCACATTCACACGCATATTTAGTCTTGACTCATAATTTCTTCAGTCAGTTTCTCCCTCACGTGAGGAAGTATATATATAGAGAGAAGTGAAGGTGATGTTTTAGCTCGATGGCTTTTCTCAGATGGCTGAACCTGATCTGGGTAAATTTCCCGGAAATGCAGTTTTTTTCGCTTCATTTTATTAATTTTGCTGCAACCTCACTCTGCTCATTGCAATGATTGGAAGTGAATTGGATTTGTATCATTGGAATGAATTTGATCCGAATTTATTACAGCTTAAAGAAAATACTGATGAGAAAAACTGAAAGTTTAACTACAAAGAAAAAGCCAGTTTTGATGCTCAGTGACTTTGGCAGATTTCAGTGGGTATCTAATGAACCCAACATCATGGCGATTGTCCTCCCATCTTTAAGGCATGAAACTAAAGCAGAACATCGATTTCCAAGCGACGTGTCACTTCCTATACATTATGGGATATCTTTCCTTGACAATCTATAAAATCTGCTCAGTTCTATGCATAATGTTTAATGTGGAATATTAATGCAAATCTTTCAAAACTCTGAAATTTTTGCTGACTCTTATTCGGCTGCATACGTTTTTGATATTTCTTTACATTTCAATTCATCCAAATTAGACATTGTTTCCTCGCACCTTCCATCCCGCACACCCCACTTTATCACTTTTAGCCAGCCACAGGCTGTCTCTCTCTCCTGGTGAAACTCACTGCTTGTGTGTCTCCAAATGTGCCTTCCCAAATATTTTGGAAACGGATTCTCTGAGTGACAGAAATTCTGTTCCCATCATTTCTTTGTCCTACATCAATGGTTTTGAATACCTGACGTTCAGAAATTTAGTAACTTGAAAGAGTGAATTTACCACCTATTTCCTCCCTCCAAACCTCACATACTCTGGAGAACTTCCATTCAGTTTTCCTTGGTTCAGTTCCAAATTTTTCAACACACAAATAAATAAAATCCCATTCCCACTAAACGCCGTCAGCATCGTCTATAATGTCTTAGCAGCCCAGTAAACGCTGGCAGTGTCCTCTCTGATAGAATAACAGATTGCCTACAATGCAGAAAGTACAATTCACCCAATCGAGTCTATAGGGTCACTCTGAAGAGCATCACAACCAGACCTAGCATCCCACTCTCTCCCATATATTTCACCTGAAGAAAGAACAGCCCTCTGGCTTGTGATTTCAAATAAACCTACTGGAATAAAACATTGCATCGTGTGACTGCTGACATTATCCCCGCATTACCAATGGCTAATTCACTTAACTTAGTGATTTCACTCCCTGGACATGACAGGGCAATTTATCATGGTCAATCCACCTCAACTGCAGATCTAAAATCAGTACGAGCCACTCAGCAATTATATCATAACAGTGAGCACCATCTGCACCATGTTTTATAGCTTTATACACTGGTAGCTCAGCCTAGTGAAAGCAAGCTGCGCCCATCAACCATAATTCAATGCATCCAAACGTGATTCTGCACTGTACAACCTCATTCGTGCTGCAGGAAATGTTTCTGCAGTCATAACTGAATGGATTACCCTGTTTTCTTCCTCAGGTTCCTGCTTTAAGCAAACATTTAAGTCAGAAACAAATCGATAAAATTGTTTTCATTCCAACACAGGTACAATGTGTAGTTTGCAGAAGTTACGTGTTTGCACTGTCACTGACACTCTCTCTCTCCAGGAGCTGCAGTCCTTCCCCACGCTGATTTAGACAACACTGTCCTTCCTGTGACTTATCCAATCGAGAATGGAAGGCCAGGCATTAATAACCTTCACTGGAGAACAGAGTGACAGGTTTAAAACCTTTACGATGCCCCTAGCGGAGAATTGAGCCCTGTGACAGGCGGGGACACTCACCACGATACTGCCGAGGACAACAACGTCGAAGGAGGCCCTTCAGCCTGTTGTGGCCGCACTTCTCCAATAAAACTGCTTAACGACCTGAATGAAGTTTTCCATCATTCAGCCCATAGCCTTATATGTCTTAGCATCACAAAGTCTCATCTGAATTTTTTTTCAGGTGAAATGGGTTTCCGCCTCTCTGACGCTTTGCGCACATCTACCCAAACCTTTCTGCCTTTTCCCGACATCTCTTGGCCCAGTATTCGATCCCTCCATCAACAGGAAACGCTTCTTTCAATCTATCCACACCGTATCCCTGATTGTTTTCTACATTTCAGACATGTCATTCCCAATCTCCGCTGCTCGGCGACAAACAACCCCAGTCTGTCCTCATAACTGAAACTATTCAGCCAGACAATACTCCAGTGAATCTCTCCTTCACTGTTCCCAGTGCGATCACATCCATGCTATAATGTGAATTGTAGAACTGCACACAGTACTCGAGCTAGAGCCAAATAAACTTCTTTTATTCTGTTACTGTATGAGGGCATCGCTGGCTCGGCATCATATTTTGCTATCTCTAAGTACACAGCGGGCACTGAGTCTCAACTATATTGCAGTGAGTCTGAAGTCATATGGAGGCCCGACCAGATAAGAATGGCAGTTTCCTTCTTTAAAGGACGTCAGTGAAACTGATGCTTTTAATTTTTTTTTCAACAATTGACCATGGATTTATGGGAGTTATTAGATTCGTAATTCCAGATATTTACTGAATCCCAATTCTACCACCTAGCATGGTCGGAGTCAAACCCTAGTCCCTGGTGTCTGAATTAACAGTCCAGTGGTAACAGCGCTCGGCCATTGCAGAAAACCGGTCAAACTGATCTTTTCCAATGGAGTTGCTTTTCCCCGATACTGTCCTGTGTCATTTTCCTGAGCTTGACCCTCCAATAATCTCTTGTCCGTTTCAGTAAAAGTTGCTACATGAGTATTGATCTCACAACAGCGGTAACCAAATGGATCAACTGGTCTGCAGGTCTCGATCGTGGGGTTGGTGCACGTTCACCCAGCAACAGTGACCACAGCAGCACAGACTGAACGGTATCAATGTGAGAGTCAGTGTTTGATTCTGCAGTGCCTAAATGAAATAGGATATGACTCCACAGCAGCGCTCCGAAAGCTAGTGCTTCAATTAAACATGTAAGACGATAACCTGGTGTTGTGTGATTTTTAACTTTGTACACCAGCATCCCCAAATTAATGAAATGGGGGTGTTGGACGGAAAGTCGGGTTAATGATCGTAGGAGGGAAGAAATCTCTGAGAACGGGTGGATTTGAATGCTGACATATGAAACACAGAGTTATGAGCGAGCAGAATTTGAAGGAAAAAGATCATTGCCTTGGACAAAATTACCATGTTAAAACAACTTATACCTTCGTGTACTTCACAAAAACTGGGGCGAATAGAAAAACTACTGCCGTGATTCGGATTCGAACCGAGGTTTCTGCGACCACAACGCAGAGGACAAACCACTATACGAGCGCGGCATCCCAAATATCAGCACGCTACCTCGGCACTATAAGTACAGTAACATAGACAATGTTAGGCAGAGTACCTAACACACAATGTCAGTGCTTAGCGAACAGTGGCAGATCTGTGGGAACTCAGAATGGGCTGACCGTTTAACATCGGTGCCCGCAGAGGCTGTGGTGTTTCCAAAATTAATATGCTGAAGGCTGAGATAAATAGATTTCTCCAAAACATCAAAGACTCCGGGGACAGTGCAGGTTTTGTTGAAATGTATGCTGCAATAGCAATGCAGTTTAACATCAGCTTCTTCACCAGTTTTCCCCCACAAGGCAGCAACCACTGCTGCCACAGAGTCCCAGTTCCCAGCCCCAGAATCAGAGGAATTGACTGGCGCAGTCACAAAGACCCAACTGGAAATCGGGATGGGAATGAGGTCACAGAGATACTCGATGGCTCCAGTGACACAACCGGAGAATGCACGGTATTTCTATGACGGTTTAGAGGCGTAAGCAGTTCCGTGGTTGCGAATGCTCCTGGTCAAAGGCGAGGCAGAAGGGAAATTTGTTCCCGTTTATAATGACATAGCATCTACAGAGCATCTTGCTGAGACAGCTGACTGCCACAACTGGAGCGAGGGCGGCTGGTTTGAAGTTTGATTTTGCTTCACTATCACCCACTTCCCTTGAATGAATTGCTCTCACCATATTTATTTCCAATTGTTTAATATCTCCCTGCCGTCTGCGGCTTTCTTCCTCATGGTTAATTGCATGACTAACTGTTGTATGATCTGCACACTGCTGAATAACGATCATTACAGTAAATATGAATCATTGATCTATATGAGAAAGCAGTGGAACTCACAGCAGGCATGCTGCGGAGGTTTGCAGGCGACATCAGAATTGTAGACAGTGAGGAAGATTATCTAAGTTTCAAAAGGATATTAATCCAATGAGTCGTTGGACTGAAAAATGTAACATTGAGTTCACTCTGGATAAATGGAAGGTATTGCATTTTGGTATAACAAAAAGCGTAGGACTTTGCGTAGTGTTGGAAAACACGGAACTAGGGATGCAGGTACATAATTTTCTGTAGTTTGCATCACCTACAGACAAGGTGTTCAAAGGTATTTAACATACTTCGCGTCATTGTTCAGTCCTTTGTGTATAGTAGTCGGGACGTTATGTTGAAGATTTGCAGGACATTGATGAGGCCTCTTCTGGAATATTATGCCCAGTCCTGGTAGCCCAGTTGTAGGAATGATATTATTCAGCTGGAGCAGGTTCAGAGAAGGTGTACACGCATGTTGCCGTGTGTGGAATGTTTGAGTTATAATGAAAGGCTGGATAGGCTGAGGCTATTTTCAGATTTGAGATTGGGGTGCTGGAAAACCACAACAGGTAAGGCAGCATGCGAGGAGCAGGGGAATTATTTTTTCGCGCAAGTGTCGTTCATCAGGCTCTTCCCTGAAACGTCGATTTTCCTGCTCCTCAAATGCTGCCTGACTTGCTGTGCTTTCCCAGCACAACACTATCGACTCTGATCCCTCATCTCCAGTTATCACTTTCTCCTAGTTGAGACTGGTTTCACTCGAGGTTAGGGGATTGAGCGGCGACCTGACAGAAATTTATGAATTCTTGAGAGGCATGTTAGAGTGAACGATAGCTGGCTTTTCCCAGGAGGGGGATTTCAAGACGAGAGGGCATATGTTTGAGATGAAGAGAGAGAGAGTTAAAAAAAAGACATGTGAGGCTTTTTATAGAGAAGGTGTTTTACGTGTGCAATTAACTTGCTGAGGAAGTGATGGATGAGGGTACATTTGCAACATTTAAAGAACAATTCGATCCAAACATGAATGGGAAAGTGGGATTTTAAAAATAAATTTGTTCATGCCTAGTACATCAGTTATTTCCCAGAGGACAGTTAAGAGTCAAGCACAATATTATCCATCTGGAATCTCCTGTGGGACAGAGCAGAGGAATATGATAGTTGCTTCCCGAAATGGCATGAGTGAATCAAATGAGAGTTTCCACACAATTGATTCAGGTCATCATGAGACTCTTCAATCCCAGGTGCTTATTGAATTCAAACTCCAATATCTGTCATGCCAGGACCTGAACCCTTTGTCCCCAAAATATTACTTGGGTTTTTGGATCAACAACACAGAAGTAAAACTACAAGGGCATTATAACCACTCAGCGGGTACAGCAGGAGGCAGATTGGACGAGATTAGTTTGGCAGTATGTTCAGCATGGATTGGTTGGACTGACCGGCCTGTTTTCATGCATTATGACTCGATGATTGATGCTATGGAACAAATAGCTGGTTGGGATTAACAGCAGCATTGACAGCATAATCGAACACCTGATGGGATATGTAATCCTGCTGGAGGCTCCGGAGGTTGTTTTTCTCAGTGATCCCTTCCCAAACACGGGACTGGTGAACGGTCTAGCCCCAGTGTTACTGATTAAATGAGATTCCATTTCTGTGGTTAATTGAATCTCTTCCTGCAGTTCTCACATTGTCCTGCTTTCTCTGTGGTATCGGCGTCCTTTTTTCAACCCAGGGTGAACGATCCTTTCAAATTTTGTCCACACAGATACAAATCCTGTTTTCCATGTTGTGAATGTGTTTTCATTCTTTATCATTCTCCTAGAGGTTGAGAGTATCACTGGTCAGGACAACATTTATTCTTCGCCCCTTGTTCGTTGCTGCCTGGCTACGCCACACACCCGGGTGCGATCCCAGCCTCGGGTCTCTTTGTCTGTGGGCAGTCTGCACATTCTCTGTGTTTTTGCGTTTTTATTTCTCCCTCTGACCAAAGATGTGCCAGTTACAGGGATCAACAATGGGAAATGCAGGTTTATGGGATAGGGAATACCGTGGGGTCTGTTGGGATGTGCTTCGGATGGGCCATCTGGACTGGAAGGGTCGACTACCCTGCTTCCCCAAACGATGGGGATTCTTGAATTAAGTGTCAGCTCATGTTTTTCTGGCCCTGGAGTCTCTCGTATGCAGGACTGGGTGAAGATTCTGCATAAGTGACATGAATGAATGGGATTGTAGGAAATTAAAGTTATTATCTCTGTTTCTGAGGTCAGGCTTGCATTCCAGGTTTTATTAGTCGAACTTAAACATCACCTTTTCCATGTTCCGGCCCCCAAGGACATCCAGTTCAAAATATCACCCCAACACCACCTTCTCCAGGTTGAGGTCTTGACTGTGTGGAAGAAACTGATTGTGAGCTGATGCAAGCAAAAGCAGCTTCCATCACCAGTGTCGGAAACACAGATCCAAATAGCAAAATCATCTGTTAAACCCACCACTGCAAAGTTAACGGCTCAACACGCTCCAATTGTGCCACTCAGCTGTCTTAGCAAGATGCACTATAAATCGCTATGAGAGTATAAACGGGGACGACTATTCCCTTGATCAGGAGAAACTCAACCTAGGAATTTCTTGCGCCTCTGTACGATCATAGAAGGACCGCACTGTCACCTATTGCATCACTGGAACCAGAGAGTAATATCGCGCTCTCATCCCATCCCCATTTCCGGTTGGATCTGGGAGGCTGTGCCGCAGTTTCCCTGATTCCAAAGCTGTGAACTGGGATTATCTGCAACACTGGTTATTGCCTTGAGGAAGCTGGTGAAGTCGTCGATGTTAAGCTAAAATACAACTGAAGCATACATTTCAACAATATCCTGTACTGTCCCCCGAGTCTTTGATGGTTTGGTGAAATCTATCAATCTCAGTTTTCAACACTTTCATTCAAGGATCTCCACAGCCTCTGAAGACATCGAATTTAAAGATTCAACTCATTCTCAGTTCCCACATGTCTGTCACTGTTCGCTGAGTACTGATATTGTACATTTGCTGTTTTTCCGAACATTTCCTCTGCTAGTATACTTATTGCTGCTTGCAAGCATCCTGTTCTGTTGTTGCTGTGATCGTGGTAATCTTTATTTTGCATTGTGACCACAGCAACCTCGATTTGAAACCAAATCACGGCACTAAGTATTCTCTCCGTTGTCCTTTTTGTGACACATGGTAAGAAATTAATTGTTTTACCTTCAAATTCCGCTCTCTCACATCTCTGCGTTTCATATATCAGGATTCAAACACAGCTGTTGTCGGAGATTTCTGTCCTTCCCACGATCATTAAACCTCCTTTCCGTCCATCCTCCCATTTCTCTGAGGCAATGCACAATCTATCACTCTCTTTCACATTCATACTGTTCTGTCTGTGCTGCGGTCACTTTTGCTGGGTGACCTCCATCGGGACCTCCAAACAATTCGATCCATTTGAATACCGCGGTTGTGAAATCAATCCCCATGTAGCAGCGTTTACTGACTTAGGACAGAGACAATTGGAGCGTCAGGCTCATGGAAACGACTCAGGCCAGTTTTGGGGAAAGGAGATTGTACTGGAAATGATCATCTTTTGTGGCTTTCTGTGTTGCTCTTGTGGTAGTTTCATAGGACTCATAATCGAGAGACCGAGGTAATAGTCTGAGTCCTCGGGCTTGAGCCCCACCATGCCATATTGTAAAATTTGGATTCAGCAAATATCTGCAATGAAGAATCTATTTATTACTCTATATCCATTGACAATTGTTGAAAAAAAAACATCTGGTTCACTGATATCATTTCAGGAAGGAATCTGCTGTCCTTACTTGGTCTGGTCTGCATGTGACTTCAGAATCATAACAATATGGTTGAGTCTCAATTGCCCTCTGGACAATTCAGAATGGGTAATAAATTCTGCTTAGCCAGAATACCCTCATACTAATATAGAAATTTTAAAACAAATGTTCATTAGGCTCAAGCAAGAGTGTTGTGTGCAGTTTTGCAAGTCACATTATCGCATGGATGTGATCACACTGAGAAAATTGCAGGAGATATTTACCGGGATACTGTTTGGGATGAAGAGTTTCAGTTGTGAAGAAAGAGTGGACAGAGTGGAGTGTTTGTCGCAGTGCAAAGGAGATGTAGAGGAGAACATGATTGAGTTAGGGCATGGACAGGGTTGACTGAAAGAGTTTCCCATTGATGGAGGGATCGATTAGCAGGGGCCAGAGATTTAAGGAGAAAGGCAGAATGGTTTGAGAAGATGGTCGAAACTGCTTTATAAGCCAGTAGGTGGTTGGAATTTGGAATACACTGTCTGCATTTTTCAGAGCGGCAGAAACCCTTAGAACCTGAACAAACATTCAGATTTGAACTTGTGATGCCAAGACATATGAGGCTGTGGGATAAACATTGTGAAATGGGATTCAGTTCATTAGGCAGTTGTTTTTGACAAGTGTCACCACAATTGGTTGAAGGGCCTCCTTTGGCACTCTTGTTCTCAGTAGTATAGTCGTTAGTGTCCCCGCCTGTCACAGGGATCAATTCTCCACTGGGGACAGTGTAAATATTTTAAAACTGTCGCTCCATTCCCAAGTGCGGGTATTGATACTTGTCCTTCCATTCTCGATGAGGCATGTCACAGGAAGGACAGTGCTGTCTGAATCAAGTGGGGAATAACAGCAGCTCTCAGGGAGGCAGACTGTCAGTGAAAGCGCAAACACGTGACTTATGAAAACTGCACCTTGTTCCAGTGTTCGAATGAAAAACTTTCGGCAGACTTGTTCCGAATTGAAGTGTTTATTGGAAACAGGAAAGTGAGGGAGAAACAGCGTAAAAGCATTCAAATATGAGTGCAGAAACATTTCCCACAGCACGAATCAGATTGTAAAGCACATAGTAGCGTTTCCATACATTGAATTTGGGTTGATGAGGCTGAGTTACCAGGGTATAAAGCCATTATAAATGATTCAGGTTTTGCTCACTATGATGGAACATTGGCTGAGTAATTCGCATTGCTTTTCGGTCTGAGGGTTATGTAGATTGGCCAAGTTAAATTGCCCTCTCGTGTCCAGGGAGTGAATTAAGTAAATTAAGTGAATTAGCCATGGGTAACGCGAGGACAATGTCAGAAGTCACAGGACGCCAGGTTATAGCCCAACAGCTTTATTTGACATCATAATGGGGAGGGTTGCCCCTTCTTCTGGTGAAATATAAGGGAATGGGGAGGAGAGATGGGTCTTGGTGAGATGCTCGTCAGATTGTCGACAACGGCTCGATTGACTGAAATGCTCTTTCTGCACTGTAGGATTCTGTGATTCTATCGTAGAGGATAATGACGGTGTTTATGGGGTGTAAAACTATTAGAAGCGATGCTGACGAGGTATACTGAGGATGAGATTTTATTCACTTGTTGTCTTTGAAAACTTAGAACAGTTATCCCTGAACCAAGAAAGACTTAATTGGAGTTTTTTCAGGTTATGAAATGTTGGACAGAGAAAATTCCCTCTTTCAAGTAAGTAAACATCGATAAGCTAAACATTCAAAACCTTTGATAAAACCTTTGAAGGACAAAGAAATGATGAGAGCAGAATCGCTGTCACTCCGAGAATCTGTTTTTCAAAATATTTGGAAAGGCACATTTGGTGACATACAAGGAATAAATTTCACAAGGAGAGAGACAGCGTGTGGCTTGGTAAAGGTGTAGGGGTGGGGTGTAGTCGGTCGAAAGTTGCGGGTAAACAATGTCTAAGTGGGTTGACTTTAAATGTAAAGACATTTCGTGAACGCGTGCAGCTGAATAAGATTCGGTTTCAAAAACTCTGGATTTTGAAAGATTTGGCATAATATTCTACCTGAAGCATTGTAAATGGAACTGAGTGGATGTTTCTTATTGTGAAGGAATGATATTACATAATGAATAAGAAGTGACCAGTTGCTTGGAGATCAACTCCCTGCTTTAATCATATGCGTTAAAGATGAGGACAAACACCATGATGTTTGGTCCATTTTATACTCAGTGAAATCTGCCAAAGCAACGAGCAACAAAACTGGTGGGTTTTCTTTTGCATTTTAACACTCTGATTTTCTAAGCAATATTTTCCTTAAGCTGAAATAAAGTCGGAACAAATTTGAATACAACATTACTCGTTACAATGAGATTTATCTAATTCACTTCTGATTATTACAATGAACATTTTGAGGTTGCAGCAAAATTAAAATGAAATGAACAAAACAGTGTTTCTTGCGATTTAATCCAATTCAGCCATATCAGAAAGGCCATTGAGCCACAACATAGCCTTTATTTCCTTCTCCATGGCTGCTTCACGTGAGAGAGAAAGTGACTGATGACATTATGAGTCAAATGTAGGTGTGAATATGACGGAAAATTCTTGTTCTCTGTTTCATTCTGACACAGTTCTGACTCAGAATGCATCAATGACAGCTATTCATTCTGTCGAGCCTGGCTATTTATTGGAATTTGCTGTTATTATAATTCTGGTGCAAGCAGAAACACGATGGCGTGGATTCGATTCCGCTCTGGAACTTCCTCATTCATGACTTTCACCACATGTAACCTGATGAGGTGACATGTCACCCCACTACAAAATGTGCTGAGGTGACCGAGCGATTATGGTGGTGGGTTATTATACCGCAGTGCTCCACATTCACGGGTTCGAGTCACACTCTGGTTGCTAACTTCACAAACTTCCAGCAGTTTTTATTGGCACCTCACACACTGGTATACACTGGATAGAGAATCTTGTTCTTGCCCTTCACTGCACGGGAGATTCACAAATAATCGACACCACATTAAAGTCGAAATGAAGAGTGAGAGCAGTCATTCTATTCAATTGTAGATTAACTTGGTGTAATGAGAAGGAACGCATTTTTCTTTCCGCCCCACATTCCATTGTGTCTTTCTATGAAATTGCATCGAAAGAAAGAGAAACAAATAACAAGAGATCGGGATCAAAAGTTTATCCAGTGGGGTTGCACATGAGTACCTTCACCTAACACTTCACACAATGATCTGATCAGTAATTCAAACAGTGACTCGGAATTGGAACCGCAGAAAACTTCTCCAATGAAACGAATCTTTCATTCATTCACAAATTTCTGCTGTGTGTGAATCATACAACGATCTATCATCCAGCGTGATCACTGACTTGCCAATTGTATAAGGTCTACCAACTTTCTTCAGCAATCCCAGCTTCTGTACACAGCCACCTGTGCTGTGCCCAGTGTCATATGTTATCCCCAGGTCACAGCACATTTCGTTTTCCTGAGTTAATGAACCTTTTTCCTGATCTGTCTGATCTGTTTAATAAACCTTTTCTATCACTTCATCCCACCCCCCCCACAATTCTGAACTTATGAATAAAATAAGGCGTTAGACAAAATGTTAAACAAGTGATAGTTTGCCACTCAGCCCATGGAGTCTGCCCCACCATTCAACGAACTCATGGTTGATCTGATAATCTTTAACTCCATTCTGCTCACTTACCTCGACAAATTTTCATTATCTTTCTGATTAACTATCTGGCACAGTTTGAAAATACCCAACAACACTGATGGCACAGATTGTTTGGCCCTTGAGCAAAGAGATGACTCCTCATTTCTGAATTAAATGGGCAATATCTAATTCTGAGATTATGTCCTCTGGTGCTGTCCTCACAGCATGGGGCAAACCACCTGCCCGTATCTACCCTGTCAAGATTCCACGAATATTGAACTTTATGATTGTTGTTATATGATTATAGAGCACCCTCCACATCCTTTGTTTCGAGGAAAATAATCCCAATCATTCCACGAAGGTCCATTTTATGCAGAGCTGTCCCCTGCAACGCCCTTACATATTATTTAGACAGTTGGAGAAATTTCGGTGATGAAATGGGTTGAAATTTCAGGCGCAGACGGGAATTGGAACTTGAAATCAGAAAGCGATTGGAATCGGATTGATCCACAGAATGACCAAATACAGCAATGATAACTCTGACAAATGAGAATCTAATCATATTCGATTGACATTCAATTGCTTCATTGTAACTGAATTCCTCCGTGTAATCGTCCTGACAGCTAGTATTTAGGAGAAATGGAACCTGATCGCGCATAAAAGAAATTGACGACAAAAACATTTCCGTCGGTCGACGTTGTTTGGTTATTAACTCAACCCTTGTCTCCGTGAAGCCGACATCGTCCGCAACGCACAAATTAGATGTTGAATAGAACTCTCTCCATTTACCGAGGCGGGTGCCGCTGAAATACCACTGAAGGAACTGGACACCCTCCACGACAATACAGTCACTTAACTGTACATTGTTCAACGCCTGAATATTTATTCCCTTAACTGCTGAGGCACAATTGCAGCAGAGTGCGCCACCTAGAATATTCACTGAAGTAAGTCATCCAGGCTTTGTTGACAGAACCTTCAAAGCTCAAAGACTGTACCGACTAAAACGACAAGGTTGAAGATGCACTGAAACGTCACCATTTATGAATTACCCCCCAAGGCTCATACCAGCATGACTTGGAGAGGAAGCAGTGGTAAATTCATTGAGTGGTGAAGCGGTCTTGATGGGCAAAGAGTTGTACTCGAGCCCTCCACCTTTTATTTTACAATTTTGAAAAATGTTGATTATCGCATTGACCAGACTTGTGCTCATTCCTTCAGTTGTTTCCGAAACTGGCGTTTGCTAAAGATCGAATATCATTCTCAGACTGTGGTCAACAAAGAGCTTCTCGTACAACTGATCTCCCTGTCCAACAATCTTCAGAGATCTGTGAACATATACTCCAAAATCTCTTTGTTCCTGTACACCACTCGGAATCCTCACTTCTATTGTCTCAACTCCCCAAATTCATTACCACTTATTTGTCTGGCTTCAATTCTATTCGCCATTTTTCACTTCCACCGGATTGACACATCACTGCGGTCCCTGATATTATTCATCACAGTCAACTACATGACCAATTGTTGAATCGTCTGTAAACTTCTAAACATGACTCCTCCAACTAAGTTTGAATTATTGATCTACATCAGGAAACAGTGGTACTCCACTGGAAAAAGGCATTCAAGCATGATTCATTGCTGGATGGGATGAACACCTGCAATAACAACAGAATCGGACCCTTGCTATCATTTGTAAACATGATGGCAACTCTGCAGGTTGGTCTCCTGACTGATTCCTTCTCACATCGGGGAGTGGTGAATGACCTGCCCACACTGTGACTGAACAATTGAGTTCACATTTCAGCGGGTAATTGAATCCCTTCCTACAGACCCCGCCCCCATGGACCTGACTTCATGGAGGCGTGGGTATCCTTGTGTCTATTTAATTTGGATAATCAGCTGAATTTGAGACCATGCTGAGACGATTCGCAATTTTCCCCGTCATCCACGCATCTTTTTTTTATCCTTCCTTATTCTCCCACGGAGTGTGGCCATCATAGTCTGAACAACATTTGTTGTTCATTCTTAAATCTCCTTGAACTGAGTCAGAGGGAACTTATGGGTGAACCGTACTATTGTTGGTCTGGAGTTATATGTTGGCAGGTCTCATTAAGGACAGCAGATTTCCCTTTTGAAGGGACATGAATAAATGGGTTTTCCGCAAAATAAAACTTTTTGTCACTCTTCCTCTGAGCGGGTTTATATTCCAGATTTTATTCATCGAATCTAACTACGAGCAGCTGCCATGCTCCAGTCTCCAAGGGTTGCTCGCCCAAATATCGCCATTACATTTGCAGATGACACAAAGATTGGTGGAATAGCAGAAAGCATAGGGGACTGTCAAAGAATGAAGGAGAATATAGATACGGCAGTTGAGCGGAGAAGTGGTAGATTGAGATGAATCCAGGCAAATGTGAGTTGATGCATTTTGGGAAGTCTACTTCGAGAGCCAAGTATACGGTAAACGGAAGAGCCTTGGGTAAAATTGCTGAGCAGAGAGATGTTGGAGTTCAGCTTCTTTGTACCCTGGAGGTGGCTGCACAGGTGGATCGAGTGGACAAGAAGGCAGATGGCATGCTTTCATCGGACCAGGCATTGAGTGTAAGAGCTGGAAGGTCATGATAAAATTGGACAAGATTTTGGTTCAACGGCATTTAGAATGCTGTGTACAGTTCTGGTTGCCAAATTACCAAAACGATGTGGACGTTTAGGAGAGGGTGCAGAGAAAGATTATGAGAATGTTGCCTAGTATGGAAGATGATAGCTCTGAAGAGAGGTTGAGTAGGTTACGTTTGTTTTCATTAGATAAAACGAGATTGAGGGGGACCTGATTGACGTCTACAAAATCATAAAAGGTAGAGCCAGGGTGCATAGAGATAAGCTTTTTTCCAAGGTGAGGGATTCAATAATGAGAGGTCACGTGTTAAAGGTGAAAGTTGAAAAGTCTAAGAGAGACAGTCATTGGAAGAATATTACACCGAGGGTGATAGGTGCCTGGAACGTGTTACCAGCAGAGGTATTAGACGCAGGCACGGTAGATTCATTTCAGGTGTGCCTGGACAGATGCATGTGTTGGAAGAGTGCAGAGGGATACAGATCCTTTGGAATTGGGTGATAGGTTTAGACAATGGATTTGGATCAGCTCAGGCTTCGACGTCTTAAGGGCGTGTTCCTGGTCTGTAAATTTTCTCTGTTCTTTGTTCTTCTTTATTCACTACTCTGTCAGCTTCATGCTACATTGCTGCATCTCAGAGAATTATATTGTCAATTCTAATTATCACAGAGGGAATGAGAATATGACATGTGGCTGTGTCGGAATGAAAGTGATGTACGCTGGTCTGAAGTGTTTACTGGGAGCAAGAGGCTGATGTGGAGACGATGTGATCAAAAACAGCTCTTACTGTCAAAGTAACAAAACAGCGCATTAGATTAGATTAGATTACAGTGTGGAAACAGGCCCTTCGGCCCAACAAGTCCACACCGCCCCGCCGAAGCGCAACCCACCCATACCCCTACATTTACCCCTTACCTAACACTACGGGCAATTTAGCATAGCCAATTCACCTGACCAGCACATCTTTGGACTGTGGGAGGAAACCGGAGCACCCGGAGGAAACCCACGCAGACACGGGGAGAATGTGCAAACTCCACATAGTCAGTCACCTGAGGCGGGAATTGAACCCGGGTCTCTGGCGCTGTGAGGCAGCAGTGCTAACCACTGTGCCACCGTGCCGCCCGTAAGGAAAATTTAAGAGAATGCTTTCAATTGATCGACTCTCGCTGAAGGGTCCAGCACGCTTCAGCTGAGCCAATCTATAGTGCGGGTTAATGCTGGTGTTGTATCCTAATACAACAATTATGCTCTTCCTCCCCGCCTTTGACCAGGAGCACTCCCAGCTTTGGCATTTCTTGCGCCTCTGTGCCGTCATAGAAGAACCATGTGCTCACCTTCAAGCCAATCAATCCATTACGATACCGTAGTTGTGAGATCAATTCTCATGTAGCAGCTTTTACCACATGCACCAGAGATTATTAGAATATCAGGCTGTGGAAAAGGACACAGGGCAGCACTGAGGAAAAGAAAATTTATTCGAAAATACTTCTGTCTGTGGACTTCTACATCATTTATTTCACTTG
This sequence comes from Chiloscyllium plagiosum, assembly GCF_037043375.1. Lineage (NCBI taxonomy): Eukaryota > Metazoa > Chordata > Chondrichthyes > Orectolobiformes > Hemiscylliidae > Chiloscyllium > Chiloscyllium plagiosum. The sequence goes on along the minus strand of NW_028270184.1, from coordinate 67,609,989 downwards.
CTCAATTAGCTCTGTCTTGTCTATTTTGTGCAGTTCTGCAATTCGCATGATAGCATGGCTATGATAGCACTGGAAATGATGCAGGACAGATTTACCAGGATATTGTCTGGGTAGAAGAGTTTCAGTTATGAAGAGAAATTGGACAGACTGGAGGCGTTTTTCTTAGTGTCGACGAGATTGAGAGGAAACATGATTGAAATGTATAAAATAATCAGGAATATGGATGGTGTACACTGAAATCAATGTTTCTCTTTGATGGTGAGATCGGTCATGGAGGGGGGGCAGGGTGGCATAGGTTTAAGGATAGAAGAGGAAAGATTTGAGTGAATGTGCAGACAAATGTTTTGAAACAGCGGTTGGTTGAAATCTAGAACTCAGTGCATGCAAAGGTTGCAGAGGCAGAAATCCTCAGAACTTTCAGAAGTTTTCAGATATGAATTTGTGATGCCAAGACATACAAGGCTATAGGCCACGTAATTTAAAAAAGGTGTTCGGATAGTTGAGCGAATGTTAATTTCCAGTATTAACAAATAGGCTTCTTTTTGCATAGAATTCCTGGTTAGTACCACCGCCTGTCACTGCGTGAGGTCGGGTTCAATTCGCTTCCAAGGCAGGCACTTGTATTTTGGGAGGGCTCAGTGGGTAGAACTGCGCCTTTCAGCCCCAGAAACCCGTCTTCAATTCATATCTTCTTTGACTGAATGTGTGGAATTTGCACACTCCTCTCTCTCTCTCCCGTGTGAGTTTCCTCTGGCTGCTCCGATTCCTTCCCATAGTGCAAAGGTGTGCAATTCAGGTAAATGGCAAACAAAATCTGAATGGACTGTAAGTGCTGTAAATAAGAGACAAAATTCAGTATTGCAGCTCGGGGAAAACACAATGACCATTTCGGATCAACAGACCCTTCCTCGGAACTGATTTTAATTCGCAATGTTAACCCTGATTTCTCTCCACTGATGCTGCCTGATTTCACTGAGCTTTTGGAGTAATTTCTATTTTTGTAGGTGGATCATAAATGCGGGTTTAGAAAGATAGAGTGGGGGAGTGTGAATTTCTTCCACGGCACAGAGCAGACTCAACTGGCCAAATGGTTTCTGTCCGAACTGTGTCGAATTCCATTAACTCTGAATCTATAAGTTTTTGTCCTTCTTTTAGTCTTTGGTTTTCACATCTCCCCTGTCATGTGAATTGCAGAGCAGGACAATCGACATTTCGGGCATAAGCCACCTACAAACTGTTACCACCTGACGCCTGGAAGATGAAAGCCTCATATTCTGACTTGGGACCCTGCAACCACACGGGATAAATGTGGATTTCAGTGGCTTCCTCATTTCCCCTCCACTCACATTATCACAGTCTGAAACATCCAACTCAGTACCACTCTCCGGGCCTATTCATCTCTCCCCCTCTGACTTATCACCTTCTCCCCGCCTCCATCCACCATTTGCTTTCCCAGCTACCTTGCACCCAACCCCAACCCCCTCCCAATTATCTCTCAGTCCCCATCCACAAGCCTCATTCCTGATGAAAGATTTATGCCAGAAACATCGATTCTCCCGCTCCATGGATGGTGCCTGACCTGCTGTAAGTTTCCAGCACGACACTATCGCCATGGCGAAGATAGACGAGCTCAGCTCACGCTCTTTATCTGGGAGCGGAGAAGGCTGAGTGAGGAAGTGATTAAGGTGCACATTAAAGGGATCGGTACGTGTGATAGGAATAAACTTCTTATGGGAAGAGTTAACAACCAGGCATCTCCGTTAAACGCAAGGGAGAGGACTTTCAGAGGAGATATAGGAAGAACGTTTTCACTCTGAGAGTGTTGTATAATTGGAACTCACTGTTTGAACGTGTGGTAAAGCTATGAGTCATCAAAACAATTCAGGAGTATTGAGCCGAATACTTGAGAAGCGAGAGCACGCATGGATAAGGACCAGGTACTGGAAAGTGGGGTGAAGATAAACAGATGTCTGATGAAAAATCCCAACACTGCACAGAAAATACAGAGCATGAAAGCATGGGAAGGTTAAAGGCATGGAAACTACTGGCAATCTGTTACAAGGGGTCTGCGGAATGCTACATTCATCAAAGGATCAGTGGGGCAGGATGGGGCCGCTGTGGCAGGATGGGATAAGAATAGTGGAATGCTTCTACACCAATTGGCAGAGTCAGACTGAGGCTGAAAGGTTACTATGGCAGGCTGAGATAATAACAATGAGTAAAGTCAGCCTCGCCTACTAAATATCATCATGGCAGTTTGGGAAACATCGTGACAGTACATACTTAGGACATGACTTTAAATAATTAATTGATAGTAGAGTCAGCCTGCTTGAGACACTTGTAGCAGGATATGACATTAAATATCTAATTAGTAGTTAATAGAGTCAGTTTGGGACAGGAAAACATTGTGATAGATGGGGTAGGTAAATATCTAATCATGACAGGTTAGTCGGGGATGGAGGTTCATTGAGCACAGGTAGCAGTAGAATACTTAATAGTGACAGTAGAATAATATTAAGTAGAATTAGGAAAAACCATAGTGGCAGAAGTAAAACGATAATGGGAATTAGCACCATTGGTTTATTGTATAGCTGGAGTGAGGTAATTCTGACTAACACAGTTGGCATTCTGATAAGCTAACAAGACATGATTAAACAAAAGGTATAATGTGATGGAGTTTAATTCAGATACATGTGAGGTGTTCAATTTTGGGAAAGCAAATCTTAGCAGGCCGTATACGCTTAATGGTAAGACCCTAGGGTGTGTTGCTGAAAAAAGAGACCTTGGAGTGGAGGTTCATAGCTCCTTGAAAGTGGAGTCGCAGGTAGATAGGATAGTGAAGAAGGCATCTGGTCTGCTTTCCTTTTTTGGTCAGAGTGCTGAGTGCAGGAGTTGGGAGGTCATGTTGCGGCTGTACAGGACATTGGTTAGGCCACTGTTGCAATATTGCGTGCAACTTTGGTGTCTTTCCGATCGGAAAGATGTTGTGAAACTTGTAAGGGTTCAGAAAGATTTACACGGATGTTGTCAGGGCTGGAGAACTTGAGCTATGAGGAGAAGTTGAACAGGCTGGGGCTGTTTTTCCTGGAGCTTTGGAAGCTGAGGGGTGACCTTATAGAGGTTTACAAATTTATGAGGGGCATGGAAAGGATAAATAGACAAAATATTTTCCCTGGGGTCGGGGAGTCCAGAAATAGAGGGTATAGGTTTAGTGTGAGAGGGGTAAGATATGAAAGAAACCTAAGGGGCAACTTTTTCACACAGAGGGTGGTACGTGAATGGAATGAGCTGGCAGAGGATGTGGTGGAGGCTCGTACAATTGCAACATTTGAGAGGCATGTCTATAGGAAGGGTATGGAGGGATATGGGCCGGGTGCTTGCAGGTGGGACTAGATTGGGTTGGGATATCTGGTCGGCATGGACAAGTTGGACAGCAGTGTCTGTTTCCATGCTGCACATCACAATGACTCTATGACTCTATGCCATGGACCCTGAGGTTCGGGCGAGTCAAAACTTTGCTTTCTGACTGTCACTGTTTTTGTTTGCAAATAAAAGATCTACTCCTTGAAAAACTCTCCGCATCACCTGGTGATAGTCGGCATTTTCTCTACGACAACTGCAACTTTGGGTGCAGTACAATTGTGGTGAGTGCAGCTCTGTGGCGCAATGAAAAGCGTGTTAGATTTCTACACATTTGGTAACTTTGCTATTCAATGTTTGTGGGTTTGAACCGCACTAGAATTGGAGTTTAGTTCAGTTTTCAGCTGAATCATTGAGTGTTGTGCTGATTCATCGCCAATTCCTGTCGTCTGGAGTTCTCATCCCTGCTACCGGCCAGAGGAAATTCATTACCTTCTTGGTTATAAGTTTTTACGGAATCATATCGTTTGAAACATGATCAGATCAGAATCAGATGCTCATCCGCAAAACTTGCAAATTTCGTGCAGAACCCCACTGTGCAACGTGTTCTTTGATGTCGGAATGGTGAAGATTATTGATGAATGCAATATGTTTCATGTTACCTGTATGAACAGAAATTTTCGTTTGCTTAACTGTCTTTATCCCGTTGTACGACAGGTTGCTGTGGATGAGCTGGGCAAAGACATTGACGTGTTTGGTCAGCCATGATCATGTCAAACGGCGGGTAGACAGTGAGAGAATTAATCCCACGCTGTTGGTCTCAATTTTCTCACACACCAGTTCGTCAGCGAACTGAGCTAACCGACTTCCACTCAATGCAGAGCTAAACCAAACAGCTCATTGCATTTGCATTATATAATACTTCATGTAGAATGAGCTGCTGCACCTTCCAACTCCATTAGCTCTTCTTACACTTAACATTTTCAGTTGCAGATGTTATGCAATTTCTTTCCTATGAATGTAAACCACTTCCAGAGTGTTTCCCTTTTGCACCCCCATTCAGGCAGCCCAGAATCACTGACGCTGTTTAATTCACTCGTTGTGTGCCTGCTCGAATATTCTGGAATCACTCCTAAAATGTTTTTATTTCTGAAAATTCATCTCCGATTTCAATAACTCTCAGAATATAAAATGCCTAATCCAAACTTATTTATCGTTCCCCGCTGGGTTTGAAGTTCTAACGTCCAGTTTCCACTCACGTAAACGAGGAAATTTCCCTCATATTTACTCTCAAGATCTTCACATCAGCTGGATAACCTCTATTCGGACACAACTAAGTCTTTCCTGATTTCTCCCGCATTATTCTTTATCTATGCCGTCATCCTATTAACCGCCTCTTTTCGATTCTAGTGGCTTTATCTCCAAGGAAACCTCATTTCCTTCGTTGCTAACCACATGGTACCATGGCCGTGTCATTCCTAACGTCTGTATAGTCCAGTAAACACTGCCCGTGTCTTTCATCATGTATTTATATCCCTGCAAATTTCAACCTGAGAAAGGATGCTGGGTCCAATTCAATGCATGAAAACTCACCACTAAGCTGTGCAATCTTATTACCGACACAGGAAAGGTGGAAGCAATTTCAATTACAGCTGAATGGATTAGTTGCAACAGAATCGGGTCAAATCCCAGTCACATACATGACTGTTGTTCTTATAGTCATTTCTTCTCTACGTGTGCTGAAGTAACACAGTGAGGGATCAATTACTATTGCCAGTCATACATAAGGGGGCGTATGAAATGCTGAAGTTGTGAGACCAGAGCAGTTTTTATTGACATAGGCCATTCATTGTTCGAATATCAGTCTTAGGAATTAGACAGAGAACGATTTTGAGCGAAATTTTAGCAGGGAGGTTTACCCCATGACGTTACAGCAATTTGTGTGGTTACTTTGTTGTATACCTCATTTGGGTGTTTTGCATCATTGAGGATTTTGAAGTTGACCCCCCGATACAAAAGTTCCGTGCTTTTGCACCATTATACAAAAGATGCAGTACAATAACACTCAACGCTGTTTCAGTCTACTTGTACATATATTGACCCCTAGAAACAATTTGCTACATTTCCGCTCATATGGATCTTTTCATTACATTGGCTTCTGTTCTTCACGGAATCCGATTCAGCAGATCTTGTCACTGAGTCATTTCTTTGCATGTGTTCAGATCATGTGAGCAGAATATCACAGTCCATAACCCAGAAGGCAGACCATACTCAGGACACCGTACTCTGCTCTTGATCATTTCATGAACACCAGGAAGAAATGTCTTCAAAATTTACTCATCTGTTTTTCAGAAGCAAGATAAACAATTCCAGGTTTCTGCTTTTGTTGTCACACGGACCAACATTGTAAATGCTGGAACCAATTGTGACTGTCCGCTCTCCCACATCCTTTTTCTCCCCAGGAGGTATTAAGATGATGGTCTGAATCGGATTCTTCTAAAAAGAAGAATCTTTTTATCCATTGATTTCTGGTTTATAGGCCCAGCAGGCACCCGCTGAGTCTCTCTGTTAGCGCTGACCACAGCGGTTTCTGGCAGTGCTCAGCTTTGTGGAGCTTGTACCTTCGAGGATGACATCAAAAGATATTCACTGTTACTGTGTGGTACTCTACCAATGGAGGCAGCTCAGTCCGCTGGGATAGGACAAACAGCACCATCCCGCATGGGGAAATTCTGCAGTGTGTTCTGCGGATCAGATACAGTGAACTTTATCATTCAGATCATACCAGAGTGAGAGCTCTCGAAAAGTCTAATTGGTCACTGGTATCTGTGTCAGCTCGGGAGTTACAAAATATTGGTTAAAGCGGAAACACTGGATTTTGGATCAGGTTTCAAGTGTTTTCGTGTGGCGGGAAGCAGAAAAAGATACACTGTGAAGAGATTGGGATCTGACTACAGGAGCAGCAAATAGGTTGTACAGCGCAGAGGAGAGCTTTGAAGTATTAAATTCTGGTTGATGGGCTGATCATGCTTTCACTTGGCCACGCTGCTACAGAAGATAATATGTCAGTGTCTCTCAGCGTTGTGATGTCACAGGCAAATATCACCGTTACACTGCTGGAAATTCCTTTTTCCAATGTGAGGGCAGTCTGTGTGTAAAATAGCTGAAATATTGAACCCTTTCTCAGAAATAATTCCACTCCATCTCAGTGTGTTGTATTGTCTCCTTTCCACTTTACCTGTCATTGTGCCTGCACTGAAATTGATTTGCTCCTTCTGTGTGTCTTTTACTGTTTGGGTGATAAGATGCAGTTGTACTGATCCACGTTCTGACAGAATATCGCACTTCACTTCAGCCCACCCTAACTTCGGTATCTGGTACCATTCCCGTTGTCTGGGTGTTAAGTGCTCGTCTCAGATCCAGCCTGCCCTCACGCAAAATAAACGCAAAACTCAGTCACACTGTGATCACTGCAATCCAGGGGAATCTTCACTCCCATGTCATCGATTATTCCTAGGAGAAAGTTAGGACTGAAGATGCTGGAGATCAGAGTCGTGAGTGTTGTGCTGGAAAAGCACAGCAGGTCAGTCAGCATCTGAGGAGCAGGAGACTCCACGTTTCAAGCATAAGCCCTTCACAAGGAATAAGGCTTGTGAATCAGGACTGAGAGATAATTGTTAGGGGTGTGGGGTTTGGGGGATGAAGCTGGGAAAGCGATAGTTGGATGAAGGTGAGGGAGAAAATGATGGTTCAGAAGAAGCAGTGATGGAATGGGTCCAGAAGGCGGTGCCAAGTTTGTGGCCTGGGACATGGGGGAAGGGAAATGAGGAAACTGTTCATATCCACACTTATCCCGTGAAGTGAAAGAGCCCGAAGGCGGAAAATACGGCGTTCCTCCTTCAGGTATTGGGTGGTTACGGTTTGGCGGTGAAGGAGGCCCAGGACCTGTACATCTTTGATGGAGTGGGAGGGGGAGTTGAATTGTTCAGTCACGGGATGGTGAGGTTGCTGGGTGCAGATGTCCCAGACATGTTCTCTGAAATGATCTGCAAGAAGGCGTCCTGTCTCCCTGATGTAGAGGAGATTACACTGTGTGCAATTGATGCAGTACATGACATTGGAAGCGGTATACGTGAATTTCTAACGGATGTGGAAGGATCCCTTGGGGTTAGGACGGAAATGCGTGAAGTGGTGTGGGCGCTGGTTTTACCCTTCCTGCGGTGGCAGGAAAAGATGCCAGTAGTGGGGTGTGGGCATATTGGGGGTTGTAGACCTGACAAGGGGTTCGTTGAGGGAATTTCTTTTTCCTAATGCTGATAGGGGTGTGGAGGGAAATATATATCTGATGGTGGGGTCTGTTTGGAGATGGCAGAAGTGGTGGAGTATGATATGTTTTATGCGGAGGTTGGTCAGGTTAAAGTTGAGGACCATGGAGTTCTGTCCTTGTTGTGGGAGGGGTGGGGTTTGAGGGCAGTGGTGAGTGAAGTGGAGCAGATGCACTGGAAGGGGAGAGGGAATTTGCGATTATGGAAGAAGGAGACCAACTGGGACTTTCTGAGGTGGAATTGGTCTTCCTGGGAAAAAATGTGGTAGGGACGGAGGAATTGTGAAAAAGGGATGGCGATTTTACACGAGGTGGGGTGGGAGGAGGTGTAGTATTGGTAGCTGTGGGAGTCGGTGGGCTTGTAGTATATGTCTGTCATGAGTCATTCGCTGGAGACGGTGATGGACAGGTCTGAGAAGGCGAGGGAATTTGCTAAGAAGATCCAGGTGAATTTGAGGTCAGGGTGAAAGGTGCTGGTAACGTTGGTGAACTGTTCAAACTCCTCCTGGGAGCACAAAGTGGTACCAATGCTTTCATCAATGTAGCGGAGGAACAAGTGGAGTGAGGTGCCAATGTAACTGCGAAAGATGAATAATGCCACACATCTGACAAACAGGCAGGCACAGCTAGGTCACATGCGGGTGCACATGGCTACCCCTTTGGTTTGGAGGAAGTAGGATTATTGGACAGAAACGTTGTTGAGGGTGAGGACCAGTTCAAACAGGTGGATGAGGGTGCCGGTGGAAGGGTACTAGTTGGGCTGCGGTGAGATGAAGAAACAGAAGGCTTGGAGACTTTCGTAATGGCAGATGGATGTGTACAGCGACTGGATGTCCAACGTGAAAATGACGCGTTGTGGGCCAGGAAATCAAATGTCTTCGAGGAGGAGAAGTGCATAGGTGGTGTAACAAATGTAGGTGGGGATTTCCTGGACTGGGGAGACAGGAAGGTGTTGAGGTTGGAAGAGATGAGTTGGGTCGGACAGGCGCAGGATGAGAGAACAGGTCTTGGGAAGGAGGCAGAATCAGGTAGTGCGCGGTTCATGGAAAATGAGGTTGGAGGCTGTGGACGGAGATTCCCCAGATGGATATAATTCAATGATTGCTGGGATGGAGATCACAGCACCATTCAAGTGGATCTAGTGCAGGGATCCAGTAAGATGGCTGGGGATCTAGTCCAATGATCACTGGGATCAAGACCAGTGAAGGAAAGGATCCAGTTGGACTGGTGCAGTGATCAAGTGGATCTAGTGCAGGGATCCAGCACAATGACTGGGGATCGAGTTAAACGATCGCTGTGATCATGTCCAGCGAGGTAAGGGACCCAGTTGGACCCGTGCAGTGATCACGTGGAACTAGCGCAGGGATCCAGTACAATGACTGGGGGTCTAGTTAACTGAGAACTGGGATCATGTCCAGTGAGGGAAGGGATCCAGTTTGAGTGGTGCAGTGATCAGTGAATCTAGCGCAGGAATCCTATACAATGACTGGGGGATCTAGTTCAATGATTGCTGGGATCAAGTCCAGCGAGGATGTTATCCAATTGAGCCGGTGCAGTGATCAAGTGGATCTAGTGCATGGATCCAGTATTATGGCTGGATTGATCTAGTTCAAAGATTGCTGGGATCAAGTCCAGTGAAAGAAGGGATCCAGTTGGACCGGTGCAGTGATCAAGTGGATCTAGCGCAGGAATCCAGTACAATGACTAGGTGATCTCGTTCAATGATCGCCAGGATCATGTCCAGTGAGGGAAGGGATCCAGTTGGACTGGTGCAGTGATCGAGTAGATCCAGTGCAGGAATCCAGTACAATGACTAGGTGATCTAGTTCAATGATCGCCAGGATCATGTCCAGTGAGGGAGGGATCCAGTTGGACCGGTGCAGTGATCAAGTGGATCTAATGCAAGGATTCAATTCAATGACTGGAGATCAAGTAAAATGATAGCTGGGATCATGTCCAGCAAGGGAAGTGATCCAGTTTGATTGGAGCAGTGATCAATTGGATCTTGTGCAGGGATCCAGTACGATGACTGGAGAGATCTAGTCCAATGATAGCTGGGATCATGTCCACCGAGTGAAGGGGTCCAGTTTGAATGGTGCAGTGATCAAGTGGATCTAGTGCAAGGATCCAGTACAATGACTGGAGTGATCTAGTTCAATGATCGCTGGGATCAAGTCCAATGAGGGAAGGGATCCAGTTGGACTGGTGCAGTAATCAAGTGGTCCTAGCGCAGGGATCCAGTACAATGACTGGAGGACAGAGTTCAATGATCGCTGGAGTCAAGTCCAACGAGGAAAGGGATCCAGTTGAACCGGTGCAGTGATCAAGTGGATCTCGTGCATCGATCCAGAACAATGACTGGGGATCTACTTCAATGATCGCTGGGATCATGTCCAGCGAGGGAAGGGATCCACTTTGAATGGTGCAGTGTTCAAGTGGATCATGCACAGGTATGCAGTATGCTGACTGGAGGGATATAGTCCATTGATTGCTGGGATCATGTCCAGCGAGGGAAGGGATGCAGTTTGAATGGTGCAATGATCAAGTGGATCTAGTGCAGGGATCCAGTACCATGACTGGGGATCTAGTTCAATGATCGCTGGGATCAAGTCCAGCGAGGGAAGGATCCAGTTCGAACAGTGCAGTGATCAGGCGGATCTAGTGCAAGGATCCAGTATGATGACTGGAGTGATCTAGTTCAAAGATTGCTGGGAACAAGTCCAGATGAGTGAAGAGATCCAGTTGGACCGGTGCAGTGATCAAGTGGATCTAGCACAGGGATCCTATACAATGACTGGGGGATCTAGTTCAATGATCGCTGGGATCATGTCCAGCGAGGGAAGGGTTCCAGTTTAAATGGTGCAGTGAACAAGTGGATCTAGTGCATGGATCCAGTACAATAACTGGCGATCTAGTTCAATGTCCAGTGAGGGAGGGATCCGATTGGACCGGTGCAGTGATCAAGTGCATCTAGTGCAGGGATCCAGTATGATGACTGGGTCATCTAGTTAAATGATAGCTCGAATCATGTCCAGCGAGGAAGGGACCCAGTTTGATTGGTGCAGTGATGAAGTGGATCGAGTGCAGGGATCCAGTACAATGACTGGGGATCTAATCCAATGATCGCTGGGATCATGTCCAGCGAGGGAAGAGATCCATTATGACCGGTGCAGTGATCAATTGACAGTCAACATGACCCCCTCACTCTCACTCCATCATCGTCGCCCTGACCCCCTTAATCTCACTTCATCACTGTCACCCAGACCCCGACATTCTCATTCCATCACCGTCAACCTGAGCCCCTCACACTCACTCCATCGTCTTCACCCTTATCCCTTCATACTCTCTCCATCACAGTCAACCTGACCCACTCACTCTCACTCCATCACCGTCAAACTGACCCACTCACACTAACTCATTCACCTTCACACTGACCACCTCACACTCACTCCATCACCATCAAACTGAGCCTCTTAATCTCACTCCATCATCTTTACCCTTACCCAGTCACTCTCACTTCATTACCGTCACCCTGACCGCTCACACTCACTCCATCACCGTCACACTGATCCACTCACACTCACTCCATCACTGTCACCCTGACCCCCTCACACTCACTCAATCACCGTCACCCCGAACAACTCACACTCACTCCATCACCGTCAACAAGACCCCTCACAATCACTCCATCACCGTCACCCTGACCCCCTCACTCTCACTCTGTCACCGTCAACTTGACCCTCTCACACTCACCACATCACCGTCAACTTGACCCTTTCACACTCACTCCATCGCCGTCACACTGATCCCCTCATACTCACTCCATCACCGTCACCCTGAACCACTCACACTCGCTCCATCACCGTCAATCTGACCACGTCACACTAATCCATCACTGTCACGCTGATCCCCTCACACTAACTCCATCACCGTCACCCTTGCCCCGTCACTCTCACTCCATCACCGTCATGCTGAACCCCTCACACTCACTCCATCACTGTCACCCTGACTACCTCACTCTCACTCCATCTCCGTCACACTGACCCCGTCATTCACACTCCATCGAAATCACCCGGACCAACTCACTCTCACTCCATCACTGTCAATCTGAAACCCTCACACTCATTCCATCACACTCACGCTGATCCCATCACACTCACTCCATCACTGTCACCCTGAAACCCTCACACTCACTCCATCACCGTCAGACTGAAACCCTCGCACTCACTGCATCATCCTCACCTTTACCCCTCACATTCACTCCATCACCATCACCCTGACCCCTGCACATTCATTCCACCGCCGTCACCCTGACGCCCTCACACTCACTTCTTCACCATCACCCTGACCCCCTCAAACTCAATCCATCACGGTCACTCTGACCCCCTCATACTCACTCCATCACTGTCAAACTGACCCCCTCACACTCCCTCTATTACTGTCACTCTGACCCCATCTCACCCATTCCATCACCGTCAACCTGACCCCCTGACACACACTCCATCACCGTCACCCTGAACCCCTCACACTTTCGCCATCACGGTCACTCTGACCTCCTCACACTCACTCCATCACCGACACACTGAACCACTCACACTCACTCCGTCACCGTCACCCTGACCCACTCGCACTCACTCCATCACCCTCATCATGACACTTAATCTCACTCCATCACCATCATCTTGACCCTCTCACACTCACTCCATCACCGTCACCCTGACTACCTCACACTCACTCTTTCACTGTCACCATGACCCTCTCACACTCACACCATCACTGTCACCCTGAACCTCACACATTCACTCCATCACCGTCACAGTGAATCCCTCACACTCACTGCCTCACCCTCACCATAACCCCCTCATATTCACTCCATCACCATCACCCTGACCCCCGCACACTCATTCCACCACCGTCACCCTGACACCCTCACACTCACTCCTTCACCGTCACCCTGACCCCCTCACACTCACTCCATCACCGTCACCCTGACCCCCTCACACTCACTCCATCACCGTCACACTGACCCAATGACACTCACTGCATCACCGTCATCCTGAACCCCTCACACTCACTCCATCACCGTCACCCTGAACCAATCGCACTCACTCCATCATCCTCACCATGACCCTCTCACACTCACTCCATCACCGTTACCCTGACACCCTCACACTCAATCTATCCCTGTCACCCTGACCCCCTCACACTCACTCCATCACCATCACCCTGCCCCGCTCAAACTCACTCAATCACCGTCACATTGACCCCCTCACACTCACTCCATCACTGTCTCCCTGAACCCATCACACTTACTACATCACTGTCACCCTGAGCCCCTCACACTCTCTCCATCACAGTCACTCTGACCCCCTCATTCTCACTCAATCATCCTCACCCTGACCCCCTCACACTCACTCCATCACCGACACCCAGACACTCTCACACTCACTCCATCACCGTCACCCTGCCCCGCTCAAATTCACTCAATCACCGTCACACTGACCCCCTCACACTCACTCCATCACTGTCTCCCTGAACCTCTCACACTTACTACATCACTGTTACCCTGACCCCCTCACACTCTCTCCATCACCATCACACTGACTGACTCACACGACACAATCTCGGTCACCCTGACACCTTCAAACGCACTCCATCACCGTCAAACTGACACCCTGATACTCACTGCATCACCGTCACCCTGACCCAATCGCACTCACTCCATCACCCTCATCGTGACCCTCTCACACTCACTCCATCACTAACACCTGACAGCCTCACACTCACACCATGGCCGTCATCCTGACTCTCTCACACTCTCTCCTACACCGTCACACTCATCCTCGCACACGCACTTCAATGCCGTTACCCTGACACCCTCACACTCACTCCATCACTGTCACCCTAACCGCCTCACTCTCACTCCATGACCGTGACCATGACACTCTCACACTCACACCATCAACCTCACCCTGACCCCCTCACACTCACTCCATTACCGTCACACTGAACCCTCACACTCACTCCATCACTGTCTCCCTGAATCCCTCACACTCACTACATCCTGTCACCCTGACCCCGTCACACTCACTCCATCACCCTCAACCTGACCCAATCTCATCCACTACATCACCGTCACCCTGCTCCCCTCACACTCACTCCATCACTGTCACCCTGTCCCCCTCACACTCTCTGCATCACAATCAATCTGACCCCCTCAACTCACTCCATACCCGTCACTCTGATCCCCTCACACTCACTGAATCATCCTCACTCTGACCCTCATATTCACTCTATCACCAACTCCCCGAAACCCTCACACTCACTCCATCACCGACACCCTGAACCACTCACACTCACTCCATCACCGTCACCCTGAATCGCTCACACTCACTCCATCACCGTCACCCTGAAACCCTCACACTCACTCCATCACCCTCACCCTGATCCCGTCACACTCACTCCATCACTGTCACCCTGAAACCCTCACACTCACTCCATCACCGTCACACTGAACCCCTCACACTCACTCCATCACTGTCACCCTGTCCCCCTCACACTCTCTGCATCACAGTCAATCTGACCCCCTCAACTCACTCCATACCCGTCACTCTGATCCCCTCACACTCACTGAATCATCCTCACTCTGACCCTCATATTCACTCTATCACCAACTCCCCGAAACCCTCACACTCACTCCATCACCGACACCCTGAACCACTCACACTCACTCCATCACCGTCACCCTGAATCGCTCACACTCACTCCATCACCGTCACACTGAAACCCTCACACTCACTCCATCACTGTCACCCTGAAACCCTCACACTCACTCCATCACCGTCACACTGAACCCCTCACACTCACTGCATCACCCTCACCTTTGCCCCATCACATTTAGACCATCACTATCACGCTCACCCCATCACACTCACTCCATCATCGTCACCCTGACCGCCTCACACTCACTCCATCACAGACACCCTGAACCACTCACAGTCACTCGTTCACCGTCGCATTGACCTGCTCGCACTCACTCCGTCACCCTCATCATGACCCTCCCACACTCACACCATCACCGTCCCACTGACACTCTCATACTCACTCCACCACCGTCACCCTGACCCTCTCACACTCACTCCATCACAGTCCCCCTGACATTCTCATGCTCATTCCATCACCATGTTTTAAAAAATTCTCAAGGTCAGGTTCGTAGGAGAGTAGTCTGACACAGAACAAACGACCAAGAGGCGAGACTGCTAGAATATGGGCATTTTATTCCCCGCAGCGTCGCACAACGGGTCTGGCTTATACTCACTCTACATGTTACAAAAACTGGGAGCCGTCAGTTCTCGTAGAGCGGTTGCCAACAACCCACGCTCGGCGGTTAAACGTAACCCCGGAGCAGACTCACCGAACTGGAGACTTTTCCGGCTGATATACTCTTTTCCAGATATAAACATTCATGTGAACAGCAGAAAAACACATTCCATTCTGGTTACATACAGATAATAACAGCAGAGCAAGGCTAAAAAACACATTCCATTCTGGTTACATACAGATAAGAAGATTCACACGGGACTAAGCAACACCTCCATTCCGGTTAGATTCACACATGTATTGGGACATAATTTTTAACCGTTTCACCACATTCCACTGCTTGGAATTTTACACCACATTCCACTGCTTGGCCCAATACATGTGTTACATTATGCTTAATTCAGTTCAATTCGTTTCAGTTAATTTCAGTTCAGTCAATTCAGTGTAATTCAATTCAGCTCAGTTCAGGTCTGTTCAGTTCAATTCAATTGTGTTCAATTCAGTTCCGTCCATTTCAATTCAATTTAGCTCAGTTCCATTTTGTTCCGTTCAATTTGATTCACTTCAGTTCCACTCAGTTCAGTTCAGTTCAATCCCATTCAATTCTGTTAACTCCGCTTCAGCCTTTTGGACATGCCCACATCCTCCGCTGTACCCCAGGCAAGGGGTTCTTCGGCAGGACTGGGATCCTTTCTCAAACAAACTGCCACGTACATGCCCACATCCATGCCATCCCGGGACGGTCGGGACCTCCACAGTTTGTTCTTCTGGTTTCTTAGTCGTTTTCCAAAACATTGTTCTGTATCAAAATCTCTCCTCAATTGCGATTGACCCTGCTCGACTACGCCAAATGTTTTAAAAAATTCTCAAGGTCAGGTTCGTAGGAGAGTAGTCTGACACAGAACAAACGACCAAGAGGCGAGACTGCTAGAATATGGGCATTTTATTCCCCGCAGCGTCGCACAACGGGTCTGGCTTATACTCACTCTACATGTTACAAAAACTGGGAGCCGTCAGTTCTCGTAGAGCGGTTGCCAACAACCCACGCTCGGCGGTTAAACGTAACCCCGGAGCAGACTCACCGAACTGGAGACTTTTCCGGCTGATATACTCTTTTCCAGATATAAACATTCATGTGAACAGCAGAAAAAACACATTCCATTCTGGTTACATACAGATAATAACAGCAGAGCAAGGCTAAAAAACACATTCCATTCTGGTTACATACAGATAAGAAGATTCACACGGGACTAAGCAACACCTCCATTCCGGTTAGATTCACACATGTATTGGGACATAATTTTTAACCGTTTCACCACATTCCACTGCTTGGAATTTTACACCACACACCATCACCCTGAAACCCTCACAGTCACTTCATGACCATCACACTGAACTCCTCACACTCATTGCATCACACTCACCTCTACCCCCACACATTCACTCCATCACCGACACCCTGACACTCTCACTCACTCCATCACCGTCACCCTGACCCACCCTCACTCACTCCATCACCGCCACCCTGACCCCCTCACACTTACTCAATCACAGTCACGTTGACCCCCTCACACTCATTCCATCACTGTCACCCTGAACACACTCGCACTCAATCCATCATCCTCATCTCCACTCACTCCATCACTGTTCCCCTGACCCCCTCACACTCACTCCATCACCGTCACCCGGACCCCTTCACACTCACTCTATCACTGTCACCGTGACCCTCTCACACTCACTCCATCACAGTCACCTTGAAACCCTCACACTCACTCCATCACACTCACGCTGATCCCATCACACTCACTCCATCACACGCACGCTGATCCCATCACACTCACTCCATCACTGTCAGACTGAATCCTTCACACTCACTGCATCACCCTCACCTTTGCCCCCTCACATTCACTCCATCACCATCACCCTGAGCACCTCACATTCATTCCACCGCCGTCACCCTGACCCCCTCACACTCACTCCTTCACCATCACCCTGACCCGCTCAAACTCACTCAATCACCGTCACGCTCACGCCCTCACACTCACTCCATCACCGTCACCCTGACCCCCTCACACTCACTGCATCACTGTCACTCTGACCCCATGTCATCCATTCCTTCACCGTCACCCTGACGCGCTGACACACACTCCATCACCGTCACCCTGACCCCCTCACACTTTTGCCATCACGGTCACTCTGACCCCCTCATACGCACTCCATCACTGTCACTCTGACACCATCTCACCCATTCCATCACCGTCAACCTGACCCCCTGACACACACTCCATCACCGTCACCCTGAACCCCTCACACGTTCGCCATCACGGTCACTCTGACCCCCTCACACTCACTTCATCACCGACACCCTGACACTCTCACACTCACTCCATCACCGACACCCTTAACCACTCACACTCACCCCATCACCCTCATCGTGACTCTCTCACACTCACTCCATCACCGTCCCCCTGACATTCTCATGCTCATTCCATCACCGTCACCCTGACCCTCTCACACTCACTCCATCACCGTCACGCTGACCTCCTCACATTCACTTCATCACTGTCACTGTGACCCTCTCACACTCCCTCCATCACTGTCACCCTGAAATCCTCACATTCACTCCATCACACTCACCCTGATCCCCTCACACTCATTCCATCACCATCAGCCTGACGCTCACACTCACTCCATCACTGTCACCGTGACCCTCTCACACTCACTCCATCACTGTTACCCTGAACCCCTCACACTCACTGCATCACCCTCACCTTTACCCCCTCACATTCACTCCAGCACCGTCACCCTGACCCCCTCACACTCACTCCATCACCATCACGCTGACCCCCTCACACTCACTCCGGAACCGTGACACTGACCCTCTCACCACTCAGTCCACCACCGTTACCCTATCCCCCTCACACTCACTCCATCACTGTCACCCTGACCCACTCAAAGTCAAGGCTGAAACTTTATTGCTGGAACAGCACAGCAGGTCAGGCAGCATCTAGGGAACAGAAGATTCGACGTTTCGGGCACATGCCCTTCTTCAGGAATGAGCAGAGAGTGTTCAGCAGGAGAAGATAAAAGGTAGGGAGGAGGGGCGTTGGAAATGTGATAGGTGGAAAGAGGTCAAGGTGAGGGTGATAGGTCGGAGTAGGGTGGAGGCGGAGAGGTCAAGAAGAAGACTGCAGGTCAGGAAGGCGGTGCCGGGCTGGAGGGATTCGGCTGAGATAAGGTGGGGGGAGGGGGGATGAAGAAACTGGTGAAGTCCAAGTTCATCCCCTGTGGTTGGAGGGTTCCCAGTCGGAAGATAAGACGCTCCTCCTCCGACCGTCGCGTTGTTGTGGTTTGGCGGTGGATGAGTCCAATGACCTGCATATCCTCGGTGGAGTGGGAGGGGGAGTTGAAATGCTGTGCTACAGGGTGATTGGGTTGGTTCGTCCGGGTGGACCAGAGGTGCTCTCTGAATTGCTCCGCAAGTAGGAGGCCTGTCTCCCCAATATAGAGGAGGCCACACCGGCTGCAGCGGATGCAGTAGATAATGTGGGTGGAGGTGCAGGTGAATCTGTGGCGGATATGGAAGTTTCCTTTGGGGCCTTGGAGAGAAGTGAGGGGGGGAGGTGTGGGCGCAAGTGTTGCACCTCCTGCGGTTGCAAGGGAAGGTGCCGGGAGTGGAGGTTGGGTTGGTGGGGGGTATGGATCTGACAAGGGAGTCGCGGAGGGAGTGGTCTCTAAGGAAAGCTGATAGTGGAGGGGAGGGAAATATATCCTTGGTGGTGGGGTCCGTTTGGAGGTGGCGGAAGTGACGGCGGATGATGCGCTGTACATGGAGATTGGTGGGGTGGTAGGTGAGGACCAGTGGGGTTCTGTCCTGGTGGCGGTTGGAGGGGCGGGGCTCAAGGGCGGAGGAGCGGGAAGTGGAGGAGATGCGGTGGAGGGCATCGTCGATCACGTCGGGGGGGAAATTGGGGTCCTTGAAGAAGGAGGCCGTCTGTGTTGTGCGTATTTTGAACTGGTCCTCCTGGGAGCAGATGCGGCGGAGACGAAGGAATTGGGAGAATGGGATGGCGTTTTTACAGGGGGCGGGGTGGGAGGAGGTGTAGTCCAGGTAGCTGTGGGAGTCGGTCGGTTTGTAGTAGATGTCCGTGTTGATTCGGTCGTATGAGATAGAAACAGAAAGGTCTAGGAAGGGGAGGGAGGAGTCCGAGACTGTCCAGGTGAATTTGAGGTCGGGGTGGAAGGTGTTAGTGTAGTGGATGAACTGTTCAACCTCCTCGTGGGAGCACGAGGTAGCGCCGATACAGTCATCAATGTAGCGGAGGAAAAGATGGGGGGGTGGGGCCAGTGTAGTTGCGGAAGATGGATTGTTCCACATACCCTACGAAGAGGCAGGCATAGCTGGGGCCCATGCGGGTGCCCATGGCTACTCCTTTTGTTTGGAGAAAGTGGGAGGATTGGAAAGAAAAGTTGTTCAGGGTGAGGACCAGTTCAGTCAGTCGAAGGAGGGTGTACCAGTTCAGTCAGTCGAAGGAGGGTGTGCACCACTCAAACTCACTCAATCACCATCAACCGGATCCCCTCACAATCACTAAATCACCGTCACACTGACCCCTCACACTCACTCCATCACTGTGTCCCTGACCCCCTCACACTTACACCATCACTGTCACACTGACCCCCTCACACTCTCTCCATCAGAGTCACTCTGAACTCTTCATACTCACTCAATCATCCTCCCCTGACCCCCCCACACTCACTCCATCACCGACACCCTGACACTCTCACACTCACTCCATCACCGACACACTGAACCACTCACACTCACTCCATCACGATCAAACTGACCCCCTCACATTCACACCATCACAGTCTCGCTGACTCCCTGACACTCACTCCATCCCCGTCACCCTGACCACTCACATTCGCTCCATGACTGACACTCTGACCACATTTCATGCAATCCATCACCGACAACCTGACCCCCTCACACTTACTCCATCACGGTCACACTGACCCCCTGACACTCACTGCATCACCGTCATCCTGTTCCCCTCACTCTCACTCCATCACCATTAATCTGACCCCCTCACATTCACTCCATCCCCGTCACTCTGATTCCCTCACACTCACTCCATCATCCTCACTCTGAACCCCTCACACTCACTCCATCACTGACACCCTGACACTCTCACTCACTCCATCACCGTCACCCTGACCCATTCACACTCACTCCATCACCGTCACCCTGACCCCCTCACACTCACTCCATCACCATCACCTGGACCCCTTCACACTCACTCTATCACTGTCACCGTGACCCTCTCACACTCACTCCATCACTGTCACCCTGAAACCTTCACACTCACTCCATCACACTCACGCTGATCCTATTACACTCATTGCATCAATGTCACCCTGAAACCCTCACACTCACTCCATCACCGTCAGACTGAATCAGTCACACTCACTGCATCACCCTCACCTTTGCCCCCTCACATTCACTCCATCACCATCACCCTGAGCCCCTAACACTCATTCCACCGCCGTCACCCTGACCCCCTCACACTCACTCTTTCACCATCACCCTGACCCCCTCAAACTCACTCCATCACCATCACACTCACACCCTCATACTCATTCCATCACCGTCACCCTGACCACCTCACACTCACTCCATCACTGTCACTCTGACCCTATCTCATCCATTCCATCACCGTCACCCTGACGCCCTGACACACACTCCATCACCGTCACCCTGAACCCCTCACACTCACTCCATCACAGTCACTCTGACCCCCTCATACTCACTCCATCACCAACAACCTGAACCACACACACTCACTCCGTCGCCATCACCCTGACCCACTCGCACTCACTCCATCACCCTCATCGTGACCCTCTCACACTCACTCCATCACCATCACCTTGACCCTCTCACACTCATTCCATCACCGTCACCCTGACCCCCTCACACTCACTCCATCATTGTCACACTGACCATCTCGCACTCACTCCATCACTGTCAACCTGACCTCCTCACACTCACTCTCTCAGTGTCATCTGTACCCCTCACTTTCACTCCATCACTGTCACCCTGACCACTTCACACTCACTCCATCCCCGACACACTGACGGCCTCATACTCACTCCATCACCGTCACCCTGACTCCCTCACTCTCACTCAATCACTGTCACCCTGGCCCACTCACACTCACTCCATCATTGTCACTCTTAACCCGTCACACTCACTCCATCACCGTCTCTCTTAACCCCTCACACTCACTCCATCCATGTCACACTTAACCCCTCACTCTATCAATGTCTCCCTGACACCCTCACACTCACTTCATCACCGTCACCCTATCCCCCTGACACTCTCTACATCACCGTCACACTGACCCTCTCACACTCACTCGATCTCTGTCACCCTCACCCCCTCACACTCACTCGGTCACTGTCACTCTACCCCCCTGACATTCACTCCATCACCGCCACCCTGACGCCCTCATACTCATTCCATTTCAGTCACCCTGGCCCCTAATAATCACTCCATCACTGTCAGCCTGATCCACTCACACTCACATCAGCGCAGTCACTCTGACCCCTCACACTCATTCAATCACCGTGAACCCTGACCTGGCACTCTCACTCTATCACAGTCACCCTGACCCCCCCACACTCACTTCATCACAGTCACCCTGACTCCCTCACACTCAATTCATCACCGTCACCATGAAACCCACACATTCACTCCATCACCGTCACACTGGCCCACTCGCACTCATTACATCACTCTCACCCTGACACCCTCACACTCACTCCATCACAGTCATCCTGACCACGTCACACTCACTCCATCGCCGACACACTGACCTCCTCACACTCACTCCATCACTGTTACCCTGACCCCCTCGCACTCACTCCATCACCGTCACCCTGATCCCCTCAGACTCACTCCATCACCATCACACTAACACCTCACACTCACTCCATCACTTTCACCCTGACCCCCTCACACTTACTCCATCATTGTGACCCTGACAGTCTCACACTCACTCCATCAACGTCACCCTGAAACCCTCACACTCACTCCATCACCGGCACACTGATCCGCTCACATTTACTCTCTCAACGTCACCCTGAACCCCTCACACTCACTCCATCACTGTCACCCTGACCACATCACACTCAGTCCATCACCGGCACACTGACCCTTTCACACTCACTCTCTCAACGTCACCCTGAACCCCTCACACCCACTCCATCACTGTCACCCTGACCACTTCACACTCACTCCATCCCTAACACACTGACGGCCTCATACTCACTCCATCACCGTCGGCCTGACTCCCTCACTTTCACTCAATCACTGTCACCCTGGCCCACTCACACTCACTCCATCATTGTCACTCTTAACACCTCACACTCACTCCATCACCGTCACCCTGAACCCCTCACACCCACTCCATCACTGTCACCCTGACCACTTCACACTCACTCCATCCCTAACACACTGACGGCCTCATACTCACTCCATAACCGTCGGCCTGACTCCCTCACTTTCACTCAATCACTGTCACCCTGGCCCACTCACACTCACTCCATCATTGTCACACTTAACGCCTCACACTCACTCCATCAATGTCTCCCTGACCCCCTCACACTCAATTCATCACTGTCACCCTATCCCCTTCACACTCTCTACATCACTGTCACACTGATACACTCACACACACTCCATCGGCGTCACATTGACCCTCTCTCAATCACTCGATCTCTGTCACCCTCACCCCCTCACACTCGGTCACTGTCACCCTAACCCCCTCACACTCACTCCATCACCGCCACCCTGACACCCTCAAACTCACTCCATTTCAGTCACCCTGGCCCCTCACACTCACTCCATCAGTCAGCCTGACCCCCTTACACTCACTCTATCACTGTCATCCTGACTGCCTCACACTCACTCCATCACCGTCACATTGATCCCCTCACACTCACTCCATCACCGTCATCCTGACCGCCTCACACTCACTCCCTCACCGTCATCCTGACCGCCTCACATGCACTCCCTCACCGTCACCTTGACTCCCTTACACTCACTCCATTACTGTCACCCTGACCACTTCACACTCACTCCATCACCAACACACTCACTACGTTACACTCACTCCATCACCATCACCCTGACACCCTCACACTCACTCCATCATCGTTACCCTGATCCTCTCACACTCACTCCATCACTGTAACCCTGACTCGTTCACACTCAATCCATCACTGACACACTGGCCACCTCACACTCACTCCATCACGATCAAACTGACCCCCTCACACTGACTCCATCACCATCACCCTGACTCCCTCACATGCACTCCATTACTGTCACCCTGACCCCCTCACACTCACTCCATCACCATCAAACTGACCCCCTCTCACTCACTCCATCTCCGTCACTCTGACACCCTCACAATCTCTCCATGATCATCACCCTGATCCCCTCACAATCACTCCATCACCATCACCCTGCCCCCTCACTCTCATATGTCACACACTGCCCCACACCACCCTCACTGTCTCGTTCACCACCACTCACTCCACCACCATCACTCACACTGCCCCACACCACACCCAACTTCACGCTCACCACCTCACACTCCACCACCATCACATACACTGCCCCACACCACCCCTTCCGTCACGCTCACCCCCTTACACTCCACCACATCACACACACTGCCCCACACCACCCCCACCGTCACGCTCACCCCCTCACACTCCACCACCATCACACACACTGCCCCACACCACCAGCACTGTCAAGCTCACCCCCTCACACTCCACCACGCTCACACACACTGCCCTACACCTCCCCCACCGTCACGCTCACCACCTCACAATCCGTCACCATCACACACACTGCCCCACCCCACCCTCACGGTGATTCTCACCCCCTCACACTCCACCACCCTCACACACACTGCCCCACACCTCCCCACTGTCACACTCACCCCCACACCATCTACCAACATCGCACGCACTGCCCCACACCAACCTCACCGTCACGCTCACCCCCACACTCTCTACCAAACTCACACACACTGCGCCACACCATCCCCACCGTCACGTTCCCACCACACACTCCACCACCAACACACGACTACCCCACTTCACCCTGACCGTCACACTCACCACCACGCACTCCAGCAGCATCACACACACTGCCCCACACCACCCTCACCGTCACTCTCACCCCCTCACACTCCACAACCATCACACACACTGTCCAACACCACCCTCACCGTCACACTCACCACCACCCACTCCACTACCCTCACACACACTGCCCCACACTTCCCCCAACGTCACGCTCACCCCCACACACTCCACCACCATCATACACACTGCCCCACACCTCCCTCACTGTCACGCTCATTCGCACACACTCCACCACCCTCACACACACTGCCCCAAACCACCCCCACCCTCACACTCAACCCCACACACTCCACCACCATCATACACACTGCCCCACACCACCCTCACCGTCACGCTCACCACCACACACTCCACCACCCACAGACACACTACCCAACACCACCCCCACCGTCACGCTCACCCCCTCACACTCCACCACCATCACACACACTGCCCCACACCACCAGCACTGTCAAGCTCACCCCCTCACACTCCACCACCCTCACACACACTGCCCTACACCTCCCCCACCGTCACGCTCACCACCTCACAATCCGTCACCATCACACACACTGCCCCACCCCACCCTCACGGTGATTCTCACCACCTCACACTCCACCACCCTCACACACACTGCCCCACAACACCCTCACCGTCACGCTGACCACCACACACTCTACCACCATCATACACACTGCCCCACACCTCCCTCACCATCACGCCCATCCCCACACATTCCACCACCCTCACACATACTGCCCCAAACCATCCCCAGCCTCACACTCAACCCCACACACTCCACCACCATCGCACGCACTGCCCCACACCACCCCCACCGTCACGCTCACCCCATCACACTCCCCTACCTTCACATTCACTCTACTGCACAGTCATCCGCCATCACACTCACTCCACCACACAATGCCCCACTGTCATGCTCACTCACCCTGCACAAAGCCTCACCATCAGACTAACTGAAATACACTGTTCCCCACTGTAACATTCACTCCCGCACACACAGCACCATCCTCATTCTCAGACCCCTTGCATTCCTCCCACTACCACGCTCATTCCCTCACACATTCCCCCAGCATCCCGCTCACTATCCCACACAATCCCCCACTATCACGCTCACTCCCTCGCACACTCCCCCAGCATCACGCTCACTCTCCCACACAATCCCCCAACATCACAATCACTCCCTCGCACACTCCCCCATCATCCCGCTCACTCTCCCACACAATCCACACCATCACGCTCACCCCCACACACTGCACCACACCACCCTCACCTTCACGCTCACCTCCACATAATCCCGCATTCTCCCACACACTCCCCTACCGTCGCGTTCACTCTCCTGCACAGTCGCCCAGCATCACACTCACTCCCACACACATTCCCCCACTATCACGCTCACTATCCCACTGAATCCCCCACTATCACGCTCACTCCCTCGCACACTCCCCCAGCATCACGCTCACTCTCCCACACAATCCCCCAACATCACAATCACTCCCTCGCACACTCCCCCATCATCCCGCTCACTCTCCCACACAATCCACACCATCACGCTCACCCCCACACACTGCACCACACCACCCTCACCTTCACGCTCACCTCCACATAATCCCGCATTCTCCCACACACTCCCCTACCGTCGCGTTCACTCTCCTGCACAGTCGCCCAGCATCACACTCACTCCCACACACATTCCCCCACTATCACGCTCACTATCCCACTGAATCCCCCACTATCACGCTCACTCCCTCGCACACTCCCCCAGCATCACGCTCACTCTCCCACACAATCCCCCAACATCACAATCACTCCCTCGCACACTCCCCCATCATCCCGCTCACTCTCCCACACAATCCCCACCATCACGCTCACCCCCACACACTGCACCACACCACCCTCACCTTCACGCTCACCTCCACATAATCCCGCATTCTCCCACACACTCCCCTACCGTCGCGTTCACTCTCCTGCACAGTCGCCCAGCATCACACTCACTCCCCCACACATTCCCCCACTATCACGCTCACTCCCTCGCATACTCCCCCAGCATCACGCTCACACGCCCACGCAGTCTCCCACTATCACACACCTCACACACATTAAACTGAGCTCCTGCCTGTGACTACTGACCCAGTTGATCCCCTCTAAATGGCCTTTATCCCATCCCCATTCTATTCCCTGAGTAACCGACAGTATGTCCCACACAATGTGTTCTGTTTGTGATATCCTGTTGTACCAGTCTCAGCCACAGCCTACGGTGCCACTCCACCTGTTACCCGCTAGTAACGGCTCGTGTTCTCACACCCACGATATCCCTGAGCAATGGCGTTTGGCCCAAGCTCCGTACAGTTGCCCTGGCAATGGCCTGATATGTCGTCCCCATCTCTGTTCCCTAACTTCGGACTGAAGAGCGACAACACTCTTCTGTTCCCCCAGCACCTAAGGATTCGATGAAGACAGTAACATTGGGAGGTTATGATGGCAAGATGGAGGGAGAGTGAATGAGATTGGGTAAGGCAAGGGCAGTGGAATTGAGTGTATAAATGGGAAAAGGAGAGAGAAATAGCGGCGCAGTGTGAGAGTGGGAGGGATAAATAGAGTGAGAGGGACGAAGGGAGCAAGGTGAATTCTGCTGAGAGCCAAGTTAGATTGGGAGACCCAGCAGGAAAAGTAAGGACAGAGGGAGTTAAACCCAGCTCCTGAGCTCAGGGCGCGGTGCCCTCCCATTCCCTGAGGACCGGGACTGAGGCGGCCTCTCTCCAGCTCAGCTTCTCCAACACACAGACACACAACAACATCGGTCACTCTGCTGCTCGTCACACTTTAATGAACATTTTTATTGTTTACAAATGGAAGTGATGGCAACAGTCAGTGGGATGGTGCCTTTTCTCACAGGCCCGTAAGTTGTGAAAAACATTGAAATGTTTCCCTGGAACACCCCTGTGGGATAAGGTTGGACAAACCAGCGCTACCCTCAGTCTGTTACCATAGAGACAGGCTGCTCCATCGATGAAACACTGAACTGAAATGAGAAAATCCCGGGTGGATTGATTAATGAGGGAATTTGATGGATGGATGGATTTGGGTGAAGGGATATTTCAGCACATTCTTCAGCTGCTGCCTGAACTTAGCCTGGGTCACGGCATAAATCGCAGTGTTTGTGCAGCAACTGAGGAGCTGCAGCATGAAGCCCAATTCCTGCACAAAGGGATGGAGAAACACAGACCCATACCCAATCCAATACATCCTGCCCCATACAGAATACAGCATTAACGTTGACCATAACAGGATGAAATTGGCCGAGATCACAAACAGTAAAATGATGGATTTTTTTCGGTTTCTCATTTCAGTGTCAGACTGAGTCTCCCCATTGGTGTGAGCGCGGAGTCTCCTGCGGGCTCTGCTGGTCACTAAAATGTGTCTGACGGTGAGAACATTGAGCAGCAGAATCAGGAGAAATGGGACACACGGGGTTAGAATGTGGTGGAGGAACTCGATTGTGACCCAGACAATGGAGACTGCAACAACGGCTGTTCCTTTACAAAACCAGGGGCCGTTCCTCAGCGAATACCGAGCCGTGAGCATAAAATACCAGAAAATGTTCTTTAAACAGCTCAGCACAGTCACTGCTCCCAGAACCACAGCCGCCGTTTTCTCACTGCAATATTTACTTTTCAGCCTCTGGCAACAAATGGCCACAAACCGATCAAAGGTGAAAGTGACGGTGAACCAGACAGAACAGTCAGTGGCTGCATAAAGCAGGACGGCGTGGATATTACACACGGGGACCGAGTCCATCAGGAAATAAAACCGTTCCCAATAAACAATGGGAATGCGTCTCAGTATCAGGTCGAGGATAATGACCAGGAGATCCGCCGCTGCCATGGCCCCCAGGTAACGTCTGACACATGGAGACAATCCACAATCTTTATAAAGCAGGACGTAGATGGTCACTACGTTAACTGTGAGTAAGGAAAACAAACCTATTATCCATCAGCCTGGAGGCAAAGGGACCCGTTCGATCGGGGACCCAGTGAGATTTTCAAAAGTGTCCCTGTATTCAGGGATTTATTAAAATAATTGGAGCTGGAAGCACAAATGGGAAGGTCGGAATTATTGATGAAAATGTGACATGAAAGACAAGAAACCCTCCCTCTCCAAACACACAGAGACACGTCCATAAGGACAGATGGTTTCTAGAACATTCCCACACACTCGATCACTCGCGAGCAGACACAGGTCACTCCTTCCCAGTTCCTAATATGGAGGGTGGAAACGTTGCTGTCCTGAAGGATTCTCTCCCAGTTTCCTGAAGACAAACGGAATTTGGTTATTCCTGTATTTTGTTCTAAATTGTCGTCGATCCTGTGTCGTGGAGAAATGTAAACGCAGGGAAAACGTATTCACCCTTTTAACTGCCTGAGGGTCCTTCGGAACAGTGTCTCCTTCTCTCTAGAACGGGATATTTTCCCTCGGGATCTTAACTTTTGTTCAGTTCACTGACGTCCGGCCGTTCACAAACAATGTCAGGGATGGAACGTTCCGGGGAATGTCAGTTATAGAATGCCGGGGAAAGAACGTTCCGGGGAATGTCAGTTATAGAATGTCGGGGACAGAACATTCCGGGGAATGGCAGTTATAGAATGTCGGGGACAGAACGTTCCGGGGAATGTCAGTTATAGAATGTTGGGGACAGAACATTCCGGGGAACGGCTGTTATAGAATGTCGGGGACAGAACGTTCCGGGGAATGTCAGTTATAGAATGTCAGGGACAGAACATTTCGGGGAATGTCAGTTACAGAATGTCGGGGACGGAACTTTCCGGGGAATGTCAGTTATAGAATGTCGGGGACGGACCTTTCCGGGGAATGGCAGTTATAGAATGTCGGGACGGAACTTTCCGGGGAATGTCAGTTTTCGAATGTCGGGGACAGAACGTTCCGGGGAACCCCCTTACCTGTCCATCACCTTTCCGCCCTTCCCATCCCACCAACATGACGTACTGTGCCTGGGCACACTGTAACATTAATGGGGTGAGTGACGGAGGGTCCAATCACAGGAATGGGAACTAAAGGCATTGCCAGATCAGCTGAAATGGTTAGATATACCACACTCTCAATGCACCTCACAGAATCAGCCCAGACACCATCAACCCAGTGGAGATACCTGTTCACCGTGGAACACTGCAGACCAGGCTAGTGTGCTGATCAGTACAACCCAGCAATCTGTCCAGATTCATCCATTGCACTGGTCAATACAATCCAGCGATCTATCCAGAGTGGAACACTGCGCAGACCACAGCAGTGCATTGATCTATAAACACAGACCATATATCTGTCCAGCACCGAGAGCTGTGCAGACCACAGCAATGCATTGACCTATAAACCCGGACTAGATATCTGACCAACACCGGGAGAAGTGCAGACCACATCTGTGCATTAATCTATAAAGCCGGACGAGATATCTGTCCATCACCGGGAGCTGTGCCGACCACAGCAGGGCACTAATGTGTGAACCTTAAACAAATATCCATCCAGCATGGGGAGATGCACAGACCACATCATTGCAGTATCTATAAACCTCAAACAGAATGAATGACCAGCACAGCGACCTATGCAGTGATCACCCGTGAATTAATTTGCAAACCTGGAGCAGTCACCCTCCAAGTGAGTAGGACTGTGTACACCACCCCAGTACATTGATCTGCAAACCATGAGCAGTTACCCTCCCAGCATGTAGGACTGTTTACACCAACCCAATGCATTGTTCTGTAACCCAGGAGCAGTTACCCTCCCAGCATGTAGGACTGTTTTCCCCACCCCAGTGCATTGATCTGTCAACCAGGAGCAGTTAACCTCCCAGCATGTAGGACTGTTTACACCACCCCAGTGCATTGATCTGTGAACTAGGAGCAGTTAACCTCCCAGCATGTAGAGCTTTGAACACCACCCAAGTACATTGATCTGTAACCAAGGGGCATTTACACTCCCAGCATGTAGGACTGTATACCCCACCCCAGTGTATTGATCTGTAAACCAGGAGCAGTTACCCTCCCAGCATGTAGGACTGTGTACACCACCCCAGTGCATTGATCTGTAAACCAGGAGCAGTTAACCTCCCAGCATGTAGGACTGTGTACACCACCCCAGTGCATTGATCTGTAAACCAGGAGCAGTTATCCTCCCAGCATGTAGGACCGTTTACCGTACCCCAGTGCATTGATTTGTAAACATGGAGCAGATACCCCCCTCCAGCATGTAGGACTGTGTACACCACCCCAGTCCATTGATCTGTAAACCAGGAGCAGTTACCCTTCCTGCATGCAGGACTGTGTACCCTACCCCAGTGCATTGATTTGTAAACATGGAGCAGATACCCCCCTCCAGCATGTACGACTGTGTACACCACCCCAGTGCATTGATCTGTAACCCAGGAGACGTTACACTCCCAGCATGTAGGACTGTTTACACCACCCCAGTGCATTGATCTGTGAACTAGGAGCAGTTAACCTCCCAGCATGTAGAGCTGTGCACACCACCCAAGTACATTGATCTGTAACCAAGGGGCATTTACACTCCCAGCATGTAGGACTGTATACCCCACCCCAGTGCATTGATCTGTAAACCAGGAGCAGTTACCCTCCCAGCATGTAGGACTGTGTACACCACCCCAGTGCATGGATCTATTATCCAGGAGCGGTTAGCCTCCCAGCATGTAGGACGTTGCACGCGATCCCAGTACACTTATCACGAAACAGGGAGCAGTTACCCTCGCAGCAAGTAGGACAGTGTACCCTACCCTAGTGCATTGATCTGTAAACCAGGAGCAGTTACACTCCCAGAATGTTGGACTGTGTACACCACCCCAGTGCATTGATCTGTAACCCAGGAGAAGTTAACCTCCCAGCATGTAGGACTGTGTACACCACCCCAGTGCATTGATCTGTAAACTAGGAGCAGTTACCCTCCCAGCATGTAGGAATGTGTACACCATCCGTGTGCATTGATCTCTAATCCAGGAGCAGTTACCCTTCCTCCATGCAGGACTGTGTACCGTACCCCAGTGCATTGATTTGTAAACATGGAGCAGATACCCCCCTCCAGCATGTAGGACTGTGTACAACACCCCAGTCCATTGATCTGTAAACCAGGAGCAGTTACCCTTCCTGCATGCAGGACTGTGTACCCTACCCCAGTGCATTGATTTGTAAACATGGAGCAGATACACCCCTCCAGCATGTAGGACTGTGTACACCACCCCAGTGCATTGATCTGTAACCCAGGAGACGTTACACTCCCAGCATGTAGGATTGTGTACACCACCCCAGTGCATTGATCTGTAAACCAGGAGCAGTTACCCTCCCAGCATGTAGGACTGTGTACACCACCACAGTGCATTGATCTGTAAACTAGGAGCAGTTATCCTCCCAGCATGTAGGACTGTGTACACTACGCCAGTGTATTGATCTGTAAACCAGGAGCACTTACCCTTCCTGCATGCAGGACTGTGTACCCTACCCCAGTGCATTTATTTGTAAACTAGGAGCAGTTACCCTCCCAGCATGTAGGACTGTGTACACTACCCCAGTGCATTGATCTGTAAACCAGGAGCACTTACCCTTCCTGCATGCAGGACTGTGTGCCCTACCCCAGTGCATTGATTTGTAAACATGGAGCAGATACCCCCCTCCAGCATGTAGGACTGTGTACACCACCCCAGTGCATTGATCTGTAAGCCAGGAGCAGTTACCCTCCCAGCATGTAGGACTGTGTACACCACCCCAGTCCATTGATCTGTAAACATGGAGCAGTTACCCTCCCAGCATGTAGGACTGTGTACACCACCCCAGTCCATTGATCTGTAAACATGGAGCAGTTACCCTCCCAGCATGGAGGACTGTGTACACCAACCCAGTCCATTGATCTGTAAAACAGGAGCACTTACCCTTCCTGCATGCAGGACTGTGTACCCTACCCCACTGCATTCATCTGTAAACCAGGAGCAGTTGCACTCCCAGCATGTAGAACTGTGTACACCACCCCAGTGCATTGATCTGTAAACCAGGAGCAGTTACCCTCCCAGCATGTAGGACTGTGTACACCACCGCAGTGCATTGATCTGTAAACTAGGAGCAGTTACCCTCCCAGCATGTAGGACTGTGTACACTACCCCAGTGCATTGATCTGTAAACCAGGAGCACTTACCCTTCCTGCATGCAGGACTGTGTGCCCTACCCCAGTGCATTGATTTGTAAACATGGAGCAGATACCCCCCTCCAGCATGTACGACTGTGTACACCACCCCAGTGCATTGATCTGTAAGCCAGGAGCAGTTACCCTCCCAGCATGTAGGACTGTGTACACCACCCCAGTCCATTGATCTGTAAAACAGGAGCACTTACCCTTCCTGCATGCAGGACTGTGTACCCTACCCCACTGCATTCATCTGTAAACCAGGAGCAGTTACCCTCCCAGCATGTAGAACTGTGTACACCACCCCAGTGCATTGATCTGTAAACCAGGAGCAATTACCCTTCCTGCATGTAGAGCTGTGTACACCATCCCTGTGCATTGTTCTGTCAACCAGGAACAGGTTCACTCTCAGACTGTAGGACTGTGTACCCCACCCCAGAGCATTAGTCTGTAAACCAGGAGCAGTTACCATTCCAGCATGCAGGACTGTGTACACCACCCCAGTGCATTGATCTCTAAACCAGAAGCAGTTACCCTCCCAGCATGTAGGACTGTGTACCCCACCCCAGTGCATTGATCTGTAAACGAGGAGCAGTTACCTTCCCAGCATGTAGGGCTGTGTACCCCACCCCAGAGCATTGATCTGTAACACAGGAGCAGTTACCCTCCCAGCATGTAGGACTGTGTACCCCACCCAAGGGCATTGATCTGTAAACCAGGAGCAGTTACCCTTCATGCATGTAGAGCTGTGTACACCATCCCAGTGCAATGCTCAGTTACACTGTGTTAGATCACTTCCCAGCGTGGGGAAACTTGCAGCCCATGCTGGAAGTGACGGGATGTACAGCTCCCATCCATTTACAGCTCCATATCTCCATTGTGCCATGAGAAGGGGGTGCTGTGGGAGTGAACATCACTGTCAGAGAGAGATGGCGCGGGAATGAGTTTAAATATCACCACATGGGAGGGGTTTGGGAAATAGACAGAGAGGGCGAGACTGAGAGACAGTTTCATGGAAGAATGTGTTCCCAGGTTGCCGAATGCTGATAGGTCGACACTTTGATAGCATCCTGTAACATGAGTCTGTCTTCCCAGGAAAGATGCGAAAAAGGTGTGAGGTCAGATGATGGAGAGTTTTGGATAAGTATTTTTCTACAGCTTTGTAAATGTAGTCCTTCATGGCTAGAGATACACACCATCACCCAGATGCCCCTGGATATTCCGTGATCCTTGACACTGATGTCATCTTTAAAAGCCCAATGGGCACAAGATTGAGCTTTCTCAGCTTGGAGCTGCCCTGCATAGTTTACCCCGAGCTAGTACAGAGGGGGAGAATTCTCTTCCCAGAGGGGGCGACACCACCAGACCCACTGAGCATAGTCTAAACTCACCACACAGCTCAGTGCAGTATCTGCAGTCTGAAGAAATGTCCAGCAATACAGGACAAGCATCAATAACTTTCCCCGCTCTGTCAGGATAAGGGTCACCATATTGTCTTTGCTTCCTCACACTCACTGTATATCTGTTATAGCACCGACCCCGAGCAAGGCTCATGGTCCACCACTGTCACTGCCGCATGCTGCACCTTCTCTCTCTGTCTCTGTCTCTCTGTCTCTATCTCTCTCTCCCTCTCTCTCCCCCCGTCGCTCCACGTCACCCCCACACTAATAGCACTGCATGGATTCAACACTGTGGACTGACTCCCTCCAGTCACCTCACCATGACCTCCTCCCCACCTACACTAACCTAACAGCAGGACCACCCATTCCCACCCTCCCTCCCTCCCCTTCTCCCATTCCTGGAGAAACAGCCTGGAATAGGAAAGAAAGGGCCAAGCCGGGTGATGGAGTGCCCGATATCCCACCATGTGGGGAGGACCCTGGTACGAGTCGGAGAGGACAGGGACACCTCATGTGGAGATTCTGAAACACCCACGTCCCACCGACCGAGTAAGGAGCAATGTTCAGTGAAGGGTAATTCTCACTTTAAACCCACTGGCAGCTCCGTTTCCCCCGGCACAACTTACAAGCCATGGCCCTGATGCCATCTTCCTTTTGTGTTGAGCTGGTACAAATGGAATTTCCACGGTCTCGGTGGGCAGGAGGGTGGACTCACAACGTCACCCCCACCTCCCAGGAAGGGAGCACCGAGACTCCCTCCTACACCTCCCCCTGTAAACAGCTCAGATACTGAAACTAATCAGTGATAGTTATTGCCCTCCCCACTTGTCCTGACATCTTCATCAATCTGTGCTCATATACATGCAGCGCCCTCTGTTCCTGCATCCCCTTTATAATGGCACAGCCTGTTTTAAACTGTCTTTCCTTGTCTTTCCTACCACAGTCCATCACCTCACACTGCTCTGCATTGATCCCCATCTGCCATAAACCTGAACATTACACCAACGTGTGATTGTCCTTTTAGAGTTCCACACTGTCCTCCATCGACTTCAGAGTTCTTCCAGGTTGGGTGCCATCTACAAACATTGAGATTGTTATAGCGTCACAGACCCCATGAAATAACTGAAATCCTGCCCCACATGCACGAGTGTGAGCAAGTGAAATATGGATATATTCCTATGGACAAAGTCGAATAATGACATGCTGTCAATAGAGCAACAAAAGTCCTGACACACACCAGACGGAGCAAATGAAATATTGACAAACCACAGAGCAAAAGAAATCCGGATAGGTCCCACTTATCAATATTCATCAGGGTATAATGTGATGAAGTTGAAAGTGTGTACTATACCTTCAAGAGA
This sequence comes from Chiloscyllium plagiosum, assembly GCF_037043375.1. Classification (NCBI taxonomy): domain Eukaryota; kingdom Metazoa; phylum Chordata; class Chondrichthyes; order Orectolobiformes; family Hemiscylliidae; genus Chiloscyllium; species Chiloscyllium plagiosum. Next base: position 67,574,812 of record NW_028270184.1, on the reverse strand, counting down.
GAGGGAATGCTATTTTGAACTGAGAGCTTACAAGCACCTCTGGTATGAGATGATAGCAGACCCAGACACAGTATATTGTTATAGAGCTGGAGTCGGGTAATCAGCAGTTCAGAGAAAGAGGGTCCCAGAGTTGTGCATAGTTAATGTCAAATGTTCACTTTCAGAATGAAAAAATAAATTGATGTTTTTATTTAAATAGTGGAATTTGGCAGACATGTCCCTCATATTTTAACAGTTTACGAGGCGAATTGAGCATTTATTTATGTTTCATTTAAATTACCAGATGAGCTTCACGCCGTGTCCTCACCATCCCCGTGTGTGTATCTGTACGTCTCTGTGTGGGGCAGGTCTGGCTGTCTCTGTGGTGCTTCAAGTGATGCAATGTCACCCTCTGCTGGCCTCCACACGCCACTGCACAGGCATTGGCAGAGGGTGAATACCAACAGGAATGGGGAGGGAGAGGGCAGCTGCTCACAGCACCATCCAAACTGATATCTTATCCATGGACTGATCTAAATATCCTTTAAACATTGTCCCTGCTTTCACCAATTCCTCTGGAAGTTCATTCCACACACAAGCCAGCTTCTGTCTAACATAATTACCTCTCACGACTTTCATAAATCTTTTTTCCTCGCACATTAAAAATCCCTCAGTTTTGAATTCTCAATCCTAGAGAAAAGACATCAGCCCTTCAGCTTCTCTGTACCCCTCATTATTTTATAAATCTCTGTAAAGTTACTGCTTAATCTCATATTCTTCAGTGAAAAAAATCCCAGCCTATCCAGCCTCTCCTCAGAGCTCACTCCCTCCTTTCCCAGCAACAACCAGGTTAATCTCTTCTCAATCATCTCCAGCTTAATAATATCAACGTCAGTAATATCAAAGTGAATAGTCAAGGTGTTTTCTAAGGGTACGGGGAGTCCAGAACTAGAGGACATAGGCTTAAAGTGAGAGGGGAAACATTTAAAAGTGACCTAAGGGTGACCTTTAAAAGTGACCTTTTTCACCCAGAGGGTAGTGTTCCTCTGGAATGAGCAGGCAGGACGACCAGACTGGACACAGTATTCCAGAAGAGGTTTCACCAATGTCCTATACAACCCCAAGATGACGTCCCAATTCCGATACTCAAAGATCTGTCCTATGAACACATGTGTGTTAAACACCTTCTTAACCACGCTATCTATATGAGATGCAAATTTTAAAGAATTAAACCTGACGGCCTAGGTTTCTGTACTACAGGACTGCCAAAGGCTCTACTTTTAATTGTATAGGTCCTGCTGTTGTTTGATTTACCAAACCCAGTACCTCGCATGAATCCAAACTAAACTCCATCAGTCATCCCTCAGCCCAGTGAGTAATATTACTGTCACTTCCCCGTCCCCCTTCAATTTTCAAACACTCGGCCGTCTCCAGGATGCCTACACACTCCGTCCTTGATTTTCACAAAAACCCTGAGCTTGGGTTGCCTTGTATGGTTAGGGGGAGGAGGGACAGATTGCACACCCAGTCAGTGGGGAGGAGAGGCTGGACAGTAATCAGCGGCCTGGTGTCATTTCATGGTTTTAGGAAAAGGAGAGTCGCACGTGAGAGTTGGGTAAGAGTGATCGGTGTTTTGGGGTCAGAAATTAAGCTCTTCCTTCGTCTCTGGTGTTCAGTAATAAAGATCTATTTGAGACCCTTCATTGGGCAGACTGTGTCTGCAGGATTACTTTCCTTAATATTGCATATTACAGATAATAGCAATTAAAGATGCTTATCGTTAATTTCGATGGCACAGCACGTACACTCAATATCCTACAGTTGAGACAAATATCTTGCATTTGTTTAATAATACAAAGTGTTGTTTGTAATTCAGTAATGGTCACCTGATTATAATAAATCCACACCAAGCTGAAAGTGGGCACTAAAATATGACCCAAAATCTGGGTATGGTAGTGTGGTGGGTAGTGTCCCTGTCTCTGAACCAAAGCTCTGGATTTGATTCCAATTCCTGAACTAGTGTGGTAGTGTTCCTAGCTCTGGGCTCGAAGGCCTGGATTCAAGTCCTGCCTATTGCAGAGGTATGTCACAGCATGTCAGGACAGTCTGATGAACAAACACGTAGGAGAAAACTGTTACAGCTTTATGGGTATTGCTGAGTGATGCTCGTGTCCCGACCTCCGGGCACAAAGGTCCAGGTGTAAAGCCCACAGAATTGTCTCAGGATACATCTGAACAAATTGATTAAAATGGATTCAGAATTGTGACTTTATGGAGAAGGAAGAGATGTCAGTATTGCATTTCAGAATTTAGGCCCAGGATGACTGAAAGTACAGCCATTCGTGTTGATTGGGGTCACATTTTGCAGCAGTAAAGGTTTATAAAATCAAAATGGCCATGGATAGAGTGAGTCGTCAGGGGTTTTTCCCCAGGTTAGGGGCGTCCAAAACTAGAGGACATTGGTGGAAAGTGAGAGGGGAAAGATTTTGAGGAGGCCTGAAGGGCACCATTTCACCATTGTGCGTATGGAATGAGCTGCCAGAGGAAGTGGTGGAGGCTGGTACAACTACAGCATCTGGGTACTGAGAGCCCTGGCGAGCTTTTCCAGGAATTTCTGTATTTTTTTTAAAAATGCATTCAGTTTAACACAGGTTTTCTGAATAAATTAAACATTTTATTTTTTAATGATGCAGGGAAATATAAATTTTATCTTCAAATTGACCGAGATCATTTTCTGCGAAGGGTATGGCTGTGTATGACTGCAGCAATGATGCACCTACATGGAACAGGGAATGTGATGGAGACATAGTTTGGATAATGTACAAGGAGACCTCACATGGTCCAGTTTGGGAGAGAATGACATTACTGCGTCATTCAACTCAGAGAGAGAGAAAATGTCATCTGCCCGAGAAGGAACGGCCGATTGCACTCTTTCTCCTTCATTGTCCCTCATCACAGCAATGCGTGCGAGCTTAAAAAACCTCTACAGTCATCGTTACCATTCTTATTTTTATGGAATCCCTGCAGTGTTGAAACAGGCCCTTCGACCCAACAAGTCCATACCAACCTTCCCAACCCATTTCCCTATATTTACCCCTGACTATTGCACATAACCTAGAAACCCCTGAATACTACGGACCATTTAGCGTGACCAATCCACAGAACATACACAGTTTGTGACAGGAAACTTGATCACCCATTAGAAGCTCACACAGACAAGGGGAGAATGTGCAAACTCCACACAGACAGTCACCCAAGGCTGGAATCGACCCTAAGTCCCTCATGCTGTGAGGCAGCAGTGCTAACCACCATGCTAGCCTTTGGGTGATCCCTAACCAGAATTCACTGGAATCTACTCACTGCCTAAAACAAAGGGAATTCAGCCAAATCAAAACTCTACCAGGATGAAATCCCATTGCTAGTAGCTTGTGTGAGTACGATGTCTTCAGAAGCAGAATAACGTTTTGGACAATCGCACAATTTTATCCTTTGTCATGAGTTCCAATAATATTTGGACCAAGTTCTTTCAAGGTAAAATTGCAGAGAGTGTGTGTGTGTGTGTGTGTGTGTGTGTGTGTGTGTGTGTGTGTGTGTGTGTGTGTGTGTGTGTGTGTGTGTGTGTGTGTGTGTGTGTGTGTGTGTGTGTGTGTGTGTGTGTGTGTGTGTGTGTGTGTGTGTAAGTATTGATTATATACTTGCAATACCCAAACAGTTTGCCATTCATGTTTCCATCATTGTTTGTGTAACATTGCTCTGGATCATAAACATGTTGTTTTCGCAGATTAAAGAAACTATCCTGACTTGTCCCTAAAACTGACCCTGACCCAGTCTGATACCGATATGTTCGTTTATATCACCGACCTGGTTGCATTTAACATCTGTTGTGAGCAGTGGAGGAGTGGGGCTAGAAAACAAAACAGTGACCCAAAAAGCTGGGCAACTATAAACCGGTGAGCCTGATGCCAGCGGTGGGTAAGTTGTTGGAGGAGATTCTGGGGGATAGCATTTACATACATTTGAGAAGGCAAGGGCTGATCGGGGTAGACAACGTGGCTTTCTGCATGGGAAATCATGTCTCATTAATTTAATTGAGTTTTTTGAAGAGGTAATAAAGAAGATTGATGAAGACAGTTTGGTTGACATTGTCTATATGGACTTCAGCAAGGTGTTCATTTAAAGAACAAAGAGCAAAGAAAATTTACAGCCCAGGAACAGGCCCTTCGCCCTCCAAGCCTGAGCCGATCCAAATGTACTGTCTAAATCTGTCGGTCAACTCCTAAGCATATGTACCCCTCTGCTCCCCACCTACTCATGCATCTGTCCAGACGCATCTTAATGAATCTACTGTGCCTGCCTCTACCACCTCTGCTAGCAACGTGTTCCAAACGCTGACCTCCCTCTGTGTGAAGTACTTACCGCGTGTATCCCCCTTAAACATTCCACCCCTCACTTTGAAAGCACGACCTCTCGTTATGAATCCTTGACCCTGGGAAAAATGCTTGTCTCTGTCCACCCTGTCTATACCCTTCATGATTTTGCAAACTTCAATCAGGTCCCCCCCGCCCCCTCTCCTTTTTTCTAGTGAACGCTAGTATTTCATTCTGATTGGTAGACAGATTAGTAAATTTCAGTCATATGGGATACAGAAGAAGCTAGACACAATTGGCTTGAAGAAAGCGGGATATTTTTCAGACTGGAGGCTTGTCAGCAGCAGTGTGCTGCAAGAATCAGTACTGAGTTCACTGCATTTCATCATATATGTAAAGATTTAGATGTGAATATTGGGGCCGTAGTTAGTAAGTTTACAGATTACATCAGAAATGTGGTGTCGTGGATTATCTCAGAGTACGACGAGATCACAAATAGATGGGACAAAGGGGCAAGGAGTGACAGATGAAGTTTTCATTTGGATAAAGACGAGGTTTTGCAATTTGAGAAGGCAAATCAGGGCAGAAATTATACACTTAATGGTAAGGTCCTCCGGAGTGTTGTGGAACAAAGGGACCTAGGGCTGCAGGTACATTGTTCCTTGAAAGTGGAGTCGCAGGTAGACAGAGTGGTGCAGAACCCATTTGGCACATTTGCCTTAATCAGTCAGAGCATTGAGTATAGGAGTTGTGGTGGTAGGTTGTATCTGTACAGGATACTGGTGAGGCCAATTTAAGAATACTGCGTCCAACTCGGTTTTCTGCAGAAATGACTTACACGGATGTTCCAGGTCTGGAGGTTTGAGCTTCAGGGAAAGACTGATTAGTTTGAGCTGTTTCCACCTGGAGTGTCAGAGGTTCAGGGGTGACATTGTAGAGGTTTATAAAACCATCAGGGGCATGGATATTCTGAACATCCACGTTCTGCTTTCCAGGATAGTGGAGTCAAGAACAGGAGAGCATAGGTTGGAGGGGCATGGGCGAATTATTTAGAAGAGTCCTGAAGTTAAATGTTTCACACACAGAGTGTTGTGTGCACAGAAAGTGCTGTCAGAGGAAGTAGTGAAGGTGGTTACAATCGCACATTTAAAAAATATTTGAAAGAGGAGGGATATTGGCCAAATGCTGACAAATGGGACGGGATCAGATTTGATATCTGATCGGAGCGAACAGATTGGATGAACGGGTCTGTTTCAGTTCTGCATGACTCTCTGATTCTATAAGAGGGACGACGAAAAATTCTGAAAGGGCCATTCAAGTCGGAATTCTCTTCACTGGAAGTTTATCATGTCTCTAAGTTCACATTGATTGAAAGCTGGGTTAGGTAAATATTTGACAGAGAAATGAGTCATGCACAATGGGATGCATACAGGGAAGTGGGGTTGATCAGCCACAATCTTAGTGCCTTGTGGAGAAGGCTCAAAGTATCTAATGACCCACTCCTGCTCTTCAGTCCCATGTTTCTGTGTTCCATTCAGCCCTTCATACCTGCTAGACAGGGACAGTTGGAGACTACGTACTCCTATAATCTGATGCAAAGAAACAGAGGAGACCATTCAGCCTCTCAAGACTGTCCCACACGCTTTGAGGTGATTTGGGAAATGTAATTGGAAAACACAGACTGGGTATAAAAGAGGCCTCATCTCTCTTTGCAGAGATACCCCTCTCTGAAACTTGTGCTTCATTTGTCGGTCATGTTGTAGACCCAGATTCACTGAGAATGCAGCCCCTATACCGCATCCAGCGATGGTTCACAAAATCCTCTGGGCATCCTGAATGCAAAATTCAATAACAAACATTCATTAAAATAATTCCCACTGACTTTCCAATAACAGAATGTGAGTACATAAGAAACATGGGCAAGTCGTTCACTCCCCAAGCCTACCTTGTCCTTCACTAAGATTGTGACTGATCTGCTTTCGGTCTGAAATCCTCTTTAATGCCCACTTCCTCATAGCCCTCACCTCTCTGACAGGTCAAAGTCTATCTACCTCATCTCGCTCCCCGAACACTCTTGAGAACAGAAATCCTGACATTCAATACCACCTGTTTGAAGAAAACACTTGCTGCTCCTATATCATGGCTTATTGATATGAACAAAAGAGGTGGACACAAGGGTTTAGGTAAAAATGACTGCACCTGATATCAGGTTGACTTCTGTTGACATCAAGGAGCTTAACAAAACTGGACTTAATGGGAATCAGAGTAAACTCTCCAGTGTTTGGAGTCAAGGAAGATGTTCATCATCTCAGTCCTGGGTCACCTCTGTGGGAGATCCTCAGGGTAGCTTCCTCTTCACAAACGTCTTCAGCTGCTTCATCCATGTTTTCCCGCCACCACCCCCATCCTCACCCTCCCCACCATAAGATCAGAAGTGGGTATGGTCACTGAAGATTCCACAATGTTCAGAACATTTTATGCCCTGTCAGCTCCTGAAGTGGTCTGTGTCCATGTGCAGCAAAACCCAGACTCCATTGAGACTTGTGCTGTTAAAGTGTCTGTAACATTCATGTAAAAGCACTGCCTGACACTGCATATTGCCACAGTAAAATAAGAGTTCATTCAGCACATAACGTTGGTTTCACAGGAATATGAGGAAGCCATTCAGCCCATTGAAATTATTGGAGAAGAAGTGGGACAGCCGATTCAATGGCTGCAGCCTATTACTCACAAAGAGAAGGAGTCTAATTTGATGGGCCACACCAGAGCCCCACGAAAATATGTGAAGGCGGTAGCATAGATTCTAATTAGATTAGATTACTTACAATGTGGAAACAGGCCCTTTGGCCCAACAAGTCCACACCGCCCCGCCGAAGCACAACCCACCCATACCCCTACATTTACCCCTTACCTAACACTACAGGCAATTTAGCATGGCCAATTCACCTGACCTGCACATCTTTTGGATTGTGGGAGGAAACCGGAGCACCCGGAGGAAACCCACGCAGACACGGGGAGAACATGCAAACTCCACACAGTCAGTCGCCTGAGGCAGGAATTGAACCCGGGTCTCTGGCGCTGTGAGGCAGCAGTGCTAACCACTGTGCCACCGTGCTGCCCATTTAACAAAAAAAGTTTTCTTATTTTAAAGGAAATGTAAACTGTCTGTTCCAGATGCAATGTGACTGGTCAAACTACTCGGTGGTAAGCAAAACACCTTCTACTTAAACACGAAAGATGAAATAAAACCAAAGAAAGAGGAATTTAGAATAACGTAATTCTATTGGAAAGCTTAACAGAATCATAGATCTAGGAACAATTACTAATGAATTAGTCCAACATAGAAAATTCCTATAAACACAGCTCTTAGCAAAAAGGAAAATTCAGGAATTGAAAACAGCATCAAGAGAAAATTCAGAGAGTAGCAGCCAGGAGACACTCCCTGAAGCTTCCAACTCTGTGGTGATCCCTATAGTTTCTGATGTTACTGAGAAACCAAAACCCAGTGATCTTAATCTGTGAGAAATGGCCACACCCATTCAGGATGCATTAAAATAAACCCAGGGCCTTGCTAGCTGTTTCCTCAAGTGGTCTGAACTATCCTGCTTGGTAAAAATCTTTTAATCTCTCTCTTAAAAGAAACCAGGACAAAATAGCCTCTTAAAGATGCAGCATTGTCACACTTGACGGCAGATCGAACTGTCAAACAGGAACCAGGGCTAACCCAGTCAGGCCCCTGTCCTTGTCAAATCGGACGAGGAAGAAGCCAGTCAGTCCCTTGAGCCACTTACACAGGAATAGTAAGAGGCCATTCCCACCTCAGTGCACTTACACGGGGGCAGAATGAGGGAATTTATGCTGATTCCTGATGAATGTCTTATGCCCGAAACATCGGTTCTCCTGCTTCTCGGATGATGCTGCTTTTCCAGCAATCGACTCTCTACTCTGATCTCCAGCATCTGCAATCCTCACTGTCTCCTAATTGATGCTCTAACATGATGAACAAGTGGAGCAGAGGCTGCACAGACAGACTGCTCCACGTTGTCCCTCCTGGCTCCATTGCTCATGATACACACGTGGGACTTTAACATGGTTTTCTAGCGTGAGCAGGGAAGCCATATGTCTTGTATGAAGTCTCAAGAAGGCATATTTCATCTCCGAGAAGCCAGCCTGGTGTTCTCTATGTCGCGCGGAAGCTGATGGGAAAAGCTACCTGTTTCAGATGGAAGGTATTGTGGCTGCTGTTGGGGATTGTGAGCAACCTGATGTTCAGTCCGGATTCACACGCCGACTGCACAATAACGTGTGGAGAGTTAATTCAGGCATATAAACTATTAGGAAAGCCACGTTAGACTGATGAATGAACTCACTAAGTTCAAATAATGCTGATCTTGTTCATATTGATCTTGTCTAGTGCACGTCCTGTTCATTGTAACCTGTGTGCCTTACTCTGTTCAAGTCTATTTCCACCCTGTGATCTGCCTGTCCATGCTTCCTATGATCTGCCTCCACTGCTCATAAATAAAGTGTTTCCCTGTACTGAGGTACACGTGGCAATAAATCAAACCAATCAATCCTGGGTAAAGTATGGAATTTCTCTCCCTGTCAATGTCTCTTTTGGAAATAAGTGATCGCTGCCACTCCTCGTGTTTCAGCATCACCATTTCTTCGTCTCTCACAGCTCTACAGATTAAACACTCAGCTTCTTCACTTTATTCTCATGATACCATCACACATGTCTGTGGTAAGGAGATCATCCCTTACAAAGGAGATCAAATCTGTAGAGAGTGCCTCAGCAAGGCTCTACAACAGCCGGAACATGGCTTTACTTATGTACTCGAATCATCTTACAATGAAGGACAGGATACCATTGTCTGCACCTATTACTTACACAGGGTTTGATTCGGAGCAGTCAGCATAAACTTGTGAGTGGGAGATCATGCTTCCCAAATTTCCAAGAGTCCTTTGATGAAGTGACCAAGAAGGTTGGTGTGGGCAGAGCAGTAAATGTAGTCTCTATGGATTTCAGTAAGGACTTTGATAAGTTTCCACATGGCAGGCTGCTCTGGAAGTTTTAATCACGTGGAATGCTGGGGGATTTGGCCAATTGGATACACAGTTGGCCTGTTGGTAGGAAGCAGAGAGTTGAGTGGAAGGATGCTTGTTAGACTGAAGGCTGGGTCCATAGTTGTTTGTTATCTATGATTTTGTTGAGAATGTACAAGCCATGATTAGTAAGTTTGCAGATGAAACTAAAATAAATGGTAGCGTGATCAATGAGGAAGTTTATCAGAAATTGCAGCAGGCCCTTTATCAGGTGGGCAAGTGGGCCAAGAAATGGCAAATGGAATTTAGTATAGAAGTGTGAGGTCTTGCATTTTGGAATCTCAAATCAAGGTGGGAGTTCCATGCTGCATGGGAGCAACCTACGGGGTATAGTGGGCAGAGAGACCTTAGCGTTCAGGTGCACGGTTCCCTGAGAGTGGAGTCTCAGGTAGACAGGGCAGTGAAAAAGGCATTTGGGACACTGGCCTTCATAAGGCAGGACATTGAGTATAGAAGTTGGGAACTTATGTTGCAGTCACACAGGACTTTGGTAAGGCCGCACTTGGATTATTGTGTTCAGTATTGTCATCTTGTTATAGGGAGGATGTTATGAAATTAGAAAGAGTGCAGAAGAAATTTACAAGGACGTTGCCAGTACCCAATGGTTTGAGTTATAGGGCGAGGTTGGACAAGCTAGGACCTTTTGTTTAGAGTGTAGGAGACTGAGGGGGAAACCTTATAAATCTGTAGAAGATCATGAGGAATATGGATAGGGTGAATGCTGTCAGTCTTTTCCGAGGTTTAGAAAATCGAGGACGAGAGCGGATCAGTTTAAGGTTAAAGGGGAAGGAATAAAAGGGAACCTGAGGGGCAACTTCTTTACAGAGGATGGTGCGCGGATGAGCTGCCCGCATATGTGGCTGAGGGGGTACATTAACAACATTTCAAAAGCATTTGGATAAATATGTGAATCAGAAAGGACTGGAAGGATATGAGCCAACTGCAGGGAAATGGGGTTAACGTGGATGGACATTTACAAAGTGGAGTCAAACCCCTCTGTTAATTAAAACCAAAGCCCCAGAAAAGCTCGCCTCACTTCGTAATCTGTTAAAATATGAGTGGCACAGACCTCCTACATTCCACTATATAAACAAACATTAGCAAGTTATTTTCTTAACTTTAATAGTGAACACTAAACAACAACTATTCACAAATACAAGCCCCTCTTGTCTTAGCTACTTACTATCTGACTCCAACTTGTAACAATATGCTGTTCCAACAACCCACATATTAAACATTACAATCTCAAGACACACTGTCTCCATCTTCCCCGCTGTGTTCACTCTTCCAGCTGCTGGTCTCCCTGGGTCATGTTTTGTTTACTGCAAGTAGGTTTGACATGCCCATGTATCTTTGATAGGGTGTGTTTGAGAAGGCCAGTTAGCACTTCTGCTCGACAGCAGTTACTCTTTTGTTAGATAGCAGTGGCTGTCCCTCTAGTGTTCAAAATGCTGGATTTATATATTCCCCATGATATAATAATTCACATAATTTGATTGCTTTCCAGTTGTCCAAACAATAATATTCATAAACTGTTGGCTTCTGGTATCCTGGGCGTTAGTTAAACTCTTTGGTTGTATTTGAATTGTTGTCAAAACAGCAACCAAAACTCAGCTATCCATTTCCTAACTAATTGTTACATGTGGAACAGGCTGACCTTTAGCTGGCATCTATGGCTGTACTTTCTATTCAGCAAAACCCATTCTGTCTTAAAGTGACCTGACATGCTTTTGGCTTCATAACACCTCCCCACTTCAGGAAAAGAAAACATGAACCAGCAGAATGAAAAGTCGGTGTCATTTCTTTTCTTCTAATTCTTAATCCCATTATTATGAAATACAAAAGTATTCATCTCAGCTATACCATGCATATTAATTCTGCATACATATATAACACTGCAATAAGTCAAATCTTATCTCAACTTTTTCCTTTAAATCCGCGATAACGCATCTGCTATCACATTTTAGGATCAACAGCATGTACATTTTGTAAGTTTAAAGTCGGTAAGATAAGACTCCAATGAAATGGTCTTGTATTCTGGTCTTTAAATATTCCAGAAAATGCGAGAGGTTTGTCGTTGTCCACGACCATCTCCGACAATTCCTTTGTCTTATAAACATTAAACATTATTGTCAGTCCAGAGCAAAACTTAATCATTCTTTTTCAATAATGGAGATTTTCTATTTTTTTTTTCTGGTTGATAGAGTTTTTTCGACAAGTAGCCAATTGGCCATTCAATTCCATGGTCATTTTTCTGTATCATTACATCTCCGACCACTATATCGTGAGCATCAAACACAATTATCAAAGGGTTTCAAAATATTTGGTGTAGCTAAAACTGGTGCAGTGATTAATCCTGCTTTAAAATTCTCAAATGCTTTCTGCCATTGTTCTGTCTACCACAATTCTGTGTTCTTCTTAAATAAATCCATCAGTGGTGCCAATATGCTGCTGAAGTTTGGAACAAACTTCCGATAGAATCCACTAAATTCCAAATATCATGCACCTCTTTCTTCAAGGATGGTCGTGGAAATACCTCAAAGCGCTTCGTCTTTGTGTTTCATGGGGTCAATCTTTCATGTCCAATGTAATGTCCTGAGAACGTCCTCTCTGCCTTCGTGAATTCTGTTTTCTTAAAGTTTATTACCAAGTATGCTTCTTGTAATCTTTCAACATGCTCTGCCAACTGTAACATGTGAGCTTTCAATCACTTGCTCAAGATCACTACATTATACAGATAAATTGCACAATTTGTTCATCTGGCCGCAACTCGATTCCTGAGTCTTAAATGTGGCTGGAGCATTATTCATTAACATGACATACTCGATAAAGTTTTTGTCATATCCGGTATCTTTACCAGATAGTTTAACTGACTCAACATTTTTTTAATTTGAAATGGGCCACGAAACCTGGCTTTGAAGGGATTTTCTACCACTGGTGGCAATACTAATACGTCATCCTCACAGGAAATCGTCAAAGTTTCAGAGTTTTTTATCTGCCACCTGCTTCACTCTATACTGTGCCCTCTTCCGGTGCTGTTTAGCTAACTCACCTACTTCATCTAATCTCTCCCTCAACTCACATACATAATCCAAGTCTGAGTTATCTGGCTTTGGTCCTGTTAATTTATATTTGATTAATTTCAAAGGACTTCTCACTTCATGTAAGAATATTAACTCAAAGGAAGTAAACTGAGTAGATTTATTTGGGGCGTCTCCGATGGCAAGCAAGTTAATGGAACACCTTGATCCCAATCATTCAGGCAATCTTGACAGTACGTTGTTAACATGCTCTTCAGTGTCTGATGCTAACTTTCCAAGGCTCCCTGGTATTCAGGATGGGACGCCCTTGATTTGAAGTGCTGTATGCCTAAGCTATCCATGACTTCCTTAAAGAGCTGAGCGGTAAAGAGAGACCCTGGGTCTGACTGCATTTCTCTGGGTAGCCCACAGCAAGTAAAGAAAGCTGCCAACTCCTCCACCTCCCTGTTTGCCTTAACACTCCAATAATAGAATTGCCTCTGACAATCTGGTGGACAGATCCATTATGGACAGCAAATATTGGTTTCCACTTTTATTTTAGAAAGGGCAGCTATACAATTAATCATAACCCACGTGAAAGGTTATTCAAATGCAAGAATTGGCAACAAAGGTGCTGGTTTTAATACTGCCTGTGACTTACCTACGATTTGGCATGCATGATGTACAACAAAAATTAACCACGTCCTTGTGCATTCCAGGCCACTAGAAATGCTTCCGCACCTTAGCCTGAGTCTTCTGTACACCTAGGTGACCACCTGCAGTTAGTTCTTGTGCTAACCATAATGCTGTATGCTTCTGGTAACACAATCTGGTGCACTTCAGTCCATTTCCCTTCTGCACTGACCTATCGTGGTCTCTGTTTTAATATTAGGATTCTATCTTGAAGTTAATAATATTCGACAATACATTCTGATTCCTTCTCTCCCCCCCCTCTCTCTCTCTCTGTGTTTATATGTTCTACGTCCATTAGCCTTTCGGTATTAAACACCACTGCCTGACCCTCTGCCTGTTCAGGTTTTTCCGCACCAAACAGGGTGTCAGGTAACTGAACATCGACTCCTTTGTTTATTTCTTTCATTTTTCCTTCCTGCTGTAAATTACGACAGTGGGATCTTGTTACTACACTGTCTGGAAAAATCCCTGTTTTTTTTAAACTCCCCAGCTCCTTAGTATTCCTTTGCCTTCTCCACCACAAGGGGTGCCTCTCCCGTCTTGGATCCCAACTACAAGAACAAACTGTATTCTTGGAACTGACACTGTCGCTCACTGTCATTGTTCCTTTCCCAAACTTGATTTGGCACTCCAACCTGATGTTACACAAGGGAATGCTTAATTTCAGTCCCCATTCCACAAATTATCACGCCCTTGAATAATATGTCACAAAGAGTGATAATACTTCAATCTCTTACTATGAGAGGCCGAGAGAAAGTGAGGACGGCAGACGCTGGCGATCAGAGTCGAAAAGTGTGGGGCTGGAAAAACACAGTAGGTCAGGCAGCATCCGAGAGCTAGGAGAGTTGAAGTTTCAGGCATAAATCCTTCATCAGGAAAGTGGGGGGTAAGGGAGGGGCAAGTGGACTGAGAAATAAATAGGAGTGTGGGGCTGGAGCTGGATGGATGGGACCTTGGAAGGCGATAAGTAGATGCAGGTGGGGTGTGATGGTGATAGTTTGGAGAGGAGGGTGAAGTGGAAAGGTGGTAGGACAGATGGAAACTTCAAACTATACAGCATTAACATCAAATTCACCAATTTCCAAATCTCCCTTCCCTAACTTCCTCACAGATCCAACCGTTCAAATTACCACCGCCCTCTTGAACTGTTCTAATTGTCCATCTTTCTTCCCAACTATCGACTCCACCTTCCACTCCGACATGTCACTATCACTCCCACCTACATCTTCCTATCGCTCTCCCAGTGACCCTCCCGCAAGTCCTGCTCCTACCCTCCTATTTATCTTTCAGCCCCCTCCTCCCTCCCCCACCCCCCGCCACAATCCTGACGATGGGTTTATACCTGATATTTCGACTGTCCTGCTCTTCGTATGCTGCTTGATCTATTGTGCGTTTCTGGCACCTCACTTCTCAACTATTAGAGACTGAGCAGATCCCGTATCTCACAAAATTATCATTTATTGTCCTCCCTCCTCCCTCCCCCCAACACCTTCTGAGTAAACTTTATCCACAGAGGCGAATTCTTTATAGTGACCAGACACTGACTCTATACCTAGGCTGTACAGTCTCCTGTAGCTCCTTGGAGATTTGGGGTCTTCTTTACCAGGTTTACTAATGCCACTGGCTTAACCTCTTTTACCGTATCTTTTCCCAAAGTGTCTTCCTTCAACGCCCAGCACGGTGTGTCCCAGCTTACTGCAGTGAAAACACCTTTTCCCAGTGCCCTTCTTAAACCATCGGCACTGTAATTCTATGTGTTCCACTCCCTTATAGTGAGAACACATGAGGCTTTTCACCACTTTTCAACCCCCTTGAGCTTATTTTTCACCTGTGGTAAACTATTACCAATGTGCTTTACTCTATGTTTTGCAGTGTAGGATGTCCTCTTCTCCCAATTTCTATCCCTCACAGGATGGAAATCTTCCCAGAAGCTAAATTTCATCTCATGCACCAATGCATATTTACCTGCCATTTCTACCGCGCTTCTCACTTCTTGACCTTTCTGTTAATTCACATGAATTCTTACCATCTCTAGAAGTGAGTCTTTAAACTCCTCCAGCAGAAGAATCTCCCTTCGAGCCTCACAGGTCTTATCCATTTTTATGGCCGTCACCCATCTATCAAAATGACTGTGTTTAATTCTATCAAACTCAACATAAGTCTGACCTGATTCTCTCTCTATTTTTCTGAACCTCTGTCTATATTCTTCTGGTACTAATGCACAAACACTCAAAATAGTTAGATTTACATCTGCATAATCTCTTGAGCCGTCATCTGACAGCGCTGCACATACATCAATAACTGTGCCCACCAGCTTAGTCTGAACTAGCATTACCCACAAGTTCACTGGACACGCCATCTACTGAGCCATTTTTTCAAACAAAATAAAAGAGGTTTTGATTTTTTTTCACTGAAATCTGGCAAGGTATTAACATAGTTGTATACATCCCTACGTTCTCCTTTCATCTCCATCCTGTTAATTTAACTTTCTTGTCTACTTCCCAACTTCTGAATTTCACATTCGCTCTCTCTTTCTTTATCCTCTCTTTCTATTTCTTCTCTCTCTGTTTCCGTCTCTTTCTTTATCTTCTAACTCCAGTTGCCATATTTGCAATTTAAGTTTTTTCTAACTCTACTGTACTTGTCTCTTTCTCTGATACACCAAAGTGCTTGACCAACTCCATTATAATTTCAGATTTCTTTTGTCCCTGGTTAAACCCAATTCCAACCTATTTGCTAATTCTAAATATATTCCTTCTTCTTTCTTTGTAAACTTCCTTGGCAAATTTGGGAATCTCTTTAGTAATGTTAAAAGCCATTTCTCTCACTTTTAATTTAACCAACCACAAGTTAACAAAATTAAATGAATTTTCCTACCAGTTTTATTTGAAGATCTCGGTCACTAATTGCCAAGTGTTGGAATTTGCTGGGGCCTTTTGTACCCCAAATCTGTTTAATTCTGTCCAAATCCCATACGGCAAAGCCCCAAACTGCAATGACATCAATGTCGAACCCCTCTGTTGATTAAAACCACACACCCAGAAAAGCTCACGTCACATCGTAATCTGTTAAAACATGCGAACTCCCAAATTCCACTAATAAAAGTAAAATAGCAGTTTATATGTTTGCAAGTTAGCTCGTTGTGCTTGAAGGTTTGTTTTCAGATGTTTCGACACCACGACTCGGTAACGTCGTCAATGAGAGTCTTCGCTGAAGCACTGGTGGTAAGTCCCACCTCTCTATTTATAGGTTTTGGTTTTTATGGTGGGTGATGTCATTTCCAGTCCTTTTGTTTTACAAGAGAAGGTAGATAGGACCTAAATTTATGTGTTTATTGTTGGACTTCTGGTTGGAATGCCATTCCTCTAAGAACGTCTTTGCGTGTCTTGGGATGTGTGTGCATTTTTCCCCAATCAAAGTGGTGCCTTTCTTTGCCTGTACGTATGGAACATAGTGGAAATGTCGTGTCTTTTGGTGGCCAGTCGGTGTTCATGTATCCTGTTAGCACGACAACAGGACCATTTCAATGGCGGAAAAATAATGTTATACACAGTGTTTAATCAATGTGTATGTGTAGGTAAGTAACATTTTTCATATGTGCACAACAGTCTAAATGAACAACGGAGGTACAGCCAGCGAAAAATGATGCACATACCAGCACATGATGTATAAAATTTATAAAACATTATTTGATGCTCATCTAAAGTGATATGTTCCGCTTCTCTCAATGTTCCCTTCTTTTCTGGAATTCTCGACTCTAATCTCTCATTCTTGTCAGGATGTGTGTCATAAATTCATGCTTCTGCTGTCCCAACTTATTTCAGTTAATCCAATTTCTACCGGGAATTCAACATATTGGTCTTCTGGGTTCTTTCCAAAATTAGTGTCTGTCATATCATTGGAGATAAAAATTCTGCCATCAGACCCAGCATTTGAACACATTCCCCTGTTGTACATGCACTACACAAAGGACCACCGCACACAGGCAATGGCAAAATATTGAGGGATGTACATCTAAACCTTTCAATAATCAAGTTTTCTCATTTTTCACATTTCCTAATCTATATCCTCTCTCTCGTTTTCTCTTTGTATCTAGTTAAGAAATTTACCAATTTCCTTCTCTCAAAACTCCTCCTTTTGGTTTATATCTATTTCTCTCTTCTTGATGTAATGTGATTATAATTGAACAATGTAACGACAATGACATGTGGGGGGTTCTGGCCAGAGTTAATTGGTAGGGGAGCCGATCAGGAAAGACCATGGAGCAGCAATGGCAGGAGTTTCTGGGGATAATTCGGAGGATATCAGAAATTCATCCCAAAGGAAATGAAACATACTCATGGGAGGACAAGGCAGCCATGAGTGATTAGGCATCAAAACAAAAGAGGAAACATACAATGTGGTGAAGATGATTGGAATTCATTGGCTCTGAAACTACATAAGGCTGGCGTCACTGACACTACAGAGCTCTGAATCATGGTCAGGAAGAGATACAGAGGGAAACACATTCACCTCAAATACAGAAGATGGCATTACTGAAGGAAAATTGCAGATGAATTAAATAATTGCATTAAAATCAGTTAAATGCTTTTGTAGAATGTGTCAGATTGAAAGCATGACACGGGGAGAGACCCTCAGCAGATCGAGAGTATGAAAATGGAAGTATTTCCACATCAGAAACCAGAGTAGGTCACTGAGTACAGGGATGATGGGTGAATGGGTCTCAGTGAGAATTGGGGAACAGACAGCAGAATTGCACTGCAGATATCTCATGTGGGTGAACATGTCAGGGTGAGAACCATGTGAACCTAAACCTGATGCTAACTCATTAAAGCTACCACACTTGACCAACAGATCTGATAGAAGCTCTGCAGTCCTGCCACATTCAGTCATAAATGGTGATGGAAGATTTAACAAATGACTGGAGGAGAGGATTCCATAAGTATCCCCATACTGCATAACAGAACTGCCCTGTACACCAGTGTAAAACACAAGGATGTCGTATCTGCACCATTCTCAGCCAGAAGTGTTGAGTGGATGATCCACCTCACTCTCGTCATGATGCCCACAGAATCACAGATGCCAGTCTTCAACCAATTCGCTTCACTGCACGTGACATGAAGTACACATTAGATAGAACAAAGGCAATGGGCCCTGACACCATTCCTGCAATAGGACAAGCCGTGTCCCTGGGGAAGCTGTTTCATTCCAGCTCCAACTCTGACACCTACCTGGCAATGTGTAAAGTTTACTCAGCTATGTCCAGTCCCCTAAGAGGAGTATAATTACAATCTGACCAATTCCCACTCCCTCAATCCAATCACGATAGTCGCATTGGCGGGAGTTCTTTTTGACAGAGCTGTCAAGCAGCACAGAAATAACCTGCTTAATATGGTTTCTCATAGGTCCACATTTGGAGATGGTGCTGTTGTGGAAATGTCACTGGATTACTAATTCAGAGCAGGATAATGCTCTGGCAGCTGGTGCAAATAACAAATAATTGAAAAAAATATTAAGATGCAAAATCTGGCATCAGTAACAGTGACCTTGAAGCCAATGTCGAATGTAAACACCAATTTCTTTCCTCAATGTACTTTCAGGAATTGAGTCTCCCGTGCTTTCCTGGTCTGGCCTAAACGTGACTCCAGACACAGAGACATGTGATAAACTGTTCAATGGTTTCTGAATCGGCCAATCAAGACACTCTATTGTCTCAAACTGCTTTGAGTTTTTAAAGGATAAACCTGGACAGAATTCCCAGCCCCAGCCGGTATCGGAAAAGGGAACAGGAAACACAGGCCTGTTGACGCTGCAGAGACCTCCTTCCTAACATCTGAGAGCTTGTGGAAACATTTACAGAGATTTCCCACAGACGGTACAGAAACATCGGGAAAGGAGTAGGCCATTCAACACATTGAGCCTTCCTCACTGTCGTTCATGTTCAAACATCTCCACAATGCATTTATCCCACACAATGAATATATCCATTAATGTGATGAACCTTGGGAAGCTATAAAATAGGAAGTGCAGTAGTCCCTTTTTTCTGTCGAGTTTGCTACACAATTCAATATAATGATGGCTGGCCCTTTATTTCCACACCATTCTCCTGCTCTCCCCTCATCCCTTTACTGCCTCTAAGTCCTTATTTATATTCAGTGCCTTGACTTCCAGGTTCGGGCGCATTCGCCAGGTTCACCAGTCTCTGAGTGCAGACATTTATGCTCACCTCATGCAGAATGGCCTATCTGGACCTAATACTGTGGCCCCTTGTTTTAAACACCATTGCCTGGGGAATTATCATCCGTGCTTCCAATCTGTCACACCCTGTCAGAGTTTTATATATCTCACTGAGATCTCCACTCATTTTCCTCAACTCCATGGAATACAGGCCCAGTCGCCCCAAACTCTGCTCCCACAATAAGCCTGTAATCCCAGAGATCAAAAAAGAGAAAATTCTGGAAAATCTCATCAATTCTGGCAGCATCTGTAAGGAGAGAAAAGAGCTGACATTTCGAGTCTAACTGACCCTTTGATAAAGGGTCAGTTAGACTCGAAACGTCAGCTCTTTTCTCTCCTTGCAGATGCTGCCAGACTTGCTGAGATTTTCCAGCATTTTCCCTTTTCTGGTTTCAGATTCCAGCATCTGCAATAATTTGCTTTTAATCCCAGATATCAGTCTGGTCATCCTTCACTGCTCTCCTTCAATGTCAGGTTTGCCCTTTATGAGGTACGGAGATCAAAACTGCACACAATACTACATAATATTTGAGATGGGTTCTCACCAACGCCCTGTAGAGCTGCAGTAAGGCACCCTTACTCCTGGATTCAAATCACCCTGAAATGAAGGTCAGCATGCCATTTACCTTCCTAATTGCTTTCTGTTCCTGCAATATTGCTTTCAGTACTATTCTACAGGGATTTCCAGATCTTTTGCAATGTTGCAGCTCACCGCTTGGTGGGTCTATATATACTGGTCAGGGTGTCAATGCCATTCACAGTATTTACTTCTGGGTTCAGAACTCACTGCACTGCAGGGACCTCGGAGAGCTGCGCAGAAGGAAACAACAAAAAGGAGCAGGCGTCCCTTTGTAGGTCAACATGTTTCAAACAATCCATTTTTAAACGATAGGCTTCCAGTCTATTGTTTCTACTAAAGGGCACACCGTCACCTCTACCCACCTTGCTCTCCATCTGCCACGTATATACCCATTCACTCCACTTGCCTTAGTCAGCGAGAAGCTTTTGTGCAACCTCCTCACTCACTCACAATCCAACATCCATTAGTGCTGTCAGCAGGTTGGGATATATTGTATTTGATTCCCGCAGCCAAATGTTTAATGGGTATTGTGAACAGTTGAGACCCGAGCACCGATCCCTGTGATACCTCAGCAACCTTATTCTGTTAAAAAAAAATGTTGTTTTTCAATTTATTTATTTCGTGAATTTGGGTGTGACTGGCTGAGCCAGCATTTATTGCCTGTCCCTGGTTGCTCTTAAGAAAGTGGTGGTGAGCTGCCTTGTTGAACCGTTGCAATCCACTGTGGATTCAGTGATAGTAGCACCATTGAATTTCAAGGGGCAGTGGTTAGATTGTATTTTAGTGGTGATGGTCACGGTCTGGCATTTGTGTGTCCTGAAGATTACTTGCCACTTGTCAGCCTGAATACTGACCAGATCTTGTCACATTTGGACATGGGCTGATTCAGTATCTGAGGAGCCATAAATGTTGCTGAACATGGTGCAATCATTGGCGAACATCCCCACTTTTGACCTTTTAGTAGAGGGAAGGACATTGATAAAGCAGCCATGAATATGTTTGGGCCTAGGCCACTGCCCGAAGGACTCCGACAGACTTGTCCTGGAGCTGAGTTCACTGCCCTTTATCAACCAAAACCATCTTCCTATGTGTCAGGTTTGATTCTAACCAGCGGCGAGTTTTTCGCTAGTGCCCATTGATTCCAGTTTTGCTAACACACCTTGATGCCACACTTGGTCAACTGCAGTCTTGTTTCAAAGGGCTGTCACTCTCATTCCACCTCTGGAATTCAGCTCTTTTTTCCATGTTTGAACCAAGGCAATGAGGTCGGGAGCTGAGTGACACTGGTGGAGCCGAAACTGGCTCTCATTGACCAGGTTATTGCTGAGCAGGTGCTGCTTGAAAGCATGGACACCTTCCATTACTTTACTGATGATCGAGATTAGACTGATGGGCTGGTAATTAGCCGGATTGGATTTGTTCTGCTTTGTCTGTATAGGCGATACTTGGGTAATTTTCCACTTAATTGGGGAAATGTCATTATTGAAATAATATTGGAACAGCTTAGCTAGGACAGTGACAAGTTCTACAGCACACGATTTCAGGACTATTCATGCCAGAATGTTGTCAGCATGTGTCCCCTTTGGGTATCCAGTGTCTCCAACCGTTTCTGGATATCGTGTGGAGTGAACCAAATTGGCTGATGACTGATAACTGAATTGCTGAGCACCACTGAAGTAGGCCGAGATGGACTGCTGTGAATGCATCAACTTCATCTTTTGCACTGAAGTGATCGGCTATTCCAGCATTAAGGATGGGGATACTTGTAGAATCTCCTCCTTCAATGACTTGTTTAATTGTCCATAACTATTCTCAACTAGAAGTGGAAGGACTGCAGAGCTTAGATCTGAACCGTTGCTTGTGGGATCACGTATCTCTGACTATCACTTACTGATTATGCCAATTGGCACGTGAGTAGTCCTGGTTGGTAGCTTCTTGTTGACACCTCTTTTTCAGGTATGTCTGGTGCTGCTCCTACCCTCCAACACTCTCTATTGATCCAAGGTTATTTCTCTGGCTTGATGGTAATTGTTGTGAGGGGGTATGCTAGGCCTTGAGGTTATGGGGGAGTACAATTCTGCTGCTATTGCTGACCGATAGCACCTATGGAAACTCAGACTTTAGCTTTTAGGTCTGTTTAAGTCTGTCTTATTTAGCACGGTGATAGTGCCACTCAAAATTATGGAGGTTATTCTCAATGTGAAGGTGGGACTTTGTCGATACAATCACTCTGCGCTGGTCAATCTAACCAATACTGTCATGGACAGATTCTTCTGCAACTGGCAGATTAATAAGGATGTGGCCAAGGATGTATTTTCCTCTTGTTTGTTCCTTCACCAGCTGCCACAGACCCAGTTTCGCAGTTATATCCTTTCGGACCCGAACAGCTCGATTAGTAATGCTGCTGTCGAGTCACTCTTCGTGGACATTGAAATCCCATCACCCAGAGTACATTTTGCGCCCTTGCCACGCTCAGTGCTTCCTCCAAGTATTGGTAAGCATGGAGAAGTACTGATTCGTCAGTTGAGAGAGGCTGGTACATGGTAATCAGCAGGAGGTTTCCTTTATCATGTGTAAACTAACACCATGAGACTTCGTAGGATACAGAATCACTCTTGAGGACTACGAGAGCAATTCCCTTCCAACTGTAGCCCTCTGTGCCGCCTCATCTGCTGTGTCCGTCCTGCTGGTGAGACAGGAGATATCTGGGGAAGGTGATGGGAAGTCTGGGACATGGTCCTGCTCACAGAATCATACCTTACAGAAAATGTCAGGCTTTTGCTTGACGAATTGGTTTATTTCTATTCACTGTTTCCTGCCAGCTGTCCCATTCTAGAAACATGTCCATATATTCGCCCCAATTCACTAAGATTTGATTTTGCAAACTGGGCTTGGAGCTTTACCAAAACAAAATTCTGAAAATCCAAATGTTTTACACCCATTGCTTCTATTTCATTTGTCTCCCAGTCTGTTTCTCAAAAATAATTCCCATTTCATAAATCTATGTTAGTGTTTTCTATGATTATTACTTCATCCCTAATAATTTCTCATGAATCATTTATTTACTATGTTTTATGTTCCATGTATTATATCGTTTTCTATACCAGACTTGGTTTTCCTAGTATTGTTAGAAAGTTCAGCAAAGACAGAACTGAAGTAGCTGTTTCATAGTTCTGCCATTTCCCTGTTCCCCATTCTTCATTCTCTGGTTTCAGACTGTAAGGAAGCTGCACTTGTTTTCTGTTATTTCTCACATTGACATAATTTGACAAGCTATTACAATTCAGTCTTAAAACCCTCATGAATATACTCTTCATAAACACATCAATTCCTGCCTTAGCTGCTCAATAATTGACCTTGTATAGCCACGCACTCACAGGAGTATATATTCTGTACTGTCAGAAATACGGCTGACAGAAATAAAATAGTCCCACTTTCCTACACCAGGCCCATAGCCAGGAATGATATGACTCGTTCAAGCACTTTTTAATGGTTGTGAGGATACCCGTGATAACTCTCCTTTCAAGAAGTACATTCCTGATCCCAACATCCTCTGGGTGAAAAATAACAAACTTTAAATGCTCACTAAACTTCAAACCCTTCACGATAAAAGTGTGCTCGTTTGTTCTTGACACTCTGACGAAAAGGAACAGCTGCTGTCTATCCACTCTGTCCATGCCCCTCATAATCTTATCTTTGTTAATCACATCCCCCTCTGTCTTCTCTGCTCCAAAATAAACAAACCGACCTTATCCAGCCTCTCTCCACAGCTGATATGCTCCATCCCAGGGAACCTCCTGGTGAATCTCTGCACCCCCTCCAGTACAATCACATTCTTGCTGTAATGTGGTTCTCAGAACTACACACAGCATTCCATCTTGGCCTGCCAGAAGACCTGCATAACACTTATAATGTACGCCCCAATTAATAAATGCGACACCCAAGGTCAGTGAACAGTTAGTGTCCACCAATAATCAAGGGGGCAATCTGTGTTATAAGCTGGAGAACACTGAGAGATTGTGACATGAGAGCTTCTCGTGCGTTTTACTTGGGAGAAGGAGGAGGCCGCTACAGAATTCGAGTTCTTTGAGGACGTAACGAGAAAAGTTGATGAGGGTCGAGCTGTGGATGTGGTGCATATGTACTTCAGCAAGGCATTTGATAAGGTTCCCCATGGCAGGCTCATTGCGAAGGTCAGGAGGAATGGGATACAGGGGAACTGAGCTGTCTGGATACAGAATTGGCTGGCCAACCGATGCCAGCAAGTGGTAGTAGAGGGAAAATATTCTGCCTGGACGTCAGTGGTCAGTGGTGTTCCAAAGAGATCTGTCCTTGGGCCTCTACTGTTTTATTACTGTAATTTTTATTAATGACTTGGATGAGCTGATTGAGGGATGGGTCAGTAAGTTTGCAGACGACACAAAGGTTGGAGGTGTCGTTGACAGAAAAGAGTGCTGTTGTAGGCTGCAGCGGGACATTTACAGGATGCAGAGATGGCCTGAGAGGTGGCAGATGGAGTTCAACCTGGATAAATGCAAGATGATGCATTTTGGAAGGTCGAATTTGAAAGCTGAATACAGGATTAAGGATAGGATTCTTGGCAGTGTGGAGGAACAGAGGGGCCTTGGTGTGCAGGTACATAGATCCCTTAAAATGGTCACCCAAGTGGACAGGGTTGTTAAGAAAGCATATGGTGTTTTGGCTGACATTAATGGGGGATAGAGTTTCTTGGTCCGAATTTGCTAGGTCCTACATTTCTCTGAATCCACTGGCTTACTACAACACTTGGCATTTTTTCTAAGCTGCTTCATTTGATCGAATTGGTAGATGGGGGGATGTGAATGTGATAGGTCAGAGAGGAGGGTGGAGTGGATAGGTGGGAAGGAAGAATGACAAATAGGAACATTCTGGATGGCGGTGTTGGAAGGTTGGACTGGGATAAGGTGGGATTTGGGGAAATGGGGAAATTGATGAAATCCACATTGATCACTTGTGGCTGAAGGGACCCACGGGGTACGATGAGTCTTTCTTCCTCCATTCTCAGGTGGTTAGGGTTTGGTGATGGAGGAGGCCCAGGACTTGCATGTCCTTGGTGGAGCGGGAGGGGGAGTTAACGTGTTTAGCCATAAGGTGGTGAGGTTGGCCAGTGTGGCTGTACCAGACATGGTCTCTGAAATGATCCTGTGGCCCCAATGTAGAGAAGATCACATTGGGTTTAATGGATGCAGTAGATGAAGCGTCCTGTCTCCCTTCATTACCTTTCACTTTCAACCCCTCTTCATCTACCTCTCACCTTCCAGGATTCCTCCCCCTACCATATACCCCTCCCATTTATCTCTTACCCCACCCCCGGTCCACAAGCCTCTTTCCTAATGAAGAACTAATGCCTGAAACGTCGATTCTCATGCCACTAATATGCTGCCAAACCAGCTGTGATTTTCCAGCAGCACATTCGTCGACTCTGACTTTCAACATCTGCAGTCCCCACTTTCTCCTCACAGCTTCATGTCTTGCATGACTCAGATTCATAATGGTTACTTCAAATAAAACAAAAACCGTTGTGTACACAAACATCATAAAACCAGCAGAGACAGCACCGTGCTTCATTGTCGAGCACTGCTGCCTAAAAACAACAGGGACGCCTATTTGATTCCAATCTCGGATGACTTTGTGGAGTTTGCAGATTCTCCCCGTGTCCGGGTGGGTTTCCTTGGGTACTCCGGTTCTCTCCCACAGTCCAAAGATGTGCAGGTCAAATTAATTGACCATATTAAACTGCCAATAGCGGTAGGTGCATTAATCAGAGGGTAACCGGTTTGGGTGGGTTACTCTTTGGAGGGTTGATGTGGACTTTTTGGCCCGAAGGGCCTTTTTGCATACTGTAGGGAACCTAATCTCAAAAAAAAGTTGCGGTCACTTTTCCCAAAAGGTCGTTTACAGCAAGGTTTTTAATTAGCTCTTCTGATCATTCAACACCAATTCCTAAAAAAAAAAATGATTTCGACCTCGGTGATTTCGACCCCACATGCTCATGAAATTCTATTTTCCCAGCATTAGCGTTCAATTGGGTTAACATAGCTTAGATATAATTTAGACAACACATTATTACTGCAGTCCCCACAAACGTGTATATCCCATTCCCTGCTTTATAACACGTCCAACGTTTGTAATGCTGCTTTCACTTTAATATATAACTCCCATCAATGTTTGCTTCTCATTGCTGTTTCTGAGCTCCACCTTTCAGAATTCATTGAAACCTCAGTGAAGTTAGTTCAGGGGAGACTAATGGTAGAAATAATCTCGCCACATCATTTATGATCTTCTCAAGCTTTATTCTGAGATTTTCTCCAGATCTCCCGTTATGCTGGTGAAGTAGAGAAGGAAAATGAGTTTTCAACAATGCTGTGTATTCCCCGCGACAGCTGAGCCTGCTCTAACCTGGGTGGGAACCTTACAGCAGGCTGGTAAACTGTTGCTGCTACTGTACAGGTGCTTAGTGAGATCATACCTGGAGTACTGTGTACAGATTTAATCTCCTCACTGAGGAAAAGATATTGTTACATTGGAAGCAGTTCTGCGATGGTTCCCTCAACTGATTCGTGTAAGAAGCTGTTAGTTTATAAGGAAAGAATGGTCACGTTGATCCAATAAACATTGGACTTTACAAGAATGAAAGATGATCTTATTTTTACATAGATGACCAGAAGGCGTGAGCAACCGAAGCCAATTACACACATAATGGAGAAATCCATGCCATTCTCCAGCCTGTTACACAGGAACAATACAAGGATATTCAGGCTTTCAACACTGTGACACCAAAACAGGACGAGGCTATTCAGACCCTGGGGCCTGATATGCAGTTAAAGAAGGAGGCCAATCAGCCCCTCGAGCCTGTAACACTAGACCCAGAGTAGACCATAACGGACCAGTATCCTATTACACAGTAATTGGATCAGTCCATTCAGCCCCGTCAAGTCTGTTACACAGGAAATGGAAGAGGCCACACAGTGACTGGAGATTGTTATGCTGGGATAACAGGAGGCCATTCAGCCCCACTGAGCCTGTTGCAAGTGAATTGGATAAGGATACAATCTATCTGAGACTTCTCTTACGAGAAAGGCGGAGGTAATTCAGGCACGTGTCTGTTGTAAGGGAGCCGGATAAGACCAATCATAGAGGACCTCGGTCTCATGTCAGGGGTGCGTGAGGAGACCATTCAGTTTCTCCAGCCTGTTACGGAGGAATATGAGAAGTACCATTATCCCCCACCTCTCTACCACATCAACAGGAGGAGGTTATTCTGGCCTAGGAGATGACAACATAGGAACACCCGAAAGACGTCAGCCCATAGAGTTTGTACACCAGCAGGATGATGAGTCCATTCAGCCACACATGGCTCTTACACAGAAATTGGAGCAGATCTCTTAACGCCTTGTGCCTGTTAAACTGGAATTCAAAGAAAACGTAAAGGTTTTCGAAAGGGAAGATCTTATAATAATGGTATACATTAGAGAGTAAAGTTTAACGATAAACTATAGTAATTTAAGGCAAATTGTTAGAATCCATTGTTCAGGACATTTGCAAATTTACACCACACTCCGTCAGAGTCAGCATAGTTTTACGAAGGCTAAATCATGTTTGAATTGTTTGCTTGAGTTATTTAAAGATGTCAAAACACGGTGGATAGTGGGAATTCTGGAGATGGACTATATCTGGTCTTCCAGAAGGGATTGGATATATCGTTTGTCCAAAGAGTAAGCAGTAAAAGCAGAAAACATGGGTTTAGGAGTAATTTATTAGCTTGGATGGAGGATTTCTGAACCAACAAAATGCAGTCAGATGTCTTTTTCTTTTGACAAATGTACCTTTGTAGATTTCAGTACTCATGCCTTAACTATTTGTCATCGACCCGGTTGACAGATAGAAAATACGATAACCAATTTTTCAGATCACACTAACGTCGGTGGAAAATTACTTCGGAATGAGGATGTATGAGTTTTAAAAATGAATATTGAAAGGCTGTTTAAATAGGCTAACATTTGGCAAAGAAAGTTAAAGTGGATAACTTTGAAATTATTCAATTTGGCCAGCGAAATAGAAAGACAAATTATTATCTGAATGGAGAGAAACTTTAAAGTGTTCAGGTGCAGAGGGCTCTCTGCGTTCACGTGCATTTCTGAGAAAACGTGCATGCAGATACAGCAAGTAATGGGAAATGCAAGCGTAGTTTCAGTTTTTATTCGGAAAAGGATAGAGTAGAAAGGTAGGGAGTGTTGCTGTAGCTACGCAAGACATTAGTGAAGCTGCAACTGGAGTACCGTTTGGGTGAGGAAGGATGCATTTGCATTGGAGGTAATTCAGAAGAGGTTCATTAGATTGATTCCAGAGATAAGGGAAGAAGAGAGATTGAGCAAATCCGGCCTGTACTCTAACGTTTATAATAGTGAAAGGAGATAACATTGAGATCTGTAAGATGCTAAAAGTAATTGAAAGCGTAGATGTGGAGTGGATATTTTTTCATGTGTCGCAATATACAACAAGAGACCAGAAGATTGGAGATGGCAGGAAAGTGGAACAGAGGCCGTGATGAGGTCAGCCATGATTGTATTCAGTGGTGGAGCAGGCTGGAGCGGCTGAATTACTGACTGATGTTCCTTGTTCTTATTTAGCCCTTCGAATGTGTTACAAAGGAATGGGAGAGGACTGGTTATAAAACAGGAAGCAGGCACTCCGCATAAATCAGTCTAAATCAGTTTGACAGAACGTCACCAGTGATGCCGACATACTGGGAGATGATGGATATGTCACCCAGTACTGCCTGGAATGTTCCGGATCATAGAAGCTGAATAAAACTGTGACCCTAACAGCCATTAACAGCACCGTTATGCCCCTGGTGTGAAGCTGCAGGTCGTTTTGAAGGAGGTGACACCGCTCTGTGACCAGCTCCTTGTTCAGTCAGGCCCCCTCACACTCTGCTCCTAGGTTAAGTGGAGCTTGGGAAGCTGTTCCTGGAAAACCCTGGGTGGATAGAGCAGATCCCTTTCCCCACACACACTCACTCCGTGGTTTCAGAGCTTCCCCTCTCTGAAGCCTCTGCTCCATTTAGTGTTCATGTTACTGACCCAGATGCTGTAACTACAGACCAAGGCTCCAGCCAGATTTGAATCAGCAAATCATCAGGTCTCCCTGCATGTCTGAGGCAGCTCACAGCACAACCTCCAGTAAACCATCCCCTACCCCTCCACTAACTTTCTAATAACAGGAGTCAGTCAGACGCCCCTGAGCTACGAGAGTTATGGATCAGACGAGACCCCCATAAAGTATTTTAAGCTGGTTGCTCCAGCCCAAACCTTTCCTTATTTTAACCGTAGATATGCAGTGTGAAGCAAAATACAATCTATTCAAACGCTTTAGTGAAAAGTCAATCAAACAAAATAACAATTGGGTTAGTTTATATATTGGAACACATACACAAACAATCGATGCCGTACCTTCCTGGTACACACCACATGGCACAAAGGAAAACTCAAATACAGATTCTTACGTGCAGTTTTCCAATCCAGAAAGAAATTACATTAGAAGAGGTCTCAGAGAGAAGAGCAGCTGGGGATCATGCATTGAAACTTGCATCCTTTCTGTGACCCCAAGCAGCCGCTGAATGCTGCAGCTAAACACAAAACGAGTAGACCTGGTCTCGGAGAGCTGGCCGCTGCCCTTTTATTGTTACCATCGTTTTAATAAAACCAAAAGGCCTCCTCAGATATTTACTTCAGTCGTTCTCAGGCAGCAGTTCGGCATCACTGCCTTTAAGACCTGTCTTCAAAAACGACCAAGAGAAAATAACCGTTTTAAAGTGACAGTATCGTCAAGCCTCCCCCTTTGAAAAAAATGAACCATTGATATATAACTGTAGCTTCATTTTAAGCCCCTTATTCTTTCTCTATTAGTAGACTAAAATACATTTGTATGACATTGACACTAAGCACGCAAACATTCACAACTCCATTCTATTTCAGTCAGTTTACTCCCGCCACAGAATACCTCTGTCTTTCTTCATTCACGTCTCGACAACTTGGCAGCAAGTACAATTTCTTGTCCTGTCACCTGCATAACTTCCAAATTGAATGGCAACAATAGTAACCTCTATCTGAACAGACTGGAAGTATTCTCCCTAAATTTGTCTGAAAACTAATAGACGTTATGATCAGTAAGTAGATTTTGCTCAGGCATGCTATTGACAATGTAATTGCTGAAATGTTGCAACGATAACACCAAGCTCAAGGCCACCTTCCCAATTATGAAGTATTTTTGTTGATGGTTTCACCGGAAACTCGAACCACACGTTATATAATGGAGCACTTCTCATCTCTCTCATTGTCCTTCTAAATGACGTATCTCCTTATGTCTCAGAATAAAAGAATTATATGCTTCTGCACCTGTTAATGCTGTAAACTCTTTACCTGCTCCTCCTGGCCTACAACCAGTAAACCTTACGCTCACAGGTATATTTTTTAAGAAGTTCTCGCACATCCTTCTCAATCCTTCAGAGAAACCAATCTTTGATTTATGTGCCAACTTGTCTTCATCAGTCATTGCAGCTTCTAATCTTGCCATTGTAACTCTCTTCTCTTCCAAATGAGCTCTCACGACTCAGGAAGTGAATATTTGAACTACTCCCAAGTAAAAATCTCTCAAAGAATGTAATAGGTTTGCTCTGCTTTTACTGCCCTTATCTACCTTTCAAAATTACTTTGACTGACTTTTTCAAACTCAATGTATGTTTAAGCCTTTTTTTAGATTCTTGAAACGCTGTCTGTAGGCTTCTGACATAAGCTCATATGCACTTCAGATGGCTTTCTTCACCTTCTCATAACTCTCCCCCCTCGTCAAGATACCTTCCTTGAAATCGATGCAAATACCTCAACCCTGATACCTATTAGCTATGTTTGGATCAACTAAATCCACATAGTCACTGGACACTGCATTCGTTTATCAACTTTCTGAAATAAAATTAAAAAGGCATCTACATCCTTCTCATCAAATGTCGGCAATGCCTGGATATATTGAAACAGATCCACATCAGGTCTTTGGCTACCATCGGGTTGCTCATCCTCACTATTCTGCTCATTTCACCCTACTGTCTACCTTCATCTCCGCCTTCGAAGTCGACTGTTCTCTCTAATTGCTAAACGAATGGATAAATGTATGGTTATCCACTTTGGTGGCAAGAACAGGAAGGAAGTGTATTACGTAAATAGAGTCAAGTTAGGCAAAGGGGCAGTACAAAGAGATCTGGGTGTTCTTGTACACCAGTCAATGAAGTCTTCGAGGAGAAAGTGAGGACTGCAGATGCTGGAGATCAGAGCTGAAAGTGTGCTGCTGGAAAAGCGCAGCAGGTCAGACAGCATCCAAGGAGCAGGAGAATCGATGTTTCAGGCATGAGCCCTTCGGCCCTCATGCCCGAAACATCGATTCTCCTGCTCCTTGGATGCTGCCTGACCTGCTGCGCTTTTCCAGCAACACATTTTCAGCACCAGTCAGTGAAGGCAAGCATGCAGGTACAGCAGGTAGTGAAAAAGCTAATAACATGATGGCCTTCATAACAAGAGGGATTGAGTATAGAAGCAAAGAGGTTCTTCTCAAACTGTACAGGGCCCTGGTAAGACCGCACTTGGAATATTGTGTGCAATTCTGGTCTCCAAATTTAAGGAAAGACATTCTGGCTATTGAGGGAGTGCAGCGTAGGTTCACGAGGTCAATTCTTGGAATAGCGGGACAATATTATATTGAAAGATTGGAGCGACTGGGCTTGTATACCCTTGGGTTTAGAAGACTGAGAGGGGATCTGATTGAGACATATTAAAGATTGAGACAGATTATTAAAGGATTGGATACTCTGGACGCAAGAAGCATGTTTCTGCTGATGGGTGAGTCTCGAACCAGAGGACACAGCTTAAAAATAAGGGGTAGGCCATATAGGATAGAGATGAGGAGAAACTTCTTCACCCAGAGAGTGGCGGTTGTGCGGAATGCTCTGCCCCAGAAGACAGTGGAGGCCCAGTCTGTGGATTCGTTTAAGAAACAGCTCTCAAGGATAGTGGAATCAAGGGTTATGGGGATAAGGCAGGAACAGAATTCTGATTGAGGATTATCAGCCATGATCATAACGAATAGTGGTGTAGGCTCGAAGGGCAGAATGGCCTACTCCGGCACCTATTACCTATTGTCAATTATCTATTGTCTAATATCTTTTGAGGTTGACACTCTCTCCCTTTCTGTTTTTCTTCTTTCTATTTCTTTCTTTTTTCTTCCTCTCCTTCATTTTCAAATCTACTTTTAATCTTATTTTACACTGTTTTAATTCGTTTTCATGTTCAAGCTGCCTCATCTGCAATTGAATTCTAGCCATTTCTAAAGACTCTGATGATGTTTCTACCAAAAATTAAATGCCAAGCTACAGCTGTAATTATCGCTCCTTTTCTCACAGACCCACACAAACCTAACTCCAGCCTGTCTGCCAATTCTAACAGCTTTGCCTTGCTCACCTTTTGTAAAGTCTCCAACTTCACTTCTTCCACACTCAGATAACTCTCAGAGACAGAAGAACCATTAGCAACAAAGCACTGTTCAAACCAACTGAATACAACACTCTGAACAAAAGTTGCTAACAACTACCCAGACGCCGCCTTTGAGCCTAACAGTTTCCATGAGCACATTCTCCCCATGCCCGTGTGGTTTTCCTCTGGGTGCTCCGTTTTCCTTCCATAGCCCAAAGATGTGCAGATTAGGTGAATTAGTCATGTTAAATTGCCTGTTCAGGGATGTGTAGATTAGTTACATTAGTCGGGGTGAATATGGAGTACTATTGTAGAGGAATGGGTCTGGGAGGTCCTCGGTGGTTGGTGTGGACATTTTGGGCCAGATGGCCTGTGTCCACACTGTTGGGATTCTACACCTGAACCCAATTTCGAATTATCGCTTTCGAAGCGATATTACAGAATTTTATGAGACACACATCTGATACACACAGCGGGGGAAGACTTCTATCTCCATTGGACAAGTATAAGGTGTGTGTGTGTGTGTGTGTGTGTGTGTGTGTGTGTGTGTGTGTGTGTGTGTGTGTGTGTGTGTGTGTGTGTGTGTGTGTGTGTGTGTGTGTGTGTGTGTGTGTGTGTGTGTGTGTGTGTGTGTGTGTGTGTGTGTGTGTGTGTGTGAGAGAGAGAGAGAGAGAGAGAGAGATGGGGGATTGTCGTGCATTTGGGATGGTTGAATGTAAGAGAAAATACACTGAAAGTAAACCAGGTTAAATATAAACAGCTGTCAGGGATTTGGATAATTGACACAGAGAGACTGAGGAACGTTTCATGGACAGATGAGCTAACTGCTCATGAATATCAAAATAAAGACATTGTCAGACACAATAGCGATATAGATCAGCATGCATAGGAATGTCAGATTGATGGGTTTTTGGCATGAGTTCGAAGGTTTCAATCCGTGAGTGACAGCAGCAGATTGTTGTTATCAGTAAGTCTGTACTTCACAGCTCAAGGTTCAAACAGCAGGTGGGTAAAGCCAGTAAAGAACATTCTGGAGCAGTGAGTAGTTAAATTTAATAATTGTCAGGGCATGGTGTCAGGAATCAACTCATGGCCAAAGGGATCACCAAACTTTTGATTCGTCTGTGTCAACCACCATCTGCAAGTTCTCATCCAAGCCGCTCACCACCCTGACTTGGAATTATACTGGTGTTCTTTAACAGTCGTTCGGTCAGGATCCTAGAATGCCCTCCCTAATGTCATTGTGGGTCAACCCACAGCAAGTAGACTGCAGCGATTCAAGAGGCCAGCTCACCATCACCTTCTCAAGGGCATCTTGGAATGGGCTATTAAAGCGGGCCAGCCAGCGATGCCCAATTCCCTCAAATGAATAAAAAAAAAGGTATTGGGACGGCATTGACTCGCGGAGTACCATCAAGGAAATGGAGTTTGTAAACATAATAGAGGGCACTATCCTCCATACTCCCAATATTTAAATAGCAAGGGCAGTGAGACAATGGGTCACATCTGAAAGCGAGTAGGTCAACATAGAGACCCATGAGTAACACTGCCAGAATCAAGGAGGGAGCCAGTAATTGAAGAAGTTCCCTGATGCAGTTAGTAGTGGTCTGATAAGTGAATATTTGTATTCAGAGACTCAGCATGAACAATAATAGTGGCAAGAAATGAAGACCACATGAGAGAACAGTAACGCAGTCATAACTGGTTTATAGAAAAAAAAAACGTAACAGGATGGTGAGACTTACCAGGAACACAAACGATAGACAGGAGAAGATAATAAAAATGCAGACTAATCCGAAGGACATATTAGATCCGCGATGATAATGACAAAAAAGCATAATTTGTAGAAAAAGACCAAACATAATCAGATAAACTCCTGTCCATTGTTGGAACATTCCAGTCCAATGTTATCAGATTCTGATCCATTGTTGGAACATTCCAGTCCAATGTTCTCAGATTCTGATCTATTGTTGAAACGTTCCAATCTAATGTTCTCGAATTATGATCTCTCCTCGCCTTCTCCATCGAGGGCTGCAGATCTCTGCTCGTGCTGTCGGTGATGGATCCGCTCACACTTTGAGATAACACTTTGAACGGTGCCCATTTATTGTTAAACGATGGGAACTCTCCACTGGGATAATTATAATCCATGCTGACTGATATTAATCAAGGTCACCGAACAAATAGGCTCAGATAACCCCTTCTTACATAACATTTCATGTCATAATCAAAGGCAATATTTGCTCAGCCGCAATGGAATGGATGAGGGTTACTGACGGACGGACCTTAAATCTTACCTTTATATTTACTTTTTCTTTGTATATGGGAGTGTTGGCAGAGCACTGCAGGACTGTGTATGCCCCGCTTTGTTCAGAAATGATACAGGATAAAATATCAGACCAGCTGCATAAAATGTCTGGTGAGGAATTTTTTGGATACATTAACTCAAGGAAGAAAGTGAGGATTGCAGATGCTGGAGATCAGAGTCGGGAATGTGCTGCTGGAAAAGCACAGCAGATCAGGCAGCATCAGAGGAGTATCGGAGTTTCTTGTGTAAGCCCTTCACCAGGAATGAGACTTGTGGCCCAAGGAAACTGAGAAATAAATAGGAAAAGGATGGGGTTGGGGAAGGTAGCTGATAATGTGATAGGTAGATGAAGTTGGGATTGGAGAGGAGAGTGGAGCAGATAGATGGGAAGGAAGATGGAAAAGTAGGATAGGTCATGGGGGCGGTGCTGATTTTGAAAGTTGTATCTGGGATAACATGCGGGTTGGGGAATTGAGAAAACTGGTGAAATCCACATTGCGCCCATGTGGTTGCAGTGTCGCAAGGCAGAAAATGAGTCTTTCCTCCTCCAGGCGTCGGGTTGTTAAAGTTTGGCGGGGGAGGAGTCCCAGGACCTGCAAGTCTATGGCTGAGTGGGAGGGGCAAGTTAAAGTGTGCAGCCACGGGGTGGTGGGGTTCGTTGGTGCGGGAGCACCAGCAATGTTCTCTGAAGTGTTCTGCACATTGGCTTCCTGTCTCCCCAATGTAGAGGATACATCAGGAGCAATGTATACTGTAGGCGATGTGTGTGTAAGTGCAGGTAAAACTGCAAAGGATGTGGAAGGATCCTTCGAGGTCTTGGACGGAGATGACTGGGGAGGTGAGAATGCAGGTTTTCCAATTCTTGCAGTGGCAGGGGAAGGTGCCAGGAGTGGATGGGGGTTGGTGGGTGGCGTGGACCTGACAAGGGAGTCGCGACGGGAATGTACTTTATGGAACACAGATTGGGGTGGGGAGGGAAATATATCTCTGATGGTGGGGTCTGTTTGTAGGTGGCGCAAATGGGGCAGGAGAGTGTGTTGTATGTGGAGATTTGGTGGGATATTAGGTGAGGAACAGGGTGTTCTTTCCCTTTTGCGTTGGAAGGGGTGGGATTCGAAGGCAGAGGTGCGGGAAGTGGATGTGATGCTCTGGGTGGTATCGTCGACCATGTGGGAGGGGAAACTGCAGTCTTTGAAGAAGAAGGCTATCTGGGATATACACCGCCTTCAGAGTATGGTGCTCGTAAAGCACAACAAGTCAGGCAGCATCCAAGGAGCAGGAAATTCTACTTTTGCCCGCAACATCAATTGTCCTGCTCCTCAGATGCTGCCTGACGTGCTGTGCTTTTCCAGCACCACACTCTTGACTCTAATCTCCCGCATCTGCTATACTCATTTTCACCTACACGTTAGGTTAAGCCACTTCTGTAATATTGCCTTTAATTCTGTCTCACTGCTATCGGGAAGAGGTTGTTAAACTTGAAAGCGTACAGAAAAGATTTCCAAGTATGTTGACAATGTTGGGTAGGGTGGTGGAGGCGAGTGATGTTGAGCTACACGGAGAGTATGAATGGGCTAGGGCTATGTTCCCTGGTGCGTTAGTTCTGAGGAGTGACCTTACTAAGGTTTATCGTGTTGAATTCCGATGGTCCAGGGTGAGCAAATCCAAAGGCCAGGGAAATAGGCAGAACAGTTATTCACATTGAAACTGGACAATTATACATGGGCCATCACTTTGCTGAACTATGGAGGTAGACTGATGAGTGGGACTGGCCGGAGGAGTCAGAATTTGGAGGGTCCAATCACATGATTGTGAACAAAAATAAAGGTTTGCCATATCAGCTGAAAGAATCAGTTAGATCACATTCTCAATCCCCCTCACAGAACCAGACCAGACACCATAAACTCAGAGGAGATATTTGTTCAGCATGGAGCACTGCACAGACAAGGCTAGTGTACTCCTCAACACCACCCTGCAATCGGTCCAGAGTGGAATACTGTGCAGACTTCAGTAGTGCTTGCTCTATAAACCCAGATGAGACATGTGTTCAGCAGGGAGAACTGTGAAGACCGGACTGGTGTACTGTGCATCACAGCCCAAAATCTACATGGAGTGGAAAGGTATGTAGACCACAGCAGTGCATTGATGAATAAACCCAGATGAGATATATGACCAGGGTGTGGAACTGTGTAAGCCACGCCAGTACATTTCTCAGAACACTGTGTTAGGACGCTGGCTAACATAGGGAAACTTGCAACCCATGCTTGAAGTGACAGGATGTGCAGCTCCCATCCATTTACCCATATTTCCAATGTGCCGTGACACAGGGGTGCTGTGAGTGTGAACATCACTGCCAGGGACAGATGGCGGGGCAATCAGTTTAAGTATCAACAAATAGGAGCGTTGGGGAATAGACAGAGAGTGGGAGACTGAGAGACAATGTCATGGAAGGATGTGTTCCCAGGTTTCTGAATGGTGAGGTGAAGACATTCCGACAGTATCCTGCAATGTGAGCCATGTTTCCTGGAATGATGGGTGAATGGGTGAATGAGATCAGATGATGGTGTGTATTGGATGAACATTTGTTCTGCAGCTTTGTAAGTGGGAGTAGCGTCAGCAGAGCCTTCGACTCATTAGATTGAATCGAACAATATTTTGTCTCAGTGACATTTTCACTGAGTATGACAGATGGAGTGTCTGCATGAGACCGAACTAGTTTGCTGGTGCTAACTTATCAAACTACCCTCATTAGCTACCTACCCCACCCCATGGCGTCCCTCGCATTCAATGCCAGCTCGATCTTTCTTCATGGCTGGAGGCAATCACGAAAGTCCGCATGGCCCGAGATTTTCCGTGATCCCTGACACTGGTGCCATCTTCAAAAGGTCAATGGGCACACAGTTGAGCTTTCTCAGTTTGGAGCTGTTCTGCATAGTTTACCGTGAGCATGGCAGATAAGGGGCAATTACACCACGGTTTGTCAACAGGAGCACGGAGCTCCCGGTGGATGGGCTAGTACAGAGGGGGACCATTCTCTTCCCAGAGGGGCCCACACCACCAGACTCACCGAACATTGTCTGAGCTCACCACCCTGCTCAGTGTCGTAACTGTGGTCTGAAGAAATGTCCAGCAACACAGGGCAAGCATCAATAACCTTACCCGCTCTGTCAGGATAAGGCTCACTGTATTCGATCTGCTCCCTCACACTCACTGTATATCTGTTTGTCCTGTTTGACCTATCCTCGAACAAGGCTCATGCTCCATCACTCTCACTACTGTTTGCAGACTCTCTCTCTCTCACTCTCTCTCTCTCTCGCTCAACTTTACCCCGCACATTAATAACACTGTATGGATACAACACTGTGGACTGACTCACTCCAGACAGACAGCAGGGCCACCCACTCCCACCCTCCCTCCCTCACTCCCTTTTTCAAATTCCAGACGAAGCCGCCTCGAATAGGACAGAAAGAGCTAACCCAGGTGCTGGGCTGCTCAATATCCGTTCCCTCACCACCTCCCATCCCCCATCATGTGGGGAGGACCCTGGTACGAGCCGGAGAGGACCGGGACGCCTCGTGTGGAGATTCTGAAACATCCACGTCCCACGAACCGAGTAAAGAGCAATGTTCAGTGAAGGGCAATTCTGACTTTAAACCTATTGGCAGTTCTGTTTCCTCCCGGCACAACTTAGAAACCGTGGCCCTGATGCTATTTCCCTTTTGTGTCGAGCTGGTACAAATGGAATCCCCACGGTCTTGGTGGGCAGGAGGGTGTGCTTACAACACATCATCACTACCACCTCCCAGGAAGGGAGCGCGGAGGCTCCCTCCTACATCTCCTCCTGTAAACAGGTCATATACTGAAAGTAATCTGTGATATTTACTGCTTTCTCCACTTGTCCTGACATCTTCAATAATATGTGCTCATATGCACCCAGCGCCCTCTATTCCTGCAGTCCTTCATAATGGTACAGAATGTTTTATATTGACTTTCAGAATTATTCCTACCAAGGTGCATCACCTCACAGTCTGCATTGATCTGATCTGCCATAAACCTGAATACTACACCAACGTGTCACTGTTCTGATGGATTTCGACACTGTCCTCCATAAACCTTATAATTATTCCAGGTTTAATATCTGCAAACTTTGAAATTGTCCTACAGTCACACTCCACGGAGAAATACTGACTCACTCACTATTTTGAGCAAGTGCAAAACTAAAACACTCCCTGAGGACAGACTTAAATACTGGCAAACACCAGACAGAATAATTGAAATATTACAGGGGGCAGGATAGGAGGAGGTGTAGTCCAGGTAGCTGTGGGAGTCGGTCGGTTTGTAGTAGATGTCCGTGTTGATTCGGTCGCCTGAGATAGAAATCAACACGGATAGAAATCAACCGAATCAACACGGACATCTATTACAAACCGAACGACTTCCACAGCTACCTGGACTAAACCTCCTCCCATCCTGCCCCCTGTAAAAACGCCATCCCATTCTCCCAATTCCTTCGACTCCGCCGCATCTGCTCCCAGGAGGACCAGTTCCAAAAACGCACAACCCAGATGGCCTCCTTCTTCAAGGACCGCAATTTCCCCCCCCGACGTGGTCGACGATGCCCTCCACCGCATCTCTTCCACTTTCCGCTCCTCCGCCCTTGAACCCCGCCCCTCCAACCGCCACCAGGACAGAACCCCACTGGTCCTCACCTACCACGCCACCAATCTCCATGCACAGCGCATCATCCGCCGTCATTTCCGCTACCTCCAAACGGACCCCACCACCAAGGATATATTTCACTCCCCTCCCCTATGAGCATTCCGTAAAGACCACTCCCTCCGTGATTCCCTCGTCAGATCCACACACCCCACCAACCCAACCTCCACTCCCGCACCTTCCCCTGCAACCACAGGAGGTGCAAGACTTGCGCCCACACCTCCCCCCTCACCTCCCTCCAAGACCCCAAAGGAAAATTCCATATCCGCCACAGATTCACCTGCAACTCCACACATATCATCTATTGCATCCTCTGCACCCGATGTGGCCTCCTCTATATTGGGGAGACAGGCCGGCTACTTGCGGAGCGTTTCAGAGAACACCTCTGGGACACCCGGACCAACCAACCCAACCACCCTGTAGCTCAACATTTCAATTCATCCTCCCACTCCACCAAGGATATGCAGGTCTTTGGACTACTCCATCGTCAGACCACAACAAAACGACGGTTGGAGGAAGAACGCCTCATCTTCCGCCTAGGAACCCTCCAACCACAAGGGATGAACTCGGATTTCACCAGTTTCCTCATTTCCCCTCCCCCTACCCTGTCTCAGTCAAATCCATCAAATTCAGCACCGCCTTCCTAACCTGAGATCTTCTTCCCGACCTCTCCGCCCCCACCCCAGTCTGACCTATCACCCTCACCTTGACCTCTTTCCACCTATCACATTTCCAACGCCCCTCCCCCAAGTCCCTCCTCCCTACCTTTTATCTTAGCCTGCTGGACAAACTTTCCTCATTCCTGAAGAAGGGCTTATGCCTGAAACGTCGATTCTCCTGTTCCCTGGATGCTGCCCGACCTGCTGCGCTTTTCCAGCAACACATTTCCAGCTTATACATTTAATGTTAAGTCCCTGGGGAGTGTTGCTCAACAAAGCGACCTTGGAGTGCAGGTTCATAGTACTTTGAAAGCGGAGTCGCAGGTATATATGATAGTGAAGAAGATGTTCGATTTGTTTGTCGTTGTTGGACAGTGCGTTGAATGTAGGAGTTGGAAGGTCATATTCCGACTGTACAGGACATTGCTTAGGCCACTATTGAATACTTCGTGCAATTACGGTCTCACTCTTCGAGGAAGGATGTGTGAAACCTGAAAGAATTCAGAACAGATTTGCAAAGATATTGCCAGGGTTGGATGTTTTGAGATTTATTGAGAGGCTGAATATGTCAGGGTTATTTTCCCTGGAGCATCAGCGGTTGAGAGGTGATCATACAGGTTTATATACTCACAAGTGGAACTGATAGTGTCAATAGCCAAAGTCGTTTCCCCAGTGTAGCACATTCCAAAGCTAGAGGACATAGGTTGATGTT
This sequence comes from Chiloscyllium plagiosum, assembly GCF_037043375.1. Lineage (NCBI taxonomy): Eukaryota > Metazoa > Chordata > Chondrichthyes > Orectolobiformes > Hemiscylliidae > Chiloscyllium > Chiloscyllium plagiosum. The sequence continues at coordinate 67,533,878 of NW_028270184.1, read as the reverse complement.
CAGAGGGGAAAGACTTATACAGGGATCTAAGGAGCAGCGTTTTTAAAGAGAGGGTTCTTTATATGTAACGAGCTGCTAGAGGAAGTTGTGGAGGGGGGACAATTACAACATTTCAAAGGCATCTGGATGGGCACATGAATAGCAAGTGGTTCGGGGATATGGGCCAATGCGGGCAAATGGACCCACATTAATGTAGGACACCTGCTCAGTAGGGATGAGTCGGATAGAAGGGTCTGTTTCTATGTTGGACAGCTCTATGACACTATTTCTTTTGTAAAACTTTCTTAAAATTATCCACCGCCCTAAGGAAAGGACACCTGCCATTCAACATTATCTATACCCGTCATTGTTTGATAAACCTCTATAAGGTTGAAAAGGTCTCAACTTCCTACACTGCAGTGGAAAAGGTCCCAGTAGATCGAGTCTGTCCTTCTAACTTAAACACTCCATTCCCAGCAAAAACCCGGTAAATCTTTTCTGAACCATTTTAATAATATCCTCAATGTGACGGGGTAACCTGAACTGCACACAGTACTCCAGGAGAGACCTCACAAATGTCCTGCTCAACCTGAAATTAATGTTCCAGGTCCTGTACTGAAAAGTCTGAGCAAAGAAGGCCAGAAAGCCAAACTCCTATATACCCACGCTGCCTACACAGAATGCAATCGTCAAAGAAATATACCAGATCCCTAGATCCCTCTGCTCTCCAATGTTACCAGTGGCATAACATTTAATTGTGTATGTCCTCTCCCTGCTTGTTTTATCAAATTGTGATACCTTGCATTTATCGAAGTTAAACTCCATCTGCGACTCCTCAGCTCAATGAGTTATAGTACTGGGGAAGAAAGGCTGGAAAGTAATCTGCTGTCTTAAATCATTTCGTGGTTTTAAGCAGAGGACAGTCACACGTTACAGACGGGAAAGAGTGATTGGTGTTTTGATCCAGAAAGGATGCGCTTTCTTCAACTCTGATGTTCAGTGATAAGTATCTATTCCAGATCCTTTTTGGTGCAGTATGGGTCTGCAGGATGTATGTCTCTCATATTGCAGATATCACATAACAGCCACTTAAGGTGGAGACCATACCAAAACAGTTAAAGAACTTCATAGTTTATCAAGAAGGCAGAGCACATAAACTCAATATCGTACATTTGAGGTGAGTACCTTTCATCTGATGAAAAATGTAATTCTTTTAACTGTGTAATTCAGTAAATTGAACCAAATTTTAATTCATCCATATCGAGCTGAAAGCTGATATTTAAAATGTGACCCAAAATCTGGGCATGGTTTAATTCTTGTGTAGTGGGTAACGCCCATGCCTCTGAGCCAGAGCTCTGGGCTATATTGCAATACCTGAACTTGCGTGGTAATGTCTCTTACTCTGGATCAGAAGGTCTGGATTCAAGTCCTGTCTGTCACGGAGGTATGTCCCAGTATTTCAAACAGGCTGATGAATAAACAAGTGGGGGTAGTGTCCCTACCTCTGAGCTCAAAAGTCTAGATTCAAATCCCACAGAGATGTTTCATAATGTGGCTGAACAAGTTAATTAAATGATTTTAGAGTTGTGATGTGTTGGAGAAGGAAGAGGTGCCAGTATTGAATTTCAGAACTTAGGCCGAGGTTGACAGAAAGCACAGCCACTCGTGTTGTTTGGAGTCACATTTGCACATTCTAGAGGTTTATAAAATCTTGAAGAGCATGGGTAGGGTGAACAGTCAGAGTCTTTACCCAGTGCAGGGAAGTCCAAAACTAGAATACGTAGATTTAAGGTGAGATGGACAAGATTTAAAAGGAGGTAAAAACAATGACTGCAGATGCTGGAAACCAGATTCTGGATTTAAAAGGAACCTAAGAGGACTATTTTCACACAGAGGGTGGTTCGTGTATACAATGAGCTGCCATACGTAGTGGTGGAAGCTGTTACAATTACAACATTTAAAAAGTCATCTAGATGGGGACATGAATTGTAAAGGTTTAGAGGGATATTGAACAAATGGTGGAAAATGAAAATAAGTTATTTTAAGACATGCAGTTATCACGCAAGATTTGGACTATGTTTCTATGCTGTGCAACTCTCGGAATCATCGATCCAATTTGTAAAGCTATATTTTTAATCGTATGTAACCTTCTTCACCTTCCACTATATAACTAATCTTGGTGTCAGCTGTAAACTTGCTCACCATGCCTTCTATAATTCTCATCTACATCATTGCTACAAATGACAACCAAAAGTGGATCCAGCACCAATCCATGTGGAACGCTGCCTCCAGTCCCAAAGACAACCCTCCTCCACCACCCTCTGCCTCCTGCCAATAATCCGAAACAAACACTTATGCAAACAGACATACAGAGAAACAGACACAGTTCTGTGTTTAAGACAGGGATAGATACATTCTGATTGATAAGCGGAGCAAGTGTTACAATGAAAATGTGGGAGAATTTTGTTGGGCCACATGCCAGCCATGACCGAACAGCAGAATAAGACTCGATAGAATAAACACTATAGTTCTGCACCAATGTCATATGCTCAGTGGTTTAGGCTATCTGAAAGTTCGACCCAAAAGAGCAATGGAGGGTAATTTGGTAAGAACTTTACCGAACAGAGTAAATGGGAATGTGGGATAGGTTTGAGGGGCTTAATGGTCTATGTCTTTCCTATTGGTTATGCCTTCATTTTTGTTAAAAAGAGAAGCTGATTGTGAGGTTCATACATTTAAAATTTAGATGTTCTACCATTTAATATTGAGATAAGGATGTTCCCATCTCCTTAGGGTTGAGCTGTCTGTGGTATTCGCAATTCTGGATTGGTGGTGCTGGAAGACCACAGCAGTTATTCACAACCTGTGTATTCACAACCCCAGGGAACAGTGAAGACTGGGACATAGTGTCATAGAGTCATAGAAATGTACAGCACGGAAACAGACCCTTCGGTCCAACCCATCCATGCTGACGAGATATCCCAACTCAATCTAGTCCCACATGCCAACACCTGGCTTATATCCCTCCAAACCCCTGCTATTCATATAGCCATTCAGATGCCTTTTAAATGTTGCGATTGTACCAGGCTCCATCACTTCCTCTGGCAGCTCATTCCATACAAATACCGCCATCTGCCGTTTAGGTCTCTTTTACATCTTTCTCCCCTCACCTGATATTTATGCTCTCCTGTACTGGACTCCCCCACCTAGGGAAACGACTTTGTCTATTTATCCTATCCATGTCCCTCATGATTTTTCAAACCTCCATAAGCTCACCCCTCAGCCTCCGATGCTCCAGGGAAATCAGCCCTAGCGTATTTAACCTCTTCCTATAGCTCTAATCCTCCAATCTTGGCAACATCCTTGTAAATCTTTTCTGAACCCTTTCAAGTTTCAAAACATTCTTTTCGATAGGAAGGAGACAGGATTACATGCAATATTCCAACAATAGCCTAACCAAAGTCCTGTACAGCTGCAACATGACCTCCCAACCCCTGTACTCAATACCCTGACCGATAAGGGAAACCATACCAAACGCCTTCTTCACTATCCTATCCACCTGAGACTCCACTTTCAATGAGCTATGAACCTGCACTCCAAGGTCTCTTTGTTCAGCAACACTCCCTAGGACCTTACCATTAACTGTATAAGTCCTGCTAAGCTTTGCTTTCCCAACATGCAGCACCCCACATTTATCTAAATTAAACTCCATCTGCCACTTCTCAGACTATTGGCCCATCTGATCAAGATCTCATTGTTATCTGAGACAACCGTCTTTGTTGTCCACTACATCTCCAATTTTGATGTCATCTGCAAACTTACTAACTATACTTCTTATGCTCACATCTAAATCAGTTATGTAAATGACGAACAGTAGTGGGGGGTCATTGAAGATATTCAAGGCTCAACTTGACTGAACTTTGTTGGACAGGGGAGTCAGTGTTTATTGGGAATAGACAGGAAAGGGTTTTTCAGCCGCAAACAGACCAACCATGATCTGTATAAACTGACCAGCTGTCCAGAGCTCCTATCCCATGTTGTTCTCTCGCTGCACCCCTTGAGGCTGTAACAGAGGGAGACGAAGACCCCATTCAGCCAGTCAGTATCACTGCAATGAGGGAGGAGGAACCCCATTCTGCACCTCTAAGGAGATACCCGGGAATAGAATGAAGGTTTCAGTCACAGAGCAATAGAGGTATACTTCAACGAAACAGACCCTTTGGTCCAACTCATCCGTGCAAACCAGATGTCTACATTTGCCATCACTTCGCCCATATCCCTCTGACTCATTCTTTTCCATAAACCCATCTGGATGACTTTGAAATGGTGTAATTATACCAACCTTCAACACTTCCTCTGGCAGCTCATTCCACATACACACCATGCACTGTGTGAACAAGTTGCCCCTTAGATCCCTTATATATCTTGCCCCTCTCACCTTAGAACTATGCCCTGTCGTTCTGGACTCCCTTACCCAAGGAACAAGTCCTTGCCTATTTGCCCTATCAATACCCCTGGAGATTTTATAAACGTCTATAAGGTCACCGCTCAAAGAGAATAGTTTATTTTAATGTGTAGTGACTGCGGCAATTATTCAACACAGCAGCAACAACCAAGAATGAAATTAATGATGAGGATTATTGGTTGTATTGGTAAGGAGACGCATGTTAATCAGACTATAAGAAATCTCCCCCCTCCTCAGTGTCAAACCTCAAAATTGAGCACATTATTGATATTCTAGAATGATTCTATCGTTGCATCAGAAAGACAGCATGTTTGACCAGGTAGCGATACCCCCAAATGTTAGTCTATATTCTGTGCTAATCTCTTAAACTGTCAGTGATCAGGAACATTTACAGTATGAACCCTACCTGATTATCTGACAACTGGTCGAAAGGAGGATCACTGAGGTCAGAAACAAATCGTCAAACAGCTACACAGCATAGAAGGAGGCCATGCTACATTTCCAGACTGCTACACAGGAACAGGGAGTCCTGGTCAGCTACCAGGAAATACAAATTGGAGATAATTACTTATTTTCAGGTTGGAAAGCTGTCATTAGTGAAATTCCTCGGGGATCAGTGTGAGTTTATCAACGGTTTGCAATCTCTAATAATGATTTGGATGACGGGGCTGAATGGATTGGAGATGAATTTGCCAATACACAAGGATCGTCATTCAATTAGACGTCAAGTCGAGACACAGTGTCTGCAATAGGATACAGATCGGGGAGGATCGTGAGCAAACCTTCAGCAAAAAAAAAGTATGTACAATGTGGGTGATGGGAAGTTTGTTTTTTGGACGAAGCATGATGCAACAGTAAGTTATGTAACTGGAGTCAGAATGCCAAACGCGGTGCTACAAAGGGATTTGCGTGTCTTGGTACATAAATCGCAACAAGTTAGCCTGTAGATGCAGCATGTTATTTGGAAAATAAATGGAATGATACTTTTTCTTGATAAAGAGTATTGGGCCTGATCTGAAGGATGTTTTGCTGCATCTGTACAGGCCGATGTTGAGACGGCATCTAATGATCTGGGTGTTGTTGTAATTCCACTGAAGTGAAAACCAAATTGGTTTTGAAATGTTTCAGAGATGTTTCTCTTTACTCGTTTTTGCGATGAAGGCATTGTGTTATGAACGATTCGGAGTTTAGGCCTGAGAAATATTCTTATTGACCACTCAAGATTTGGAGGTGGTGAATACCTGATGAATATTTTATCTTCTATGGGAGAATAGGACTGGGGAGCTAATTTAAGAATAAGGTGCATTCATTGAAATGCAGATATTGTGAAGACATTACAAGTTGTATTATACAAATCTAGTGGCGCTATTTGTTCTGAAAGAAATGGCTGGGTGTCCAACAGCAGCAGTGACGTACCTACATGGAGCAGGGACTGTGATGGAGTCGTACAGTTCAGTCACTGTTCAAATAGACCTCATTTCGTCCAGTTTGGGGTAGGATAACGTCATTGTGTGATTTAGCTCAAGGAGGAAGAAAATGCAACCTTCCTGAGAAGGAACATCCTGTTGCTCCCTCTCTCTCTGTGTTCCTCTTCCCAGCAATGTGTATGAGCTGAAAACTCTTCAGTCATCTTTACCAGTCGAGGATTCACTGGAATCACCCCACTACCTGAAGTAAAGGGAAGTCAGCTAAATCCTTCTATTCCAGGAAACAATCCCATTGCCAGTAGCTTGGAAGAGCAGAATAGCTATATAAGCTGAATGATATTTGGAACAATCATTCGCGTTTCCTTTCGTCATGACTTCGATTAATGTTTGGGGACAGTTCTTTCAAGTTAAAATTCTGCAGAGATTTTATATTTTTCACTTTGTCATTAAACCTGTGCATGTGTCAGTATTTTTAGAGAGGGAAACATCGACGCACAGATTTGCAATATTCAAACCGTTTGTCATTCATCTTTCCAGCGTAGTTTGAGTAACTTTGTTTCGGTCATAAACTTGCAAATTTTAGCAGATTAAAAATTCTGCCTGACTTGTTCCTAACCCTCACACGCTCTCAGACCTATATTGTTGGTCATATCACCAAGCCGCTTGCATTAACATTTGCAGTGAGCAGTGGAAGTGTGGGACGAGGAAGAGGAATAATGTCCTGAACTATCGATCAGTAAGCCTGACGTCATTGGTGGTCGTGTTGTTGGAAAGCATTGAGAGAGTCAGGATTTACATGTATTTGCACATGTAACACCTGATGAAGGATAGTCAACATGGCTTTGTGCATGGGAAATCATTTATAACAAAGTTGATTGCATTTTGTGAAGAGGTGACAAAGAAGATTGGTTATGGCAGTGTGGTAGACGCTGTCCATATAGACTTCAGCAAGGCTTTCGACAGGATTCCGCATGGCAGACAAGTTAGTAAGGTTAAGTCATAAATAGATCCAAGATAAGCTCGCCAAATGACTACAAAATTAGAGTGAAGCCAGGAGATAGAGGGTGGTAGATGACTGTTTTTCAGTCAGGAGGCATATAACCAATGATGTGCCACAAGGAACAGTGCTGAATCCACTGCTTTCCATTATTTATATAAATGATTTGAATGTGAATACTCGGATGTTTATTATGTTGACAGATGATATGAAAATTGGAGGTGCAGTGTCCAGCAAGGTTTATGTCAGAGTACAATTGGACCTCGATCAGATGGGCCAATGGACCAAGGAGTGACAGATGGAGTTAAATTTAGATAAATGTGGAGTGTTGCATTTTGGGAAGGTAAAACGGGTCAGGACATATACAATTAATGGTGAGGTCCTGGGGAATGTTGCCGAACAAAAGTGTGCAGGCTCATAGATTCTTGAAAGTGACGTCAGAGGTAGAAAGAGTGGTGAAAAAGCGGTTTGGTATGCTTGCCTTTATTGATCAGTTCATTGAGTATGCAAGTTGGGAGATCATGTTGCAACTGGGCAGGATGTTGGCGAGTCCGGATTTAGAATACTGTGTTGAAGTCAGTTCGCTTTGCTACAGGTAGGATGCTGTAAAAATTGAGAGGGTGCAGAAAAGATTTACAAGGATATTGCCGGACATGCAGTGATGAGCTACAGAGAGAGGCTGAGCAGACTGGTGCTTGTTTACTCTGGACCATCGGAGGCTGAGACTTGACATTATAGTGGTTTATAAAATCATGAAGAAAATGGATAATCTGAATAGCCAAGGTTTTTGTTTCAGGATGGGGAGTTCAAAACTATCGGACAAAGGCTAAAGGTGAGAGGAGAAAGATAGTAAAGGGAAAATATTTTCATGGAGATTGTGGTGTGTGTATGGAATGAGCTCTCAGAGAAAGTGATGGAGGCTGGTACAGTTACAACATTTAATAGGCATCTGGATACACATATTAATAGGAAGGTGTTAGAGGGATAAGAGCCTAATGCTAGCAAATAGGACTAGATCAGATTGGGATGTCTGAGTTATGTGGACAGGTCTCGGTGCTTTATGACACTGTAAGAGAGATGAACATAAATTCTAAAAGGACCTTTTGAGTGGGAATTATCTTCTCCAGTGGTATGTGGTGCCTCTTTGTTCAAATTTAACCAAAGCTGAGTTAGTTAAATATTTGACAGAGAAGTGAGTCACAGATAGTGGGATACCGACAGGAAAGTGGGGCTGAGACCATACCCTGATCAGCTACACTCTTAGTGCCTGGTAGAGAAATTTCATAGTGTCGAACGATCGAACTCTGCTCCTGTTCTGATGTTCCATTCAGACTCAACGACCTGCTCGACAGGAACAGGTGGAGGACACTTCCTGCTATAGCTCCCCTGAGTCTCTGGAAGAGCGAAATCTTGACATTCACTACCCTCTGTTTGAAGACATCACTGCCTGCTCCTACACCATGGCCTATCAATATGAGCGATATAATACAAGGGCCTACCAAAGAGCGACTGGCCCTGATATCAAGGCAGTATTTAATTGAAGATGACATCAAGGAGCCTGAATAAAATTGCACTTCATCAGAATCCATTGCAAACTCTCCAGTGTTTGGAGTCATTTACAGTACATTGGAACATGTTTATCATCTCAGCCGTGGGACATTTCTGCCGGAAATCCTCAGGGTAGCTACGTCAGCCCAGGCAAACCCAGTTTGTCAGCAAGGAATCCCTACTGTGAGGAAGCAGCCCGTTGTGTCCACATTAATCAGAAGTGGGGATATTTACTGTACGTTACACGATATTCACAAAGCTTCGTCATCCCTGACCTCCTGATGCAGTCTGTGTCCATGTGCAACACGACTGAGACAATGTTCCAGCCTGTGCTGTTAAACTGTCGGCAACATTCATGAAAGAGCGCTGCACATTTCCACAGTAAACGGAGGAGTTCACTCAGTCCCTCAATCTGGCTTCACAGGAATATGGAAAAGTCATTCAGCCCATCAAAGCTACTGGACAAAAAGAGGGACAGCCCATTCAGTTCCTCCTGCCGTTACACCGGAAGACAAGGAGTCTGCTCATGCCCACACATCACTTACAAGGGTCAGAACGTGACCATTGCACATCTGGAGTCGCTTACAAAGGAACATGAAGAGGTCATTCAGCTTCTCAAGTCACTAAATCAGGAAGCGGAAGGTGTCAGACATGGTCCAACATAACAAACAAATGGATCAGAGGCTGCACAGATGGATTGTTCCATGATATTCCTCGTGCTTCATTAGTCATAGTACATCTGTGTTATGTTAGCATGATTTTCTGGCAGTGGGACTGAAACGATTTTTTAAACCAGTTTGAAAGGCATCTTCCATCGCTGAGAGAGCAGACCTACATCCTATCTGAAAGTCAGAAGCTGTTGGAGAATAGCTAACGGTTTCAGAATGAAGGTATCGTGGCTGCTGACAGGATTGTGAACACTTGGAGTGGAGTGGAGTGTCACACAGTAACTGTGTAGTACAGTGTTCAGAGTTCATTCAGAGCCTTCACCTCTCTGTAAATAGAAAGGAGTTCTCTCCACAGGCATGTAAGCTATTGGGAATCGAGCATCCTTTGGAAAGTATGGAATTTCCCACCTTATCAATGGCTGTTTGGGACATAATAAGTGTTTGTCCATAACCATCAATTTTCAACTTCGTATTCTCTCACAGTGCTGCAAGTTAAACACATACTCACTGCACTCTCTCCTGATGGTACCATCATGCCAGGGGTCAATGTGGAGAAACTCCTTTGCCCTGTCTCGGTGACGTGGAGATCATTATTTATAAAACGGACTCAGTCTGTATACAATACCCCAAGTACTCTTTCAACAAAACACTACCATTTAGTAAGGTATATTTACTGTGGTGCTTCAAGTATTTTGCATGAAAGACCAGATATCATTTTCAGTTATAATTACTTCTGTCCCATAACGGACAATCTCCACAACTTTAGCAGGTTAATCAAAGATCATTTCCCAATCCTGAATCTATGCCGAATGTAATCATATCATTATGTTCCAAGTGTCTAGTTGTCACATTCCTTATAAAAGGATACAATTTTCTTTTCTCTCAGCTGACATCAAGCTATTTAGTTTTCTGTTTTCCCTCTCCGTCCTGTTTTAAATATTTAGCGGATCAATAGCCGCTTTCCAGTCTGCAGGATCCCTCCAAAATCCAACCAGCTTTGAAGAATAATCAGTAATTCTTTCACTAGCTCTGTTGCCACCTCCTCAATACTGTGGGATGTAGCTCATCAAATTCAACAACATACCAAGCTTCAATTCGAATAGATTTTTAAAGACATACACTTCATTAATTCTAATTTCGTTCATCCCCTCATTTGCACCAGGATCCCTGTTCCCTAGTATTTCTGGAAGTTAGTTTCTACACCTTCCTCCGTGGAGGCAGAACCAATGTAATCCTCTCAGCTACTGATATATCGGAGGACTGCCCTCCAAGCATGTCACTCACTTGCGCCTGGCAAGTTCCAGAATAAATCCAGTTCACTTCATGGTGAGTCTCAGCACAGTCCTGACCCTGCTGTGAGTTTACAGGCTATATTGAAGGAGGGGAAACAACTCAGTTACTAGCTCATTTTTGAAAGAAGGTGGTTTCACATTTTAGACTTGGAATGGGCCCATCTTAGACAAATGTTCCTGGAAAACCTCTGGAGGCTCATGCAGTGCCCTGCCCCTCCCCGTGTACAGAGCTTCACGTCTGTGTAGCCACGACTCCATGTGTTTACCATAGACCCAGAACACTCTGTAAATGCAGTGCTCATATCTCGTCCAGAGTGGGGTCACCATACCATTGGGTCTCTCTGAATGGAAGCGGCAGCTGATAACACAAACTTGAGAAAAGCGTCCACAGAACCTCCCTTTATTCTGTAATAACAGGAGAAGTCAAATCCCCACACACACGGTGCACCCATTCAGTGTTGAAAATGTTTCTGTTCTTAGCAGAAAAAAAACCAGTTACATCTCTGCACAAACCTACAATTACAGTTCCCTTCTTCAAAACAGTCATTTGACAATGTAACGTTCCGTTTCTTTGTATCTGAGCAACTGTAAGGGCAGCACCAGCATTGCCTATGGAGTTGATCATCAAACTCAGTGGAGAAAGACTGAGGGAATATAACTCAATATAAACAGGGACTAATCTGAATTGGCATGATATTCAGAAATATGGGAAAAGGGAAAATTTTAGTATAAGCTCCCATTTTAGTTTCCTTCTGGTTCACTACCAGTAGTCTCTGTGTTTGCTTTTCATTTCTCTCTCTCACTTTCTCGCTGGACATTTCTACATCCATTCAACTAACCTCCCCCTCACTCATCCGACTATCCCTGATAAAAAAATATTATTATTTCACAGTTACTTTCAGTTGTGATATAGGGTCACTAGATTCCAAACTTTATCTGTTTTGGTCTTCACAGCGGCTGCCATACTTGCTGAGATTCTCCAGCATTTTCAGATGCTGGAGAATTTTATTTCGGATCTGTATCATCCACAGTTCCTTGGTTTATTTCACCTTTAATGCTGCCATTTCAAAGGATGTCAGCATCACTGGTAAGGGCAGCATTTGTTATCCGTCACTAATTGCCGTTGACTGCGAGACCATTTGTCAAGACAATATGGAGCCAATCTTTTTTGTCACTCTTAATGTTTGGAAAAGAAACTATCAGTGAAATTATAAAATAAATCCTAATGGTTTATGGTTGTCGTTTGTAAAATGAGATTTCATCCCAATTGCTGGCATTCGAATTTAACTTCTGTCATCAGCTCTGGAAGGATTTGAAACAATGCATTTAAAGTCATAACTTGTGCCTTTGAATTACATGGCCAGTGACATTAGTACTCTGATATGAGGTCTCTATTATGAAATAGGTGGAGTGACAAGAAAAAGTTTGTGGTCAAAATATTTGTAACTGGAAGAGTGGTCATAAAAGAAATGGAGCCATAAAATCAGAAGTTAACAAGGAGGCAGATGCTGGCTAATTCAGCAACGGCATTGAGGCAGAGGTGGAGACTGGGGATATTATCGAGGTTGGTGTAGGCAGGTTTGATGGCAGAGAGAATATAGAGACATAAACAGTTCAGAGCAAATGGAAAACTCAAGGGTCGGAACAGTCTTGTTCATTCTTAGATGTCTATGAATGAGGAGTTAGAAATTGATGGAAATGAAGTGGAGTTTGTGACTGAAACTGAAGATAGCAGATTATAAGACCATAAGACCATAAGACATAGGAGTGGAAGTAAGGCCATTCGGCCCATCGAGTCCACTCCGCCATACAATCATGGCTGATTATGTACTTGTTAAATATAAATAACATAAATAGCAATAACCTTCGCCATCGTTTATCGAATTGACAGAGATAGGCTTACCAGGAACACCAATAATAGCGAGGATGGGATAGTAACCTGCCTGAATAATCATCAATATGGCTCGTATCCACGACTCTAACCATGGCTACTCCCGGGAAAGATAATAAAGACCATCAGATAAACTCTTGTCTATTGTTGTAACATTCCAGTCTAATGTTCTCAGATTCTGAGCCATTGTTGTAACATTCCAGTCTATTGTTCTAAGATTCTCTTCCTTTCCCTCTCCCTGTGGCTGTTGAGCCCACTCGTCTTGAGGATGACGCTGCCACTATATTATGGCATTACAAGTTGAATGAAACCCCTTACTAATAGAAGAGGGAAACCCGGTAATGACACAGTTAGGATCCATGGAGACTGACATCAGTCACAGTTACAAACAGCTCCAGTAAACCTTTTTCACTACAACCCTCATATCTCACCACAATACGTGGTCTGGTTGGGATGTTGACATCGCTGACTATTGGGCTAATAACACATCTCCAATTGTAAAATTAGAGGTGAGGCAGAGTGATGATGCTTTGTATGCACTAGCTCAATGATCCGACTATGTTTTGGCAGGATGGAAATTGCTGGGCTCCCAAGGCCGTCTGTGTCTGATCACCAGGCCTGCAGCATCATTTCGTTTTATTTATTTATATTTAACTTTGACATTATCTTACCATCATTTAACGGCTTAGGTGAGGCTAGGCGTTTTTGAGAGGCTCCTACAGTGGCATAGACGGTGTAGATACAGTCCATTCCTTATGGTCCTTGCAGCCGCAACCTTGTCCTGTGGTGTGATGATCAAACTCTCACAGAACCAGGATTCTTAGTTTTACCATTCACCAGTTATTGCTAGGGTCTCAGCAGGGTTGGAAGGGTGGAAATCTTTCCTGGCTGTTAGACACTCTCTCGGACATTTCTCTCAGAATTAGCTTTTGATCTTCTTTCCTCCTGGATTGGAGACATGCATATGAGACAATCTGTTTCCTGAATTTGTTTTTTGACATGTGCATGCTTATGGGATGTCACTATATTGGAGCAGTTACTGTAGAGTAGTTAAATAACCTATAATTCTTTTAGATTTTCCAGTATAATTAAGTTATTCCATGTTCCTCTTGTTCTATTTTAATAGATTGTGTTTTGCTTAAATTCAAATATTTTGACCAAACGAATTGTATCTGAAACACAGCACCTCACATTTACCTTTAAAATAAGAAAACGTTCGGGTCGAGACTACCTTCGCCATGTGTTGTGAGGGGCGGTCTGCTCGGGTCCATAGCAAAAAGGAAAGATTTTGACATTTTAATTGGAAAATTACTTAATGGACAACATGTTGCAGAAATACGGGCTTCCACAGTGGAATGCAAGGAGGTGAAGGTGTGATTGCTGTATCAGGATTTATGTTGCATATGCAATCCACCTCACAGATCCAGCCAAGATACGTGTAAACCCAGATGAGATATCTACTCAGCATGGAGCACTGTGTTGACTAGCCTCAGTACAACCCAGCAATCTGTCCAGGATGGAGCACTCGGTAGACCAGGCTCAGTATAATCCAGCAATCTGTCCAGGATGGAATACTGTACAGACAAAGGCTCAGTACGATCCAGCAATCTGTGCAAGATGGAGCACTGTACAGACCAGGCTCAGTATAATCCAGCAATATATCCAGGATGGAGCACTCTGCATGTCTCACCAGTCCATTAGCTATCTGTCCAATATCGAGAGCACTGCAGATCACATCGATGCATTGATTCAGAAACCCGGACGAAACTTTCAGTCCAGCATGGTGTGATATGCAGCCCACACCAATATATTGCTCTATAAACGTGAACAAAGAACCTGTTCAATATGGAGAGCTGTGCAGTGAAGAGCAGTGAATTGATCTGTAAACCTGAGCAGTTACCCTCCCCGCGTGTAGAGCTGTGGACACCACCCCATTGCATTGATCTGTAACACTGTATTGGATCCCTACCCAGTGCGGGGAAACTTGCAGCCCATGCTGAAAGTGACAGGATGTGAAGCTCCCATCCATTTACAGCTCCATATCTCCATTGTACCCAGGCAAGGAGGTGCTGTGGGTGTGAAAACCAATGCCAGAGAGAGATGGTGCGGGAATCTGTTCAAATTCCAACACACAAAAGGATTTTGGGAAGACGAGAAAGGAAGTTTGAGAGACAATTTCATGGAAAATCGCAGTTTTCAGAATGCTTAAACGAAGAGATTTCTACATAATCCTGCAACGTAAACCAGTATTCCCAGGAATGATGGGTGAATGGGATTTGGTGTGAGTTCAGATGATGGACGTTTGAATGAGCATTTGTTCTGCAGCTTTGTAACTGTGATTTGGCACAGCAGAGTGTATGAATCGTTGGGCTGAATGTAACAACAATTAATCTCAGTGACATTTTTATTGAGTGTGACACAGGGATTGTCTGCACGAGGTCGAGCGAGTTTCCTGGTGCTATCTTACCGAACTCACTTAATTAACTTCCCACCTGACGAAATGGTGTTCCTCTCATTCAAGGCCAGCTCGATTTTCCCACCAATCATGGCTGGAGGTACTAACCATCTCCCGGATATCCCTGGTTATACCGTCATCCCTGGCTCTGGTGCCACCTTCAAAAGGCCAATGGGCACACGGTTGAGCTATCTCAGTTCAGAGCTGCCCTTTACAGATTACCCCGAGCATGACAGATAAGAGGCAATTACACAACGATTTGTCGACAGGGATATTTGGATGGCCTAGTACAGAGGGGGACTATTCTCTTCTCAGAGGTGGTCACACCACCAGACACACCTAACATGATCTGAGCTCACCACCCAGCTCAGTGCAGTATCTGCGGTCTGAAGAAATGGCCATCAATACAGGACAAGCATCAATAACCTTCCCTGCTCTGTCAGGATAAGGGTCACCGTATTCTCTCTTCACCCTCACACTCACTGTATACCTGTTTCGCCCCTACCTCCAAACAAGGCCAATGCTCTACCACTTTCACTGCGGCATAACACACCTTCACCATCTCTCACTCGCTCTCTTTCTCTTACCTTTGCAATACCCCAACATGACAATAGAATGTTCGAGAGAATGCCGATTATGGACTGTTCCTGATAATCTTTCAAGTAATTCCCATTTTCAGGAAAATGTCAATGCTCAAGGAACAGCGTTGCATGTTTTTTCAACACAGAGACAATTCAAATCTATCACGAGACCATTGAGCCCTTCAAACATACTTCAAAATTTAACTAATCTGTGTGTAAGATGATTTTGTCTGAGAAAAGGATATAATTACATTGGAAGCATTTGAGAGATGTTTCACTTCACGTATTCCAGGGGTGAAGAGCTTATATTATGGAGGTTTTAACAGCTTAGACATGGAATGAGAGCTGATCCTATTGAAACATATGAAACCTTGAGGAGAGCGGATCAGGTAGATACCCACTGTGTGTTTGTATGGTCCAAACTTGTTATTATTGTCATAGAACCTCGACAGTCAGGAAGCAGGACATTCTGCCCATTGAATCCACACCTACCCACTGAACAGCATCCAACCCAGACCTGACCCCCATGTAACCCTTTATTTTCCATTACTAACCCATCTAACATACACAGCTTAGAATGGTCAAACCACTCTAAGCTGCACATCTTTGGACTGCGAGACGAAACTGGACCATTGGGATGAAACCCACACAGACACTGGGAGAACGTTCAAACTCCACATAGAGGGTTGCCCAGGGTTGGAATTGATCCCAACGTCTAGGTGAACTGAGGCATCAGTGCTAACCACAGATTCACCATGCTCCTCTGTTAGTTATAATAGTTACATACGTCTATATTATATTATATCGAGGCTGGCTTCGTCTGATTTTCCATAGACAGGTGAATCAGGGATAATGACGCATGGAGAGAAAAGTGCAGCTGGGACCACAATGAGATGAGCCACGACCTTATTTACTGGTGGAGTAGTGTCAAAGGACAGAAAGGCCCACTCGTATCTCTCAGCCCTCTGTTCTGATGCTCTATTCAGCCCTTCGGTCCTGTTAAAAAGGAGCAGATCGACACCACTCCAATGGTTATGTGTAGTTTAAGAAATGTACATGGAAATTCAAGGCTGGGTCAGGAAGTGACCCCTTTCCCAATCTCTGTTTCTAGGTTTCCGCTCTTTGTACGATCTGCTCCAGATGGGAGTCATGTTACACACCCACAGTCGCTGTGAATACAGCCTTCATACCCCACCCAGGGTTAACTCAAACAAATCGCCTGTTCTCCCTGAATGCAGCATTGTACAACACGACTTCTAGGCAAATAGCCAGTTACTTTCCAAAAGCATAACATGTGGAATTAATAAATAGGAACATAAGTAGGCCATTCCACCCCTCAATCTGGCCCTGTTATTTAATAAGAACATGGCTGATTTACTCCAGGGTTCAACTCCACTTTCTTGCCGACTCCTTGTATTCCTCCACACCTCTCTGGGTTCGGGAATTCCAGACATTCATTACCTTCTGAGAAAATACATCACTCTGCATCTCAGATTGACATCGATGTTCCACATTCGGTATTTATGTCCTCGAGTTCGAGATTCCCTTCAGGACAGGAAACAACTTCTTAACATTTACCTCCTCAAGCCCCTTCAGTGTCGTGTGCTTTTCAGCAGTATCACTCCTCATTCATTTCAACCCCAATGAATAATCGCCTCACCATTCAACTCTTTCATCCCAGGAAGCCGCCTAATGTTCCAACCTAGTTACTTGCTGCATCAGCATGCTGACTTTCTGTTTCATACACAGGAAGACTCCAATCTCTTTGTACTGCTCATTTTCTGGTAGTCCTCTCCATTAAATAACAGTCTGCCTTTTGATTCTCAGTGTCATCCACAAACTCGAATGCATATTGCACTCAGCTCCCGCCATCAGGCTATCAGGAGAGATTGTGAATAACTGATGTCACTGGACTTATATATTTGTGTACTCCAGCAGATATACCTTTATCATGAAGATCCATTAATCCTGACTCTCCGATTTCTATGTGTCAACCAATCATCATACCATGTTAATACATTATCCGTCATCCTACGTACTTCTGATGTGTAAGAACTTTTATTCTGTACTACCTTGTGGAAAATCCTTGGAAAGCCTGGTGTCTACCAATTCCCCTTTATCAATTCCAGTTGTTACATTCTCAGGCATCTACAAAAGTACTTTGCATGATTTTACAGGGCAAAGTATAATTTCCCTTTCACAAACCCACACTGACACTGTGTGAAACTTTTCTAAATGTCCATGCTGGCCAGGCTTTCCAAATTAAGCTCGTCCCATCTGCTTTCATTCGGCCAATATGCCTCTAAATGTTTCCCATTCATATGTTTGTCCAAATGAGTTTTAAATGTTGCTGCTGTACTGGCATCTACCACTCGTTCTCTGGCAGCTTAAACCTATGTCTACCATGGCTGAACTCCCTCATGCCATTGGAAAGATCTTGGCTATTCACCCTAACCATATCTCTCATGATTCTAGAAACGTTTACAATGTCACCACCCAACCTCCCACACTCCGTCTGTTACTAACTTCGAGAACAAGCATTTAAAGATAAGCATTGCAAATTTAAACAATATTAAACATGACAGGTAAACAAATCTCAGCCAAACCTCATATGGTGATTTTATTTCTCCATATTACAATACTAAGGCAGCATGAAACTCTTACTCGTGCCATTAAGAAGTCAAACACCTGAATCCCTTTGTCTAAAGGGGGTGATTATCTCGACAGTGAAAACGTATCGATGGCCAGATCTATATAATGCCACATAGTCAACATTCTCCCTCCTGGCCTCCCTATTACCTTGTCTGGTTGTGTCTTCTTTATTTTGCATTCAATAGAGAGAACCCCTTCCCCCATTCACAGCTTAATTTAAACCCATTTTACATCATCCAATCTTACTCTACTTCTAAAAGCCCGTTTATCTTTGCCACGCCCACGTTGCCCTGTCACCCATCCTCCCCCTCTGGCAAGGGAATAATAATCCCAGTTTCCAATCCTTTTCAGTTCTGAAGAAGTGTCACACTGGGCTTGAAATGCTAACGCTGTTCGTCTGTCTCTGCAGATGCTGACAGACCTGGTGAGTTTCTCCAGAAATGAATAGCCACAGAACAAATTTTCACTAAAACAAATAACTATGAATACTGTAAATAAAAATACAAAAATTGCTGGAGAAACTGTGAGCTTTGTAGAGGGTAACTGGACTTGAAAGTTTAACTCTGTATTCACTCCAGAAGATGCTGCAACATTTTCAGTAAGTTCGTCAGCAATTTCTGTTTTTGGACAATTTCCAAAGAAGATTGTCAAAGATGCTCAAACATTCTGTCCAGCATGGAGCGTCGTACACTGGGGCCTGAACAATAATGCATGGTGCACACGTTCCTTGACTCTGAAACTGCATAAGTCTGGCATCACTGACACTACAGAGCTCTTAATCATGATCAGCGAGAAAAAACAGATGGAAATACATTCACTTCAAATACAGAAGTTGACATTGTGGAAAAGAAACGATTTAGACTACTATCTTAAATGGATTGAGTTAAAGTAACAAATTGGAGGCATGACACCAGCGAGATGCCCTCAGCAGAATGAGAATAGGAAACTGGTAGTGTTACCGCATCAGAAATCAGATCAGGTCACTGAATACAGGGCTGATGCCAAAGTCGGAATCACATGCACCTAAACCTGTTGACAACCCATTAAAGCTACCACACTTGACTGTTTGCATTCCAAACAGCAGAAGTAACTTCTGATGGAGAGGGGGAAATGATCCCAAGGCGAACAGATCGGATCTAAGCTCTGTCATCCAGCTAAATCCAAGCATAAATGTCGATGAACTATTAAACAATTTACTGGAGGAGAGGACTCCATAAATATCCTCATCCTAAATATCGGAACAACTCTGTACGTCAGTGAAAAAAAGTCAAGGATATGGTGTCTGCATTATCCTCAGCCAGAGGTGTTGAGTGGATGATCCAAATCACCCTCGCCATGATGCCCACAGACTCACAGATGCCAGTGATCAAGCAATTCGATTTGTTGTATGTGACATGAAGAAGCAGCTGAACACAGTAGATACGACAAAGGCAATGGGCCCTGACTCCATTCCTGCAATAAGACTGAAGACTTGTGCTGCACAACAAGCCGTGTCCTTGGGGAAGCTGTTATATTCCAGCTCCAACTCTGACAACACCCTGGCAATGCGAAAAATTACTCAGCTAAGTCCAGTCCCTGAAGAGGAGAATAATTACAATCTGACCAATTACCACCTCGAAGTCCCATCACAGCAGTCAAATTGGTGAGAATTATTTTTGACTGAACTGTCAAGTAGCACCGAAATAATCGGTCAGTGTGGTTTCTGATAGTTCCCCATATGGAGATGCTGCTGTTGTGGGAATATAGTTGGATTACTAATCCAGACCAGGATAATACTTTGGCAGCTTGTGGAAGTTAAAATTAATTAATAAAATATCGAGACGTAAAATCTGGTGTCAGTAATTGTGATGTTGTGTCCAACGTTGATTGTAAACATCGATCTCCTTCTCCAATGTACCTTCAGGAACTGATTCTCTCGTGCTTTCCTAGTCTGGCCTAAAGGTGACTCCAGACGCACAGACATGTGGTAAACTCCTCAATGGTCTCTGAATCGGCCAAGTAAGACACTCAATTGCATCAAACTGCTCTGAGGTCTTAAAGGATAAAACCGGACAGAACACCTGATACCAGCCTCGTTATCAGAAAAAGGAACGGGAAACACAGTCCTGTTGACCCTGCAGAGGCCTCCTTCCTAACATCTGAGAGCATGTGACAACATTTACGGACCTTTCCCACAGACTGTACACAAACATCGGGAAAGGAGGAGGTCATTCAATACATTGAGCTTTCCCCATGCTAGTTCATGGCCGAATATCTCCTCAATGCAGTGTTCCTTACACAATGTTCATATCCCAAAATATGTTGAAACACTGTGAAATATAGAACGAGAACTTATGTAGTGCTTTCGGCCCATCACGTTTGCTCCTCTATTCAATATATAGGCAGTTATCTGATGACGCTTGTTTATTAAGTACGATTTGACTGCAATGGGATTCATGAACCGTTTACTATAAAGTGAACTATCATCACTGCTTCCAATCTGTCTCACACTGTCAGAGTTTGATATATGTCAATGAGATCTCCATCATCTTCCTAAGCCCCATGAAGTACATGCCCAGTCACCCCAAACTCTGCTCCCAAAACATGCTTGTCATCCCAGAGATCAGTCTGGTCATCCTTCACTGCTCTCACTCAATGTCAGGTTTGTCCTTTATTCGGCAAGGAGACCAAAACTGGAAACAATACTGCACAATGTTCGAGCTGGGGGTCCCACTAAGGCCCTGTACGGCTGCAGTAAATGACCCTTAGTCCTGTATTCAAATCCCCCTGAAGTGAAGGTGAATACACTAATTATCGACCTACTTGCTTTCTGCTCCTGCAATATTGCTTTCCGTGATTGCTGTACTGGGAGATGCAGATTCATTTCTATGTTACAGCTCCCCAGTTGCTGGGTCTATGTACACTGGTCAGCGTGCCAATGCCATTCCCAGTATTGACTTCTGGCTTCAGAACTCACTGCCCTACATGTACTCGGAGGGGTGCACAGAAATAAAACAAAAATGCAGCTTAATTTCCTTTATAGAGCAACATTATCAACCACGCCCTTTTCAAATGAGAGGCTGCCATTGTCTTGTTCCCATCAAAGTGCACAACATCTCATCTCTCCCATTGATCTCCATCCATCACGTACTTGCCCAGTCGCTCCAATTGTCTCAATCACCTTGGAGCCTTTTTTACATCCTCCTCATCCAACTCACAAGCTGACATTGTTTAGTAATGTCATCAGACTTGGGAATATTGCTTTTGAGCTCCTCAATTAAAGATATGATGTGTATTGGGAATAGCTGGATGCCAAATCTTGATCCTTATTATATCATCCAAGCCTTACATTAAAAAAAGCATGGTTTTATTCCTACTCATTGCTTCCTGCCAGCTCTCCCATTCTAAAACCATGACCATATATTATCCCCAGTCCCACAGGATTCGAATTTGCACAAAAGGCTTCGTGCTTTATCAAAAATCTTTCTGTGATACCAACCATATTGCATTGATACCATCTCCATAATTTTGCTAAAAGCCATTTTCTCAAATATGATTCCCATTTCATAAATCTCTATTGACTTTGTCCCTGCCCATTAATTTCATTCCAATATTTTTCTATAAAACTGTTGAGTTGCTAATTTAGTTGCTATTCCGTTCTTCTCACCACACTAGATTTTCCTGGTATTTCTAGGAGGTTTTCTTGTTTTTTTTCTTCTGTGAAGGCATAACTGAAGTATTTGCTCCATAGTTCTGTTCTGTCCCTGTCTTCAATTATCCGGTAACAGACTGTAAGAAAGCTGCAACTTTTTCCCTTAATTTTGCAATTGTCATATTTTCAGAAGATATCACAAATTCTTTCTTATATACTTTGATAAGATATTCTTCAGAAACCCATCAATTCCTATCTTAAGCGACTCAACCATTGTCCTCTCACATCTATTCTTTAACAGAAGCACAGTTTCTCTACCATCAGAAATACAGCAGGGTCTACATTAGGCCCACCTTCCGACACAAGACCCGTAGCTATGAATCTTACGGTATTTCAAGTGCACAGCCATGTATTTTGTAATGGTTTTGAGGTTACCATGACAACCCCCCTCTCAACAGTGCATTCCAGACCCCAACACACTCTGGGTGAAAAATAGTCCTCAAATCCTCACTAAACCTCAAAACCTTCACTTTCAAAGTGTGGCCCTTTGACTAATAGGAACAGCTGCTGTCTATGCACCCTGTCCGCGTCCCTCATAATCTTATCCTTCTGATTCACGTCTCCAAAGTAAACAACCCGAGCTTATCCAGCCTCTCTCCGTAGCTGATATAGTCCATCCCAGGGAACATCCTTGTGAATCTCCTCTGCACCCCCTCCACTACAATCAGATCCTTCCTGTAATGAGGCTCCCAGAACTACACACAGTATTCTATCTTGGCCTAACCAAAGTTCTGCATAGCTCTTATAATCTATGTTTCAATATATAAAGGTTGTGTTTACGCTCCCCTATGCTTTCCCAAATTGTGCAATAACCTGTCCAGTCACCTTCAGGGTAGTGTGGAGAAACAACGGCTGAGCTTCCTAGTGTGCTGTCATTCATTGAGTCCTCCCCTGTCTGGTTTCTTCTTGCAAAGTTCATCACCTCGTATTTATCATGGTTACATCCGATCTGCCATTCATCCACCCATCTGACCACTGCATCTGTATCTTCATGAAACATAAGCCTTCCTCCTCACTGCCAACCACCCGGCCAATCTTCGTATCAAACACAAATTTACTTATGACATCACCACCCCTCGTCCATATTCACAGCTGCATCCTTTATGATAAGGTTTAAAATCACAAAACATCAGCTTGCAGTCCAACAGTTTTATTTGGAGGCATGAGCTTTCGAAGTGCTGCTTCTTCATCAGGTGTTGTGCGTTTTGATGAAGCGCTTCGAAAGCTAGTGCCGCCAAATAAATCTTTTGGACTATAAACTTATGCTATGCAATTTTTAGCTTTGTCCACTCCAGTCCAACACCAACACACGCGAATCAGAAATAATAAGAGACACAGCACTGATCCCTGAGGTACACCATTGGACACTAGCCTCCAATCACATAAACAGCCTTTTCTCACCACCCTCTGTCTCCTACCACTAAAGTTGATTTGGATGCAACTTGGCAAGTCACTAATGAGTCCTACCTGTTCCCTGGTTATTCTGTTCCGCTGGAGACACTTGTAGAATATCTGGAGATTCTCCCTAATCTTGCCTGCGAGTAGATTTCCATGCCTCTGTGTTAGTTAGTCCCCTACAAGGGATAAATTTCCTCCTTTTCCCATTCTTAACTGGTCTGTCCCAGATCCTGCTATTATTTGCCTTGAATGTGGAATAGACAGTGAGGGAAGCGTTCTGTTAATTTCCAACTTGTCATAGATTTTGCGATTTTTCTAAATTTCACTGTGACCCACCTCCCATTGTTTGAAATTCGAGAGAACACAGGCCGAGTTTCCTCATCAGGCAATCTCACCATCTGAAGGATTAATCTGGAGAATGTCTATTGCACATCCTCTGTGGTCAGTATATTCTTTCTGAGATTCGGTCACCAAAACTGCACACAATACTCCATGTACAGTCCGACCAACACGCTGTGAAACTGCTTCAACATGTCTTTCATCAATGTTTTGACTCTCTTAAATGAAGGCGAACCAAACTTTAACTTTCCACTTACATATATTTCTTCACATACCCTTCACATTTATTGCATTTACGAACTCACTGAGATCTAATAGAAACCTTCCGAAAATCCAACGAATGCCACTTCTACTGATTCCCCACTATCTGTGCTGTAAGGAACAACTTCGAACAATTCCGAAGTTTATCAAGTGTGATTTCTATATCGGAAATGCATGTTGATTCTCGCCATTGTTGCTGTTAATTTCTAAATAATAAAAATCTCATCCCGTGTATGGATTCCAACAGTTTCCATACAGATGTAAAGGTAATTGGTCCACAGTACTCCACACTATGTCTTCTTCCCTTTGTAGCTGTTTAGATCCCTTCCATTCATCTACAGTGCTTGGTTCACGTTTATCCACAATAGTTTCCGGTCTCTGCAGAATGTACAGGAAAATAAAACACAGTCATCGACAGTGCAATTAATACTACCATTGGTGATTTATTTCCGACATTTTGATAGGAAGTACATATGTTTCGTCAGACTTAGCAATGCTCAATCCAGCTCCATGTTCAAATACTATCTTGTTACTGATAAGAATTGACTTTATGTCTTTAGCTGCAGATGTCCGATATGATCACTTGGGATTTCTGGGTGACTTCCTGGATATTGTTCCATTTAGACAGATGCAAAGTAACTGGTTATTTTCTTGGCCATTTCCCTGTTCTCCACAATAACCTCTCTTCTCCCGATTACAAATTTCCACGTTTGACCTTGTTTTAATTTTGTTTCCGTTGAAATATATAGATCGTAGATTGGTCAGTCTTTGTGCTCCTGTTTGTTAGCATGCTTGATCGTTTTTTGATTTCCTTATCAGTTTCATGGCCGTCCTTTCCTGGATCGTTAATTTCTGAGAATTCTCAGGTTTCCACAATATTCGGAATTCTTCTGAAGTCACTTCCTATTATTAATATATTTTCTAATTTGTTATGTTAACCATCATTGAGTCACTTTCTCACACTTTGGTGTTTTCACCTGAAATAAATAGACGTATTTTTTCAGACTTCGCAGTATTTCTAAAAACTCCTGGTCCTGACCAGATATATTCAGGAACATTGCAGGAGGATAGAGAAGAAATTGCGGGAGCCCTGCTTGGCTCTTTTCTTTCATCGCTGGCCAACATGCTGAGCGCATATTCAAGAAAGGCTACAAAGATAAACCTGGGGACTAAAGATCAGCAAACCTAAAATCTAGTGGGTAGGTTACCTGAGAAGATTCGGAGAGATTGGATATACCTGCATTTGGAAAGATTGGATGTGATTGAGAGTAAGATTAGAATGGTGCTGGAAAAGCAGAAGAGGTCATGATGCATCCGAAGAGCAGGGAAATCGATGTTTCGGGCGAAAGTCCTTCATCAAAGTCAGCACGGAAGTTTGTGCATGGGATATCATGACTCATAAATTTTGTTGGAGCTCTTTAATGAAGGGACCAGTAAAGTTGAGGAGGTCCCGGTGCTATACGTAGTCTAGATGGATTCTAGTAAGGCCTTCAATAAAGTTCCACATTGTGTGCTGCTCTGGAAGGTTAGATCGCATGGAATTGAGGAGGAACTGGCAAATTCGATACAAAATTGCCTTGATGATAGGAAGCAGAGGGTAATACTGGAAGAATTCTGGACAGACTGGAGGCCTGTGACTAGTGGAATGCCTTAGGTGTTGGTGCTGGGACCACTACATATTACATATATGTATGATTTAGATGAAAATGTACAGGCATGATCTGTAATTTGGAAGGCGACAGTAAAATTGGCAGCATCATGGAGAGTGAGGAAGTGATTCTGAAATTTCAGATATTACAGCAGTATTTTGATCAGCTGGGGAAATGGGCTGAGACATGGCAAATGGATTTTAATATATATCAGTGTAAGTTTTGCATTTTAGAAAGTCAAATCAAGTTTGGAGTTTCATGGTGAATTGTTGGGTCCTAAAGAGTGTAGTGGAACAGAGGGACCTTGGAATTCAGGTGCATGGCTCTCTGAAAGTTGATTCAGAGGTAGACAGTGAAGAAAGCTTTTGTCACACTGGCGTTAATCAGTGTATTTCACTGATTACCGAAATTAGGGAGTTATGTTGTAATTATACAGGATGCTGGTGAGGCCATGGTGGTAGCGATATTCAATTTTGTTCACTTTGCGATGGAAGGGTGTTATTAAATTGGAAATAGTGCAGAAGAAATTCACAAGCAAGTTGCAAACAACTCAATAGTCTGAGTTATAGGGAGAGGTTGGGCAACCTAGGAGTTTTAACTTTTGTATGCATGAGACATTAAGGGGAAATCTGGTAGAAGTGTATAAAATCATGGGAAGGATGGACAGAGTGAATGCACCCAGTCTTTTTTCCCAGGGTTAGGCAATCACGGACTGCAGGGCATCAGTTTAACGTCAGAGAGAAAAGAATAAAAGGGAACCTGAGCAGCAACTTTTTTATACACTGGGGCTGGTATGCATTTGGAATGAGGTGCCAGCGGAAGATGTTGAGATGGGTACATTCACAACATTTAAAAAGCATTTGGACAAATAAATGCTCAGGAAACGATTAGAAGGATATGGGGCAATAGCAGGGAAGTGGGGTTAGCGTGGATGGACATTTTGGTGGGAATGTACCAGTTCGAGCGGAAGGGTCTATCTCCATGCTGTCGGACTCTATGACTCTAATAACCATTGCCTATCTCCCACTGAATGTTAAATTGTACTATCCCAATTTACTGGAGCTATCTTGACACTCTAGCCTCCACTCTTCCATGATGTTTATTCAGAATGATTAAGCGTGATATGCAGACACCGTGTAAAATGCACCTTATTAATGTCACTATTCCTTAAATGCTGCTTCAGACTAAGGTTAATAATTCTTCCTTCTGACCACACAATATCAAATCCAAAATAACCTGCTCTCTAGTTTGCTTCACAACATACTCTTCAACCTAGCTCATATACACTTACAGAATTTATTTTTCACAGCCTGAGCAGTCACTTAGTTAATACAGTTTAGATGCAACTTCAGACCATCCAATAAGACTACGGTATACACATTACTTGCCTCACTAATTTCCAGTATATTATGTTCAGATTTTCTGCCACCGTTTTGGGCTCGATATATAACACACCAATATTTGCTTCTCCTTGCTACCTGCAAGCTCTATTTAAAATGATTCTGTGGAAGCTGAGGGACAGTTCTGTGTCATTATTAGTGATAGACTTGGACAAGACATTCGGGGAGGCTCACCTAGGCGCTGAGATTATCTGAAAAAATGTACCACACTACAGGACAAACAACAATATCCTCCTCGCTCTGTCAAGATACGAGTTACCATATACTCTCTGCTCCTTCACACGCACTCTATATCGGTGATGACACCTGGCCCCGAACATGGTTCATGCTCTATCGCCAAATAAGGCTTAGGTTCTACCACTCTCACTGTTGAATTCATAAACTTTCTTCCTCAATTTCTCTGTCACCTACGCAATATCCGCCACACCAGCAATACTACATGGATTCTAAATTGTGGACTGACTCATTCCAGACACCTCACAACTCCCCCCACAGACAGCAGCACTAACAGCTGGGTCACCCATTCCCACTTTCCCTCCCTCCCTTTCTCCCATTCCAGGAGAAACAGCCTGGAATAGGGCAGAAAGGGCCAAGCCTGGTGGTGGAGAGCCTGATATCCGTTCCCTCATCTCCTCCCCCTGCCATGTGGGGTAGGTCTCTGAAAGTGCTGAAGAGGACCAGAATGCCTCATATGGAGTTTCTGAAACATCCATGTCCCACCGACCGATTAAGGAGCAATGTTCAGTGAAAGACAATTCTCACTTTAATTCCACTGGCAGTTCCAACAACAGTCCTTTCATTTCCAATTTAAAAAAAACACAGATACCTCACTGCACAGAGATGCAGACACAGAATACACAGAGGTATTGCTAAACACTCCAATATACAAACACAGACAATACCTACAAGGAGATAGGTATACACACAGGCAGAAACACACAGAGACATATACTGTCACATAAAAATAGACAGAAACACAGATGGAAACACAGACGGAAATACAGACAGATGTAGACACGCAAACACACAGATAACAAGCACATGGACCCCCCCCCCCCCCCCCGCCCACACACACACACATATATATGAACACATACACACACACACTATATATATATATATATAAATATATATATATATATATTTAAAGACACTCACATACAGGCACACACGCAGACACACACACACGCAGACACAAAGAGGCACAGACACTAGTGTCATTCAGACACAAATCGATATGTTTTTGATTTATAAGGGGATCAAGGATTCTAGGGAGAAGGCAGAAGAATGAGGTCGAGGTGCATATAAGAAATTATTGAAGCGAATTTTAGGCTCGATAGGATGAATGGCCTCAATCTGGTTATTTCCTTAATGCTCCTGCGGTATTATGCTATCAGGCATTCTCTTCCTGAGACAGCAGCAGAGGTTGGGTGTGATACATATTTGGTTTGAACGAGTCAGTGGGAATGTGGGCTAGGTTTGGAGTCCGGAATGGTTTATCTTTATTCCTAATTATTCTGTCCTTATGTCGGAAAAGAGGTGGTGATTTGTTGTTCAGTTAACACTGCCTTAAAATAACAGGGCCACAAGGATATAAGCACGTCTTTTTCCCTTTATTGTTGTGCTACCTGTGGTGTCCTCATCCTCAGGGAGCAGTGAAGACTCGGTTATTGAAGATTTTCAAGGTTCAGCTCGAATGATCTTTGCTGGACAGAAGGGTCAGTGTTTATTGGGAACAGACAGGAAATGGATGGTCAGACACAATTGAATCGGCCATGAGCATTCTGTATGGTCAGCCAAATGGCCAACTGCTGTCCCTATCCAATGTGTTGTTCCCTCAATCCACCCTCAAGACTGTTACAGAGATATACTGCTGTCCCTACCCAATGTGTTGTTCCCTCATTCCAGCCCTCAATACAGTTAGAGGGTTGGGGACCATCCCATTCAGTGAGACAGAATCTTTACAAGGAGACCATTCTGCCCCTCTAAGGAATTACACGGGAATATAAAATGAAGTAATTCAGCTCGTTCAGTACATCATACAGCCCAGGATGAAGACATTCAACCTGCCTGAATGGTTACACAGGAAGAAGGAAGCTGTCGCTAACAGGAAAAAAGAGAATAGAGACAAATGTTTATTTTCAGATTGCAAAGCTGTAACTGATGCAGTGCCTCAGAAATCATTGTGGGGTCATCAATGACCAATAATCTGTATCAAAGATCTCGGGGGAGGGGAGGGAATGGCTTGGAGCTCAATTAACTCATACACCAAGATAGTCATTCAATGTATCGTCAAATGGAGGTAGTGAGTCTACAATGTGATATAGACAGGGAAGGTTTGTGAGCAAACCTTAGCAGAAATTACATAAGGTAAATTGTCTATTTTGGCATGAAGGATGAAACAATGGTAAACAATTTAAATGGAGAGAGATTGCAGAACTCTATGTTCCATGTTCTGGGGACATGAATCATATGAGGTCATTCTACAGATGCAGCAAGTGAGTTGGGTGGTAGGTGGAAGGATGCTGTTTGATGGCAGGAATATTTAACTGCACCTGTACAGGGCATTGCTGAGACCACACCTGATGTACTGTGTGCAGGATTGATCCCCTAACGTAAAATGAAAGGATATAATTCTTTTCGAAGATTTTAGAAGAAGTTTCCCTTTACTCATTCCTGGAATGCCGACCTTTTGTTATGGGGAATTATCAGTTTTGATCTTAGCTGAGAAATAGTATTGAACCATCCATTACTTTCTGAAAAGTGTATCAACTGGATGCATATTATCTCTTGTCAGGGAGTCTAAAGATAGAGAATAAATTTTAAGAAAAAGATGTATTGATATTAACACACATTCTATGAAGACACCTACCAATATTTACAACTTACACAGACACATGTCAGCATTTCATCAAATTTAAAAGTGGGGGTATTTTTTGCGATTGAAAGGAATGACGCACTTGCATGTAATCTATAATCGGGTTTTCCAGAGAATGTTCCTGAAGAGCACACATGGCCCAGTTTGGTGTTCAGTTGACATTATTGTCTGTTCCAACACAGCGAAGGAGAAAAATGTTCCCTGCCTGAGAAGCAGCAGCCGATTGATCCCTCTCTCTTATTTTGCTCTATCCGATAGCAATGTGTGAGATCAGAAACTCCCTGAGTTATGTTTACCACTTGTGAAGGATTCCTGGTGAGGATTCATTGGAATCTCTCCACTGCCTGAATCAAAGTGATTTCAGCCAAATCCAACTGTTCCAGAAAGAGATCCCACTAACAGTAGCTTTAGTGAGTACAATAACTTCAGTGGCAGAATAACATTTGGGGCACTCTATCACTTTACCATTTGTTATGAGTTCAACTTCCTGATTCTCATATTTTTCTAGAAAATGACCTACTCTGTGACCTATTTCATTGGCCACATCACGAAACTCGTTGCATTGAAGACTGGTGTAACCAGTGGAGGAGTGGGACTGGAAAAGGAAACATTGATCCTCCAACATTGGCTGGAACACAAACAGAAATTCTCAAAGGGCTGATCAAGTGGAAATTCCCTTCCTCGGAAGTCTGTGGTGTTTGGATATTTAAAGTTGTATTTGGTGACATTTGACAGACAAGTGAATTTACGAAAATGGTATACAGACAGGAAAATGCTACTGAGACCACAATCACATCACCCATGATCTTTGTGCATGGTGGAGCCGTGACAAAGTATTTAATGGCCCACTCCTGCTGCTCAGTCCTATGTTCCTATGTTCCATTCAACCCCTCACCGTTCCTGCAAGGAGCAGATGGAGGCCACTTCCTCCATACACCTGGTCCATAGTAACACAGGATATCATTCATTCCCTCCAGACTGTCACACATGGTTTGGTGTGGGTTGGAAAATATTATTGGAAAATCGCGGCTGGGTTCGAAGAACGCCTCTGGTTTCTTTACAGAGTGTCTCCTCTCTGCAACTTGTGCTTCATTTGTTGGTCATGTTGTAGACCCAAATTCACTGGGAATACAGTCCCCATACCTCACCTAGAGATGACTCAGAATACTTTATTCTCTCTAATTGCAACATTCAATAACAGAAAATTCAGGAAAATTACAACCATTAACTTTGTAATTACAGAGTATGAGAACATAAGGAACAGGATCGATAATTTGGACGATCAAGCCATTGTATACAATCATAGCTGATCTACTCATTAATTCCTCATTAATGCTGAATTCTTCACACCCCTTAGCTCTCTGACAGTTCAAAAATCAATCTACCACTTACTTAAATACTCTCACTGTTGGGGCTCCCATAACTCTCTAGCCCAGATAATTCCAGATAGTGATTACCCTCTGTGAGAGGCAAACGCTTCCTAAAAATACACCGTCACCTATTGATATGACCAAGAGATGAACACAGGGGCTCAGGAAAGAGTGAATGGCTTTGATATCAAGGCAGTATTTGATTGAGAAGGGAAACGGAATAATCTACATATTTCAGCAGAATGGGATTCATTCCCACTTGTCTTGGTCTTTCAGAGCACAATGAAAGATGTTTGTGGTCAATGGCCAACAATCCTCTCAGTGCCGGGACATCTCTGCAGGAGATCCTCCGGTTAAACTCCTCAGCACAAACATCTTCAGTTGCTCCATCAATTTCTTTTCCCATCATAAGATCACAAGTGGGGATGATGTCTGAAGATCACACAATGTGCATTTTGTTCCCCATCAGCTCCTTAACCATTCTGTGTCCATGTGCAGCAAGACGCGGGCAACGTTCATGTTTGTGCTGTGAAAGTGTCGATAACGTTCATGTAACATCTCGGTCAGACACTGCACATTTCCACAGGTAAAAGAGGAGCTTATTCAGCATCTTAAGCTGGTTACACACTGATATGTGGAAACCATTCATTCCGTGGAAATTACTGAACAGGAATAGGGACATCCCATTCAATCCTCCTGCCTGTTCCACAGGAAGAGAAGGGGTCTGGTCAGTACATCGAGCTGTTAAACAGGAACAGGCAGAGTCCAATTAAGACCCTTAAACCTGATCCATGAGACCACGAGGAGGCTATTCAGACCCACAAGATACTTATACAGTAACAGGAGGGTATCATTGACACTCCAACATGGCAACCCAATGAAACCGAGACTGCACTGATAGAGGGCACTATGGTGTTAATCATGGTTCCATTGTTTGGAGAACGTGTGCTAATTTAACACGATTTGCTGGCAGTGAGGAGGGATGCCAAATGTTTTGTGTCAAGTCTCAAGGAGGCATCTTCCATCTCCGAGAAGACACACCCATGTTCTCCACTGAGGTCAGATGTTGCAAGGAAGAGTTAACTCGTTTATAATGAAGGTCTTGTGGCTCCTGTCGGGATTATGAATAACATGACTTTCATTGCAGGATCACACACTAGTTGAACTACATTAATATTTGGAGAGTTTATTCAAAAGCCTGAACCCTCTCTCTCTTTCTCTCTCTCTCGCTGTCTCAATCAAAATAGGGAGTGCGTGCAGTTTGGTGGAACGTTTGTAGAGGCTCTTAAACGATCGAGAGTCATGTAACCCGAGTGACAAAAATGTCATGGAATTCATTTCTGTATCAGTGCCTGTTTAGAACATCATGTGTGATTGTTCATCTCCCTTAAGGTTCAATGCAATCACTTCTTATTCTCTCACTGAGCGTCACTCACTGCTCATGGTGCCATCATCCCAGGGATTAGTCTGGTGCAACTTCAGAGAAAGTCTATCCACAGTACCCCAAATACTGCCTCAAAAACAGTCAGGGATGATCGCAATAATCATTTTCTCTCACTTAGACATCGCCATTTCTTTCCTGTGGCAAGTAAAAGCCATTTCTTCTCTCTGCACTACGTCTGTCATGGAATTCATAAGTCCCTTACATTCGTACGTCAGCATCAATAAAGCTAGCACCAGCGATGCCTATGGAGATATGCAACACTCTCCGGGAGAACTTCAATGAGATTCAATACACCCAAAATAGGGGATGATCACTTACCTGAATAGAAATGAGCTGTCGGAAAACAGGAAAGAGGCAGAGGAAGGGAGCTATCTTTACATTTGGTCTTCTCTCACAGAATGTATGCAGCCCTGGTGAGGCCATCATGTTATGCTGATCTTGAACTGAGTGGCTGGTTCAACTGTTCCACAGGACAGTAAAGAGTTAAACACATTGCTGGGGGTTTGTAGTGTTACAACACAGGAGCAATTCTCCTGCTTAATTAAACCAGAAACAGAGTAAAGATTTATCCCATGCAGTAATGTGTGATAATTCTAGAGTCCAAAACTATTAAAAGTAAAAATTAACAACTTTATTCTTAAAGTATAACAGAGAATAATAAACGAACTACTGTTTACAACTTCTTCCTCTAACCGATCTTTTACCTTCCCCCTCCACAATGTTAGTCTGATAATACGGCGAATGAAGATTTACAAAGCAAAACTTCTATCCTCAAAACCAGGAAGCTTTCGGTTCTTCTCCATATTCCTGGTTTTTTTCATCTTGGGGATTCTGCTCCAGCAGTTGCTAATCAATAAAAGTACCCTTAAGAGAGCTATTTTTCAGGCAGTCTTTGCATGCTAGTAGCTTGCTAGTTCTCCTCTCAACTGTTCAATTTTCCACTGTCTTGTACCCCCAAACCATTCGACTGTGTCATTGGCCTTTACGATTGTCAGTATACTAAATTCAAACTTGATTAGAGGTGGGTATTTAGGGGTATAATTTAAAGAGTTTTTCTGAATTTGTTTTTGGCTCGAGACAATGAGCTAATCGACTTTTCATTCAAAGGTGACATTATATCTATTTTTCAGAGCACATGGTGCTGACAGGTAGTTACTACTGGCTTTTAATTCTCTTAAAGGAACAGTACACCCACATGTTCATTACAGAAGTTACACGGAAACCTGACGAGGGAAGCATGAGATATTCTGTTGTTCTAAATTATGTGTCAATGGCTTGACCATCATAAACTGTCTTCCCATATGTACAGATAACAAGTTAAACATCAGCAAGAGCAATTATTTAGTGGTTAGAAGGAACTTAAAACTGTTGCATCCGGATTATACAAAGTCACAAATCATGGCTTATTCAGAAGTTCACTGAGACTGAGGACGAGACTGGGATACCATGATGGTGGTATTGGACACGATTGGTGGGTGGGGAGGACATGGAGATGTATATCTGAGAAGGAGAAAATGAATTATGGAGTTTGAGAACAGTCTGGTTCCATCTCGCATATCAGTGAGTAATTTATAAATAGTACTTTGTTAGTTATAATTTCTAAGGAAAGGAATTTTTGTTTGGAAATGAAGACATTGACTTCCACTTTCTAAAAGTTATATATCATGAACAGAAATTCAGATCAACCCGGTTTAGTAGACAAATATAACGACTTACCAGGAACACCAACTATCGCGAGGATGGGATAGTAAGCACCTTGAATAATCCAAAGGATATACTTGATCCGCAATGTTAATGATGTCCAAGGCTGAGAAACATAGTAAAGACCCGAGTAGAAATTCCTGCCCATTGTTGGAACATTCCAGTCTAATGTTCTCAGATTATGATCCATTGTTGTACCATTCCTGGCTAATGTTCTCTGATTCTGATCCATTGTTGGAACAATCCAATCCTAGGTGCTCAGATTTTGAACAAGTATTGTAATGTTCCAGTCTGATGTTCGCAGATTCTGATGTCTTCACCCCCTCTCACTCGAGCTGATGATCCCTGTTAGTGCTGTCAGTGATGCTCCTACTCATACTATGGAATAACACATTTACAGAGCCCATTTATCATTCAATGATGTAAAATCTCCACTGGGATAATTAGGATCCACAGAGATTGACATTAATCACAGTCACTGAACAAATAACTCCAGTTAACCTCTTTCATTTCAATATTAATTTTATTATAAATCAAAACAACGTTTACAATTTACACATTTGGGATGAGATATGTGGGGGTGACTAAAGGAAGGAATATTGGAGATGGAAGCGTGATTGTATGCAATCATTCAATGTGCCTTGGATATGGGAGTAATTTCAAAGAATTGTCAGAACATAAACTGTTTCTCCGTTTATGAATGGAAACATAAAGTCTGTAACTACTGATCAGTGATTATAATGTCAGTAAAATATGGAGGGAACTTTTCTAGTCCATAATCAGACAGGAAAATGTGCCCACAACAACATGAGTTACAACAGACAAATGGCATGGATATGTTAACAGAGAATATGATGTGTCACACAATTCAGATGGTTATTCGAAAGATCAGAGAGGGCCGGTGAGGGTCTTGCTGTTAATGTTGCCGATGTTAATCAAATGTGATTAAGTACCATTCACTGGATTTCAATTGCAGTGTGATTATAGTATTGGAGACACGGCTGCTGAGACTGGAGGGAGGGAACATGATATTTCCCAGTCATCTGTATTGGAATGCTACTCTTTATAAATCATATGGAGATAAATTCCAGGGTACATTTCCAATGAAGAATAAAGAGTGCCAATATTAACCAAGCAACCAGAAGACATTGGAGCAGAAATTTGTCCATTCAGCGCATTGCACCTGCTCCGCCATTCAATGATGGCAGTTAATCTTCTCATCCCCATTCTCTCGCTTTCTATCTGTAACCCTTGATCAACTTTGCAATTAACAACCTATCTGTCTCACTCTTAAATATACTCAATGGCCTTGCCTCGACAGCCTTCTGTAGCAGAGACTTCCATATATTTACCACTCTCTGGCTGAAGAGGTTCCATCTTACCTTTGTTCTAAACGGTCTCCTACCATTGTCTCCAATCGTCTCTCCTACCATTGGAAATTAATTTCCAATATCAACTCTGTCCAGGTCATTAAAATATTCTGTAAGTTTCAATTAGACCTCCCAGTATCATTCTGAATTCTATTAAATATAGATGCAGAGCCCTCAGATGTTCTTCATATGTTAAGCTTTTCATTCCTGGGACTATTCGCATGATTCTCCTTGGAAAACGTTCCAGGGCCAGTACATCCTTTCTGAGATTGGGGACCCAAAACTGTGCACGATCATCTAGATGTGCCCTGACCAAAGCCTTTTAGCGCTTCAGAAGTACATCCCTGCATTTATATTCAAGCCCTCTTGAAATAAATCCCATAATTGTATCTACCTTCATAACTACTGACAAGCTGAAAGTTTACCTTTCGAGACTCCTGGACTAGAACTCCCTCGTCTTCTTGCGCTTCAGTCTTCTGAACTTGCTCGCTATTCTTCATGCCTGTATTCTTCCTGGCAAAGTGCATGACGTCACACTTTCCCACGTTATACTCCACCTGCCACTTCTTTGTGCACTCCCCCAACCTGTGAAAATCCTTCAGCAGGAGAAAGTGAAGATCGCAGATGCTGGAGACCAGAGGCAAAACGTGTGGTGCTACAAATGCACAGCCAGTCAAGCAGCATTCGAGGAGCAGGAGATTCGACGTTACAGCATAAAGTCTTCATCAGGAATGAGGGGGGTGGGTGAAATGGGGCTGAGAGATAAATGAGAGGGGCTGGGGCTGTGAGGAAGTTAGCTTGGAAGGTGATAGCTGGATGAAGATGGGTGGTGATAGTGATAGGTCACAGTGGAAGGTTAAGTGGACAGATAGGAAGGAAGATGGACTGGTAGTTCATTTAAACAGGGTGGTGCTGATTTGGAGGGTTAGTTCTGGGATAAGGTGGTGGGAAGGGATAAAAGGAAATTGGTGAATTTGCCCTTGATACCGTGTGGTTAGAGGGTCCCAAGGCGGAAGATTATGAATTTTCCCTCCAGACGACTGCTGGGTAGATTTTGGCAGTGGATGCGGCCAAAAACTTTCATGTCCTTGGTGCAGTGGGAGGGAGAGTTGAAGTATTCAAGCACAGGGAAGTGGGGTTGTTGGAGAGGAGACCAGGAGCAATAGACAGAGTAGGTGAAGTGTTTCGAATCATAGGATGTACATTGCCTGATGTAGAAAGATCCTTTGGAGCCTTGGATGGAGGTGAGGAGGGAGGTGTTGACACAGGTTTGATACCCCTTGTAGTGGCAAAGAAGGTGTCAGGAGTGGAAGGTGGTTGGTAGGGCTGGGGGGCATGAAGGGAATGGTCTCTACAGACTGCTGCTGGGGTTGGGAGGGAAGTAAATCTCAGGTGGTGGAGTCTGACTCTTAGTGGTGGAAATGTCTGAGGGTGATGCGTTGTATCCTGAGGTTGATGGGATGGAAGGCGAGCACCAGATGGGTCCTATCCCTGTTGCAGTTTGGAATGTTGGAGTGCAATGGTGGAGGTGTGGGAAGTTGAGGAGATGCGCTAGAGCACCCTCCTGCAGCTAAATCACCTCTTCAATGCTACCTGTCCCTCTATCTACTTTTGCACTGTTTGAAAACTTAGCAAGAATCCCCTCAGTTCCTTCATGTAAACCATTAATGCACAAAATGAATAGTTGTGTTCCCAACACTGAGTCTTGTGGAACACCACTTGTCCCTGCCTGCCATCCCGAGAAGGACACATTTATCCCTACTCTCTGCTTTCTGTCAGACAGCCATGCTTCTCTCCATGCTCGCAGCTTGCCTCTAACACCATGGGCACTTATCTTTCGCAATAGCCTTCTGTGTGGGACGCTGTCAAGGGATTATTGAGGGACAAATGGATAACATCTACTAGTTCTCCTTGGTCTAATCTGTTCGTTACTCACTCAAATTATTCTAGCAGGTTTGTTAGGCCTGATCTCCCGTTGATGAAACCATGCTGACTATGTCGTACTTGATGAAAGACCTCCAAGTATTCAGACATCCCATCCTTCAGATGGATTCCAGGATGTTACCCACAACTAAGATTAGGCTAATCAGTCTGTAATGTTCCATCTTCTGCCTAACTCCCTTATTAAACGGAGTGTCATGTTAGACATTTTCCAACCATTTGGCCCTTTCCTGATTTTAGTCATTCCTGAAAGATTACCAGTTACGCTTGCACTACCTCTCCAGCTATATCTCTTACAATGCTGGGGTGTAGTCCACCTGGTCCAGGTGATTTATCCGCATTCAGGCCATTCAGTTCTCTAACATGTTCTTCCTGATGATAGCCACCATACTCAACTCTGACCCCTCACTCTGTACATTTTTTGGGGAAATTACTCATTTCTTCCACCATGAAGACTGATGCAAAGTTCGTCATTCGTTTCGTTGTTTCCACTACTGCCTCTCCAACATCATTTTCCAGTGGCCCATATTCACTTTTACTTCTCTTTTGCACTTTATATATCTAATGAACCTCTTACAGTCTCCTTTATATAACTTGTTAGCTGATTCCTACATTAATATTTTCCCTCCTTTTTCCTTACCTTCTGTTGATCGTTGTAAATGTCCCAATTCTCTAGTTTCCCACTGCCCTTCACCACATCATATGCTTGTTCTTTTGCCTCTATGCAGTCACTGGCTTCCTTTGTCAGCCCTGGTTGCCTCATCCTCCCTGTACCATGCCTCTATTCCTCAGCATGAATCTCTGCAGTGTCTCCTGAATTAATCTTGGAATCTCATGCCATTGCTGCTCCCCTGCCTTTCCTGCTGGACCCCTTTCCCGGTCAATCCTCCCCAGCTTCTCCCTTATGCCTCTGTCGTTGTCTTTATTCAGCTGAAATACTGTTACCTCTGATAATATCTTCTCTCTCTCAAATTGCAGAATACATTCAACCATGTTCTGTTCACTGCTTCCGAAGTTTCCCTTCACCTTAAGCTCCCTTATCTAGCCTGCGTCATTAGATCCAGTATCGTCTGTCCCGAGGGGGCTCTACCACAAGCTTCTGCAAAAAAAGACATCTTGTAGACATTCCTGTAATTTCTTTTCTTGCGATCCACTACCAACCTGATTTTCCCAGTCTGCCTGCAAATCGAAATCACCCACGATCACTGTACTTTGCATTTCCTACACATCTTGTCTATCTCCTGGTGTATCTTCTGCCAAAGCTCCTGACTATTCTTTGGAGCCCTGTACAAGACTTCAACTGTGATTGTCTTACATTTGTGGTTCCTCAGTTCCACCCACGCAGATTCTACATTATCTGACCTTACTTCCTTTTTGCTGTTGATTTAATTTCATTTCTTACTAATAATGCATATTCACCCCCTCTGCCCACCTGCCTATCTTTGCAATAGGACAAATGTCCTTAAATATCCTGATCCCCTTGCAGCCACTTGTCCGTGATGCCCATCACCTCAAACCTGCCAATTTCAATCTGTGCCACAAGCTGATTTACCTTATTCCTTGTACAGCATGCATTCAGATATAATATGGTCAGGCCTGTATTAACTGTACCTCCTGTCATGCCATTTATTTGACCAGTTTGCCTGAAGTTTGATTGTTAAACATTTCCAGATGCTCTATCCTATTTGTGTTTGTGCTGGAGATTTTATTAACCTCTCCTGAGTTCTGTCCTTTTACCTCCTCTTTTAATTCAGCTTTTCTATTTAAACCCTGTAACTGAACCCCCACCACACACACATACACACACACACACACACACATACACACACACACACACACACACACACACACACACACACACACACACACACACACACACAC
The DNA here is from genome assembly GCF_037043375.1 of Chiloscyllium plagiosum. NCBI lineage: Eukaryota > Metazoa > Chordata > Chondrichthyes > Orectolobiformes > Hemiscylliidae > Chiloscyllium > Chiloscyllium plagiosum. Next base: position 67,494,600 of record NW_028270184.1, on the reverse strand, counting down.
ACACACACACACACACACACACACACACACACACACACACACACACACACACACACACACACATTCCTCATCAGTTTAAAGCTATGTCTACAGTCCTAGTTAGGATTCACTCGGACTCCGGTCCCAGCACAGTTCAGATGGTGACTGTCCCATCAGAACAGGTCTTTTCTTCCTCCGTAATAAAATGAATTTATTTCACACAAAACACAGAGACAAAATAACCTTTTCTGTACATACCAAAATATTAAAACTACAAAAAGACAAGGTTGTTAAAATACACTTACTATGTGGTGCTATATAAATTGAAATGTGAATTACAAAACCATGAAAATGATGTGCGAACTTTGTCAATCATTATTTGACCCGCAGCTAAGATCCTGATTTCCCGTCTGTCAGTACTCCCCATCACTGAGATTCTCTTGCCCTGACTCTCACATGTCAAGAGGGGTTACAAGTTGATGGTGGCCCAGAATATTTAAATTAATCCACCTTCTCTCTGGAGCCAATCTATTGGTTTATTGGATTCTGATTAGCTGTCAGCAACTCAGCTCTGTGATGACATTGGTGATAAATCATCTGGATTACAGCCAGTATCACAGGGTATGGCACCAGACAAAACGTTTGCAGTCGCCGGGAGTTTCGAAATGAAATTCTGTGTATTTCTCCACATGCTGCATCCTGATAACTTTACACTCGTCTGACATCCGTTGCTCTCACACATTCTGTTGCTCCGTTTTCTCGCCAGTCTGTTTATCTCACTTCACTTTCTTTCTCTCTCTTAATTCCTCTCTCTCCCTCTCAGTCTATCTCCGATCATTCTCTTTATTTTCAAATGGTCAAGTTGGAGAGCTCATGGACGCATGGTGGGCTGATTGGCCTCCTCTGTGCTGTATTAATTCTGAATTTCTCTGACCCACAATAAACACTTTAGGTTTCTGGAGAGACAAACGGATCCACTGAAGGACACATCGCACAATTAACCGTTATCTCTTCCTGTTTTCTGACATGCAGCGATCTCGAAATATCTGTGCAAACAAACAGACTCCTCACATTAACATCAGCACACTTCAGACTGCTAGGTCCACCGTGTTCAGTACCTCTGCCTGCTTGCAGTTGGACGTAGCTGTACTGATATTAATCCACAACTCCTCCTCACTCACTGTTCCTGTGGACCTATTGCTGTCGTTCCCACACCCCTTACCCCGTCCCCACACCCCCACTCCCACCCACCGCCACTACACACGCCACCACACTCCTAAGCGACAATGACAAACCTGCTGCTAGGACATTGCTGCCAGTTCAGGTCTGTCTGTCCTTCTTGCGTCAGTCCTACCCATCTGGGAATCCCAATGATTCACATATTGGAGATTGCTGCCAGTTGAGGTTCAACCCGTCCTTCTTGTGTGTAGGTCCTACCGACCTGGGAATCCCAATGATCCACAAATCGAAGATTGCTGCCAGTTCAGGACCATCCCGTCCTTCTTGTGTATAACCTATCGACCCGGGAATCCCAATGATCCACATATCAGAAGTGCTTCCTCTCCGACCAGCTCTTTGGCAGTGTATTGAATTGTGCTATCTTCCTATTTCTAATCTCACTCACACGTGACATATTCTAATGTCTCCAAAATTCAAATGTCCTTTCAGCATAACTCAATCAAGGCAGTTTCTTTAAAGTGGATAGATGATAATAAAAAAAACTGTCAGTGTGACGTCAGGAATGTGAGACCACTGAATCAGTCTAATGACCAGAGGATCTGATATCTATCCCCGCCACCAAACCTATTTGACAAGGCATACATATTGACCATCTGTTTGCAGATGAACGAGGATAAATGGAAGATTAGAAAATGTAAGAGCAGATGAATATCATTCAACCTGTTTACTCAGCTTTGCTATTTAATTGGATTCTAGTTGTTATGTGCCTTTCAAAGGCAGCATCTTTACCCAGAATCCCCAGCGGGTCAGAAAGTTCCCAGTGTCGTTGCGTGCACAGTCCTGTGAAGGGAGTATCCAGTGCCAGGCAATAGGGTGTGGGGAGTCCCAGGGGTGGCACAAGGAAAGACTGCATGTAGTGACGATGAAAGAGATGGAGTGGGTATCCAGGGACACTGCACTCACACAAGTGGCCGGGCAAGATTCCGAAACAACGAGAGAAACCCGCGAAGCACGACTGCTTTTACAAAAATCTGTCACATTTGCTGCATTTCTCCATCGAACAAAAGCAAAAATACTCTAGTTGGTAGAAATCTGAAGGAAATACAGATACGAACTGTGGAGAGAGAAAAGAGTTATTGTTCCCAATCCAGACACAGAACGAATGTACAAAGTCCACACAGACAGGGCCCAGAGATTGGATTTGAATCCGAGTCCCCAGCACTGTGAGGCAGCATTGTTGTGTCACCATGCAGCCCAATGATGGATAATTGGGGATAGTATAGTTAGAGGCTTAGATATTGTTCTCCGTGATCGGGATTGAAAGTCCTGAAGCTTGCATTGTTTACCTGGTGCTCGGGTTTGGGATATCTCATCTTGGTTGCAGAACTTGGAGCGGGAGGGGAATGATCCAGTGTTCGGGGACAGTGTAAGTACCAACGACTGGACAAACAAATAATAATAAGAAGAGCGACGGGTAATACAGAATTGAACTACTATATCAGAATGCATGCAGTATAAGAATAAGGTAAACACGCTTGTGACTCATGCACAAATTGGCTGGTACGACAGCGTGGGCTTTACAGTGATATCCCTGCAGGAGGATCAGGATTGGGAGCTGAATATTCAAGGATATTCATCCTGCTGAAAGAATACGCAGGTGGGCAGAGAGATAGAGTTGTTTCATTATTAAGAAAGGAATTGAGTTAATGATCAATAATAAGAAATAAAGTAAGGTCAGATGATGTAGAATCTGTGTCGGTAGAATTGAGGAATCAAAGGTGAAAAAATGCAGTATGCACAGGGAGTTGGGGTGCAAGATACACCAGGAGGTGGAACGATCTGCAGGAAAGGTAAAATTACAGTGACCATGTGGGATTTTATTTTGCAGGTTGACTGGGAATTCAGGTTGGTAGCGCTTCACAAGAAAAGGAATTTGTAAAATGTCTATGAGATGGCTTCTTGGAGCAGCTTGTGTCGGCAGAGTAGATGAGGGGAGCTTAAGGTAAAGGATATTATAGGAGGCAATGATCATAATATGATTGAATTTACTCAAAGTTTGTGCGAAGATTTGTAGCTCGGGTGCTCGTTGCTGTGGTTCTGTTCGCTGAGCTGGAAGTTTTTGTTGCAAACGTTTCGTCCCCTGGCTGGGCGATATCATCAGTGCTTGGGAGCCTCCTACTTTCATAGTTTAGGACTTGGTCTGTGTGTGTGGCTTTCCTGTATACCCTTGTAGTGAATTCTTCGTTCGGTGTTCTCTGTATCAAGCCACACACACAGACCAAGTCCTAAACTATGAAAGTAACCACCCCAACACACACAAACGAAGCTGCATCAGGACACTATTCAAAAGGGCCAAACACACTGCAGTACACCAGAACTGCAAAAAGAAGAAGAGGAACACCTATACAAGGTATTCGCCAAAAACGGATACCCGCGCAACTTCATCAACAGATGCCTAAGAGAAACACCACGGAACGAGGACATACCACAACCAAAAGGACTAGCCACACTACCATACATCAGGAGCATCTCGGAACTCACAGCCAGAGTACTGCGACCCCTAGGACTCATAACGGCACACAAACCAACAGCCACGCTCAGACAACAACTCACCAGAACGAAGGACCCGATACCCAACATGAGCAAGACGAATGTAGTGTACAAAATACCATGCAAGGACTGCACTAAATACTATATAGGACAAACAGGAAGACAGCTAACAATCCGCATACATGAACATCAACTAGCCACGAAACGACACGACCAGCTATCCTTAGTAGCCACACACGCAGACAACAAGCAACATGAATTCGACTGGGACAACACTACTATCATAGGGCAAGCCAGACAGAGAACAGCCAGGGAATTCCTAGAGGCATGGCATTCATCCACAAACTCCATCAACAAACACATCGACCTGGACCCAATATACCAACCACTACAGCGGACAGCTGAAACTGACAACTGGAAGCGGCAGGGACAGACCACTATAAACGATGGAGGAAACATCAAAGAAGCGCTTCGCAGGAGGCTCCCAAGCACTGATGATGTCGCCTAGCCAGGGGACGAAACGTTTGCAACAAAAACTTCCACTCGGCGAACAGAACCACTGCATTGAATTTACTCTGCAATTTCAGATGGAGAAGTTAGAATCAGAAGCAACCATATTACAGCTGAATAAAGACAATTACAGAGACATGAGGGAGGAGCTGGGTATAATTGACTGGGAGACGGGCCCAGCAGGAAAGATAGTGCAACAGCAATGACAGGAAATCAGGTATAGCATAAAAGCAAAAGATAAAGGATATAACGTGGCATCGTGCAGTGGGAAACCTGAGGATTGGGAAGCTTACAAAGGCAAAGCAGAGTGCAAACAAAACAAAATAAGGAGGGAGATTATTAAATATGGGGGTAAGCTAGCTAGTAATGTAAAAGAGGACTGTAATAGTTTCTTTCGATATATAAAGTACAAAAGAGCGGCAAAAGTGAACAATGGACCACTGGAAAATGATACTGGAGGGATAGCAGTGGGGAACGAGAAAATGGTCAAGGAACTGAATAAATACCTTGCATCAGCTTTCACGGTGGAAAACACGAGTAATTCCTAAAACATTCAAGAGATTGAGGGGCCAGAGCTGAGTGTGATGGCCACCACTATTGAGACCATGCCAGGAAAAATTGAATAACACGAAGGTGGTTAAATAACCTTGACCAGATGCACCACATTCCAGTGTTATAAGGGATATAGCTGTAGAGGGAGTGGAGGCAGTCGTGTTTATCTTGCAGGAACCAGTTAAGTAAGGAACGATCCCAGTGCACTGGAAACACACTAACGTGACACCCCTTTTTAACAAGGGAGTAAAGAAAAACACAAAAAAACTCTACAATGAATAGCTTAACCTCGACCATAGGTAAGATCCTCGAATCCATTGTGAAGGATGAGATTTCGGAATACTTGGAAGTATTCGGTAAAACATTGCAAAGTCGCAATTGTTTCATCAAGGGAAGTTCATGCGTGATAAACCTGTTGGAATTCTTTGAAGAGAAAATAAGCAGGCTTGACCAAGCACAGCAATGATAGTAGATGTGCACCTGGATCTCAAGAAGACCTTTGACAAGGTGGAACATAGGAGATGTCTGAGTACGTTTACAGAGACATGAGGGAGGAGCTGGGTATAATTGACTGGGAGAAGGGCCAAGCAGGAAAGGCAGTGCAACAGCAATGACAGGAGACTTTTGGATTTTTGTTAGAGGCAAGGTAGTGCCGTTGTTAGAAGCTTGGGTGTCTGGCAGAAAGCAGAGAGTGGGGATGAAATGGTCGTTATCATGATGGCAGCCCAAGTGGTGTTCCACAGGCTCAGTGTTGGAATGGTAACTTTTTACTCGTTATGCTAACAATCTAGATGAGGGAAACGAAAACATTCTGGCTAAGTTTGCAGATGATGAAAAGATAGGCAAAAGGACAGGTCGTATTGAGGAGGCAGAGAGGCAAAAGAAGGATTTCAACATGTAAAGAGATTGGCAAATGCATTCCAGTGTTGGAAAGTGTGAAGTCGTGAACTTTGGTACAAAGAATAGAGGCATGGTCTATTTTCTAAATTGGGAGAAAGTTCAGAAATCTGAAGTGCAAATGCACTTGCGAGGACTCGTGCAGGGTTCTCTCAAGGTAAGCTTGCAGATTGAGGCAGTAGTTAGGAGTGCAATAGCATTTATTATTGATGACATTTATTACGAGAGGAAGTGATTATAAAACCGGTTGCATACGGCTCTGGTGAGAGCACATTTGGAGTATTGTGTCTAACTTTGAGCCCGTATCTCAGGAAGAATGCACTGGCCTTGGAGTGTGTTCACAGGATCTTCACGAGAATGGTCGTAGGAATAAAAACCTTATCATATGAGGTATGTTTGAGGAGTCTGGGTCTATACTCAATAAAGTTTAGAAGAATGAAAGGAATTGTAACTGAAGCATGCAAAATACTGAATGACCTGGATAGAGGAGATGTTGATAGATGTTTCCATTGGACGAGGACCCGAGAGCACAGTCTTAGATGAAAGGGAACACCCTTTAGAACAGTGATAAGGAGAAATGTCTTTAACCAGAGAATGGCCAATTATTGAAATTTATTGCCAGAGAAGGCAGTGGGGCCAGGTCATTGATAATATTTGAGAAGGAGGTCGATTAGTATTGATTATCCAGGGGATCAATGATTACAAACAGAAGGTCGGAGAATGGGTCAGAGAAAACAGTCAGCGATGATTGTATGGTGGTGCAGACTCGATGGGCTTACTGGCCTAATGTCTGCTCCTATGTCTTATCGACTTATGGTGTATACCTCAAGGAGGCACCCTCCAGGTCTGAGAAGATAGATCATGTCCTTCATGAATGTCAGTAGCTGGAGGGAACAGTTAACTGTTTTAGAATGAAGGTATTGTGGCTGCTGTCAGGGTGGTGGATAATATGATATTCAGTGCAGGATCACACACTCACTGCACTGTATTAATGTGGAGAGAGTTTATTCAAACCCTGGACGTCTCTGTCTCTCTAAATCACCGTGGAGAGTGCGGGTTGGGGTTGCAGGGCGTAACGTCCTCCCAGGCACTTAAACTATCCAGCATTATGCATCCTGAGTGAAATAATAGTCATGGAAACTACGACCTTCTCATTGTCTGTTTAGGATATAAGGAGTGATTGTCGATCCCACTCAGTGTTCAATGCAATTACCTCGTATTCTCTCACAGCGCTCCCGATCAACTTTCACTCACTCCTCGTGGTGCTATCATCACAGAGATTAATCTGGTGGAACCCCTGTTCATTCTCTTGAGGTAAGGAGCTCACGCCTTATAAAGGAGAGAAAGTCTGCCCACAATGCCCCAAATAGTGCCTGAACAACACTCTCAGGTTCGATCGCAATAATTCATTTCCCTCACTTAGCTGGGTCCGTTTCTTTTGTGTGAAATATGAAACTATTAATTTACGATGTACTGTCACTGATTAAACATTTAAAACATCCTTACATCTGTAGGTCAGCATCAATAAAGACAGCACAGGAGGTGCCTATCGAGATGGACATCACTCTCGGCGAGAGACTCAATCCATCTAAAACACTGAATGGCCGCCTACCTGAATGGAAATCAGATGCAGGAATTTAGAAGAGAGGCAGAGGAAGGAGGTATCTTTCCTTTTGATCTGCCCTTACGGGATGTGTGCAGACCTGATCAGGCCAGCATCTTATGCCTGACTTGAACTGAGTGTTCAGTTGCTCCACAGGAAGGTAAATAGTAAAACACAATGCTGTGAGTTTGCAGTTACACAGAGTCTTGACCAGGGAAGGATGACCCACTGCTTTCTCTAATGAACATGAGGCAAGCCGATATCAACAGATTATTATTCTGTGGCTCTAGATTATGAGCCAATAGTGTGACCACCATACACTGCCTTCCCATCTTTCAGATTTTGTGCAGAAAACAAGTTAAACATTTCAAGTGCAATTACTTTACAATGGACTCGTAGTAAGAAGGGTCTTGAAACAGCTGCATCCGGAATGAACAAATGCACAAATTATGGTTTATTCAGGCGTTGCACTGAGGCTGAGTAGGAGCCTGGACGTCATAACGGTGGTACCCGAAAGGATTGGTGAGTGCGGAGGGTATGGAGATGGAAATTGTGCAGGCGAAAATAAATCAAGGAAGTTGCGAACAGTCTGTTTCATCCTCACATATCGGTGAGCAATTTGTATTGAGTAATTGGCTAATTATAATTTCTAAGGAATGGAATCATTGATTGGAAATGAAAACGTTGATTGGCACTTTTCCAAAATTTACATATCATGAATATCAATTCAGTTCAGACCGTTTCACTAGAGGACAAATAGGAAGAGAGCTAACGATCCGCATCCATGAACACCAATTAGCCACGAAACGACACGACCACCTATCCTTAGTAGCCACGCAGAAGACAAGCAACATGAATTCGACTGGGACAACAGTACTATTATAGGACAAGCCAAACAGAGAACAGCGAGGGAATTCCTAGAGGCATGGCCCTCATTCACAGATTCAATTAATAAACACATCGACCTGGGCCCAATATCCCGACCACTGCAACGGACAGCTGGAACTGACAACAGGAAGCGGCAGATTCAAACCACTACAAATGCCGGAGGAAATATCACAGAAGCGCTTCACAGGAGGCTCCCAAGCACTAAGGATGTCACCTCTACAGGGGACGAAACGTCTGCAACATAAATTCCCAGCTCGGCGAACAGAACCACAACAACGAGCACCCGAGCTACAAATCTTCTGACAAAGTTTGAATTTCAGTCTAATGTTCACAGATTCTGATCCAGTGTTGGAACATTCCAGTCTAATGCCATCAGTTTCTGATCTCTCCTCAGCCTCTCTCTGAAGCAGCGGATCCCTGTTACTGGTGTGGGTGATGCTCACGCTCATACGATGTGATAAAACACTGAAAGCATTCCTTATTCATAGAAGAGAGACGTATAGGATCCATGGAGACTGATATAATCACAATTGCTGAATAAACAGCTCAGTTAATCCATTTTAATTCAATACTATTTCATTAAAATTCAAAATAACTTTGAGCATTAGTGCATTCTGAGTGCGATATGTGAGTGTGACTGAAGGAAGGACTGTTGAAGGTGGAAGATTGTTTGCGTGTAATCATTCAGTCTGCCTTGGATATGGAAATGATGCCAGAGGTTTAACAGAACATAAACATACTTCTCTGCTCTTACGTAGAGAAACAAATCATGTAACTACAGATCAGTCATTGCAATATTCAGATTGTTATTCCAGAATCAGAGAGGGCTGGTGTGGGTCATGTTGTTGATGTTATCGATGCTAAGAAACTGTGACGGTGTAACACTTTACTGGACTTCATTTACATTGTGATTATGACATTGGGGAAAAGAGAGAAGGTGGAGAGGATTCGGGGACATGGCTGCTCAGTCTGGGCGGAGGGACAATTATGTTCCCCAATCACTAGCATTGGAACTTTGCTCTTTATAACTCATACAAAGAACAGATTCGAGGATACAATGAGGTATTAACACAGACAATATTAATGAAATGCATTTATGCAAGACAAAATACAGGGAATAAATGATTTTCTATACAGACCGAAATATGCACACTACAAAGGGATAGGTTGTTAAAATACACACCTGATATGGAGCGATATAAATTGAAATGTGGATTACAAAACTATGGAAGTGATGTGAAATATTTATAAATCATTATTTGATCCACAGCTGAGATCCTGATTTCCCCTCCGTCAGTGTAATGGAAAATTAACAAAATTAACATTTTCTGTGAAACCTGAAAGAGAATGCTATGCTAAATTTCAAACTTTTCTGAACTTTGCTAATAGTCGAGGAGACAGCTTGTCTTTGCTGAACATTGTAAACATTCAACCTGTTCTGGCGAGCAGTCGAATTCATCAGAAAAGAAAAACATATAGACAGTTATTTCCACGGCAAAGGAATGAGAAAATAAGAACTCGAATGTTTCCCCGGCATTATTCTTGAGCGTGTGATAAGAATAGTTTACAGGAATGTGTGAATTTTGTTCAGGGTCCTTACAGAAAGCGTTTTTTGCCAAGTGTATTGGTTCCCTGCAGTGGTTAAAAATAAAGCTTTTTCTTTGCTCTTGATAGCTTCTGAGTTCAGTCAGTTTAATTTCCATGACAGTAAACGTGGAGACTCGTCCAGTATCCCGCGTTTAGGTAAGATTCTGAAGATTCCGAGAAGACGCAGGCGGCAGCGCCTTGACAGTCCTTGACATCATCTTGAGCACTGAAGTGTCCCCTTTGCGTGAGAGGATTGGGAATTTGTGGATTGCGCCAGAGTCGGGGGTTTAAATCGAATAGTGTCGGGGTAAGAGCCGTCGCGTTAATAATCCTATGTCGAGATGCATTCTAAGAGAATAAGTTAATCAGGAAGAGGGTTCAGTAAACTCTCTCACGGTATTCGAGCAAAACTCAAGGGAAAGGATTGCCGTTTCTAGAGTGGTTAAGAGACAGCAGGCTAAGGGTGGTTTTAGACTTGGAACCAACACAGGTTGAGTTTGATTCGCCAAAGACATACCGGTTTACAAAAACAAGGCATTGTGGTGGACGCACCCAATTCGAGAGGAGACCTCCAGAGGTAAAGGCAAGTCAAATGGAAAAGATAACGGTACCGCGAGAGAGCTGAACACTTTTCCAGTAACGCTGAAAATGGGCTTCAGCAAGACCAAACAAAAAGAGGGTTAACAGAGGACTAGGAATGGCCAACCAATAATACAGTATATATTAAATAATTATGGCCCAGAGTCTGTAAAGCAGTTAGAATTGTGGATCAAGGAATGTGGTTTTAGTAAAAGGCAATTGGAAATACTGAGGTCACGGTTGGAGGAAAGAGAGTCGGAGAAACGGAAGGGGAAAATAGAACCTAGGAATTGGAGTGCTTATAATATATGGAAGGCTGAGGCTGATATCAGTGAAAGGAAATCCCAAGTAAAAGACATATCAAATACGCATACAAACACTAGAGCACATGCAGACGTATGCAGAAAACAACCTAACGAAGCTGAACAGTGCCTTAAGTCTGTTTCAGATCCTGACATTGACCGCTACCCTCTGAGACCAATAGCCCCCGACGACATCTGCCTGGTGAAGATCTCAAGTTGGCGACCGCAGCCTCAGGGTCTGCTGAATCACTGATGGCATGGCATAACCCCAACCAACTGAAGGAAGAAGGCCAAAAGAAGGATACCCACAGGTAGGCATCCAGAGTCTGTCCGCGATCGCGCCATGATGGATGATGAGTCAGGCGGTGAGAGTATTGGCATAGGATCATCTTACCAGGTAGTTCTGCATGCACCAATGGTTGATGTTGCAGGTCCAGAAGGGTGCCCTGTGTGGGTCCACCGACCATGGACCATTAAACATTTCGGACGTGCTTCTGGGCAGTTGCCTGATCCACGTAAGATTGGAGGGAATAAGTTCACCGAAGAAGTGACGAAGTTCTGTACCGTGTTCCGTCCCACATTGCATGCGATGAGATGTCTCTTGGGACGAAAGCTGGGTGCTGATGTCACCAAAATCAAATATAACTGGCCAGCCGTAAACGTCCATGCCAGATCAACCTACCCACAAGCGGAAGAAAATGGAGACTTTAATGCTTTTGTTGCAGCGCTGGCAATCGCCTGTCAGTAGGCATTCCCAGTGCGAATGGACATGACCAAAACTGCAATGTGTTAACAAGGAGAAGGTGAGACAGTGTCCCAGTACTTTACGTGCCTCACTGAAGTCCATAACATCCATATTGGACTGACACCACCCGACGACATAATGGCAGAAGTCACTGCGTATGAGGAACACCTGAGGAACAGCTTCATCAATGGAATGAAGGACGAAATAGCGAAAAAGGTAAAATACACATGTATTACCTGGAACACGGGAAATCTGAATTCGATAGAACAACATGCGATACATGGTGAAAAACTGCTTACCCAGGGGAAGGACAGGTGGAAACTAAAGATAGGACAGCAACTGCATAAAGCTCAGCTTACTATGATGCAAATGGTCATCCAGCCGTTGGAAGGATGTGCTGCAGGAAAAGAGAGAGGCAGAGGGGAAGTTTGCGGAAGTGGAAGAGGAAGGGATCGTGGAAGAAGCACTGGCAGAGGTCGATCTGGCGGGTGCTTATTTTGTGAAGCAATGGATTACTGGGCATGACAGTGCCCGCACAGAAGGATTCAATCGGCCCTGGAGGCTGGGCAGCAGTGTGACTGGCAGAGGAAGACTGTGTTAGAGTTGGGCAGTCCACAAGGTACAGGTAAGCCTCTTTCCTTTATGTTTGGCAACGAAGACACGCTTATGCTAATCTCTTCTACTAACCTTTATTGGCCCTGAGACGTGTCCCATTTCGATATTGAGCACTGCGATTGCGAAGTGTGGACAATACGTTCATTATAACAACGATGCCTATAAGTCGATGCCTGCCTTTATGTTATGTGTGGAAGGTACACCTGTTACCTTTTTAGGTAAACACAGGGCCAGCATATTCAGTCATTAAATCAAGCCATTTCAGAGAGTCAACGCCAATAAAGTTGAGTGGAAGGTTCCTGAACTCAATGGGTGCATCAGGAGTTGTGCTACGAGAGAGATTTACGGCACCACTGCAGAACAGAATACCCGTTAAAACCTGAGGCTATAGCAGGAATTACGCCAGTCTTTGAATCCCCCTTTTCAGGCAATAACTCTGTTGTTCCGCCCACCTCAAATGTTCCTAACCCCTATACTATATTATGTTAAATTCCACCGGACAGTAAATGATTCTGTGTTGTGGGTTTCGCAAAGACCTTCTTAAGTGCACTGGTACACCCAGATCGTAAATTCTGATTTGCTTTTTTATTCAAAGAGAAATCATATACCTTCACATGACTTTGTCAAGGTTACTGTGAGTCCCCCACCATCGACACTGAGGCTCTACGCAGGAGACTGGAGACTTTTGTTTTAACCATGGGGTCAGCGCTTCTGCAGTGTGTAGATGATTGCTTGGTAGCAGCATAAACTACTAGGAGAAAGTGAGGACTGCAGATGCTGGAGATCAGAGCTGAAAAATGTGTTGCTGGAAAAGCACAGCTGGTTAGGCAGCATCAAAAGATCAGGAGAACCGACATTTCGGTGAGAGTGATAGACCGGAGAGGGGTGGGGGGCGGAGAGGTCAGGAAGAAAATTGCAGGTCAGGAAGGTGGTGCTGAGTTCGAGGGTTGGGATTGAGACAAGTAGGCAGAACGTTTCAGAGAACACCTCTGGGACACCCGCACCAACCAACCCAACCAACCCGTGGCTAAACACTTCAACTCCCTCTCCCACTCCACCAAGGACATGCAGGTCCTTGGCCTCCTCCACCGCCAGACCATGGCAACACGACGGCTGGAGGAAGAGCGCCTCATCTTCCGCCTAGGAACCCTCCACACACAAGGGATGAATCCAAACTTCTCTAGCTTCCTCATTCCCCTCCCCCACCTTGTCTCAATCCCAACCCTCGAACTCAACACCACCTTCCTGACCTGCGATTTTCTTCCTGACCTCTCCACCCCCACCCCCTTTCCAGCCCATCAACCTCACATTAACCTCTTTCCACCTATTGCCTTTCCAACGCCCCTCCCCAAGTCCCTCCTCCTGACCTTTTATCTTAGCCTGCTTGGCACACTTTCCTCATTCCTGAAGAAAAGCTGTTGCCCGAAACGTCGATTCGCCTGATCTTTGGATGTTGCCTGACCTGCTGTGCTTTTCCAGTACCACATTTTTCAGCAGCATAAACTACACCTACATTGAGGATTCCAAATCCAAACAAGCCTTTTGTACAAACGGTAGATGATAAGCGTGGTTGCATGGTATCTGCGCTGTTGCAGAATTATAGGGGAACGATTGAGGCCAGTAGCTTTTTTTTTCAGCTACACTAGACCCCGTAGCAGTATCCTTACTGATTTCCGAGTAAAAGACAGCGCACATGTGGTCAGCACGTTGGCTCAGATATAGACTATATTATTGGAGACGCCTGACATTACAATAAAGCGATGTTACGTCCTTAACCCTGCTAGCCTTCTCCCCACAGAAGGAGACGGAGACCCATATGATGTGTTTCTGTAAGTATTGACATTTGCAGCCTTTGATCAGACTTGCAGGATTCTCCACTTCAGAATCCGGATATGGAGGCTTTTGTGGATGGGTCAACATTCAGGAGCAAGGAGACTGTCCAGAAATGTGTTAGATATGCTGTAATGACTAACCACGAGCTAGCCAAAGTGTAATCATTCCTTTCTCATCATTTGCCTTGACTGAGGCATGTAAATTAGCTGAGGGAAGGCCAGTGAATATTTACACCGACAGCAGATATGCATTCGTGGTTGTACATGACTTTGGAACCCTTTAGAAACACAGGGACTTCTTGACCACCACCGGAAAGCCCATCACACACCGTGGTCTGATTTCTGACCTCCTGGAAGTGTTCCTACTGCCCAAATCAATTTCTGTATGTAAAAGTGAAGCCCCCACAAAAAATAACGATTCTATTTCTTAAGGCAATGCGAGGGCAGACACAGCAGCAAGGACGGCAGTCCAGCAGCCTCGAAGTGATCAGCTTGACATGTGTATGACAAAGATTTGCACCCCAACAGCAGACGTACGGGAATTACAGTCACAGGCAACGCTGGAGGAGAAGCATGAGTGGACAAGGGCAGTGTGCAGCATGAATGAAGGGGTGTGTTGTGGCCCTAATGGTAAAGCCTGTCTACCAAAACCATTATTTCCATTCTATGTCAAACTGACATACAGTAAGGACTATGTGTCAAAACGGGGAATGTACAATAGTATTTCGGTACACTGATACACTCAGGGATTTACGCATTAATCCCAGAAATATTGTGAACGATGTGTTATCTGTGCCACTAATAATGTGGGGAGGGGATTACAGATGAGACAGACAGCACCCCCCAATCCCAAAGACACTTCGAACATTTACAGATGGATTCCTTTGAACTAACTCCCAGCGGAGGGAATATATATTGTCTGATTATAGTTGACATGTTTTCCAAATTGGTTGGAAGCGTTCCCCAAGTCAAAACAGGATGCCAGTGTCTAGGCTTTTCTAACTGAAATTATTCCAAGATGGGGCATCCCTGAAAGCCTTTGTCGTGACAATGCGACACCTTTTGTCAATAATGCCTTGCAGCAGATCCGTGATTATTTGGAAATAAACATGAGACAACACTGCGCCTACCACCCAGCGAGCGGTGGGGCAGTGGAAAGAGAAAATGCTACCCTAAAACATATAAATGGACGAAATGTTGTGAGGAACTAGGGTTGAAATGGGCAAAGTTTTGCTAACGTATATGAGATCTAGGAGGAGAAGAAGAGCTAATCTTAGCCGGTTTTAGATTTTGTTTGGTAGGCCACCAATTACAGGAATGGGCCTATGACCTAAGGTAAGACAGATAACAGACCATTGTGAGGATGAGATGTTGTGTTACTGTGTAAAAATCTCTACACTTTTGTGTCAAGCATCGAATCAAGTGAAAGCGACACTACCCCAATTCAGCAGAGGGGAAGTTGCACGATCTGGAGACTAGATAGTGGTGAAAAAACCTCAGGAAGAAAAGCTAGAAGGCGAACAGGTGACTGGGACCGTTTGAAGTGCTCCTTCCAACACGGGCAGCTGTTAAGATCGCTGATGTATAGATATCTGGCTCTGTATTTTTTTTAAATGTTGTTTTGTACATTTCTTTTTAAATTCTGGCTCTGTTTTCTTTGTCCTTGTTTCCATAAAATGAAAAAAAAGGGAAATGTAAGGGGAAATTAATAAAATTAACATTTACTATGAAATCTGAAAGCGAATGCTATGCTACATTTAAAACATTTCCGAACGTTGCAAACACTTTGCTGAATTCTGCAGTTGCAAAGACAGCTTGTCTTTGCTGAACTTTGTAAACATTCAACCTGGACTGGCGAGCAGTCGAATTCAGCAGAAAAAGCTCAGGAAAACATAAAGACAGTTATGTCCACGGCAAGGGGATGAGAACATAAGAACTCGAATGTTTCCCAGCCCTTGTCCTTGAGCGTGTGATAAGAGCATAAAAGGAATACGTTAATTATGTTCAGTGCCCTTACACAAGGCGTTTTTGCCACGTGTATTGGCCCACTGTAGTGGGTAAAAATAAAGCTTTTTTTGCTCTTGTTAGCATCTGATTCCAGTCAGTTTAATTTCCACGACAGTCAGTGATCCATATGACTGAGATTCTCTGGACCAGTCTCTCACACAGTGGGGGCTGTCATCATTTCCTGCTGGTCTTGGAATAGTCTATTTTTAAAAATCCAACTTCTCTATGATACTAATCTATTGTCGAATGGATTTTGTTTAGCTGTTAGTAACTTAGCTCTGTAATATTATTGGGAATAAGTGATCTGGGCTGACAGCCAGTATCAGCACACAGCTCACATTGTATGATACCGTGACAAAGGGCTTGCAGTCCCGAAGTATTTCTAAATATACCTTCTAACTTCTGTCTGTCCATATCTATCCACCTTCAAGCCGTCTTTTGATCTATTTAACTTCACCCTCATCTAACACCTCTTCATCTCCCACTCAGTTAGTCGTTCCCTTTCTATTCTCTCTCAGTTTATCTCTCTTCACTTTCTTTCTCTCTGTTTATTTCTCTCTCACACAATTTATCTCCACATACTCTCTCTTGCTCCAATTGTGCCGTTGACGAGTTTGTGAGTCCACGATGGGCTGACTGACTCCCATTTGTGTTATAATAATTCCGCGGTTCTCTGACCCACAATAAGTACTTTCGGTGTCTGGACAGGCACACTGGTCCGGTGACAGGTACAGTGCACAATTACCATCATCTCTTCATGTTCTTCTCTGATGTGCAGCTGCCTTGACATGTCTATTCAAACAAAACAGACTGAATGGAATTCGAGCAGTTGGGATGACTTTCATCACCGTGCATTTCAATCAGGATTTAATGAAGGATGAGGTTCCACAATAACATAACAATGATAGCAAAACAGGACAACACAATGAATAACAGGTGAGTACAACATGTGGTTCCAAGTAGGCTTCATGATATTACCACGAAATTATCAATCCAGAAAATTGGCTTCTGTTCTGTGGACCGAGGTTCGAATCCCGCCACTGCAGATGTTGGAAATTCAATTCAATAATTTTAAAATATCCCTGGAATTAAGAATCTACCTATGAGAATGAAAGCGTTGCCGATTGTCAGAAAAATGCATCTGGGTCACTGATATCCTTCAATGAAGGAATTTTCCATTCCTCATCTGGACTGGCCGACCGTTGACTCCAGACCCAAAGCAATGTGATTGACTCTCAATCGCCCTCTGAAATGGTTTAGCGAGTCAGTCAGATGTGCAACAAAATCTCAAAGAAATGAAACCGGATGTATTGACCTGGATACCGGAAAAGTGAACGTTAGAAACGTCATTGTCGAACCTGCAAAGTCCTCCTTACTAACAATGAGTACTCGTGCCAAAATTGGGACAACTGTTTTACAGACCAATCAAGCAACAGCCTGACATAGGCATACTCACGGAAGTTTACCTTACAGATATAACCCAGACAGCACCATCACCCTCCCTGGATATTTCCTGTCCCAAAGGCAGGACCGATCTAGCACAGGAGGCAGCTCAATGCGATAAAGTCGGGCGGTCGATGCTCTGGGAGTCCCTGTAACCTGTAATCTCATAGACCCAGCATATCCCCCACTCAACAATTACCATCAAGCAAGAGGATTAAACCTGATTCAAAAGAGACTGCAGGAGGGCAAGCCAGGAGCAGAACCAGGCATACATAAAGAGAAAATGTTAATCTGCTGATACTTCCAAACAGAACTATTTGCATGCCAAATAGCATAAAATGCCAGGGACAGGCAGAGCTAAGCGACCCCAGAACCCACACATCAGATCTAAGCTCTGCAGTCCTGCGAATCTGATCGTGGATGGTCGTGGACGATTAAACAACTCACCGGAGCAGGACGCTCCACAAATATCCCCAACCTCAATGTTGGAGGAGCTCAGCACATCAGTGCAAAAGATAAGGCTGAAGATTTCACAGAATTCTTCAGTCAGAAGTTTCGAGTGGATGATCCACTCTGGTCTCCTCTGGTGGTCCCCATCATTACAGATAGCAGTCTTCAGCAAATTCAATTGACTGATATCAATAAAAGGTTGAAGGCACTGGATACTGCAAAGGCTATGGGCCCTGATAGCATGCTGACAATCGTCCTGAAGGCTTGTGCTCCAGAACTTCCCGCTCCCTTAGCCGAGCTGTTCTAGTATGGTTACAAACAAACAATGGGGAAAAAAAACTGCTCAAGTGTGTTCTGTACATAACAAGCAGGACGAAGTCAACCCCGCCAAATACCACCTCATCAGTCTACTCCCCATTGTCAGTAAAGTGATGGAATGGGACATCAACAGTGCTATCAAGCAGCAACTGCACAGCAATAACCTGCTCAGTGGCACCCAGTTTGGATTCCACCAGTGACACTCAACTCCTGACCACATTACAGCCTTGGTTCAAACATAGAAGAAAGAGCTGAATTCCCACTCTTGACATCAAGGCTACATTCTTTCAAACGTGGCTTCACGAAACCCGAGCAAAAACGGTATTGCGGGCAAATACTCCATTATTGGAGTCATACCTGATAGATAGGAAGATGGTCATTGTTGTTGGAAGTCAGTCATCTCAACTCCAGAACATCTCTGCAGTAGTCCTTCAGGATAATATGGATGTAGGTTTGCTCACTGAACTGGAAGTTTCACTATCAGACATTTCATCAACACACAAGACAACACCTTCAGTGACTCTCCGGATGAATCCTAGATCAAAGCATCTTCAGCTGCTTCATCAATGACCTTCCCTCCATCATAACGTCAGACGTGGGGATATTCGACAATGACTGCACAATGTTCAGCACCATTCACAAATGATAAGATACCGGAAGCAGTCCATGACAAAGTGCAACAAGATCTGTCCTTCTCCATGCTTGGGCTGACAAGTGGCAAGTAACTTGCGCACCACACAGATGCCAGACAATGACCATCACCAATAAGAAACAATATAACAACTTAGTATTTGCAGCATTATCATCACTCAGTTCCCCATTATCAATATCCTGGGGTTTATAATTGATTAGAAACTCAACTCGACTCACCACATAAATGTAAGAGCAGATCAGAGGCGAGGAATACTGCGCGAGTAACTTACCTCCTGACTTCCTAAAGCCTGTCGATCATCTTAAAGGCACAAGTCAGGAATGAGATGTTATTTTCCCACTACATGAATGAGTGCAGACCCAACAAGACAAAAAAAGCTTGACACCATCCAAGACAAAACAGTCCATTTGATTGGCATCATATCCACAAGCATTCACTCCCTCCACCACGGTCGCTCAGTAGCAGAAGTATGTACTATCTACAAGACACAATGCAGAAATTCCCCAAATACCCTCAGACAGCATCTTCCAATCCCACGAACACTTACATTAGAATGACAAGGCCAGCATACGTATGGGAATGCCACCACCTGTAAAGTCCCTGCCAAACCAATCAACATCCTTATGGGGAAATATATCGCCGTTCCTTCACTGTTGCTGGTAAAAACCCTGGAATTCCCTCCTTCATAGCATTGTGAGTCAACACACCGCAGATGGACTGCAGTGGTTCAAGAAGGCAGTTCAACACCACTTTCCTAAGGGGGCAATGAGGGGCGGACAAGAAATGGTGGGCCCATCCAGCGATGCCCGCAACCAAAAAAGATTTATAAAAAATAGTTCCAAGTGGAGCTTCTCAATGGGACAGGTTATCTGATTTGAGCATGGACAGGAAAGCAGTGTTTCTTATACAGAACATTATTAACGTTTCTGTTATTAGAAGGGTGTTCAATGTTCGATAACTTATTGTTGCTGAGTGCTGTGATAAATTGCAATTGTTTTGTTAAATTCAACAATACTGGCGTAACAGGATCCATCCTTCGAAAATACCAGACTGAAAATGGCAATCATTTGAGAGACAGTGTACTCCCGCCAGATGAGACTCACAGATAGCTGTGTATATTCAAAGTTTAATAGACTACTGGCCGACACTGAATCCTCCCATCGTCCATATCACAGGGGTTAGCATTGAACAGAACGTGAAGTCAAATCAACATACAAATACAAGGGTTAGAAGAGCTGCTCAGAGACTTACAATTCTGCACTGAATAATAGACCACATGACCATAAGAGCATGAGATATTGCTATAGATTGAGGCCATTCATCCCATTCCTTCTCTGTGAAATTGTGCCATTTTGTCATAGTCTCTATGACTACTGGACATATCTTCTACACACTGACTGTCTCAATCTTTGCAGTAATCAATCAGTTTCTATCAGATGCCTCGCCTCCCATTCTTCTAAATTCCATCGAGTACACACACTGCCGCTCATGCCAAGCCACCATCCCCAGGATGGATCACCTCCAACACCAGCTGATCTTGCCCCAGAGATAGTGCCTAAAATAGCTCCCAATATTCCAAATGCTGTCTGACCATTGCCCATTACATTCTCAGCGGCATGTCTCCTCTCTTGTATTCTAGGTCCCTTGAAATGAATGCTAACATTGTATTTGCTTTCCTAACTGCCAATTGAACCTGCACAATAGCCATAACGGAGGACGAGTGCTTCAAAATTCTTTTTGTGCTTCAGATTTAAAGGATCCTTTTAGAACATAGTGTCTGCCTCTAGTCCACCTATCAAAGTGCATAATCTCACACGATCCCATATTATATTCCAGCAACCACGTGTTTGCCCACGGTCCTAAACTGTCCAAGCTTTTCTGCAGTCTCCTCACTTCATGAATATCGCCTGCTCATCCAACCATCATTGTATCATCTCCAAACGTAGCAAAAATGCCCTCAGGTCCTTTGGTCAGGTGGTTCATGTGAATGGCACTTCCTGACTCCCTAAGAACTGTCCACAGCACTCAAGGTGGTTGACTCCATTCAGGTTCAAGCAGTGAGTTGACTGGAATTATACCTGTAACATCTTCACTCCCTGCACCACTGACACCCGGTAGGAGCACACCCTGCCCCCGAATTGTTGTGAATTACCCGGTTATGGTGACAAAGGACTTGATGGCGCACAATCTCATTCTAATGATGTCACTCTGTCTCAACACTAACTGTGTGCTGCTCACAACAACCAATGTCACTGTGTGTTGATGATGACGGAGAGAGGTGGTGGAGGGAATGTCTATGATGAATGACTGTCAGCATGAAAACTGCCCTGACAGCCTCGGATGTACCTGTGCCCGCTGTCACCACTGCAGACATGATCAGTCTTCCTGCAGGTCAAGTCAAGGAAAGCGACAGGCCTGGAGAGTGTTCCCGGCTGAGCACCACCTTCAGTCTCCCAGCCTAACCTGCTCTCCTATAATGTGCGGACTGATGTAACGGGTCCACAATGGATGCCATATACCTGCCCTGCCCTCATCCCTGGGACATCAGGACAATAAGGATCCCTACATCAGACTCCTGGTCATTGACTACAGCTCCACCTTCAACATCATTATCCCCTCCAGACTTATCTCAATACTCTGTGACCTTGATCACGGCTCCACCCTCTTCAACAGGATCCCTGGTTTCTGACACACAGGCGACAATCTGTGAAGATAGGTATCTGCACATTCTCCACAATAAAACTCAACACTGGAACTCCTGAAGGATGTGTTCTCGGCCCCCTATTGTACTCCCCGTGCACCCACAGCAGTGTCCTCAGCCCCCTTCTGTACTCCCTATATATCCACGCTCTGCCATCAGCCCCCTACTGTACTCCTTTTACACACATAGCTGTGCCCTTAGCCCCCTACTGTACTCCCTGTACACCCACGGCTCTGCCCTCAGCCCCCTACTGTACTCCCTGTACACCCACGGCTCTGCCCTCAGCCCCCTACTGTACTCCCTGTACATCCACGGCTCTGCCTTCAGCCCCCTACTGTACTTCTTGTACACACATGTCTGTGCCCTCAGTCCCCTACTGTACTCCTTGTACTTCCACGACTGTGCTCTCAGCCCCCTCCTGTACTCCCTGTACTCCTATGGTTGTGTCCTCAGCCCCCTATTGTACTCCCTGTACTCCCATGGTTGCGTCCTCAGCCCCCACTATACTCCTGTACTCCCATGGCTGTGTCCTCAGCCCTCTACTGTACTCCCTGTACTCCCATGGCTGTGTCCTCAGCCCTCTACTGTACTCCCTGTACATCCATGGCTGTGTCCTCAGCCCCCACTATACTCCTGTACTCCCATGACTGTGTCCCCAGCCCTCTACTGTACTCCTTGTACTCCCATGACTGTGTCCTCAGCCCCCTACTGTACACCCTGTACTCCCATGGTTGTGTCCTCAGCTCCCTACTGTACTCATGTACTCCCATGGCTGTGTCCTCAGCCCCCTACTGTATGCCCTGTACACACGCAGCTGTGTTGTCAAATTCCAAACAACGCCAGCTACAAGTTCGCTGATGACATCACCAAGTCAGGAGGGATATCAAACAACGATGAGTCAGAATACAGAAAGGAGATCGAAGGCTTAGTGGCATGGTGTAATGATAATAACCTCTCTCTCAAATTCAGCAATAGTAAGGAACTGATCATTGACTTCAGAAAGAAAGGAGAGGAACACACCGTCATCGACATCAATGGTTGAGGGGCTGCAGAGCATCAACTCACTAAGAGTGACAATAACTGACAACATACTCTGGTTTTCTCACCTAAGTGTGACAGTCAAGAAGTTTAAACAACGCCTCTTATTCCTCAGGAGGCTCAGAAAATTCAGCATGCACTACTTCGACAGATACAACATTGTCTGGGTGCGTCACGGCTTCATACGGCAACACTCTGCCCAGGTCCATAAGAAACTACAATAGGTTGAGTGCATAGGCAATCTCCCAACCACTGACTCTATATACACGGCTCTTTGCCGCAGAAAGGCTGCCAACATCTAGAACATTAAACATAGAACATAGAACAGTACAGCACAGAACAGGCCCTTCAGCCCACGATGTTGCGCCGACAATTGATCTTCATGTACGCACCTTCAAATTTCTGTGACCATATGCATGTCCAGCAGTCTCCTAGATGTCCCCAATGACCTTGCTTCCACAATTGCTGCTGGCAACGCGTTCCATGCTCTCACAACTCTCTGTGTAAAGAACACGGCTCTGGCATCCCCTCTATACTTTCCTCCAACCAGCTTAAAACCCCTCGTGTTAGCCATTTCTGACCTGGGAAATAGTCTCTGGCTATGAACTCTATCTATGCCTCTCATTATCTTGTATACCTCAATTAGGTCCCCTCTTCTCCTCCTTTTCTCCAATGAACAAAGTCCGAGCTCAGTCAACCTCTCTTTATAAGATAAGCATCCTGGTAAACCTCCTCTGAACCCTCTCCAAAGCATCCACAGCTTTCCTACAATCGGGCGACCAGAACTGGATGCAGTATTCCAAGTGTGGTCTAACCAAAGTTTTATAGAGCTGCAACAAGATCTCACGACTCTTAAACTCAATCCCCCTGTTAATGAAAGTCAAAACACCATATGCTTTCTGAACAACCCTGTCCACTTGGGTGGCCATTTTAAGGGCTCTATGTACCTGCACACAAATATCCCTCTGTTCCTATCCTTAATCCTGTACTCAGTTTTCAAAATCGACCTTCCAAAATGCATCACCTCGCATTTATCCAGGTTGAACTCCACCTGCCACCTCTCAGCCCATCTCTGCATCCTGTCAATGTCCAGCTGCAGACTACAACAGCCCTCTATACTGTCAATGACACCTCCAACTTTTGTGTTGTCTGCAAAATTGCTGACCCATCCTTCAATCCCCTCATCCAAGTCATTAATAAAAATTATTAACAGTAGAGGCCCAAGAACAGAGGGCACTCACTACTGACTTCCAGGCAGAATATTTCCCTTCTCCTACCTCTCGCTGTCTTCTGTTGGCCAGCCAATTCTGTATCCAGACAGCTAAGCTCCCCTGTATCCCATTCCTCCTGACCTTCTGGATGAGGCTACCAGGGGGAACCTTATCAAATGCCTTGCTGAAGTCCATATACACACATCCACAGCTCGACCCTCATCAACATTTCTAGTCACATGCTCAAATAACTCGATAAGGTTTGTGAGGCATGACCTGCCTCTCACAAAGCCGTGTTGAATACATTTAATCAAGCCATGCTCTTCCAGATGGTCATAAATCCTATTCCTCAGAATCCTTTCTAACACCTTGCAGAAGATAGACGTGAGACTTACTGGTGTGTAGTTGCCTGGGATTTCCCTATTTCCTTTCTTGAAGAGAGGAATTATATTTGCCTTTCTCCAGTCCTCAGGTACGACTCCAGTGGAGAGCGAAGATGAAAAGATCTTCGCAAGTGGCGAAGCAATTGCATTACTTGTTTCCCAAAGCAGCCGAGGACAAATCTGGTCCGGGCCTGGCGACTTGTCAATCTTAATGTTTGACAAACTTTTCAACACATCAGCTTCCTCTATCTCTATCCATTCCAGCATGCACACCTGCTCTTCAATGGTTTCATTCACTACAAAGTTCGTTTCTTTCGTAATGACAGAAGCAAAAATACTCATTTAGGGCTTCCCCTACCTCCTTGGACTCCACACACAAGTTACCTATGCTATCCCTGATTGGCCCTACTCTTTCATTGACCATTTTCTTATTCCTTACATGAGTATAAAATGTCTTTGTGTTCTCCCTAATCGGTTCTGCCAAGCCTTTCTCTTGCCTCCTCCTGGCTCCCTTAGACCATTTTTGAGCTCATTCCTCGCCTGCCTGTAATCCTCTAGAGCTGAGCTTGACCCTAGCTTCCTCCATCTTATGTAAGCTCTCTTCTTCCTTTTCACGTAGCTCCACCGCTATCCCGGATTACTGAGTAAAGGGGGAGAGGAAATAGTTAGAGCATTCACAGATATCTTTGTAGCATCCCTGAACACAACTGAGGTCCTGAAGGACTGGGAAGTTGTTGTTTAATTAGGGTAGCATGAATAATCCAGTTAATTATCGACCAGTGAGCCTGTCATCAGGGGTTGGGAGCTGCTAGAGAAGATACTGAGGGATTGGATTAAAATGGCCTTATCAGTGATAGGCAAGATGGTTAAGTGCAGGGAAGGTCATGTCTTACCAACTTAATAGAATTATTTGAGGAAGTGACAAAGTTGATTGATGGGGGGGTGGGGACTCTAGATGTCATGTATATGGATTTCAGGAAGGCGTTTAATATGTTTTCCCATGGTCGGGTTATGGGGAAAAGTGAAGTCACATGGGGTCCAGGGTGTGCTAGCTACATGGATAATGAAGTGGCTGGGCAACAGGGGACAGAGCGCAGTAAGGGAAGGCAGATTCTCAAAATGGAGAACTGTGACCAGTGGTGCTCCATTTAAGATGTTTCCAGAACGATACATGAATGGGCAGGGAGCAAAGGGATTCAGACCCTTAGAAAATAGGCAACCGAATTAGACAGAGGATCTGGATCGGCGCAGGCTTTGACTGCCGAATGGCCTGTTCCTGTACTCGAATGTTGTTTGTTCTAACATTACCAAAGACCCATTACATGCCTGTGAAGATTTCCCACAACCTCTTCAATCAGGCTAAAAGATACAGAAGCTTGAAAACACAGAGCAGCTGGTTCAGTAACAGCTTCTTCCTGACAGTTGTTAGACAATGAATGGGCTCTCTAATCTTAGATAATGTTGATCTTGTTCATGTTGATCTCGCCTAGCGCATGCACTGTGCAGCGTAATTTATATATCTCTCAGACATGTTTTACACCCATCGTTCTGTACTTCCTTGCTTACTATGATCTGCCGTGACATCTTGTTACAGGTCAAAATAAACCCTCACCTCCCTCCTCCCAGCTCCCTCTAGTGCTCACTCCCAGGTCTCTCTGGTCCTCACCCCCAGCTTCACCTATCACCCCCAGCACCCTGTGACCCCATACCCAGCTCCCCGTGTCCTTTGTCTCTCACTGTGTCAATCACACTGTCTGTTTCCCTCTGTTTTCCATTTCCCTGCCTTCTGTTTCTTTCCCTGAACCTACTATCTTCCCTGATCCCTCTCCATGTGGCGTTTGTTTCCTTGTTTTGTTTCCTTTCTCTATTCGACTGACTGTCCATCTGTTTCCCTCGCTGTGTTCTCTCTCTCCTTCCCTTTGTGTCTCTCTCTTTCTCCTTCGTTGTGATGGTGATGGCTTTTCTATTCGTTTGAAGCCGGTGATGGCTCATTGGTTCGATGTTTGCAATACAATTAACTCAACTGGGTTTTGGTATTGATGACATAATTTAAAATTATTGTTTAAATTTCAATTGTTGTCAAAACAGCAACCAAAACATGGGTATCCAGTTAACAGCCAATAGTTACATCTAACTATTTTGGAACAACCCGTCTCCCAATGTTCCGTTCACTGGCAACTGAAAACATTCTATTCACGTGCATAATGGCGTGACATGGTAACTACTCTGCCCAGGGCCATACGAAACTACAGACGGTTGTGTATGCAGCCCAGCCCATCACGGAAGACAACCTTCCGTCATTTATACTTGTCATTGTCGCAGAGAGGCTGGCAACATCAAAGATTTCTCCCAAACCAGTCATGATCTCCTACAACCTCTTCCAACAGGGAGGAGACACAGAGGCTTGAAAACATGGACCAGCATGCTCAGGAACACTTCCTTCCCTACTATAATTAGACTGAATTGACATCTCTAACTTTTCAAATAATATTAATCTTGCATCATGTCGATTTTGCTTTGCTCACTTCTTGTGAAGCTGTAACCATGTATGCCTCACTGTGTGTAAGTACCCCACGATCTCTGTTTTCTTGTTTACTATTATGTGCCTGTTCTACTCGCAAAACAAACCTTTCCATTATACATTTAACTAAAATAAATCAAATCAAAGCAGATCAATCACGTGGACAGCATTGGCTCAAGGTCTTCTCAAGGGCAACTGTGAAAGTGTACTAATGCTGGCCCAGTGAGAGATACCCATATCCGGTTAACAAATATAAGAAGATGCCCACACTTAGGGAACACTGACGGGGGAATCAAATCACGTAAAACATGGTCTTAGACAAATACAGGTTTCCCTCGCTATCTGAAAGAAACCTTCCACTAGCTGACATGGTGTAAAGTGCAGTAGCACTAATTTATATGGGAAAAGCTTCGCCTTTCTTCGTAAAAGTGAAAATCCTCTTCGGATTTCTTTTGGTTAGCGAAACATGGCCCTAATGTAGGTCATTCGGGAAGGGAAGTGGCGAAAACCGAACTTTTGAAAAGCGGGGAATACCTGTATGTACATGGGCATGATAGTCAGGAATATGGGAATGGAGAAAAATAAATGAGGTGAATCACACATTTTATTTCCAGCCCAGCTGATCATCATTCTCTTTGTTTCCTCTTTATTATTCTATATCTCTCTTTCTCTATTGATTCCTCCTCCCCTTCAAAGCAGACTTCCCTGTCAAGGGTATTATCCACACTGTTTTCCAGCTGCTTTCAGTTCAAGAAAGTTCCCCAGCACTTTCTGTTCGATTCTTTGCATTTCTTTCTTTAATTTCAGATTTTCAGCTACTTCCTTTATTTGATTGCACCTTCAATTTTGTTAATTCGTGAGATGTTGGCATCTCGGCCAAGGGCAGCATTTGGTGACCATCACTAATTGCCCTGACTCTGAGGCCATTCCACAAGCCAATATAAAGTAAAGCACATTGTCATGGGTGTGAAGTCTCACTTAACCCAGACCAGGTAATAACATTAGATTTCTTTACCGAAGGTGATCAGTGAAACAGGAAGGCTTTCAGACAAAATGTTGCTTTTATGGTTGTCTTTGTGAAATTCACTTTTATTCAAATTCTTATCAGTTTTATTGAAGTTCTGTCATCAGCTGTGGTGGAATTGTAACAAATCACTTGAAACAATATCTTTCGTTTAGTAAGCTTTGCTTCTGAATTACATCCAGCGACATTCCTACATTCATACAATGTCCTAATCATGAAGTAACGTCCGAGTCAAGAACATTTTTATGTTTGAAATATTTGTATTCGGAAAAGTGGTCAGATGAGAGATTAAGTCTGAATTTTACCAACTTGTAGGCAATGGATTGTTCAGCAACAACACTGACGCAGAGATGAAGATTTGGGATATTAGGAGCTGGTAGTGGACAGGTTTGGTGACAGAGAGAACAGAATACATAAATCAGTTCAGGGCAAAAAAAGATCCCGAGGTTGTGCACAGTTTTGTTCTCAGATGTTTGTGAGGGAGTGGTCTGCCATTCATGGATAATGAATGGAGACTGAAATTGAAACTGTAGACAATAGTTTCTTTCTCTGACAAATATAGATAACAGAAATTGCAACGAAGTTCAAACTTGTTTATGGGATTAATGAATGGACAGAGGTAGAGAACACCAACAATAGCGATAATAGGTTAGTAGCACACCCTCCACCCCACCCAGAATAATCAGCACTGCTGATATCCGATATGGTAGAAATCCCCAGCAGGGGGAAATCTTGAAAGGCTCAAGAGAAACCTCCTCTCCATTGTTGTAATGTTCCAGTCCGCTTTTCTCAGATTCAGATCTGTCGTCTCGCTGTCTACACAGCTGTTGATCTCTGTTACTGTTGGAATTGATGCATCTGCTACTACAGTGGGATAGCGCACTGAATGAAGCCCCTCACCAATAGGAGAGGGAAACCCTCTAGTGACACAGTTACATTGCATGGAGACTGACATTAATCATAGTCACTGAGCAACCAGTCCCAGCTTTCAATACAGCACAGTCAGTTTACAATATAACTGAACTGGACTACATGTTGACATTGCTTGCTATTGGTCAAATCTCCCATCACCAATTGCTCTAGCGAAGTCAGTTGTGAGGGAGAATGATGGATGTTATCTTTTCGTAGGTGAGATGATCCTGCACTGTTGTCCGTTTACTATGCTGTAACCATCTCTCCCCAAATCCCGCCACCCACACAAAAGAATCACAGTCAGGATGTTGTTACTGTGCTGATCTCTCCTCCACGGGAACAAACGCCAGCCAACACACTGTCACTTGGCACAGTTGCCCTGAACATAGACAGGAAGTGTGGACTTCTCTGAATGTTCCTCTCACTGCTGTAATAAGGCAACTTTGGAACTTCCATAAGGAATATGCTTCAGTAATTTATTTATACAAATTGGGAAACTTCTAAATGCAGTTTTATTTGCTGTAAAACAGTATTATTTTACGCATTTTGGCCAAAGTCCAAAACCAAGAGTGATAATTACAATGAACATAGTCATTAGAATTATGAATCAATGAGTCAGGTTCGAATGCACATGACATTGGCTGGGAGATAGGACAGAATGGGGATAGTGGTTGTGCACACTGCATGGGGAGTACAATGATATTCCCACTCTTTCTGACAGACAGAATCAAATCTAATCCACAACAAGGAAACAGCCAACATTTGGGAGATGCAATGCTTAATGACAATGTGAACTAAACAGGATAATTTTAAATGTGATAAAGTGAACTAAATTTTATACACACACCATTTAATCAATGGGAATACAGATTGAGTAGGATCTATGGACCAGAACATTAACATTGATTTCTCTGCACAGATACTGCCAGACCTGCTGAGCTTGCCCTCTGAGTTCTGTTTTTATTTTGTTTGAGATGATCATATTGTTCATATCTGGCAGGATACTTAAAATTAAAAGCAGACACTAATAACAAAGTAAAGGGCTATGGGGACAGCACAGCAGACTAAAGTAGAGATATAGTTGTTCCAAGCTGGAAGAGAAAATGGGCTGAGTTGCCCCCACTTTTGCTGTAAATAATTCTGTGATATGTAATCAAAGCCTTTGGAGAGGGGGTAGACAAGCTAGTTCAACGAAGGACACAGAGTGCTCCACCATCAATAATTTATTCCTGTTATCTCATGAAATTTCAGCTGCCTCTGAAATGTCTTGTCAAACAAAATGGAGTTCCTGAGATTTACAGGATATTCAGAAAAATATTCTTTTTTCCTTTGAATCTTAAAGAAGAAACAGATTTCGGCCGTAACACAGGTGTCACAGACACACCAACTATAATAGGAACAGGAAAGGACTCCATTCACCAAATTCAGCATGTAGCCCTGTCAAGAAACATGAAATGTAGTGATACGGAAGCAAGAACCACAAATAAAAATGATGGAGAAGCGCAACAGATGAGGAAGTAACTGCAGAGAGCAACAGAGTTAACATATCGAATATGATGCGACACTGTTCTGAAAAGGTCATATTGGAATCAAAGGTTAATTCTGTGTATCTCTGCTCAGAGAGTACCAGACCTGCTGAGTTTCCCTCTATCGATTTTTTTTGTTCTGAACTATGACAAATTGACTGATCTGAACGATATAAGCAAAGCTGCTATCTCAGTTGAATCTCGAGTAATTTGTAACCAAAAGAGAAAGAGCTGGAAAATCTCAGCAGGTCTGGCAGCATCTGTAAGGAGAGAAAAGAGCTGACGTTTTGAGTCTAACTGCGTCTGTGCAGAGAAATCAGAATTCAAGTTTCTAGTTCAGCGGCCCATCCTCAGAACGGATGGTAGCCCTGAAAATGTTGATTTATATACAGAAGACGCTGAATAGCTGTTAATGGAGACTGTTAGTAGCTAACAATAGGGGGTGAGTAATGGAAGGCTAAGTGAGTCCTCGGCCTGGTGGTCTGGGTCGGGGGCATTGAGGAGTTCATTCCCTAAAATTATTGATTTTTTTTTTGAGTCTGAAGAGCAACAGGGTCCGCCCACGGAAAATGAGGTGTTGTTCTTCCAGCTTGCGTTGAAATGTCCTGGAACACTGCAGCAAGCCTGTCGCAGAGATATTGGCCAGGGAACAGGATGGGGTATTAAACTGGCAGTCAACTGGAAAATCGGAGTCTTTTGCATAGGTACAGCTTGGATATACTGTGAAGTGTTCACCCAGTCTACCTTTAGTTTCCCCAATGTAGAGCAGACCACAATATGAGCAGCGAATGTAGTAGACCGGATTGTGGGAAATGTTGATAGGATGCTGCTTCACCTGGGAGGTATGTTTGCCCCTTGGATAGTGAGGAGAGACGAGGTAAATGGGAAAGTGTCACACCACCGGCAGGAGAAAGTGTAGTGGACCCGTCGTGGGGGGTGGGAGAGGTGGGAGTGGTGTGGGCAGTGAATAACGAGCCTGCAGGGTGTCCTGGAGGAAATGGTCACTTCAGAAGGCGGAAAAGGGAGAGGAGGCAAATATGTCTCTGGTGGTGGCATCTCGCTGGAGGTGGGGGAAATGCAGACTGATGATCTTCTGCATGTGAATGCTGATGGGATGGTAGGTAAGGACAGGGAGAACTCTAACCCTGTTCCAGGAGGGAGGAGAGAGGGTGACGGTAGAGGCGCAGCAGGTGGGTCAGAACTGGTTGAGAGCCCTGTCAACAAAAGTACTGGGAATTGTCGGTTGAGGAAGAAGGTGGACATTTCAGAGGAAACAATGTTGAAGTTGACATCATCAGAAGCAATGCGATTGAGAGGGTGGAACTGGGGGAATGGAATGGAGTCTTTGCAGGAAACAGGGTGAGAGGGTGCATACTACAGGTAGCTGTGGGAGTCGGTGGTTTAATAGTGGATATCAGTGACCCGTCTATCCCCAGAAATAGAAGCAGAGGTGTCGAGGAAAGAAAGGGAGGAGTCAGAGATAGACCACGTGAGGGAGGAGTGAAAATTGGAAACGATTAACTTTTCCAATTCTGGACAAGAGAGGAGGAGCAGCTATGATATCATTTATGTATCAGATAAACAGTTGTGGATGGGCGCTGGAATAGAACTGGAACAAGGAATGGTCTACGTACACCAAGAAGAAACAGTTATAACTTGGGCCCACGTGTGTATCTATGCACCCCCTCTCTATGGCAGGAGCAGGCTGAAGCAATGGGTCTGCCCAGGCAGTTCTGTTTGTGGATTTTCAGGAGGACATAAATGCGAGCTCTGCTATCAGAGGGCCATCAGCTTCGGGACTGTTATGTGGGGGCGAGTGGGTGGGAATCTCCAGATGAAATGTTGTCAGATTTACTTAATAAAATGGCCTGATGTACCATGGCAGGGTTATGGAACAGCAGGTGATATGTCGAGGTATCTGAGAGCTGGCACTCAGCCTCTGAAATGGAGAGGTGAGTCCACCAGACGACAGCAGCACCACCCTTATCGGCACAGACTGAATAACACAGTCTGGGTTGGATCGAAGCATACAGCATACAGTCTGTTCAGAGAGTGATAGGTTGGATAGGGTGACGGGGATGCAGAGAAATTAAAACAACCAGTGTCACATTGAAAGTTCTCAAAGAACAGATTGAGTCAAAGTAAACGCCAGATGAATGGGTCTAGGTGGAGGGAGAGTGTTGGAGTTGGGGGAAGGGTCTGTGGGATGGGGAATGAACTATTGCCCAAAGAAATGGACACTGAGGAGAAGACGGTGGAAGAGAAGTTCAACATTATGTCGTTCCTGAAATTCATTAAAGTGGTGGCACAGAGGGATAAAGCTGTGACCATTGCTGAGTACAGAACATTCAGCATTAGAGCGTGGAAGGTGAGGAGGGATTGTGAATACACGTCAGGAGGTGGGCTTTGGGGAGGGATGGACTCAGAGCGCAGGGCATGTGTGGGGTGGCAGGTTCCAGAGGCTCATAGGCATCTCTAAGCTATTACATCTTGTGGGCCTCATATATCTGGCGAGCATGGCAAATGAGCTGGAGAATGAAGTAGAATTGGGGAATGGTGCAGCCTTGAGCCAATGTGATGAGATACTATTGGACAGAGAAAATGTTGATCTCAGTGGCACTGACATCGCACGATCAGTCCTCATAAAGTAACTGATTGAAAATAATCGGAATCGTTATCGTATTGTGATGCTCTGATTTCATTGGGGTAACATTCAACCAGCAAGGTGTTAGTTTTCTGAGACTTTAGACCAAACTGTGAAAACAGATGTGTCTTGATGTTATTAATAAGACAAATCCATCCATGGTTTTCGAAGGTACTAGCAAAGGCAGAGTTTGTTTGTCATTCCCAATAGCTCAAGGGAAGGTGTCATTGTTCATTGAGGAAATTACCAGCGCAGAATTTCATATGATTCCCGTTAACCACCGTTTGCTGAGGGTTAATGATGCTACATGAGTCAAATATTACTTTGATGCAAGGAAAGTTACTCTGATCTCACCTCTAATGACATTGGAAAATCAGTAAAATGGTAAAGAGCAAAATGATAGAACAGGGCTTATTTGAACAATGTGGTCACTGCCCTCACAACGTTCAAGGAAAAACTGATGCATGGACATCTGATTCTGAGGAGAGGTTTGTCCTATTTATAATGAGGCTGTTTGCTTAAGCGTTGTGACACAGACACAGAAAAAAAGTTCGACTCTGTATGGGGAACAAAGCCACCCTGTTCACGGTGCATTGGACAGTGACACACACACACTATTGTTTGTTCCTATTGGACATTGATGGACAACAAATGCTGCCCTTGCCAGTGATGCTGGCATCCCGCGAAACAACAACATTAAAGTTGAAATAACGAAGGAAAGGTGGATTCTGGCGATCTGAAATAAAATTCTCCACTGTCTGAAAGAATGTTAGAGAATCTCAGCAGGTCTGTCGGAAGAAACACAAATAACGTTTCGACATCAGTGAGCCTATCAAAACTGAATGCAACTGAGAAATAATATTATTATATCAGGGATGGTTGGAAGGGTGAGCAGAAGGAAACCGGAGCACCCGTAGGAAACTCATGCAGACAAGTATCTAGTTGCCACGTTCCTTATAAAAGGTTCAATTTTTTTTTCACAGCTGACATCAAGTTATTTAGTTTTCTGTTTTCCCTCTCCATCCTGTTTTAAATATTTAAGTTTACAATAGTTGTTTTCCAGTCTGCAGCGTCCTTTCCAGAATCTAACTAGCTTTGAAGAATAATCAGTAATTCTTTAATTAGCTCTGTTCTCATCTCAATCACTCTGGGATGTAGCTCATCAGATGCAGCAACTTATGAAACTTCAGCTCAATTAGATTTTAAATAACATACTCTTCATTAATTCTGGTTTCCAGCAGTTTCCCATCAATCCAGTTTAATTCATCGTGAGTGTCAGCACAATCCTGTCCCCGGTGTGAGACTGCAGATTATAATGAAGGAGGGGATACAGCTCAGTGACCACCTCAATTTTGAGACAAGCTGGTTTTACACTTTACACCTGAATGGGTGCAGCTTAGACAAATGTTCCTGGAAATCCCAGAGAGTATAGTAGAGTGCCCTGCTCCTCCCTGTTCACACAGCTTCCCTTCTTTGGATTCTCAGCTCCATTTGTTTCCCATGGTACTAGACACACTGTAAATGCAGTAGTCAGAGTGGGGCCCCAGATCCTCGGGGCTCCCTGAATGAACTCAGTAGCTGACATCGCAATCCTGAGAACACCATCCACAGAGCCTCCACTGACTTTCTGGATGACAGCAGCAAGTCAATTCCCCACACCCATAGTGCATCCATTCAGTGTTGAAAATGCCTCGGTCTCCTCAGTTTCTTTTCCTTGCTGAGAAAGCTGTTACATCTCCACACAGTCACACAGTAACAGTTTCTCTCTCCAAAGAAGCAGTTGACAATGTAACATCATGTTTCTCTATATCTCAGCGACTACAACTATTGCTGATGGAGTTGATCACCACACTCAGAGACGAGAAATAGAGGAACATAACTCACAGTAAGCAGGGACATCTCATAATAAATATGATATTCAGGAATATGTGAAAAGGGGAAATGTTAGAATAACTTCCCATTCTATTTTCCTTCTAGTCCATCATCAGCAATCCTTTTTCTTGCTTTTCTTTTCTCTCCCTCTCTCTCTCTTTCTCTCTCTCTTGCTGCACATGATCCACTCACCACAAATCTCCCGCTATCCCTTCCAACCGTCCCTGATATAATAATATTATTTCCCAGTTGCATTCAGTTTTGATAGGTTCACTGAATTCGAAACGTTCAGTCCCGACAGACTGCCATACCTGCTGAGATTCTCCAACATTCTTTCAGACGGTGGAGCATTTTTTTCGGATATCCAGCATCCACATTTCCTTGGTTATTTCACCTTTAATGGTGTTGTTTCCCGGGATGCCAGCATCAATGGCAAGGGCAGCATTTGTTGTCCATCCTAACTGCCCTTGACCATGCGGCCATTTGTCAAGGAAATATGGAGCCAACCACATTGTTGTGGGTCGGACGAGACTCTTAGTCCAAATAGGGCAAAAATGTTAGGTTTCTTTACCAAAGTTTATCTATAAAATAATAAAAGAAATCCTGATGGTTTATGGTTGCTTTGAGTGTAATTAGGGTTCATTCCACTTTTTGTCACTGAAATTTAAATTTAGTCATCGACATTGGTAAGATTTCAAACAATGCTATTAGAGTCATAACCTGTGCCTTTGAGTTACACGGTCAGTGACGTGTAACTCAGAACTCTTGATACAGAGTTCCTATTGTGAAGTAACTATAGAGCAAGTTTGTGGTCAAACTATTTGTAACTGGAAGAGAAGTCAGATCAGAACTGGAGCCACATAATTTGTCGTTAATTAAGGAGTAGATGATGGCGAAGTCAGCAACAGAACTCAGGCAGAGCTGGAGATTGGGGATATTATGTCGGTGGGTGTCGGTATGTTTGATGACAGTGAGAATACGGAGACATAAAACAGCTCACGGTAAAAAGGAGACTCAAGGTTCCGAACAGTCTTTTTCCTTCTCAGATGTTTAAAGTAAGTAGGTTGGAAATACATGAAAAGGAAGTGACGTTTGTGACTGAAAGTGTATGTATTTGTTAAATATAATTAACCAGAATAACAATAACATTCAGCATCATTTATAGAATTGACAGAGATAAGCTTACCAGGAACACCAACAATAGCGAGAATGGGATAGTACCCAGCTTGAATAATCATCAGTCCAGCTCGTATCTGCCATTCTAACCATGCCCAATCCTGAGAAATCCAGTAAAGACCCCAAGATAAACTCCTGTCCATTGTTGTAACATTCCAGTCTAATGTTCTCAGATTCTGATCCATTGATGGAATATTCCAGTCTAATGTTGTCAGATTCTGATCCACTGTTGGAACATTCTACTGTTCTCACATTCAGGTCTCTCTCTTTTTCTCTGTAGCTGCTGATCCCAGTTTTGTTGATGATGACGCTGCCTCTGATACATGGCATAACAGGTTGAAAGAAGCCCCTGATAATGGAAGAGGGAAACCCTCCAGTGACCCAGTTAGATCTAGGGAGACTTGTATTAATCACAGTCACAGAACAAACAGTTCCAGTTTACCCCTTTCATGGGAACTCTGACATATCACAATAATACTTGGTGTGGGTGGGATTTTGACATCACTGATTATTGGGCTAATGGCATATATCCATCTGTAAATGTAGAGGTGAAGAAGAGAGATAATGCTTTTCTTCAGAAGTTCGAAGATTCTACTGTGTTTTGGCAGGGTAGGAATTGCTGAGCTCCCGAAGCCATTTGTGTCTGATCACCAGGCCTGCTGCATCTTTTCGTTTTATTTATTTATGTTTAACTTTGACATTTATCTGTCCAGCATTAAACGGCTGAGGTGGGCTTAGGCATTTTTCAGAGACACGTACAGTGCCATAGACGGTGTAGATACAGTCATTTCCTTGTGACCCTTGAAGCTGCGGTCTGTTCCTGTGGAGTGATGGTCAAACTCTCACAGAACCATGATTCTTAGTTGTACCTTTTGCCAGTTATTGCTCGGGTTTCGGCAGAGATGGAAGGCAGGAAAACTATCGCCGGTGCTACACACTCTGTGATTTCTCTCGGAACTGTCTTTTGATGTTCTTTCCTCCTAGATTGGAGAATGGCATGTCAGACAATCTGTTTCCTGAATTTGGTTTTTGACATGTGTGTGTTTATTGGATGCTACCATATTGGAGCATGTACTGCATAGTAGTTAAATAACCTATTTTTCTGCTAAGTTTTCCAACAGAATTACGTTATTGCAAGTTACTCTTACTTCTGTTGTATTTTGTGTTTGAATAAATTGTGTTTTGCTTAATGTCGAATATTTTGACCAAGTAAATTCTATCTGAAACACAGCTCCTCATATTTACCAGCGGAATGGGCTGAGCTGAAGGAGTATAATTACGTCACGAATTATATCGGATACTGAATCCACCTCACAGATCTAGCCCAGACACGTATACACACAGATGAGATACTTGCTCAGCATGAAGCACTGCGTAGACCTGGCTAGTGTACTGCTCAGCAATCCATCCAAGATCGAACACAGTTTAAAGCTCACCAGTCCCCTACTTATCTGTCCAACAGTGCACTATTTCGAGGAATGATGGATGAATAGGATATTGGCGTAAGTTAAGATGATGGAGAGGTTTGAATAAGCATTTGTCCTGCAGATTTGTAACTGGAAGTAGAGTCAGCAGAGTCTTCGCCTCATTGGGCTGAACCTAACAATAATTTGTCTCAGTGCCAGTTTCATTGAGTGTGATAGAGGGAATGTCTGCACGAGGCAGAGCTAGTTTCCTGGTGCTATCTTATCGAACCTCACCTCATTAACTACCCACCACACTCCATTCAATGCCAGCCCTATTTTCCCACCCATCATGACTGGGGGTACTCGCCATCGTCCGTATGCCCATGGATATTCCGTGATCCCTGGCACTGGTGCCATTTTGAAAAGGCCAATGAGTATATTGTTGAGCTTTCTCAGTTTGGAGCTGCCCTGCACAGTTTACCCGAGCACGGCAGATAAGGGGAAATTACACCACAGCTTGTCGGCAGGGGCATGGAGATTCTGGTGAATGAACTAGTACAGAGGGGAACCAGTCTCTTCCCAGAGGGGCCGTACCACCGAGCATGGTCTGAGCTCACCATCCAGCTTAGTGCAGTGTCTGCGGTCTGAAGAAATTTCCAGCAATATAAGACAAGCATCAATAACCTTCCATGCTATCTGTCAGGATAAGGGTCGCTGTATTCTCTCTGCTCCCTCACCCTCACCGTATATCTGTAATAGCACCTACCCACCAAATAAGGCTCCATCACTCTCACTGCTGCATGCAGCACCTTCTCTCACTGTCACCTGTGCAATACCCTCACATGGTGATGACATGTTCTCATGAGTGCTGTTTCTAGAATTCTTTGGATGATGTCATTTGTACAATGTTCCAGATAATTTTCAAAATAATTCCCAACTTTAGCAAAGTGTTGATATTCCAGTATGTAACGCATCAGAGGAAGGAGCAGAGTTTTACTTTTTTTAAATCACTCAGGATGAAAGTGCATCATGAGGCCATTAATCCTCTCAAATATGCTCCACTGGTCAGACAAATGGAGCACCGAAACACTTGATGACTCATTCTGTTCTTGAAGACAGGTGCCACATTGGTGGGATTCCAGTTTCGCTTGAACACTCCTGTAATCCAGAGAGTTATAGAATATTTCACACAGTGCCACCAAACCCTCTGTAACCACTTCTATT
Source organism: Chiloscyllium plagiosum (assembly GCF_037043375.1). Taxonomy (NCBI): domain Eukaryota; kingdom Metazoa; phylum Chordata; class Chondrichthyes; order Orectolobiformes; family Hemiscylliidae; genus Chiloscyllium; species Chiloscyllium plagiosum. The sequence continues at coordinate 67,456,274 of NW_028270184.1, read as the reverse complement.
AAGACCAGCTATGAATTGCTGATGACCTGTTTACCCTTGGTCTTTTCTGTTTGAGGAAATCCTTGTTCGTTTTGTTAGAGACAGTGCAAGAACTTTCATCCGACTACAATTTTGTTTATATTATTGAACGATTTTGCGCCTTCCCCTGTAAAATGATGTAAAATACTGTTTTAAATTCTTTGTCTGTTCTCTGAAACCAAATCCCCAGTCACATCCTCCAGGTGTACCACATATACACTCCTACCTTTCTTCCAAGGGTCTCACACACACATCATAAACATATTTTATTCGATGGGGAAAACTCTTGCGGTTAGTTTTTTTTAATATTTTTTTATATTTCTTGCCAGTTTTGGAATATTTTTCTTTGTATTTTGTTTTATACAATCTGCTTCTCGTTCCAAAAATAAACTTCCCAAATGTAGCCGACGCTAGTGCTCGCCAATCTGAATTCTTCAGTTTGTGAGTGATTAGTATCCTTCACAGCCTTTGTGCATCATGGGTGGTTCATCTTCACATCTTCATATCATCTTCTTGTTGACCAGAGACCATCATTGCTGAGAGTTATTAAGCAGTATATGCTTAAATGTCTCCCCCACACATCTGTTGACCTTCACCTGAGTCTATTTTCACATTCTGTTTTCAACCAAATATAAGACATAAATCGGCAATTGAAATACCTGGCTCTTTTCAACCATTTGGAGGAACCTCCGTATGTGGATGCGCACATAATCAGCTGAGAGTAACTCCATTCTCCCAGTTTCTCTGGCACAGTGATTTCTGTTCGATGATGCCACATTTCAGTGGGAAGCTTCCTACGTGACCACCTCTTCTCTCAAACAAGATATTCCTCTAACTCTGATGGACTGATCCTTCAGCTGCGACTGTCTCATCTCCCTCACTTCTGCCCTCATTCTGTCCCCTCCTTCTCAGAACAATGATATATCTCCCCTTGTCCTCACTTTCTACTGCACTAGAATCTACGTTCACAGAATCATCCTCTGCCACTCCCATCACCTCCAGCAGAACAACACCATCAAACACATCTTCCCCTCCCGTTCACTGTCAGTATTCCACAGGGACCATTCCCTCTGTGACACCCTCCACCACCCCGAACACTTCCATACTGTCCCCCCGGCCCATTCCCATGCAATTATAGAAGCTGAAACACTTGCCCATTGACCTCATCCTTCCTCACAGTCAAAGGCCCCAATGGCAACTTCCAAGTGAAGCAGCGTTTCACTTGTACTATTTCAATACAGTCTCCTGTCTTTGCTGCTCACAATGCAGTCTCCTTCACATTAGCAGGCCAATCAGAAACTGCTTTGAGGAATATCTCGACTCTGTCTGTATAAATGATCCAAATCTTCTGATTGTTCGCCATTTCAATAATCTACCTTGCTCTGAAGCTAATGAGAATTCTTTGAAGAGGTAACAAGCAGTTAGATAAAGGAGAGCCAATGGGAGTTAACTATGTGGACTTTCAGAAGACATCTGAAAATGTACCACACAGGAGGCTGCAGAGTTAGACAAGGGACAGTGGTGTATTTGGCCAGGTAATAACATGGATAAAAGGTTGGCTGTCTGGCAGGAGGCACAGTGGAGATAAAATGCTCCTTCTCAACGTAGCAGCTGGTGACGAGTAGTGTTCCACAAGTATCAGTGTTAGGTCCACAACATTTCACTTTAGAGGTTAATGATCTGGATGGCAGAACTGAGGGCATTCTGGCTACATTTGCAGATGATGCAAAGATAGTGGAGGAACGTGTATTATTCAGGAGGCAGGGAGCCTGCAGAAATATTTTGACAGTTCAGGAGAGTATGAAAAGGAGTGGCAGATGAAATATAATGTGGGAGAGTGTGAGGTCATGCATTTTGTTATGAAGAATGCAGGCATGGACTATTTGCTAAATGGGAAGAAAATTCAGAAATCTGAAGTGTAAAGGGGCTTAAGATTCCAAGTCCAGGATTCGCTTAAGAGAAACTTGCAGGTTGAGTCAGTAGTTAAGAAGGCTAATGTGAAGTTATCATCCATCTCGAGAGTAATACAGTATAAAGGTGAGGATTCTGACGCTTTCTACGTCTCTGGTCAGACAACATTGCCAGCATTTTGTACCTCATACCTTAGGAAGGATGTATTAAACTTGGTGCGTTTCGAGAGAAGGTTCACCAGAAATGAAAAGCTTAACACATGAGGAACGTTTGCGGACTCTCGTTTATATTCGATGGAGACTGGAAGGATGGGGGATGGGGGGTGGGATCTCACAGAATACTGAATGGCATGGACAGAGAGGACATTGGGAGGACGTTTGCACTGGTACGAGAGTCAAGGATCTGAGGGCTCAAGCTTAGAGCAATGGGAAGACCCTTTCAAACGGAGACAAGATGAAACTTCTTTAAGCAGAGAGTGGGGAAACTGAAATTCCTTACCACCGAAGGCTGTGGAAACCAGATTGTTGAGCACATTTAAAACAGAGACAGGTAAGTTCTTGATTGACAACGGGATCAAAGGTTACGGAGAGATAGCAGGGAAATGGGGTTGAAATCTGTCAGTCATAATTGAATGGTGGAGCAGACTCGATGGACCGAATGTCTTCTTTTCAGCTCCTATAGTCTTGTGACGTTATACAATTTCAGCCCTGGAAGGAGCGCTGGCTCAGTGGTTTGCAGTGCTGCTTCACAGCAACAAGAACATGAGTTCCATTACAGCCTCGGGTGACTGCCTGTGTGGGGATTGCACATTGTCTGTGTGGATTTCCTTTGGTTGCACCAGTTTCCTCCCACAGTTCAAAGATGTGCAGGTTTGGCGAATTGGCCATGTTAAATTGCCCATACTGTTCACGAATGTGGAGGTTAGGTGCAATAGACAAGGGCCAATGTATAGTAATACGGTAGAGAATGGGTTTAGTTCGGATACAATTTAGATGGTCAGCATGGACACGTTGGGCCGAAGGGCCTGTTTCCACTCTGTAGGGATGTTAAGAAAGTGCAGACTGCTGCAATTTTCCAATGAAGTTCAACCCAAGCTCGAGTACAACCTCACTTTACACTTTGGTACGTTCCAGCTTGCAGGGGTTAATATTCAGTTCCCTAAATTCACAGCTTGACCCCATTATGGCTGTTCTTCATTTATCATAAACTCTCCTTCCTGGGCTATCTTCAGTTGTGTATTGTTTATCTTGCACTCAACAGAACAAAAATCCATTTCTAATACTTCTACATTAATTTTCACCCATTTTACATCTGTGTCTTATTCACCACAATTTAAAGCCCATTTGTCTTTTGCACTGGGCGTCCAAACACTCTTTCCCACCTCTACCAAGGTGGTAAAACGCTCACTTTCCAACCCTTTCTGAAGCAGTTTTAGACTGGAGTTGAAAGTTTAACATTGATTCGTTGTCTCTGGAGACGTTACCAGACCACCTGAGTTCGTTCAAAAGCGAAAGGTCACAGAATGTATTTTCAATATAGCAAAGACCAGTGGATACTGGAAATACGAAACAAAAACAAAAAATGTTGCAGACACCAAGAGCTTTGAAGAACAGTCACAGGACCCATAAAGATCATCTCTGCTTTCACTTCACAGATGCCGCCAGACCTGTTTAGTGTTCTTGAACAAGTTTCAAACACGTGTGTCAAAAGTGCTCAAACGCCCGGTCCAACATGCAGTTCCATGCAGCGGGAAGTGAACAATAACGCAATGTGCACAAATTCATTTGTTTTAAAACTACATAAGGCTGAGTTCTGAATCATGGTGACGAAGAGAAACACATTCACTTTCAACAGTGTTGGCACTACTGGAAGGGAAATGATTCAGATTCGGATGAAAATGTTAAATGCGTTTGAGGAACGCAAAATTGGAGGCATGACATCATGAAGGGATCTAAAAACAGGACGAAATTTTTAAAAAAGCGTTCCCACATCAGAAATCAGGATAGGTCATGCAGTACAGGGGTGATGGGTGAATGGGTCCTGGTGTGAACTGAGGACTGGCAGCAGAATTGTATTGCAGATATTGCAGCTCAGGCTGGGAATTCATGTGATGCTGCAAATCATAGCAGCAGCAGTAGCAGCAGCAGCAGTAACAGAACCAGAATTATATTCTAACACAATCTGTAACATTTTTCCCTGGATAATCCCTCAGTCTAACATTACCATGAAGCTGATCTGTGGTACAGTGATGCGTGTGGGAGAACATGCCAGGGTCAGAAACCTATGTACCTGAACCTGATGACAATGCATTAAAGCTACTGCACTTACTGCTTACATTAACAAACAACAGAAATAATATCTGATAGAGAGGGTGCAATGATCCCAAGACTATGACCACTTCTTTTCAAACCAACTAAGAATTGTTGCTGATCTGTCTACCTTTGTTCTAATCTGATTGTTAGAAACCTTGTTCCTTCTGTTCGAGACGGTTCAAGAACTTCCCTCCTATTACAGTTTTGTTTGTATCATTTATATACTTACAGTGCCTTTCCCTGTGAGGAATGATGTAAAATACTGGTGTAAATTATTTGCCTGTTTCCTATAGCCAGTTTCTCAGTCACACTCTCCAAATGGACTCAGTATGCGTTCCTGACATCATTTCTACCTAAGGTCACACAGTCATCTTGAACATTGTTTATGTACACAGAAAAGTTTGTGATGCTTGTTTTTATATTTCTTGCTAATTTGCTTACATCATATCTTTTCCTCCAATACCTCGCTTTCTCGATTCATACGGTCATATCGCGCACAACCAGACCCTTTGGTCCAACCTGACCATGCTGGCCAGGTTTTCCAAAGTAAACTAGTCCCATCTGATTGCATTTTGTCCATGTGTCTCTAAACGTTTCCTATTCCGATGTTTGTACAAACGCCTTTTAAATGTTGTAGCTGTACTTGGATTTACCATTCTTCCTCTGACAGCTCTTTCCATACACACATCCCCCTCTGTGTGAAAACGTAGCTGCTTCGTCCCATTTTAATCTTCCGCCTTCCACCTTAAAGCAATATCCTCTATGTTTGGACTTCCCTATCCTGTGGAAAACACCTTGACTATTCACCCTATCCATGCCTCTCATGATTTTATAAACTTCGATAATGCCACCCCTCAACCTCCTACACTCCATCTGATAATAACTTCAAGAACAAGCATTTAAAGATAAGCACTGCAAAATTGAAACAATATTCAAAACGACAGGTAAACAACACTCAGAGCAAACCATCATAGTGTGATTTGTTTTTCTCCATGTTACAATACTAAGGCAGCATGAAACTCTTGCTAGTATCAATAGGAAGTCAAACACCTGAATTTCTTTGTCTAAAGGGGGTGATGATCTCTCCAGTGAAAACGTATCTTTGATCAGATCTATGTAAGAAAGGGAATTCTTAGACCACAAGGACAGCGTGCGTTTGCCTTTAGCAGGGTGAGATGAAGTCTGAGTATACCTTTTGAAATTTGGATCACAGTGTGAATTCAGTGCAAAGCGGGAGAGGTGTTTTCAATAAGGTTTACTCCAAGAAGGAAACTTTCCAGAATGAGATGTGAGTGGGAGGTGTAAAGCAGCATGAAGGGTGAGGCCGAGCCACACTGAGACCAGAGACAAAATGGCAGCACAAAACACAGCTTGATGCGAGTGCAGGGAAAGTAGCTTCAATCAAAGAGCTTCAAGTGAAGTGGGGAGGCATCATAATGTAAGAGAATGTACTCAGTAATTTGAGAGAGAGAACCTGGAATCAGGAAGTTGAGAGGAGCAGCGAAGAGGATGGAGCAGCAATGGCAGGGATTTCTGGGGTGAATTCAGGAAGCACAACTTAAAGTCATGCCCAGCAACTGCTTATGGTCACGAGAATAAACATTCTAATTCTGGCCCTACACTAATGCTCATCAATAGTATCCTTGCCAACCTTTGTCAACCATGGGTACTTCATCTTCTTATGGAGTCCTTCTATTTGAAGGAAACACTAATTGCTGAGCATTATGGGATATCTGCTTGAATGTCTCCCTACATATAAGCACGGACCTTCCCCTCAGTCTTTCTCCACATCTCGCCTCATACCAGGTCTCAGACAGAAATCCACAATTTAAATACATGGTTCTTCTAAATAATTCAGGGGGATGTTCTGCATGTAGCTAAACACATGATCAGCGTAGGCTTATTGCATTCTCCCAGTTTCTCCATCTCTGTTGTTTCTGTTTGATGATGCCACATTCCAATGAGCTTCCTCTGATGTGACCTCATTTTCCTTCAAACCAGAAATCCCCTAACTACGGTGGACAGGGCCTTCAGCTGTGACTGTCCCGTCTCCCTCACTTCTGCCCTCACTCCATTCTCTCCTTCCCAGAACAATGATAGACCTCCCCTTGTCGTCGCTTCCTCCTGCATTAGAATCCACATTCACTGACTCATCTTCCGCCACTTCCACCATCTCCAGCAGGACAGCAACATCAAACACATCTTCCACTCGCGTCCACTGTTAGCATTTCACAGAGACCATTCCCTCTGTGAAACCCTCCATCAACCCGAACACTTCCCCACTCCCCCATGACTGCTTCCCTTGCAATTGCATAAGGTACAACACGAGCCCATTCACCTCTTCCCTCCTCACTGTCCAAGGTCCCAATCACACCTCCCAGGTGAAGTAGTATTTTATTTTTACTCTTTCAATCCGGTCTCCTGTCACAATGCAGTCTCCTTTACATAGGGGAGACCAAACAGAGACTGCTTTGAGGAATACTTTCACTCCGTCTGTAGGAATACCCCTGACCCTCTCATTGCTTCCAATTTCAATACTCTGCCTTGTTCCCATCCTAGCATTTCGGTCCTGAGCTGCTGCAATGTTTCAATGAAGCACTACTCAAGCTCGAGTAACATCTCACTTTACATTTAGATGTGTTACAGCCTGTAGTTGTTAATATACAATTCCAAATTCACAGTCTGACCCCATTATGGCTGTTCTCCATTTTCCATGCATTCTGCTTCCTGGCATAACAATGATCTTGGCCTCCCAATGATCTCGTCTGTATCTTGTTTATTCTGCACTCAATAGAGGCAACCCATTTCTCCCATGTACCCTTTAATTTACACCCATTTTAAATCTGTTCCTCTTTCACCACAATTAAAAGCCCATTCCTCTGTGCCATTGCACTTCCACATGCTCTGTTTCCCATCATCCCTCGTCCACTTTTGCCAAGGCAATAAGGAGCCCTTTTCATTTCTGAACAAGGGCCACGTGGGACTTGAAACGCTATCTCTGTTTCTCTGTCTCCACAGATGCTGCCAGACCTGCTGAGTTTCTCCAGAAATTTCTGGTTTTGAACATGTTCAAAGATGTGTTGTCAAAGCTGCTCAAATGTCCTGACCCACATGGAGTGCCATACACTTGGAAGTGAAAAAATAACACAAGGTGCACAAATACCTTGGTTTTGAAACTACATAAGACTGGAATTATTGACACTTCAGAGTTCTTAATGAAAGTCTTGGAAAGAAACAGAGGGAAGCACATTCAATTTAAACACCAAAAGTGGTACGACCGGAAGGGAAAACATTCAGATGAATGTTAGAATTAGAGTCGTTGCAGTGTGGATACAGGCCCTTCAGCCCAACAAGTCCACACCGATCCTCTGAAGAGTAAACCAACCAGACCCATTCTCCTATTTTGTATTTACCCCTGGCTAATGCACCTAACCTACATATCCCTGAACATTACAATTCACCTAATCTGCACATTTTTGCTTTGTCGGAGGGAACCAAAGCACCCAGAAGAAACCCACAGGGAGAATGTGCAAGTTCCATATAGACAGTCGCCAGAGGATGGAATCGAACCTGGGTCCCTAGCACTGTGAGGCAGCAGCACTAACCACTGCGCCATGGTGCTGCTTCACGGAATATGCTTAGGAGTTTTGAAAAAAAAAATTACAAGAGGTGTGACACCATGGACAGACACTCAGAGGAATGAGACTATTAAATGGAAGTGTTACTACATCAGAAACCAGAGTAGGTCAAGGGGTGATGGGTGAATGGGTCTCGGTGTGAACTGGGGACAGACAGAAGAAATGCATTGCAGATATTGCAGCTGAAAACTGGGAATTCATGTGGTACTGTAGATCACAGCTGGACAGAAGGAGCATTGTATTGAATCACAATCTGTAACTGTTTGCCCAGTTTAATCCATCAGTTTATAATCCCCGTTTTTAAATAGATATTTTTATTAGAAATTTAACATTTTTACAAGTTTACAAAAATAAACAAAACTCGCAAGTACAAACATTGATATACAATTAAATCTTAAATAAATAATAACCAAAATTCAACAAAAGAAAAATACCGAGAAAAAAAAAACTACTAATCTAACCTACAACGAACCCGAGTGTATAATTACGTCTCTTACATTATTCAAATAAGAAAAAGGAAAAAAAAAATCAATGGATAACACAGAAATTGGGTAGCGAGATACATGCTCGGAATGTGTTAACATCAAATGTAACAAAACCCATATTCGTGCGGGATTCCTCTCCCAATGGGCCCCGGACCAGCCAGGTTTGTAATCTCAATGAAATAAAAGGCCTTGTTAGGATAGCCGAAATATCTGTATTTATGTAATTCAAGAATGGCTGCCATATTTTATGAAATAATTCGGTCTTTCGGTGCACCATATTTGTAAAGATGTCAAGGGCAATATGTTCCATAATTAATCTGTGTCAATATGAAATGTCCAGGGGGTCCCTCAGCCACCCAGTTTACCAAAATATTTTTCCTCGCACAGAAAGAGAGAATAGAAAACAATCTCTTCCCGTGCAGATCCAGGGCGGGTAAGTTTGAAAAGCCCAAAAGGAGAGATACAGGGTCCAGTTTAATTTCCGTTCCTAAAATTTCTCTCAGGGTACTTGCTATTTTAGTCCAGTATCTACGGATCTTATGACAGGTCCATAGGCAATGTACAAGAGTGCCACCTCTATTTTACATTTGGGACACATTGGAGATGCTTCTGCCTTTAATTTTGCCAATCAATCCGGTGCTATATGGGCCCTATGATGTATCTTCAGCTTAGTAGCCAGAGTTCTGTTGCAGATGGTGATTCTTCTGGCGTTTTCCCAAATGTCATTCCACATTTCTATAGAGATATCTAGTCCCAAATCCTGATCCGATGTCTTAAGCAGATTGTCCATATCTCCTGATAATTCATCATGTAGTAAATGATAAATAGTACTGACGGAAGATACCCCCATTGGTCGTCGTACTCTACATTCCCGATCTGATTTATAAAGACTGTCTAATAACATAGTCTTCTTCTGTATATAATCTCGAATTTGGAAGTATCAAAAGAGGTCCCCATTAGGTATTCCTAATTTCTGACACAGCTGTTCAAAAGACATTAGGACCCCATCTTTAAATAGGTCCCCTAGACATGAGATACCCCTGGATCTCCAGAGTTGAAAAGTGGCATCTGTAAACCGCGGTTGAATTCCCCATGCTCCCACTATCGGAACATAGGGGGATGTCTTATGTGAGTTGCCCTCATTTTGCCGGATTATATTCCAAGCTTTAATTGTGTTTAGTATTATAGGGTTTTCAGTGATCTGAAATGATTTTCCTCTTGTCTGAAAATAAAAGGTTAATAAATGGGCATTTACTTGAGAAGCCTCGATGTCCAGCCAGATGGATTGCGGGTCACACAAGACCCAATCAGCTATGTAACTTAATAGGAACTTAACTGATATTTCCTAAAATCTGGGAAGACCAATCCTCCCTTTGCCTGTGGAAGCAATAGCTTCTTCAGCTTAATGAGGGGTCGTCTATGATTCCAGATAAAGGTATCCAACCAGCCATATAATTTATGTAGTGCCAGCCTCGGCAGCATCACCGGAAGCATTTTCAAAGGGTATAGGAGACCGGGCAGGACATTCATTTTAATTAGTGCTATTCTATCTAGCCAAGAAATTGGAAGGTCTCCCCATCGCAGGAGGTCCTGCCTTATCCTTTAAAGTAAATGCACAAAGTTAGCCTTGTATAACTGGGGTAATAAAAATGCCTAAATATAAGAAACCCTCCAGGGACCAACGAAAGGGAAAGTGGGATCAGTCCACCAGTGGGGTATCATAGCTAGGCCACCCATTGGTATAGCCTCCGATTTTGAGAAATTAATTTTATGGCCTGAGAATGCACTAAATGTATTAATAACTTGGATTAAGCGAGGTACGGACCTCAGAGGATTACTGAGGAATAGAAGAACATCATCTGCATAATGGGTAATTTTATGTTTACCTTTACCAATCCTCGGGGCCGTTATATTAGGACCATCCCGTATAGCTTCTGCTTGTGGTTCAATTATTAACATAAAAAACAATGGCGAGAGAGGACATCCCTGACGGCAGGCCCGATGCACACTGAAGCTATCCGAACCTAATCCATTTGTAACCACAACTGCTTTGGGATCACTATACAATGTTGAGACCCATTTGGTAAACACCTTTCCAACGCCAAACCTTTCCAATGTGTAAAACAAATAGGACCACTCAACCCTATCGAATGCCTTTTCCGCGTCTAATGAGACAACAACTCCTGGTATCTTTCCCTGATAGCAGGCTTGAATCATATTCAAAACCCTACTAATATTATTGGATGATCTACGGCCCTTAATAACCCACATCTGATCCTCCTTCTCGTCTCAATGCTAACGTTTTAGAAAGGATTTTAAAATCTACATTCAGCAAGGATATTGGTCTGTATGACGTACAGTCTTCTGGATCCTTTCCTGTTTCAAGAATAAGAGAGTATTTGCCTCTTTCAACGAAGGCGGGAGACAGCCGTGACTATATGCACAGTTATACATGTCCATAAATGGACCCGCCAATATTCCTGTAAATTCTTTATAGAATTCAGCTTGAAAACCATCTGGGCCAGGTGTCTTACCGCTCTGAAGTTGCCTGATTGCGTCAAGTATTTCTTGGATTGTTAGGGGAGCATTCAAGACGGATACCTGTTCCGGAGTTAGGCCCGGAAAGGTCAAATTTAAAAAAAATGATTGCATCCTCCTCGTCCTGTCTTCACAATCCTGCGATTTATATAAATCAGAATAAAATTTTCTAAAGATTGCATTAATCCTTTTATGATCATGAGTCAAAATACCCGTACTTTTCTTGATAGATGTAATAGTTTGAGGGGCCTTTTTTTTTACTTTGCAAGAAATGCTTAGTATCTCCAAGGATTGTCGCCAAATTCATATAAACTTTGTTTTGCAAATAATACTTCTCTCTTAGCCATTTGGGTAAGCGTGGTGTTTAGAGCTGTCCTAAAGGCCGTAATTCTTTGCAATTTGATAATAGAAGGTCTATCAGCGTATGCTGTTTCAGCTGTTTTTAAGCGAGCTTCGAGCAGATGCTGTTGTTCTCCCTTTATTTTTTTCTGTATCGCTGAGTAGGAGATGATCAAAACTCACGCGTAAGCTTTGATGGTCTCCCACATCATTAATGGGTTGCTAGTCGCACCTAAATTAATTTCTAAAAATGTTTTAAATTCTTGAGAGAAGTACTTTACAAATTTACTATCTTTCATCAGGAAGGGGTCCATACGCCAATGCGGAGGCGATGTCCCGTTGTTTCTCGCCTTGATTTCCATATATACAGCAGCGTGGTCGGAAATTGCTATACTACCTATTTTACAGGATGATATGGAATTTAAAAAAAACGAGGGGGCAAAAATCATATCAATTCTGGTATGACATTTATGTGGATTGGAGTAAAAAGAAAAATCTCCGCCCTGTGGATGAAGACATCTCCATACATCTACTAATCCTAATTCTTTGTTCAGATCCACCAAATGTCTAGATCTGGGAGATACTCCTGCAGTACTCTTGGGAATCCTATCTATTTCCGGATCCATAATACAATTAAAGTCTCCCCCTATAATTGTATGACGGGCACCAAGAGCCATCAATTTTGAAAAGGCTTCCTTTATAAATGTAATGGGGTGTGCCGGGGGGCAGTACAAATTTAAAATCCCATATTCCTCTCCATTTATAAGGGCTTTAATCAAAATATATCGTCCAGATTCGTCTTTTATCTGATTTAGGATTTTGAAAGGGAAATTCTTCCGAACAAGAATAACAGCTCCCCTGCTTTCTGAGCTAAAAGAAGAAAAAAAGGCCTGATCAAATCCACCCTGTTCTTTATCCAACAGGTGTGTCTCCTGTAGGAGAGCTATATCAACTCTTTCTTTCTTAAGATTTAATAATATTTTCTTCCTTTTGACTGGGGAATTACTCGCTTGACATTCCAGGTGCACCACTTAACCAACTGATCAACCATAATCATAAACAGACTCGCTACCACAGCCATATCTCCTTCCTCAGCACCTGCCTATGGAACCGACTTATCCCGCACGGAATCCGGACTACGTTCCGACCAACAAAACTTGGACCCAACCAGGACAACCAGTACCTACAACAAATCCGAAGCCTCCAGCAACAGACCTCCCTCCGGATCCTCCGCTCCACGCTTGCAGCCATGCGCCGCGACCTACATTCCCTGCAACTCGACCTACCCCAGCTCAGGATAACACTCTCACAGACCTGCAAAGGACCTCTACTGTTCTTCATCCACAGAAGGATCCATAAACTAAACAAACAGTTCTTCCTAGCCATATCAGAAATTAAAGACAGTAACTACCAAAAACTTTCATGTACTTACCCCCACACTCTGGATACACACATATACATACATACATAGAATATTTTAAAAAAACAACCCGGGGGGGAGAAAAAAATCGTTAAATAGAGAACAAATAAATAAATCCCTCTCCCCACCCCAAGATAATATTAAACAATAATGTAAGAAAAAAGAAAAAAAATGGGTGGGGTATAAACCGGAGTGGGGGAAAGGCAAACCAACATCCATTATTTCTTACAATTTATCTAAGAGAGTCCAAGAATTCCTTAGCCTTTTCTGGCGATCTGAAGTTATACACGGATCCTTCATGGTTAAAGCGTAGCGTCGCTGAGCAGTGTAAGGATTACTGAATAGTTAAGTCTCTTAAACAGTTCTTCGCCTCATCGAATGCTTTTCACTTTCGGACCAGAGCTCAGGAAACGTCCTGGAACAACATGATCTTGGATCCTTTATAGATCATGGCTTGGGAATGTTTTCCAAGATTTCTAGAAGCTTCTAGGAGTATCTGCCTCTCCCTATAGCTCTGCGGCCGGAACAGGACCGGGCGTGGGCGCTGGTTCGAGCTGGGCTCACATATTGCGACCCGGTAGGGCCATTCTACCCTTACCTGGCCTGATCCAGCTTCCAGATTTAAAAGCTGTGGCAGCCACTGCTCGAGAAACGCTGTAAGCTGGCCTTCCTCTTCCCGTTCGGGAAGACCCAGCAAACGAATATTTCTTCAATCTGATTCTCTAAGGTCCGGACTCGCTGTTCGAGAGTCCGGACCTGTTCCACGGCCGATTGCGCTGTAGTTTCGGAGGTCGCGGCCTTAAGCTCCACCCCTCCGACTCGGCGCTCGATTTCTTTCATGTCTCGCTCGTGCTTTTTCAGCGCGGCCGAGAGTGAGTCCCATCGACTTCGGGATTCTTCAATGAAAGCGTCGATCTTCGCATCGAGTTTAGAGATGATTTCCACAAGGCTTGTCACCGTAGGTAAGTCCCCCGGTGCGGCTGTGGACGCCTCTGCTGCAGCTGGAGAGGGTGGGGGAGGGGTCCTGCTTGCTGAGAGCTGCGGGCTCCCTTCCCTTTGGTCATTTTTACTAAAGATTAGATTGTTTAAATTTAATATTAAGCAACTAATTAAATTAAACAGCTAATTTAAATGATTTGGTGAGTGTGGTGGGGGTGGGTGACCCACTTTACCCAAGTCTTGGGAGGAGCACTATAGACTCAGACTTGCTGGGTCGCCACCATCTTGGATCCCCGTGTTGTATTAATTCTGAAGTTCTCTGACCCACAGTAACAAGTTTTGGTGCCTGGAGAGACAAGCTGGTCCAGTGAAGGACACAGTGGACAATTAACCATTATCTCTTCCTATTTTCTGACATGCAGCGACACAGAAATATCTGTTCAAACAAACAGATTCCTCATATTCAAATCAGCACACTTCAGACTGCCAGGTAACTGTGTTCAGTGCCCCCTTTGTTTTTGGTTTGTCTTAGCTGTACTGGGATTAGTCTCCCACTCCCCCTCAGTCACTGGACCTGTGGACCTACTGCTGTGGTTCCATACACCCCTCCCCCACCGCCGCCACACGATAGTTTAAAACCTCGGAAAGGACACGAGCAAACCTGCCTGCCAGGAGATTGCTGCCAGTTAAATTCCATCCCGTCCATCTTGTCTATATCCTACCAACCCGGGTATCCCAATGATCCACATATCGGAGATTGTTATCAGTTCATGTGCATCCCGTCCTTCTTGTGTGTATCCTACTGACCCGTGAATCCCAATAATCCACATATATCGTAAATTGCTACCAGTTCAGGTTCATTCCGTCCTTTTTGTGTATTTCCTACCGCCTCGGGAATCCCAATGATCCACATATCGGAAGTGCTGCCTCCCCGACCAGCATTTTGATCGTGTATTTAACTGTGTTACCTGACGATTCCTAACTTCACTCGCACATGACATATTCTAATGTCTCCAAAATTCAAATATCCTTTCAGCACAACTCCAGCAAGGCCGTTTCTTTAAACTGGATAGACTTGATAATAAAAACTTAAGTGTGACGTCAGGAAAGTGAGACCACTGAATCAGTCCAATGACCACTGGATCTGATATCTATCCCCGCCACCAAAGCTGTTTGACAAGGCATAAATATGGACCATCTAGTTGCAGATGGACGAGGATAAACAGAAGTTTAGAAAATGTCGGAGCAGGTGGATGTAATTCAGCCTGTTTACTCAGCTTTGCTATTCAACTGGATTCTAGTTATTCTATTCCTTTCAATGGCAGAGTGGTTACCCAGCATCCCCAGCGGTTCAGAAAGTTCCCAGTATCGTTGCGTGCACTGTCCTGCGAAGGGAGTATCCAGTGGTGCAGGGGGAGTCAGGCAATGGTGCAGGGGGAGTCCCAGGGGTGGCACAAGGAAAAGTTGCATGTCGTGATGATGGACTGAGGGAACTGAGAGAGATGGAATGGGCATCCTGGAACACTGCACTCAGACAAGTGGTCGGGCAAGATTACTAAACACCAGAGGAACCCGCGAACCACGGCTGATTTTACAAAAACCTGTCACATTTGCTGCATTTCTCCATCGAACAAAAGCAAAAATACTGTAGATGGTAGAAATCTGAAGCAAACACAGAGACGTACTGTGGAGAGAGAAAAGAGTTAATGTTCCCAATCCAGACACAGGAAGAATGTACAAAGTCCACACAGACAGGGCCCAGAGATTAGAAATGAACCCAAGTCCCTACCACTGTGTGGCAGCAGTGCTGTGTCACCATGCTGCCCAATGATGGATAATTTGGGATAGTATAGTTAAAAAAAACATAGATACTGCTCTCCGTGATCGGGATTAAGAGTCCTGAAGGTTGTGTTGCCTACATGGTGCTTGGGTTTGGGATATATCATTTGGGTTGCAGAACTTGGAGCGGGACGGGAATGATCCAGTGGTCAGGGTCCGTGTAGGTACCAACGGCTGGACAAACAGGACAAACGGCTGGAGAAGAGCGACGGGTAATACAGGACTGAACTATTGTATCGGAATGCATTCAGTATATGGAATAAGGTAAATGAGCTTGTGACTCATCCATAGTGAGCATTATTTCACATCGCTGCAAGAGGATCAGGATTGGGAGCTGAATATTCAAGTATATTCATCCTGTCGAAAAGATAGGCAGTTGGGCAGAGAGATAGAGTTGCCTCAGTATTAAGAATGGATTTGAATCAATGATCAATAATGAGAAATGAAATAAGGTACAATCTGTGTCGGTAGAATTGAGGAATCAAAAAGGTGAAAAAATGCAGTTGGTGTTATATACAGGGAGCTGGGGTGTAAGATACACCAGGATCTAGAAAGATCTGTAGGAAAGGCAAAGTTACAGTGGTCATGTGGGATTTTACTTTTCAGATGGACTGGGAAATCAGATTGATAGTGGTTGTCAAGAAAGGGAATTTGTGGAATGTTTACGAGATGGCTTTTAGGAACAGCTTGTGCAGGCAGACTAGATGAGGGGAGCTGAACCTGACTGTGATCATAATATGATTGAATTTACTCTACAATTTCAGATAGAGAAGTTAGAATCAGAAGTAACGGTATTACAGCTGAATAAAGGCAATTAGACAGACAAGAGTGAGGAGCTGTGAAGAATCGACTGGGAGACGGGCCCAGCAGGAAAGACAGTACAACGGTAATGGCAAGAGATTTTTGGAGTAATTCAGGATACAGCAGAGATTTATCCGAAGGAAAAAGAGGCTTGTATAGGGAGGACGGGAGAACCATAGCTGACTAGGGAAGTCAGGTAGAGCATAAAAGCAAAAGAGAAATGATATAATGGGACAAAGCGCAGTGGGAAACCTGAGGATTGGAAAGCTTACAAAGACAAAACAGATGGCAAACAAAATAAAATAAGGAGGGAGATTATGAAATATGGGTGTAAGCTAGCCAGTAATGTAAAGGAGGACTATAACAGTTTCTTTCGAAATGAAAAGTGCAAAAGAGCGGCAAAAGTGAACATTGGACTGCTGGGCAATGATACTGGAGAGATAGCAGTGGGGAACGAGAAAATGGCCAAGGAACTGAATAATTACTTTGCATCGACGTTCATGGTGGAAGGCACAAGTAATACCTTAAACATTCAAGAGACTGAGGGGCCAGAGCTGAGTATGATGGCCCCCACCATGGAGAACATGTTAGAAAAAAATGTAATGGACCGAAGATGTTAAATAACCTTGATCAGATGGACTACATCCCAGTATTATACGGGAGATATCTGAAGAGGGAGTGGAGGCAATCGTGGAGATCTTTCAGCAATCACTAGAGTAGGGAACGATCCTAGAGCACTGGAAACCCACTAACGTGACACCCCTTTTTAACAAGGGAATAAGGAAAAAAACAAAAAATAAACCCATCTTACCTCTGTCGTGGGTAAGATCCTGAATCCATTGTGAAAGATGACATTTCTGAATACGTGAAAGTGTTTGGTAAAATATGGCAAAGTCGGCATGATTTCATCAAGGGAAGTTAATGCCTGACAAATCTATTGGAGTTCTTTGAAGAGGAAATGAGCAGGCTCGAACAAGCACAGACAATGGATGTTATCCACCTGGAATTCAAGAAGGCCTTTGACGAGGTGTCACACAGGAGATTACTGAGTATAGAACATAGAGCATAGAAGAATACAGCGCAGTACAGGCCCTTCGGCCCTCGATGTTGCGCCGATCCAAGCCCACCTTCCCTACACTAGCCCACTATCCTCCATATGCCTGTCCAAAGCCCGCTTAAATGCCCATAATGAGGGAGAGTCCACCACTGCTACTGGCAGGGCATTCCATGAACTCAAGACTCGCTGAGTAAAGAACCTACCCCTAACAACTGTCCTATACCTACCCCTCTTAATTTAAAGCAATGCCCCCTTGTAATAGCTGACTCCATACGTGGACAAAGATTCTCACTGTCGACCCTATCTAAACCCTTAATCATCTTGTACACCTCTATCAAGTCACCCCTAAACCTTCTTTTCTCCAATGAAAACAACCCCAAGTGCCTCTGCCTTTCCTCATACGATCTTTCTACCATACCAGGCAACATCCTGGTAAACTTCCTCTGCACCTGTTCCAGTGCCTCCACATCCTTCCTATAATATGGCGACCAAAACTGCACACAATACTCCAGATGCGGCCGCACCTGAGTCTTATACAACTGCAACATGACCTCAGTACTCCGGAACTCAATTCCTCTACCAATAAAAGGCAGTACGCCATATGCCTTCTTCACCGCACTGTTTACCTGGGTGGCAACTTTAAAGGATCTGTGTACATGGACACCAATATCCCTCTGCTCATCCACACTATCAAGTATCCGAACATTAGCCCAGTACCCTATCTTTTTATTACTCTTACCAAAGTGAACCACCTCACACTTCGCCACATTCAACTCCATTTGCCACCTTTCTGCCCAGTTCTGCAGCTTATCTCTATCCCGCTGTAACCTGCCATATCCTTCCTCACTGTCTACAACTCCTCCGACTTTCGTATCATCCGCAAACTTGCTCACCCAACCTTCTAACCCCTCTTCCAGGTCATTTATGAAAATGACAAACAGCAATGGTCCCAAAACAGATCCTTGCGGAACACCGCTAGTGACTGCACTCCAAGATGAACCTTTGCCATCAACTACTACCCTCTGTCTTCTTCCAGCCAGCCAACTCCTAATCCAAACCTCCAACTCACCCTCAATGCCATACCTCCGTATTTTTTGCAGTAGTCTACCATGGGGAACCTTATCAAACGCCTTACTAAAATCCATATACACCACCTCTACCACGTTCCCCTCGTCCACCTCCTTAGTCACCTTCTCAAAGAATTCAATAAGGTTTGTGAGGCACGACCTGCCCTTCACAAAACCATGCTGACTATCCTTGATCACATTATTCCTATCCAGATGTTCATAAATCCTATCCCTTACAATTCTCTCTAAGATTTTGCCCACAACAGAAGTGAGACTCACCGGCCTATAGTTACTAGGGTTAACCCTACTCCCCTTCTTGAACATGGGAACTACATTTGCCAGCCTCCAATCTTCTGGCACTACTCCTGTAGACAACGAGGACATAAAAATCAAGGCCAATCGCTCTGCAATCTCCTCCCTTGCTTCCCAGAGAATCCTAGGATAAATGCCATCAGGCCCAGGGGACTTATCTATTTTCACCCTTTCCAGAATTTCCAACACCTCTTCTCTACATACCTCAAAGCCATCCATTCTACTTAATTGTGACTCAGTACTCACATTGACAACAATGTCCTGTTCCTGATTGAATACTGACGAAAAATATTCATTCAGTGCCTCCCCAATCTCTTCAGCCTCCACACGCAACTTTCCACTACTATCCTTGACTGGACCTATTCCTCCCCTAGTCATTCTTTTATTCCTGACATACCTATAGAAAGCCTTAGGGTTTTCCCTAATCCTACCAACTAAGGACCTTTCATGTCCCCTCCTTGCTGCTCTTAGCTCTTTCTTCAGGTCCTTCCTGGCTACCTTATAACTCTCAATCGCCCGAATTGAACCTTCACGCCTCATCTTTACATAGGCCGCCCTCTTCCCTTTAACAAGGGATTCCAATTCCTTATTAAACCACGGCTCCCTCACACGACCCTTTCCTCCCTGCCTGACGGGTACATACTTATAGGACACTCAATAGTTGCTCCTTGAACAAGCTCCACATATCAATTACGCACTTGCCTTGAAGCTTACTTTTCCAAGCCACACATCCTAGGTCATGCCTCACCGCATCATAATTTCCCTGCCCCCAGCTATAACTCTTGCCCTGTAGTGCACACTTATCCCTCTCCATCACTAGAGTAAAAGTCACCGAATTGTGGTCACTGTCCCCGAAGTGCTCACCTACCTCTAATTCTAACACCTGGCCTGGTTCATTACCCAGAACCAAATCCAGTATGGCCTCACCTCTTGTTGGCCTATCTACATATTGTGTCAGGAAACCCTCCTGCACATATTGGACAAACACTGACCCATCTAACGAACTTGAGCTATAGCTTTCCCAATCAATATCAGGAAAGTTAAAGTCCCCCATCCCAACCACCCTATTACTTTCACTCTTCTCTTGAATCATCCTCGCAAACCTTTCTTCTACGTTTCTAGGACTATTAGGAGGCCTGTAAAAAAACTCCTAACAGGGTGAGCTCACCTTTCCTATTCCTAACCTCAGCCCAAACTACCTCAGATAGCGAGTCTTTATCCATCGTCCTTTCCACAGCTGTAATACTATCTTTCACAAGCAATGCCACACCTCCCCCTCTTTTATCCCCACCTCTGACCCTACTAAAACATTTAAAACCTGGAACCTTCAACAGCCAATCCTGTCCCTGTTCTACCCATGTCTCCGTAATAGCCACAACATCGAAGTCACAGGTACTAACCCACGCTGCAAGTTCACCTACCTTATTTCGTATACTTCTTGCATTGAAGTATACACACTTCAAGCCACATTCCTGTTTACAAGCACCCTCCTTTGAAATTGATGCCATGTTCCTAACCTCCCTACACTCCAGGTCCTGCACCCTAAAGCTACTGTCTGGGTTTCCATGCCCCTGCAGAGTTAGTTTAAACCACCCCCAAGAGCACTAGTAAACCTCCCACCAAGGATACCGGTGCCCCTCAGGTTCAGGTGCAGACCATCCTGTTTATAGAGGTCCCACCTTGCCCAGAAAGAACCCCAGTTATCCAAATACCGGAATCCCTCCCTCCTGCACCATCCCTGTAGCCACGCATTTAACTGTTCTCTCTCCCTATTCCTCGACTCCCTATCACGTGGCACGGGTAACAAACTAGAGACAACAACTCTGTTCGTTCTAACTTTGAGCTTCCAACCTAGCTCCCTGAAAGCCTGCCTAACATCCTCAGCGCTCCTCCTACCTATGTCATTTGTGCCAATGTGGACCACGACTTCGGGCTGCTCCCCCTCCCCCTTAAGGACCCGGAACACACGATCAGAGACATCACGTACCCTTGCACCTGGGAGGCAACATACCAAACGTGAGTCTCTCTCGTTCCTACAAAACCGTCTATCTGTGCCCCGAACTATCGAGTCCCCAATTACTTTTGCTCTGCTCTTCTCCACCCTTCCCTTCTGAGTAACGGGGACAGGCTCCCTGCCAGAGGCCTGAGCCCCGTTACTTACCCCTGGTAATTCGTCCCCCCCACAAGTATCCAAAACGGTATACTTGTTCTTGAGGGGAACGGCCGCAGGGGGTCCCTGCACTGGCTGCTTCCTCCCAGTCCCCCTCATTGTCACCCATCTATCTGCCATCTTTGGAGTTACTACTTCCCTAAAGCTCCCATCTATGACCCCCTCTGCCTCCCGAATGATCCTAAGTTCATCCAACTCCAGCTCCAGTTCCCTAACACGGTCTTGGAGGAGCTGGAGATGGGTGCACTTCCTGCAAGTGTCATCAGCAGGGACGTCCATGGCATCCCTCACCTCAAACATGTTGCAAGAGGAACATTGCACTGCCTTCACTGCCATCCCTCTGAAAGTAACCTTTTATAAAAAAAAACTGGGTCTAAAGAATACAACAAGCAAAATGCAGCACCTACCTACTTACCGCAGCGGGTCTTATTATTTAGGTTAGAGGAGAAGGGCGGGTGGGAGGCACTACCTCTGTAGTGCCTCGGGTTCTTCTCCTGCGCGCCTTTAAAGGGAAACAAAACCTACCCGGCTGCCCCTCTGGTTTTCGTCACTTCCCCCTGCTGCTCCCGCTCTTTCTGTAAAGAGAGAAAAAAAACACCGCTGCCCGCTACCGGTAAGTAATTTTAAAACAAACTGTCTTACCTTAGCTGCTGCTCGCACTCAAAGTGAGTATGATATGGGTCCGTGGTGTTAGAGGCAAGGTGGTGGCATGGATAGAAGCTTGTCTGTCTGGCAGAAAGCAGAGAGTGGGGATAAAAGAGTACTTCTCAGGATGGCAGCCGGGGACAAGTGGTGATCCTGAATGCTCAGTGATTGATTCATAACTTTTTACTTGTTACATTTATAATCAAGATGAGGGAATTGAGGGCAATCTCGCTAGGTTTGCAGACGATACAAGGACAGGCAGATGGACAGGTGTATTGACGAAGCGGAGAGGCTGAAGAAGGATTTGGACAGGTAAAGAGATAGTCAGATGCATTCCAAGTTGGAAAGTGTGAGGTCATGAACTTTGACACGAAGAATATAGGCATGGTCTATTTTCTAAATGGCGAGAAAATTCAAAAATATGAAGTGCAAAGGGACTTGGGAGTTCTAGTGCAGGGTTCTCTCAAGGTCAGCTTGCAGGTTGAGGCAGTAGTTAGGAGGGCAATTGCAATTATGAATGGGAGCATTTACTACGAGAAAAATTGAATATAAGAACTGACTGTATACGGCTCTGGTCAGACCACATTTGGACTATTATGCTCATTTTTGAGCTCCATACCTCAGGAAGGATATACTGGTCCTGGAGCGTGTTCAGAAGATTTTCACGAGAATGGTCATAGGAATGAAAAGCTTATTGCATGAGGAATGTTTGAGTACTCTTGGTCTATACTTGATAAAGTTTGAAAGGATGAGAGGGAATGTATTTGTAATAGACAGAATACTGAACGACCTGGAGAGAGTGGATGTTGATAATATGTTTCCATTGGATTAGAATGTGAGGTCACAGCCCGAGATGAAAGGGAACACTTTTTAGAACAGTGATAAGAAAAAAGTTATTTAACCATAGAATGGTGAATCTTTGAAATTTATTGCCACAGAAGGTTATGGGGGAAGGTCATTGAGTATATTTGAGACGGAGATAGATAGTTTTTGATTATCCAGGGGATGAAGGGTAATGGGGAGAAGGTCGGAGAATGGGTTTGAGAAACCTATCAAAGATGATTGAATGACGGAGCAGACCCGATGGACGAACTCTCCTAATTTATGCTCCAATGTCTTATAGGCTTTTGGTCTAAATCTTAAGGAAGTACCTTGCATCTCCGAGAAGATAGATTCATGTTCTTCATGAAGGTCAGAAGCTGTTGGGAATGGTTAACTGTTTTAGAATGAAGGTATTGTGGCTGCTGTCAAGGTGGTGGATTATATGACATTCAGTGCAGGATCACACACCAACTGCACTGTATTAGTGTGGGGAGAGTTTATTCAAAACTTGGACCTCTCCATCTCTCTCAATGGGGAGTAGGGGTTGGGGTAGGTGGGCGTAACGTCTGCCCAGGCACTTAAACTATCCCGAATCATGCACCCTGAGTGAAATAGCAGTCATGAAATTTATCACCTTCCATTGTCTGTTTCGAATATAAGGAGTGATTGTCCATCCCTCTCAGGGTTCAATGCAATCATGTCTTATTCTCTCACAGCGCTACAGATCAACCTTCATTCACTCCTCATGGTGCCATCATGCCAGGGATTAATCTGGTGGAACTCCTCTTCACTCTCTCTGTGGTAGGGAGATCACTCCATATAAAGGAAAGGAAATCTGTCCACAATACCCCAAATACTGCGTCAACAACACTCTCAGGTTTGATCACAATAATTCCTTTCCCTCATTTCGCTGGCTCCATTTCTTTCGTGTGAAACAGGAAACAATTCATTTACAATGCACTGCCACTGATGTAGAATTTAAAAACATCCTTATATCTGTAGGTCAGCATCAATAAAGCCAGCACGAGAGGTGCCCATGGAGATGGACATCACTCAGTCTTGGAAGAGACTCAATCAGAAATAATACATCTAAAACAGTGAATGGCTACCTACCTGAATGGAAATGAGCCGCAAGAATATGGGATTCATGCCGAGGAAGGGAGCTACCTTTTCTTTTGTTCTGCCTTCACGGGATGTGTGCAGCCATGGTCAGTCCAGCATGTTATGCCGATCTTGAACTGAGTGGCTATTTCAGCTGTTCCACAGGACAATAAATAGTAAAACAAATTGCCGTGGTTTGCAGTTAAACAGAGACTTGACCAGAGAAGGATGACCCACTGCCTTCTCTAATGGGCTTAAGGCAAGCCGATATTAACAGATTTTCATTCTGTTGTTCTAGAATACGAGCCAATGGCGTGACCACCATACACTGTCTGCCCGTCTTTCAGATTTGTGCAGAGAACAAGTTAAACATCTCAAGTGCAATTATTTTGTAATGGACACGTGGTTAGAAGGGACTTGAAACAGATGTATCTGGAATTAACAAAGGAACAAACGATGGTTTATTCAGGAATTGAAATGAGGATGAGGAGGAGACTGGGATGTCGAAATGGTGGTACCGGACAGGTTTGGTATGTGGGGAGGATATGGAGATGTACACTTTGCAGGAGAAAACGAATCAAATAGGTAGAGAACAGTGTGTTTTACACTCGCGTGTTGGTGAGTAATTTGTAAATAATAGTTTGCTAGTTATAATTTCTAAGGAATGAAAATTTGATTGGAGCTAAAAACGTCGGCTTGCACCTTTACAAAGTCTGCATATCATGAGCATCGAATCAGTTCAGACCATTTCACTAAACAGACAGAGTGACTTACCAGGAACACCAACTATAGCAAGGATAGGATAGGAACCAGCTTGAATAACCATCAGTACATCTTCAATCCGCGATGCCAATGAAATCCAAGGCTGGGAAAGCCAGTAAAGACCATAGGATAAACTCCTATCCATTGTTGGAACATTGCAGTCTAATGTTCCCAGATTCTGATCCAGTGTTGGAATATTCCAGCCTAATGTTCCCAGTTTCTGATCCATTGTTGGAATATTCCAGTCTAATGTTCCCAGATTTCCATTTCTCGTGCCCTTCTCTCTGAAGCTGCTAATCCCTCTTATTGCTGTTGGACATTCTCCCGCTCGCTATGGGATAAAACACTGAAGGCATTCCCTTATTGATAGCAGAGAGAAACTCTCTAGGGACGCATACGATCCATGGAGACTGACATAATTCCAAACGCTGAACAAATAGCTCCAGTTAACCCCTTTGAATTCAAAGCTACTTTATGAAAATTCAAAGTAACGTTGAACATTTATGCATTCTGGGTGTGATATGCGAGTGTGACTGAAGGAAGGGATGTTGAAGATAGCAGATTGATTGTGTGTAATCATTCAGTCAGACTTGGATATGGAAGTAATGCCAGAAGTTTAACGGAACATAAACATGCTTTCTGTCCATAAATACGGAAATGAATCCCGTAACTACTGACCAGTCATTGCAGTATCTGTAAAACATCTATCATCCATGATATGATAGCAAAATATGCCAAAAAAACTTGGGTTACAACAAACAAACGGCATGGATACGTTAACAGAGACTCGCACATGGCAAACACAGTTCAGTTGTTATTGCAGGTTCAGAGAGGGCAGCTGTGGGTCATGGTGTTGATTTTATCGATAGTAGTCATGATTTGGAGATTCTGGTGTTGGACTGGGGTGTACAAAGTTAAATATCACACAACACCAGGTTATAGTCCAACAGGTTTAATTGGAAGCACACTAGCTTTCGGAGCGACGCTCCTTCATCAGGATGATGAACGAGTGTCGCTCCGAAAGCTAGTGTGCTTCCAATTAAACCTGTTGGACTATAACCTGGTGTTGTGTTATTTTTAACGATGTTATCGATGTTAAGGAACTGTCATGAAGTGTCATTGAATGGTCTTCAATTACATTGTGATTCTGATATTGGGGAAAAGACACAAGACGGAGAAGACTGGAGGACATGGCTGATTAGACTGGTTGGAGGGACAGTGATGTTCCCAGTTATCAGAATTGGAATGTTACTCTTTGTAACTCAGATGAAGAACAGATTCAAGAATACATCTACAATGAGGAATTAGCAGAGACAATATTAATGAAATGCGTTTATGCAATATAAAATACAGAAACAAAATGATTTTCTGCACCCACCAATATATGCAAAGTACAAAGAGATAAGGTTGTTAAAATACACTCCTGATATTGAGCTATATAAATTGAAATGTGAATTACATAACTTGGAAAGTGGTATGCAAACTTTATCGATCATTATTTGACCCAAAGCTAAGATCGTGATTTCACCTCTGTCAGTGAATCCTCTCACTGAGATTCTCTGGCCTAGTCTCTCATACAGTATCGGTTTGGGCAGGGAGGGGGTACTGGGGGTGTCGTGAAGGCGGGGTTTTGGTTATCGTTTCCTGCTGCTCTTAGCACAGTCTATTAAAAAAAAAACTGTGCCTTCTCCATGCAACCAATCTATTGGCCTAATGGGTTCTGTTTAGCTGTCAGTAACACAGCTCTGTGATATTGTTGGAAATAAATAATTTGTGATGACAGCCAGTATCAGCACAATGCTCACAGTGTATGGTGCCCAGGCAAAGGGCTTGCCGTCCAGAGGGATGTCAGAGGCCGGTCCTTTGCCCAGAGACTTGTGAGAGCATGGAATGCATTGCCAGCAGCAGTTGTGGAAGCGAGGTCATTGGGGATATTTAAGAGACGACTGGACATGCATATGGTCACAGACATTTGAGGGCTCATATATTAGGTTTACCTTACATGAGGGTCAATGGTCAGCACAACATCGTGGGCAGAAGGGCCTGTTCTGTGCTGAACTGTTCTATGTTTTATATTCTATGGGTGGAGTGATTCAACACAAAGAAGAGGGATGTGGTTCTTGGACATCGACCACCTCAGTCCCGGAACATCTACGCGGGAGATCCACAGCACAAGCTTCCTCAGTTGCTCCTCAATGTCTTTCCCCCCATCATAAGCTCAGAAGTGGGGAAGGTCAATGAAGATCACACAATGTTCAAAATAACGTGTCCTCCCTGAGCTCCTGTAGCAGTGTGTGTCCATGTGCAGCAAGACCGGGGCAGCATTCAGGCTTATGCTGTTATAATGTCGGTAGCATTCATGCAACAGTACTGCTGGGCACAGTGCATTACCACAGTAAAGGGAACAGTTCATTCAGCACTTCAAGTTCAATACACAGGAATGTGAGGAGGTCATTCAGCCCATCAACACTATTGGATATGAATAGGGATAGCCTTATCAATCCCTCCTGCCGATTACACAGGAAGAGGAGCCCAGTCAAACATGTTGAGCTGTTAAACAAGAATCAGGGATTGCCAATCAGGCCCTTGAGCTTCTCCCCGACACCAGGAGGCTGTCATTGAGGCCCTCAAGCCCCTTGTACAGAAATAGGAGGATTTTATCGACGCTGCAACATGACAAACACTGCACGGATAGACTGCTCCATTGTTCCTCTTGGCTCCATTGCTAATGGTACACAAATGCTACATCAACGTGGTTTGCTGACGGTGAAGTGAGAAGATAAATGTTTCATGTGAAGTCTCAATGTAGCATCTTCGATCTCTGAGAAGGTAGACTTGTGTTCACTCTGGAGGGCAGAAGCTATTGCGAATGGCTAACTCTTTCACAAGTAAGGCGTTGTAACTGCTGACAGATTTGTGAACAATGTGACGCTCAGTGCAAGGTCATATACAAACTGAACATTGAGGTGGTGAGAGTTCCGTCAGAGCCTGAAGCTCTCTCTCAACCAGCATGGGAACTCCACAGAGCTACATAAACGACGAAAAAGCACGTATCATGGGGAAAATGCAATTTATCATGCGACCAATGTCTTTCAATGGAAAAAAAAATGTGTGTTCGCCCATGACCTTCAGGTTTCAATGCAGTGAACTCTTATTCTCTCACCATGCTACAAATTAAACATCTATTTCCTTCACACTCTCTTCATGTTACCATCATCCCAGAGATTATTGTGATGAAATAGCTTTGTGACAAGGAGGTCATTGATTTATAAAGGAGAGAACATCTGTCCACAATAGCCCAAATACTACCTCAACAACACTCCACAACTCCTGCAAATGATTCATTTTGCAATGAAGGCTGGCATTTCATTTCCTGTCCTGATTAATGGATGCCCTGCATGAATTCTGTTTACGATTTATGACCAAGAACATCCAGGTCCTTTTTTACCAAAAGCAGTTCCCAACCTCTCTCCTTCTAATAAATACAACATGCAAAGGACTGTATTTGTTGTTCACATTCAAATCACTTCTTTGTGTTACAAATAGCGGTATTCGAAGCACTGATGCATAAGATACCCAATCAGTCTTGGCCTTCTGTCCAAAGGAGGACTCTTGTCTCTGTGTTCACTCCATCATACAATTTTCAATCCATGTAGGATATCACCCCCTTACCCAACTTCTTCACTCACCTGTGCAACCGTGTCAACCTTCTTCTGAAAATCCAAATACACCGTTTTGCCCTAGTTTTCACTCGTCCATAAACTCCAGTGCGTTTCTCAAAGATAGTTTTCCTGTCCTGAATCTAGGTTGACGCTGCTCAATGATATCATTGTTCTCCAATGATCTAGTTATGAGTAATTACAAAAATTGCTCATAGTTTGCTCACTAATGAAATAATCTTATCCCCCAGTTGGTTTTCTCTTTTCACCCTCCGTCCTGTTGTATATATGTATGGTCGTAATAGCCGCTTTCCAGTCTGCAGGATCCTTTACAGAATCTAAAGAGCTTTGACCACCCTCATATAATTAAGGAAATGGCAGGAGAGAAGGACGCTATTGACCCATTGGCACCAGCTCCGAAAAGAGTTAACCAGCAAGCTCAATTCTCCAACCCGATCTCTGTAGCCATCTAAATCCATCACTCCTCTGTTCCAGCAGCTTACCAATCTTCAACACAATGAGTTTTTCCAGTACTTCAACTTTACTAATTCTAAATTTCCTGAAGTTCCTCGCTTTCACAGTCACCCTGTTCTCTAATATTTCCAAAAAGATTTTCTGTTGCTTCTCCTGTTTGGACAGAACAAATGTATTCTCCTCACCGGACAGAGATGGCCTCTGTCACCTCTTGAATACGTGAGATGAGGGGACTCTGTCATAATGGATATGGCCCCCATTGCTGTCTGGCATTTTCCTGAATCAAAATGGCTGATGGGCATTTTGAGTGCAGTCCTCTATCTGGTGTGAGACTGCACAGCTCTGTAACCTCCTCATTGTTGAAATAAACTGGCTTCGCTCTTTGCACCTGGGAAAGGTATACCATTGGGAAATAGTTGTAGAAATCTCAGAAAGGATAGTGCAGTGCCCTGCTCCTCCGTACGCAGTCTCCGCAGACCCAGGTACACTGTAAAATATATCTTGCACAGAGTAGGCACACCAGGCCCTCTAGTCTCCCTGAATGAATGCAGCAGCTGACAACAGCAATTAAAGAAAACCAACCAGAGAATCTACACTGACTCTCCAATGTCAGGAGCAAATCAATGCTTACATATATGGCACACCCACTCAGTGTTGAAGATGCCTACCTCTCCTCTGTTTCTATTCCTGGCTGATAAGCTGTTACATTTCAGTGCAGTCCCTGAAATATGAGTAATTCTGCTCTCCATGGAAATAGTTGACAATGTAACTGCACAATTTTCTGTACCTCAGTCACGATATACAACAACACTGCTATTGATGGTGGAGATGCTAGGGGAGGTGATGGTTCAACGGCATTTTCACTAGACTATAAATTCTGAGATCTCCACAATATTTCCCAATGGTATACCTTTCCCAGGTGATGACCCAAACCTGGACTTCAATCCCGCCACAGCAGATGGTGGAATTTGAATTCAATAAAATATTTGGAATTAACAATCTAATGAAATATTGATGGTTGTCAAAACTTAGAACATCTGGCTCACTAGTGTCCTTCAGGGAAGGGAATTTGCTATGTTAATTGGTCTGGCATTCATGTGATTCCAGACCGTCAGCAGTGGTAGACTCTCAAATGCTCTTTGTGATGGCCAAGTCTGAGATTCAGTTATACACTACAAGGGCTCAAAGAAGGGAAACCAGACAGACCTGAGCACGGCCAGTCTATAGCACGTCGAAGTGCAACGGTTAAGAGATGCAGTTCCCCAGCACCTTCTGAAATCAACTCGGAAAGAGAAATAAATGCTAGCCCAGCCAACAACACCCATGTCCCATTAACAAAGAAAAGAAGATGAACACATCCAGCATGGAGAGATAGAGGGGACAGAACTCCCTTGAAACAAGGACTTAGATATATATCTACATGGGCAAGATACTCAGGAATATGGGAAAAGGTGGAAAGTAAGTGAAAATGATCGCCCAATTTATTTCCATACCAGCTGATTATCCACAGTTCCTTTGTTTATTTTTACTGTCTCTATTTCCCCATATATTCAACACAATCCACCAACACATATTACACTATTTCCCAGCTGCTTTCCTGACTGAGGCATGGTGAGTGGACTCAGTTTTTCTCTCGACAGAGGCTGCCAAACCTACTCCTTTTGTCCAGCACTCTCTTTCCTTTTGGTTCAGAACCCCAGTGTCTTTCTTTGTTTGATTTAACCTTTTTTTTATTATTATATGGGTCATTGGCCCATCAAGTCCACATTGACCATCTTCAGAGGATTGCACCCAGACCCACCTCATACCCCATTCGTGCATTTCCCATGGCTAACTCGACTCCTGGCCCTGTCCCTGTGCCTGCGTCTCCCACAGCTAACACACCTCGCTGCACATGATGGGTAATTTAGCATGGTCTATCTACTGAACTTGTGTACACTGTGGGACGAAATTGAACCTGACAGAGGTGTATATGAGCATGAGAGGTATGAGCAGAGTGAACAGACAGCAGATGTTCCCCTGAGTGAAAGGATCAAAAACAAGGGGAAGTATGTTGAAAATGAAAGACAAGACATGAAGAGATAACTTATGGAATCTGTTTAGAACCCAGAGAGTCTACCAGTGGTTTGTGTCTGGAATGCATTGCCTGAGAGGGTGAATAAAAAAGGAACACTCACAAACTTTATAAAACACTTGTATCAGCATTGGATGGTGCAGACCAGATGGGCCTTGCCTTTATACATGATTTCATGTGGTGGCTGCCATGAAAGCTCTGATATATTCCGAAGCAGCAACAATGAGACTTGTTGGTTTGTTCCATTGAACTGTGCTCAGTAAGTGGCGAGATTAGAATCCATTATCATCCCATGGAGTATCAGTACTTACTCAACCTAGGAGACCCCATACATCTCTGAAAACATCCATGTTAATTCACACCTACAGTACAAGAATCTTCCAATGGCAGCAGCAGCATTATTTCCGATATTTGACACCATTATTTTAAGGACACCAATAACATAGAAACATATTTCGTTTCATTATTTTATAGACTTCTCGTGTAAGGTTGTTATTTCTCTGAAGAATAATAAATTCCTTCTCATATATTCGCTTTGACAAAAAGTTCGTTTTCCTGCGAGCTATTCATCACAATATGGCGGCTTCTGTGACAGTCCATCCACCAGCAGTAATATTTACTCCCAGCTAAACGGCACATCAGATGTACAGCTGGCAGTCCCTCTAAACAGCCACTTGGATGGAACAACACCCACTGGACTGGAACGTCTCAAGGGCAATTAATTCTGGTCTAGCTCCATTAAAATCCCAAACGAACTAAAAAGACAATTCGATTTTCTGATAATTATTAAACAATGAGGACATCTTATTGGTCCGATGAGTTTGTCGCTGTCGTTGAAGTTATGTGATTTATTTCTGTGAAATCATTTCGTGCATATATTGAAAGAACAAAAGCTCAGGTCACAAATACAAGGTAACACAGCATTTAAACACAAAATGCCAGGGAATAGTAGGCTATAGATCTACAGGTAACTGGGAATAATGTAGTTTGGTGTTTTCTGGCTGGCATAGATATTTTGGGCTGAAAGGCCTGTTTGGATTCTATATTAGTCTACCACTTTAATTGTTGGAAACAGAGAATGAAGTCACATTATTTCCATAGTTTGTGAGCATCAAATAGTGAGGAATACAATCTCCAAGGGCCCACAGGATTTGAAGCTATATCATTCTCCTTTCACTATCAAATTGTTCAGAACCCCGTTTCTCTCTTTGTAACATACCTGTTAGGGTTCCTGCACGACAAGAACCCCTGGGGTCTATCACCATATTCTGAATAGAAATTAAACAAAGGCAACAGAATGCTGGCCTTTGTAATGAAACGCATCTCACAAGAACAACTGAAAGGTATCTTTCTGTATTAAAGTTATCCATTCGACCCAATCTGATGTTAAAGCAATTTCAAGCAAGGCTTTCCCTTTGTCCTATGCTCCTGACCTCTCTACATCATGAACCTTTCCTGAGTGCTTTTGAGTGCCATTTAAAAGTCACATATGGAAAGCCGTGCCCAATAATCTGAAAGGAAAAGTTTTCGTGTTCATGACAATCGTGTCATTTTTTTCAGTATCTAAGCACAACAGAAATGTAGAAGCTAGCATCAGGAGTAAGGAATCAAAACAGCTCCATCATGCGATACAGTCGCGGATGATCTGATTGTGACCTCAATCACACATTCCTCCTTTGACTTTACAATGTTAGTGCGTCACTCTTCGTCAAGAATCTGCCTGCCTCTGCCTTAGGAATATTCAATGCCTTATTCTCCATCGCTCTCTGGGAAGAGAATTCCACAACACTCTGAGAGGATGACACCAAATCACCATCTTCTTAAAGGAGACGTTTTTCCGTTTTATCGTCCATCCACTCATAGTAATCTCTCACACAAGCTGAAATATTGTTTTAGAATTCAACTTGAAAAGACTATTTGGATTAAACAAGACCATATGTTGTTCACCTAAACCCCAGCAGATCCAGCGCCAGTCATTTCAAGATTTCCTCCTGAAATAAACACTCCTCCCAGGAGTCAGCTGAGTGAATGTTCTCTGGATTGCAT
Organism: Chiloscyllium plagiosum; assembly: GCF_037043375.1. Lineage (NCBI taxonomy): Eukaryota > Metazoa > Chordata > Chondrichthyes > Orectolobiformes > Hemiscylliidae > Chiloscyllium > Chiloscyllium plagiosum. The sequence goes on along the minus strand of NW_028270184.1, from coordinate 67,423,845 downwards.
TTCATATCATTGTGGCCATCGCTCTCTCGATGTGGTTACACCGCTACATTGTAAATCTGTACAAAATTGTCCCTACTTTTAAATGTGTTCTGTTTCAGAAAGTTTCAACATTTATCTTACCTCCCTAAAAATTTGATGTTTACGTAAAGTTTTTATTTTGTAATCTAAGTGCCCGGTTCCTCTGTGCCTAAAGCCAATCGCTCCTTTGAAATAATAAACTACATTTCCATTTAACCCGCCAATATCTTTTCGCACAGACACATTTTTCCTACTATGTTCCATACACCAATATTTGGCTGTTCATTTGAGACAACTTAATCTCCTTATAGATTCATGTCCTCTTCATATCTTCCTTCTCGAACAGTTTCAAGTTTGTATTCTACCGCACCTCAGATAGAATATTTGGCCAAAGAAATTCACTGTGACCTTATTGCAAAGTAATTGACAATGAAATATTATTACTCCATGTCTAAACTATAAATTTGAGACAATGCTAAAGTGTTTTGCAATCGCATCACTCAGTTCCATTACTTAAAATAGAGTCTGATGGTGTGGAATGTGTGTGGGTAGAATTGAGGAACTGTAAAGGTGAAAAACCGTAGTTACAGTTATATATGGGTCTAAAAATCAGAAGCTGGGGCGCATGATAGACGAGGAGGTAAAAACTGCATGTATGAAAGGCAATTTTACAGTGACTGGGGGGATTTCAATAGGTAGGTAGGAAAATCAGTTGTAGTGGTTTGCAAGGAAAGGAATTTGTGGAATGTCTATGAGATGGCTTTTTGGAGCAGGCAATGAGGGAACGGGCAATACTGGATTTAGAGCTGTGCAGTGGGGCAGACTTGATAAGGAAGCTTAAGGTGATGGAACATTCGGAGTCAGTGATCATAATGTGATTGAACCTACTCTTCAATTTGAGAGGGAGAAAGTAGAATCAGAGTTAATATTATAGCTGAATAAAGCCACCTTTAAAGACACAAGGGAGGAGCTGGGTAGAATAGACTGGGAGAGGAGCCGAGCAGGAAAGACAGTGGAACAATGATGGCGGGAGTTTTTCAGAGCAAGTTAGGAGTCACAGCAGAGATTTATGCCGAGGTAAAAGATGCATTGTACAGCACGGATGAGGCAACCATGGATGACTGGGACAGTCACGTCTAGGGTAAAAGAAAAATAGAAAGCAGATAACATAGCAAAAGGCAGTGGGAAACCAGAAGATTTAGAAGCTTTCAAAGACGAACAGATGGCACCAAAATAAGAAATAAGGACGGAGAAGATTAAATATACGGTTAAGCTATCCAGTGATATAAAGGACAACTGTAAGAGTTACTTTAGACATGTAAAGGGCAAAAGAGAAGCAGAAGTGGATATTGAGGCACTGGAAAATGACGCTGAAGAGATAGTCGTGTGGAACAAATAATAGAAGAGAAACTGAATAACTATTTAGAAAGTGGGCAAAGAAGTGGCAGATGGAGTACAACTTGGGTAAGTGCAAGGCGATCCACCTTAGTAGGAAGAAGACAGGCATGGACTACTTTATAAGTGGAGAGAAAAATCAGAATCGTGAGGTGCAAAGAGAGTTGCGATTTCCAGTCCAGGATTGTCTCTAGATAAACTTGTAGGTTGAGTCAGCAATTATGAAGGTGTTGTTTCTGGCGCACAGTGTGATTGAAATCTTATATTCAGTAAAAGTTAACTCTTTCAAACAATATTTGTTTATTGAACGCAATTAATATTAGTATTAATTAATATACGTTATAAAACGTATTATAACGCAATGATAAACGCTACAAATTATTTTATGCTTTAATTCAACTTTGGATGATCACAACACACCCCACAAGAACTTGACCGGGCTCGACTTGGTGATGCCTTCTTGTTCTGATTATCCAGGAGATGTCTTGTCTTTCCGTGGTTATTCTCCAGTTACTGCACTGTGTGGGGTTTTGGAGTGATTTTATCCTTCGAAGTCTTCACGCCCTTTTGGGAAGGTAAGGAGGATCTATCAATGGAATGATCAGGTTCATTTACCCTGATCAATCAGACTCAACCATGGGTTGGCTAAAGGGCAACATTCCACTATCCCATTTAGGTGCAACTTCAGGTGAGTATTACCGGATCTGTAGTTTCAGGTTTGTTTGCAAACCGTCTGTGGGTCTCTGCAGCCTGTCTGGATTCTGCAGCATGTGGATTATCACAGAGACTTTAGTCAAGGCTGGGATCCATTTCCCAGTATGCATTAATCATTGTTCATTTTTTAAACTCCATGGTTAATTTATTATTGCCCATCGTAAGATTATTCTTTCAGGTGGCCCGCCCGGTCAGAAAGGCAAATACAGTCATGGCATTTATTTTGAGAGGACTTGAATATTAATCCAGGGGATGGATTTTTGAGGCTCGGTAAGACTCTGGTCAGACCACATTGGAGTATTCTGTACTATTTTGTGCCCCATAACTAAGGAAGGATGTACCGTCCTTGGAGCTTGTTCAGAGGAGCTTTACAAGAGTGGTCCTAGGAATAAAAAGCTTAACATATGAAATCTCTGGTTCTATACTTATTGGAGTTTATAAGGATGAAGGGGGTTCTAATTGAAGCATACAGAATACTGGTTGCCTGGTCAGAGTAGCTGTTGGGAAGACGTTTCCACTGCTAGGAGAGAAACGACTCAAGAACATAGCCTGAGAGTCAAGAGAAGATCTTTTAGAACGGAGATAAGGATAAATACCTTGCGACTGAGAGTGGCGAATCTATGGTAGAATGGCAGTTTCCTTCCCGAAAGGACATTAGTGAACCAGGTGAGTTTTTCTTGGCAATCAATTCATTACCACCATCTGCCCCTTAATTCCGATTTGAAGTCACGCTCCGTGATTTGCTGTAGCATGAGTTGAACCCAGATCACCAGAACATTATCTGGGTTCATCACATAAGAATTTACTGATAACAACACGAGGCCATTAACTTGCCCAACCCTCCACAGTGTGACTAACGTGTGCAGCATGACATGCCCTGTGATTTGCCTTCATGTTATCTTTGACTTCCTTATCAAGATATCAATGGTTTTTCTCTGTTATGCAATTCCTCTTCGGTTTTTAGTATCTCCCTAATTATTTGCCAAATTTCTTCAGCTGTCCTGCCTTTGACTGTTCTTTTCTCCCCCAGTCCACCCAGGCCAAATCCTCCATTAGGCCAGTATAATTATTATTGACTAACACTAAAACTGTCATTTATGACTCAGTCTTCACTCTTTCAATCTGAATGTGAAACACCAGAATGTGGTTACTCTTTCCAAGGCCAAGCTCATCCACCAATCCTTCCTTGTAACATAATATCAAATCTAAATTAGCCCATTCTCTGGTTGGTTCTATAACATTCTGCTCGCGGAAATAGTCTCTCATACACTTAATGAATCTTTATTCGAAGATATCATTGTCAAGATGATTAATTGAGTCAACTTGCATGTTCAAACCACCCATAGTTACTGTTTTACCCTTGTTACAAGTCGTCACTCTTTTGAACCTCAGAAGTACTTAGCGGGGAAAATAACTGAAAATTACTCTTCCCAAGGGTTTGCTCCCCATGTTTTAAATTTGCACTGAGACGGATTTCAAATATGTTCTAGCACAAAACACTTTGAAAAGGTCTGAGTACCCACTCACACGAACAAGTGTTTATTTTCTTTTCACTAACCATATTTCACAGTAAATATCGAGAATTCAGAGAGCTAAAAGTGGTCATGAGATATCTTTAGAAAACAGGATTGAGGAAAATACCAAAAACTTTGTTTTCATATATAAGGAGCAAGAGGGGAACTAGAGAACTGTTTGGCCCACACAAGAAAGTTATGCTTGGATTCAAAGAAAATGGGTGAGATTCTTAACGAATACTTTGCATTTGTATTCAGTAAGGAGAGGGACATGATGGGTGTTGAGTTAAGGATAGATCTTTGAGTACTCTGGGTCAAGTCGACGTAAAGAGGGAGGGGTTTTGGATATTCTAAAAGTTATTAATGTAGACAAGCCCCCAGGTCTGGATGGGATCTACCACATGTTACTAAGGGAATTGAGAGAGGAAATAAGTGGGGCTTTACCTTGTATCTTTGTAGGATCTTTGAACATGGGTGTGGTCCCGGAGGACTGGAGAATTGCTAATATTGTCCCCTTGTTTAAGAAGGGTAGCGAGGATAATCCAGGTAATTATAGACCAGCGAGCCTGACATCAGTGCTAGGGAAGCTGCTGGAAAAGCTACCGAGGGACTTGAGTAAGGTGTTTTATTAGGTTCTCCATAGTAGGCTGATGGAGTAGGTGAAGTAGCATGGTGTTCAGGGTGTTCTATGTAGATGGATAGAGAACTGGCTGGGCAACATGAGACAGAGAGTAGTAGTTGAAGGGGATTTCTCAAAATGGAGACCTATGACCAGTGGTGTGCAACAGCGATTAGTGTTGGGACCACTGTTGTTTGTGATATATATTAATGATTTGGAAGAAGGTATCGTTTGCCTGATTAGCAAGTTTGCAGATGACACCAAGATTGTTGGAGTAGCAGATAGTGAAGAGGACTGTCAGAGAATACAACAGAATATAGCTGGATTGGAGAAATGGGCACAGATATGGCAGATGGACTTCAATCTGTGCAAATGCGAGGTGATGCATTATGGAGGATTCAATTCGCGAGCAATCTATGCATTAAATGGAAAAGTCCTGGTGAAAATTGGCGTACAGTGAGATCTGGGTGTTCAGATTCATTGTTTCCTGAAGGTGGTAACGCAAGTCAGTAAAGTGGTCAATAAGGAATACGGCATGCTTTCCTTCATTGGATAAGGTGTTGAGTACAAGCGTTGGCAGGTCATGTTACAGTTGCATCGGACTTTGGTTTGGCCGCATTTGGAATACTGCATATAGTTCTGGTCAACTCATTACCAAAAGGATGTGGATGCTTGTATAGAGTGCAGAGTAGGTTCACCAGGGTGTTGTGTGCTGGTTATGGAAAAAAGTTGGGTAGATTAGGACTATTTTAATTATAAAGAAATATTTGAGGGGGGACCTGATTGAGGTCTACAAAATTAAGAAAGATATAGACAGGGTGGATACCAAGAAGCTTTACCCCAAATTGTGTACTCATAACCCCTAATAATTGAGTTTCAAAGTGAGAGGGAAAGGTTTAGGGCCTGACGGATATACGTGGGAAGCTCTTTACACATAGAGTGGTGGCAGCCTGGAACGTGCTGCCAGCGGAGGTGGTAGGGGCAGGAACGATAGTGTCATCTACGATGAATCTGCCAGGTACATGAATGGGCAGGGACCAGAGGGATACAGGCTCTTAGAAAATAGGTGGCAGGTTTAGAAAATAGGGGATCTGGTTCAGCGCAGGCTTGGAGGGCCGAAGAGTCTGTTCCTGTGTTGGAATGCTCTTTGTTCTTTATCATTCATTATAAAATTGCAAATTTTCAACTTATTGTATGCTACAATTTTATAATATGAACCGTTTATTTATTTGGCAGTGCATGTCAAATTATTTGTCATTGCTAAATTACAGTCACAAAGTCATACAGATGTACAACATGGAAACAGAACCTTCTGTGGAACTCGTCCATGCCGACCTGATATCCCAACCCAATCTAGTCCCACCTGCTCTGCCCTCATCAATCATCTTTGTTACTTCTGCAAAAAACTCAATCAGGTTTGTGAGGCATGTTTTCCCACGCACAAAGCCATGTTCACTTCCCGAAATCAGTCCTTACCTTTTCAAATACATGTACATCCTGTCCCTCAGGATTCCCTGCAACAACATGCCCTCCAGTGACGTCAAGCTCATTGGTCTATAGTTTCCTGGCTTGTCCTTAACACCATTCTTAAACAGTGGCACCATGTTCTGGCACCTCACCTGTGACTATCAATGGTACAAGTATCTTGGTAAGAGGCCCAGCAATCACTTCCCTAGCTTCCCACAGAATTCTAGTGTACACCTGATCGATCAGTTCATGGGGATTTATCCACTTTTATGCGTTTCAAGACATCCAGCACTTCCTCCTCTGTAATATGGACATTTGTCAAGATGTCACCATCTATTTCTCTGTATACCTACATCTCCCACGTCCTTCTCCTGAGTAAACACTGATACAAAATATTCTTTTAGTATCACCCAATCTCCTGCGGCTCCACACAAAGGCCGCTTTGCTGATCTTTGAGGGCTCTGTTCAAGCTATCTCATGTCCCTTTTTTGCCCTCCAGATTTCCCTCTTTAGTATACTCATACTACCTTTATACTTTTCTAAGAATTCACTCGATCTACCCTGCTTGTTCATGTCATATGCTTTCTTCTTTTTCGTAACAAGACCCTCAATTTTTTTCGTCGTTCAACACTCTCTATATCTACCAGCCTTTCCTTTCACCCTAACAAGAATGTACACTCTCTGCTCTCTGGCTATCTGATTTCTTAAGGCTTTCCATTTTCAGGCCATCCCTTTACCTGCGAACATCTACCCCCGATCAGTTTTTTAAAGTTCTTGCCTAATACCATCAAAATTGGCCTCTCTCCAATTTAGAACTTCAACTTTTTGATCTAGTCTGTCCTTTTCCATCATTATTCTAAAACTAATAGAATTGTTGGCAAATAGCTGAAGCTCACAAATTCAAGTGAGAAATTAAATTGGTTGATTATATTTAAATACGTAAAGAGTTATAAGTCTATTTGATTGTTCAATCATTTGTTCACTCTGAATATGCAATCAGTCAGAGGTCAACCACTTTGCAAATGATGGAGCGACAATGTGTGTATTTGAATACTGAGGTTCAATGTGTAATTGTGATCAGCAAAACAGTACGAAAACATGTTCTTTTTTGGTACAAAACAAAATGTGCATTCTTTACTTTTGTATCATAAAAGGTTCTTCGGTGTTTATATTTTACTTCCATAAATATCGAATCCATTGTTTTCAGAGATGTTGCAGCTTTTGTTCAGTTGAATAATTGTAAACTATACTTATTGTTGCCCACTTCACAAACATGGCAAACTCCTGATCATTGTTCCGGTCAGTAAACCCATCACTTTGCATCATAACCGACATTAAAAGTGGATTCCAAAAGGCCTGAATTCGGATACAGTGCTACTGGACCTCACAGCTGCTTGTGGCACTGATTGAGATACTGGCCTGCTCCTGAATCTGTGTAGAGAGTTTCCAACCTGGGTCAGGGCAGTCATTCAAACATTCTCTCACAGAGAATCATTTGGAATCCACCTTGAGCAGGAGGAAACTAGCCAACAGGCTGTCACTGCTCTCAGTGTAGGTGCAAATGTTGTCTAAATTAGATACTAATGACTGAACAGGAGCCAGGTCTTACAAATTTATCTTCAGTCAGAGCCTGTCCCAGGGAGCAGATGTATGGACATGGAGGATCAGAATCAAACCGCACAAGTTACTTGTGGTGATGACATTTGGCATGCCCCCAGGACACCATAAACCTGCACCCTAGACCAGACACTGGGTGAAAACATTCACATTTTGATAGTCTTCTGCAGAATCTTGTGTCTCAGAATGACCCTCTGAAAATTTACCCAATAAATGTACCTTCACATTCGCCAGTATCAAAATAAAATTGTGCACGTCTGTGGATGGTCAGATAGTAATATATGGGTCACCCAACAGAATGTATCTGAAGTAACCAGGAGCAAACAGCAAGCCAGAAATCACATTAGTAACTGAACTTAGTGGATTTTCTTTGGTCTCGGGAACCACACATATTGTGCTGACACTCAGGTGACAGTAACCATACACACCATAACTGGAAGTCCTGGCCTAACGCTCTTCCCAGCTTCCTGTCCGCACACACCTCACTCCCTCACACATTTACCAACTGATGAGAATCCACAAGGTGGATGAAACCTGGAACATAGAAAAGTACAGGACAGTCAGAGCCCTTCAGCCCTCAATGTTTTGCCGGCCTTTTATCCTACTCTAAGATCAGACTAAACTACATAACCTTCAACGTACTAACTTCCATGTGCCCGTCCAAGAGTCTTCTTAAATATCCCTAACGTATCTGACTCTACTAACACCGCTGAGGTGCATTCCGCTCCCACCATTCTCTGTGTTAAGAACCTACTTCTGACATCTCCTCTAAAGCTTCCTCCGATCATTTTAAAATTATTCCCCTTGTTGAAAAGACTCTGGCTATCTAATCTTTGTCTCTCAACATCTTGTACACCTCTATCAAGTCAGCTGTCATTCTTCTTCGCTCCAGGGAGAAAAGCCCTAGCTCACTCAAATTCTCTTACTCAGACATGTCCTTCAGTCCAGGCAGCATCCTGGTAAAGCTCCTCTGCTCATTCTCTGAGCTTTCCACATGTTTCCTCTAATGAGGCAACCACAACTGAACACAATATTCCAAGAATTGTTGAACAAAAACTTTATTGAGATAAGCATTAACCTTGGTATTCTTAAATTCAATCCCCCTGCTAATGAAAGCCAACATACCATACATGTTCTTAACAACCCTGTCTGCTTGGGTGGTAACTTTGCGGGATCTATGAACATGGACCCCAAATTCCCTCTGTTCCTTCCCTTTGCCAAGAAGTCTGCCTTTAACCCTATATTCTGTATGCAAATGCAAAATTCCAAAATAAACCAATTCACATTTTTTAAGGTTGAACTCTATCTGCCACTTATCAGTCCAGCTCTGCATCCTGTCAATGTCCTGTTGCAACCTACAACAGCCCTCCACACTATCCACAATTCCATCAACCTTCATGTCATCGGCAAGCTTACTAACACACGATTCCACTTCCTCATCAAAGTCATTGATAAAAATCACAAAGAGAACAGGTTTCCTGTGCCAATCCCCGGCGAACACCGCTGGTCACTGAGCTCCAGGCTGAATACTTTCCATTTACTACCATCTTCTGCCTTCTATGGGCTAGCCAAGTCCATATCCAGACAGCCACATTTCCCTGCATCCCATGCTTCCTTACTTTATGAATGGGGAACCTTATCAAACACCTTTGTAGAATTCGTGTTTACCACATCTACTGGTGTACCTTAATCAACATGTTTTTTCACACCTTCAAAGAATTCAATAAGGTTTCTGAGGGATGACCTGCCCCACACAAACCTATGCTGACCATCTCTAATCAAACTATCGTTTTCTAAATAATTTCAAATCCTGTCTCTCAGAATCATCTCCAATACTTTGCCTACTGCTGATGTAAGACTTACTGTTCTATCATTCACAGGGTCATCCCTATTCCCTTCCCTGAACAAGGTAATAACATTTGCTATCCTCCAATCATCTGGTACTATTCTAGTGGACAGTTAAGACACAAAGATCATTACCAAAGGCACATCAATCTCTTTCAATACTTCCTGAAGTAACCTCGTGTATACCCCATCTGGCCCAGGGGATTTTTCTATCCTTATGTTTGTACTTCAATCAGTCTGTACTTCCCCTCAACTTGTCTAACCCTGTCCAACCAATTGATTGACTGCTTTCATCGTCAGTGCTATATGCAGTGCTGCCTTCAGAACGTCCTGCGAATCACGGAATCCAAAAAACAAAAAATGCACCAATGCCTTCCTGATCAAGAGCACATGCCCGAACTATTGACTCTCCTGCTCGTCGGATGCTGCCTGACCTGCTGTGCTTTTCCAATACCACACTTTTCGACTCTGATCTTCATCCACTTCAGTCCTCACTTTCTCCACTACTGAGGACTGTCCTCTCTGCACACTGAGCGGGGAATTAACCATCAGAAACTCATTGTATGTGGAGCTGACTGCTCAGATCTGGAAAGTTGCACTTGATGTATACATTTTTTTTTAGAAGAAATTACAATTCAATACATTTTCATTCAGTCCCAGAGTTACATTTTTGCTTCTTGATTTGGAAAGCGTGATAACAAATAGTTAATTATTGAGGAGCTCTGAGGCATAGAATATTCCAGGTATTATATTCCAGCTTATGTTAATGCTGGGAGTATTATCAGACAGACTGATGCGATAATGCCATGAGTTGACATGTGGAGGTGGAACATTTTGCCATCTCAGAGACGTGTTTGAGAGAGGTCAGGGCTAAAACTCAACAGGCTCTTGTCCTGGAACTATAGGCAGGACAGGAGAGGGTGTTAAAGAGGAGGTAGTGCTGCATTATTAATTAAGGAACAGTTACTGTAGTAAGGAGGGATGATATCTTGGACGTGTCTACAAATGAGGCTTTATGGGTCAAGGTGAGGGTCCAAACAATGACAGATACACTGCTGGAAATATTTTATAGAGCCCCAGAAAGATGAAAATACAGGAGCAGACATATAACCAATTCACTGAGGTGTGTAAAAACCATTTCACTGAGGTGTGAAGGAAAGCAAGGCCGGAGATGTTACAGAGAAAGGAAAGCATGGCTGGTGATATCACAGTTATAGGAAAGCAAGGCTGGAGATGTTACAGAAAAACGAAAGCAAGTCTGGAGATGTTACAGAGATAGGAAAGCAAGGCTGGGAATATCACAGTTATAGGAAAGCAAGGCTGGAAATATCACAGTTATAGGAAAGCATAGCTGGAGATTTTAGAGAGATAGGAAAGTAAGGCTGGAGATGTCACAGAGATAGGAAAGGATGGCTGAAGACGTTACAGAGATGGGAAAGCTAGGTTGAAAATGTTACAGAAATATAAAAGCAAGGCTGGAGATGTTGCAGAGACAGGAAAGCAAGGCTAGGGATGTTTTCGAGATAGCGTGGCCTGTGCGTGCGAGAATAGATTAGTGAGATATTTTTCAATTTATTCACAGGATATGGAGAAAGGTGAAACATCTGGAGGTTAGAGAGATGGGGAGGGGTGTGGGGGCTGGCGGAATTTACAGTGATAGATGGGGCTGGAGTATGAGATAAATATTGTAGTGATACAGAAGTTTACTGAGATACATATGGATGTAGCGGCTGGAGGACATGACAGGGAAAGATAGAGATAAACATAGATAGTTTAAAAACGGAATTGTGCAATGTCTTAAAAGAGAAAATATTGCAGAAATCAGTGGAATAGACAAGTCACTTGTAGGAACTGAAGGAGTGAGACGTTGGGCTGTCCAATCACAAGCGTCATAGACTGAGTGTCATACAGCACAGAAGAGGCCCTTCGATTGATAGTGACAAAAAAATTTAAAGCCCTGCAGACACTCGAAATCCCTCCTTCCTAACGTCTTGGGACGAGGGATAGATGTAGGAGAGACGTCCTACAGACTCCTCAAGCAACAATGTGACATAACGAAACCTCACGGTGTCCGATCAAACACTGACACGGAAACCTCCTGCTGAAGCCCTTCCCTCAGCTGATGAATCAGTGTCCCTCGACATTGAACAACACTTGGAGGACTCACTGACAGAGTGAATGAGCTGGAGAATGTATACTGGGTGGCCATTTCAACACCACCACCCAGAGGGGCACAGCAGCAGCATTACTGATCGAGATGGTCGGGTCTAAACGAACATAGCTGCGAGACTGGTTCGGCACCGGGTGGAGAGGGAACGATTGAAAGGGAGAAACATAGTTGACCTCATCCTCACCAACCTATGGGCTGCAGAGACATTAATCGATGAGCACATTGGAAACAATGTATATCACACACAGTATATCTGGAGACAAAGTCCCACTTTTATTTTGTGTGCCTGTGCGTGTGTGTGTGCAGGCGCGTGTGTGCGTGTGTGTGTACACGCATCAGCGCACATGTGAGATACACATGTCCCGAGCTTAACGGGACAGATTTCAAACAGATCTAGAACTCAGCACTGACCTGTGTGAGGTGATTCGAGTCATCAGCAGCAGAATTGTACTCTCGCACAATTTTCACTGTCACTGCCTGTCATATGCTTCACTTTACCCTGACCATCAGGCCAGGGGATAAACTCTTGTTCAATGGAGAATACAGGAGGGCTGGCCAGGAGCAGCACCAGGTACACCTAAAAATGAGGTGACGTTACTGAACAGGACCACTTACTCACCAAATAGCATAAACAGCCAGTGACAGACAGATCTAACCAACAATTCGATCTAATCGCTACAATCCTGTCATATGCAGTCAGGTTGAATGGTGGTGTCAATCAAACAATTCTGGATGAGGAGGATTCCCACATATCATCTTCCTCAATGATGGAATGGCCCAACACAAAAATAGAAAAGCTCAGTCTGAAACGACCACAACAAAGTTCAAACAGAAGTATTGATAGGAGGATCTATGTTAGTCTCCTCCAGACGGCAGTTTTCAGCTAATTCGATTCACTGTGTGTAGTAATTCCAAACGACTGGAGAGATGAGGAATGCAAAGGCTGTGGGCCCTGATAACATTCCATTCAAGAAGTTCCTGCGGGGATACAGCACTGGCATCGATCTGTCAATGTGGGAAACTATCCGGGTGTGTCTTGTACACCCACAGACAAAACATCAGACAATCAATGACTACCCCATTGCTCTCCTGTCTATCATTAATAAAGGGATGGAAGATGTCACTCACAGTGGCATCAAGCAGCACTTCCTCAGCACCAACCTGCTCACTGAAGCTCAGTTTGGGCTCTCATCCCTTGAGCTCATTGAAGCCTTGGTTTAACGATGTACAAGAGACTATGCACCTGAACTCTAGAGGTGAGGCAACAGTGTCTGCACTTAACATCATCATATCTGCATTTGACCAAGTGTCCTATCAAGGATTAATGGCAAAACTGGAGAAAATAGGAACCGTTTGCATTTGTTGACGTTATACCTGAAAGGAAGGTGGCTGGGGTTGGAGGAGAGCATCCATCTCAGCTACAGCAGTTCCCCAGGGGAGGGGTTTCTGTGTAAACCTGTAGATTCGAAGTGGAAAGGTAAGGGACCATACGCCGACAGGATGATGGGGCTGCTCTCTCTTTAGACAGAGACGACTGGTGGCAGTTTAACTGGACAGTCATCATGCCTCAAGTAAGGGAGAGGTTGAATAGGACAGCCCTTTTCAGTCACCTCAGTCAGTGCAGAATTGAACCCACACTGTTGGCATTAATCTGCATTAAAAACTGGCGGTCCAACTGATTGAGGTAGCCAAGTACTCACTCAGCTCTTTGGGGAAGATACTGTAACATAATTGTTTTCAGATACGTTGTTAGATACCTCTGGAGGAGGTGGAACTAGAAGCCAGCTTCCGAGCTCAGAGAGAGGGACAGCATCACTGAGCTGTAAGAGTGCTCTCTGCCCTCGGCCCAATAATTTTCAGCTGCTTCATAAATGACAATCCTTACATTGTTAAGTCACAACTGGGGAAGTTTGCCAATGACTGGACAATGTTCAACACCATTCGTGATTTACTCAGACACTGAAGCAGACCTTGTCCAAATGTACCAGGACCTGGAAATATGTAAGTGTGTGCTTCACAGTGACAATACCATTTCCATTGCACATGTGCCAGACAACGATTACTTCTAACAATAGAAAATTAAACCACATCCTCTAACGGTCAATGCCACCACCATAACTGAACACACACCAAGCAATATCGCGGGATTTACCGTTAACGTGAACTGGACCTACCATATGATTCAATTACCCATTCCTGTGAACGGCTTATGCTAAAACATTGAACCGCCTGTACCTCAGATGCTGCCTGACCTGTTTTGCTTTTCCAGCTTTTTGACGCATATAAATTCATTGGCTACAAGAATATGTCAGAGGCTAGACATTCTGCAGGAATAACTCACCTCAAAATTTCCGAAAGCCTGTCCCCTATTGCTAAGACACATGTTGAATGTGTGTGATTAAATACTTCCATTTGCCTGTGTGAGTGCAGCTTCACCCCATATCCACTGATGCTCAGTAGCAGCAATACCTGCCATCTACTCGGTGCTCTGCAGAAATTTACTAAGGCTCCTTACAACGAACCTCTGAACCCCCGAATATCAATAAGGACAAGGGGAGCAGTTACATGGGACCCCCACCATGTTCGCGTTCTGTTCCAAGCCATCTCCCATCCTGTTTGGGAAGTATATTGCCATTCCTTCAGTGTCACTGTTTCAAGTTCCCTATCTATCAATAAATGCCGTCCCAATCACATTGCATGAATAAATTAACATAAAAAATATTATCTAGACCTGTTCAATGCTGGACACGGTTTTGGGTTTTGTGAACTCTGGCTGGTTGGTCCAGGCAGTTCCCTGCTTGTTGTGAACAGCTGAAGGGATATGATGTTTGAAACAATCTGTCAGTCTCTCAGAGGCATGGCCTACATGCTGAGCATCACAGACACTGACATTCACATCCCACGTTACTGAGTTCTAAGATAGACAGAAGCAACTGAAAATGTACTCATATCTGACTGGGGCATGTTTAAACACACAGTGACATTGTTGCCACGAAAATGATTATGACTATTAGCAGGGAGAAAGTGAGGACTGCTGATGCTGGAGATCAGAGTCAAAAAATGTGGTTCTGAAAAAGACAACTCAGACGTTCAGGCAGCATCTGAGGAGCAGGAGATTCGACTATTATCATTATTAATACAAGGGAAAATAATTGTATATTTTCAAAGTCCTTGTACTGAATAATAATTTGGTCTTCGGTGTGGCAATGAGACTCATCATTTCTATGCTAATTACTGTAAGTTTTCATCATATTGTTGTTATAACAGTGTACTGAATAAATGGGTGATTTTGTGCTTATTGGACAATCTAAAAGTTGGTATTACGAAAGGATATCGGACATTCGGTAAAGAGACATTACTTATTGGCTTTTAACGGTTAGAAAAATGCTGCAAACATTTACACAGAGATTTCCAGCTCAAGTGACACACAAGGTAGTTGGGCTGGGCTGATGCCGGACATCAATGGAGCTGTATAATTCTGTTTGGATACTGACATTGTGGGATAATATCCACTGGATATGGTTTATGAGGGATTCAATGTAAGATGCCATATGCTGCGGGAGTCCATCACCTTTATAACACCTTCATTCAGGATCAGGGCCAAGGTTCAGAATTACAGAGTTTAGGTGGCACACAAGAACAGATATATTTGCAAGACATGGCTGTTTACAGGTTGTTGTTATTGAACTGCGTCTGGACCAGCGTCATGTGCTAGTCCATTGACCAGTCTGCCCCACACACATCTCCCTATTGTTCAGGTATGTCTCGAAACAGTCTATTGTGAGGGATTGTGTGAGTAACTGCCCAGCTCCAGTTTGGAAGCTCTCTGGACACATTTTGGAGATTCTCTGTGTTTTGGAGGTCGTGGTGAGGGCTAGTAAAACTGTATCTGAATTCAGGCTTTTCCTCAAAGTCATTTTTAACTGCTTTGCTGCCTGCAAGACGGTGGGTTCACTGATCTGAAATGAAGCGGCAGTTTACTCCAGTCACTGAATTGTGTATTAGTTATTGTGTACACTCTGGTCGTTCAGTTATTGTACACTTCAATTGTTTTCAACTGAAAAACAATGATGTTTGGTTTATTTTAAAATATGTAAGAAATAAAGTGATATTAACTCTTCATTACAGAAAATGTCAAAGTGACCAGTTATATATTTCCCATGGACTAATCAAGTTACAGTCAGATATTGTCTGTAAAGCAGGATTCTGTGAACAGGACTATGTCCCAGGTAACATTACCACCCTCTCTGTTAGGTTCTATCCCACTGACAGGACACAGACAGGCAGAGGTTGATAGCTCCTTGGTATACAGTCAATATAGGTTGTCACGGTGGCTCAGTGGTTAGCACTGCTGCCTCATAGCACCAGGGTCCCAGGTTTGATTTCAGCCTCGGGCAACTGCCTGTGCGGCATTTGCACATTCTCTCTGTGTCTGCGTGGGTTTCCTCCCACAGTCCAAAGATGTGCAGCTCAAGTGAATTGGCCATGTTAAACTGCCCATAGTGTTCAGTGCATTAGTCAGAGAGGTGCGTGTTGCTCTTCACAGGGTTGGTGTGGACTGGCTGGGCTGAAGGGCCTGTTCCCATCCTGTAGGGAATCTAATCTAATGATAGTACTCAGCATTGATGCTGGATCCTGTGGCTGCTAGACGGCTCTGTGGTAGGTTATGGTGGAATCAATAAAAGGGCAACATATAACTGACCACATCATCACCGATCTGCTGCTGCAGATACACCTCTCCATTTCATATATCAGTAAGAATGGCCACTGCCCAATGGGGAGCAAGGGCTACCTTCGCATTTTGCAGACCTTCCACACCATGATATGTAGCCCCATGAGTACTGAATGGAACAGACTTTACAAAGATTGAATAACCAATGATGATGCAGCCATGAGGTGCAGAGGGCCATCGGCATCAGCAGAATCATACTCTGTACAGTTCATACAGTCTGCAACTTCACAGCCAGACAGACTCCTCACTGTACAGTAACCATCATGGTCCGACATACCTCCCACTGTACGGTAACCATCACGGCCCGACATACCTCCCACTGTACAGGAAGCATCACGGCCGGACATACCTCCCACTGTACAGTAACCATCACGGCTCGACATACCTCCCACTGTACAGTAACCGTCAGGGCCCGACATACCTCCCACTCTACAGTAACCTCACAGCCTGACATATCTCCCACTGTACAGTAACCATCACGGCCCGACATAGCCCCCACTGTACAGTAACCATCACGGCCTGACATACCTCCCACTGTACAGTAACCATCACGGCCCGGAATACCTCCCAATGTACAGTAACCGTTATGGCCCGACGTATCTCCCACTCTACAGGCACAATCAAAAGAGGCACGATGGCTCAGTGATTAGCACCACTACCTCACAGCGCCAAAGTCCTATGTTCGATTCTGGCCTTTGGCGTCTGTCTGTTTGGAGTTTGCGTATTCTCCACCCACCCTCGCCCCATGTCTGCGTGGGTTTCCTCCCACAGTCCAAAGATGTGCAGGCCAGATGAATTGGCCATACTAGATTGTCAAGTGTATTAGTCAGAGGGAAATGGATGTTTGTGGGTTACTTTTCAGAGGGTTGATGTGGACTGGTTAGGCCGAAGGGCCTATTTCCACCCTGTAAGGAATGCAATCTACTCTCCAAGGTTCAAGTCAGGATTATGATGCAATAATCACTTGGCTGAATGTGTGCAACTCCACCAGTACTCTAGTATGGACTAGCAACAGGCAACACAGTTGTATGGGGAGGATCATGTCTCACAAAATTGATTGATTATTCTGAGGAAGTGACAAAATTGATTGATGAGGGCATGGGACTGGATGTTGGCCGTTTTGACCTTAGGAAGGCCTTTGATATGGTTCCTTATGGCAGGCTCATCCAGAATGTGATGTGAAACGGCATCAGCGATCAGTTAGTTAGATGGATAGAGAACTGCTTGGCCATAGAAGACAGAGTAGTGGTGGAACTGTGATTTTGTGACTGGAGATCTGTAAATATATTGGCAGAGTTGCAGATTGTGAGGAAGATTGCCAGAGAATACAGCGGGATATAGGTCAGCTGCAGACTTGGATAGAGAAAACACAGATATAACTTTATTTGGACAATTGTGATGTGATGCATTTTGGAAGGACTAATGCAGGAGAGAAGTATAAAGTGAATGGAAAAACTACTAATCTCATCAACATCTGAAGGCATCTTGGTGTACAACAGCTCCACAGTTCCCTGAAAGTGGCAACGCGCTGGATAGGGTGATCAAGAAAACTGACGGAAAACTTGCAGACATGCATCGGTGCATGCAATATGAATATTAACAGGTCATATTGCAGCTGTAGAGAAACTTAGTTCGAGATACATTTAGAATACTGTGTACACTACTGGTTGCCACACGATGTTGAAATGTTGGAGAGGGTATGGAAAGGTTTTACCCACATGTTGTCTGGTTTGGAGGGTATTAGCCAGAAGGAGAAATTGAACACACATGGTTCGTGTGCACCTGGGCATCATTGGCTATGGGGATACCTGATAGATATTTATAAAATTATCAGAGGCATAGATAGAAGGACAGTTAGAGGCTTTTTTTCCCCCAGAGTAGAAGTGTCAATTATTCAGTACTGTAGATTTTAGGTAAAATGGAGAAAGTTCAGGAGATGTGATAGGTAAGTGATTTTTTGCTGTTCCAGACAGAATGTGAAAGTGTCTGGAATGCACTGTTGGAGGGGAAGAAGCCAATATAGCAATGACTAAGAGGGATCTTGGCACGAGTATGAGTAAGTAAGGAATAGAATGACATAGAAGGTATTGGAGCAAATACTTTTGTTTTAACTTTGGAATGACATCATGTGTCAGTGCGGGCTTGCTGGGCTGAAGGGCCTGTTCTTGTACTGGACTGTTGTTTAATTTTATCATTATGGATCTGGGTCTGCAACAGAACCAACTAATGAATACAAATGATAAAATTAATGACCGTTCTAAACACACGCAAAAATCCAAAATCAAACCAAAGCCAATTTCACGCCATGATGGGAGAACTGACCAAGATTGGATAAACAGACTAAAATGTTTGACTGGAAATGAAGATTGAGAAACTTGTCAAGGAGTCCTGAAGGGCAGGATGTAAATGTATGTGGAAAGGCAAGGACTGATTAGGAATAGTCACACGGCTTTGTGCGTGGGAAACCATGTCTCACAAACTTGATAGAGTTTTTTTTTAAGAAGTAACAAAGAGGATTGATGAGGGCACAGCAGTGGACGTCTTCGATATGAACTTTTACACAGTTTAGATTTCACCGAATATAGTGACAACTAGCTACTTGGATACAGAACTGGTACCAAAGGTAGAAGATGTTTTTCAGATTGGAGACCTGTGACCAGTGGAGTGCCACAAGGATCAGTGCTGGGCCTACTACTTTTCGTCATTTATATAAATGATTCGGATGTGGGCATAAGAGGTACAGTTAGTAAGTTTGCTGACGACACCAAAATCGGAGGTGTAGTGGACAGTGAAGAAGGGTCCCTCAGATTACAACGGGAACTTGATCAGATGGGCCTATGGCCTGAAAATTGGCATATGGAGTATAACTTAGATAAATGCAAGGTTCTGCATTTTTGGGAAAGCAAATCTTAGCACAACCTATACACTTATTGGTAAGGTCCGCCAGAGTAATGCTGAACAAACAGACCTTGGACTGTAGGTTCATAGCTTCTTGAAACTGGAGTCACGGATAGATAGCATAATAAAGAAAGTGCTTGGAATGCTTTCCATTATTGGTCAGAGCATTGAGGATAGGAGTTGGGGCTGATGTTGCGGATGTACAGGATATTGGTTGGGCCAATTTTAGAATATTGCGTGCAATTCTGGTCTCCTTCCTATCGCAAAGATGTTGTGAAACTTGAAATGTCACAAAAAAAACTTACAAAGATGTTGCCAGGGTCGGAGGATTTGAGCTATATGGAGAGGTTGAATAGGTAAGGGTTGTTCTCCCTGGAGTGTCAGGAGCTGAGGCGTGACCTTGTTGAGGTTCATAAAATCTTAAAGGGCGTGGATAGGATAAATAGACCAAGTCTCTTCCCTGGAGTGGGCGAGTCGAGAACTAAAAGACATCGGATAAGCGTGAGAGAGGAAAGATATAAAAGAGACCTGAGGGACAACGTTTTCAGACAGAGGGTGGTACGTGTAGGAATGAGCTGCTAGAGGAAGTGGTGGAGGCAAGTTTGATTGCAACATTTAAAATCCATCTGTATGGGTATATGAATAGGAATGGTTTGGAGGGATATAGAGCAAAGAGTCTGTTTCCATGCTGTACATCTCTGACTGTATGAATGTATACATCATTCAAAATGATCAATGAAAGAACAATCCATTGAAAACCAAGTTAGAAACCCCAGCCACCGGCTGAAGGTGCCCCATGCATTTCACTGCAGTCTGCTCCCCTGAGACTTTCAGACGTATCAGAGTCTTTGTTGCAGGTGCAGTGTGTTTTGGTACGATCATTCTTGCCATGTGGTATAAGGGTTAGAATGACATGGAACAGTGATATATAACAGGTGCACATGTCCCTGACTGAGGACAATGACACAGTACAGCCAGGAGCCTGGTTGTGTGTCTGTGCCAACTGCCATCACAAGGCGCTGACAGGGCAAGGTAAAGTATGCTGTTGGCATGCTTGGAGGCAGGGAAATGCATGCTCCTGTAGCAAGGGAGCAACCCTGATAGGCATCCTGATCTGGGATGTGAACTGGGTAACTTTCCTTGGCAGTAACTGCATGTCATGCAGCCATACATTCCTAGTTGTTGGTCTACACTTCTCGGAAATAGCGTGAGGAGACAGAACTGAGTATGGTGGTCATCACGAAGGAAAAGATGCGAGCAAAACGGAATGGCCCGAGGTTGGATAAACCCCTGGTCCAGCTGGACGACACCCCAGGGTTCTATGGGAGATACCTGAAGTGACAGCCGTGGCGTTGTTGGCAATCTTTCAGGAATTTGTAGAATCAGGGAAGATCCGAGAGGACTGGAAAATCACCAAAACGATATCCCCGTTTAAAATGGGAGTAAGGCAAAAGACAGAAAATTACACAACAATTACCCTAATCTCAGTTGCGGGTAAAATCCTGGCATTTATTGTGAAGAATGAGATTTCTGAATACTTGGAATTGCATGGTAAAACATGGCAAAGTCGGCATACTTTCATTAAGGGAAGTTCATACCTGATCAATCTGCTAGAGTTATTTGAGGAAGAAACGAACAGGTAAGACTGAGGAGAGCGAATGGATGTTATCTGCCTGGGCTTTAAGAAGGTCTTTCACGAGATGTCACACAGGAAGCTACTGGGTAAGGGCCCATGGTGTCAGGTATGGAGAAAAGTTTGGCTGTTTGGCAGAAAACAGAGAGTGGGGATAAAAGAGTTTTTCTCAGTCTGGCAGCCGGGGACATGTGGCGTTCTGCAAGGCTCAGTGTTGAGAGCACAACTTCTCAATTTTTATTGAATCTCTACATTGTGGAAACCTGCCCTTCTGTCGAACTAGTCCACATCGATCCTCCAAAGAGCAACCCACCCAGACCCATTCCCCTTCCCTATCACACTTCATTTTACCCGACTAATGCACCTAACCTACACATCCCTGGTTTCTGTGGGCAATTTATCAGCCTCGTCCCTCCAACATGTCCATCTTCCAACATTCTGTTCAATCCATCAACTCCACCTTCCCTGCCATCTACCTCCATCAGTTGCCACCTGCTTGCAACACTTCCTGCGTTCTACTATATTAGCACATTCCACTATAAGCCCTCACCCACAATCCATTTATCCCAATCTGCACGCCTCTGTAGAGTTTTCAGAGGTCCCGGCAGTTCACACTGATCCCCAGTTGAGGGAGCTGGACCATCCCAGCTGCTCACAACGAGATTCTCATTTTGGAGAGCACGAGCACCTGTCTGTTCACATTGAGATTCCCAGTTCAGTGAGCTGGATAATCCCATTGTTCACAATAAGTTTCCCAATTTAGGGAGATAGACCAAACTGGCTGCTCACAACGAATTTCCTGGTTTAGGGAACGGGACCATGCCGGCCATTCATCCTGAGATTCCCAGTTTAGGGAGCTGGACTATCAAGGCTGTTCACTCTGAGATTTCCGGTTTAGGGAGGTAGACCATCATGGTTGTTCACATTGAGATTTCCAGTTTAGAGAGCCAAACCATCCCGCTGTTCACACTGAGCAGCCGACTTAACAGCTGGACAATTCCAGCTGTTCACACTGAGAATCCCAGTTTAGATAGTAGGACCTTTCCGGCTGTTCCCACGGAGATTCCCAATTTAAAGAGCTGGGTAATCAAGGCTGTTCACACTGACTTTCCCAGTTTAGAGAGCTGGATCATCCCCCGTTCACAACGAGCATCCCAGTTAAGAGAGGTGGACAATTTCAGCTGTTCACACTGAGAATCCCTGTTTAGGGCGATTGATCATTCCCCTTTTTAACACTGAGCATCCCAGTTTAGAGAGCTGGTCCATCCTGGCTGTTCACAATGAGCATCACAGTTTAGAGTGGTGGAAAATTCCAGCTGTTCACGCTGAGAATCCCAATTTAGCGAGCACAGTCATCCCGGCTGTTAACACCGAGATTTCCAGTTCAGTGAGTTGGATCATCCCGGCTGTTCACACTCAGAAGCCTAGTTTCGAGAGCTGGACCATCCCGGCTGTTCACAGTGAGATTTCACGTTGAGGGAACTGGACCATCGTAGTTGCTCAGAAGGAAATTATCAGTTTAGAGAGCGGGACCATCTCGGGTGTTCACACTGAAATTCCCAGATTATGCAGCTGGATCATCCAGTTGTTCGCAACGAGATTCCAAGTTTAGAGAGCAGGTCATCGCGGTTGTTCACACCGAGTTTCTCAGTTTAAGGAACTGGACAATCCCAGTGCAAACAATGAGATTCCTAATTTCGAAACCCGGACTATCATGGCTGATCGCACTGTATTTCCCAGTTCAGGGAGCCTGACCATCCCGCCTGTTCACACCGAGATTTCAAGTTTAAGGAGCTCGATCATTCCACTGTCCACACTAAGTTTCCAATTTTAAAGAGCTGGAACATCATGGTTGTTCACACTGATATTCCCAATTTAGAGAGATGGACCTTCCCAGTTTTTCACACTGAGAATCCCAGTTGAGAGAGTAGAACCATTCCAACTGTTCACACGGGGATTGACAGTTTAGAGAGTAGAACCATTCCGATTGATCAAACCGAGATTCCCAGTTTAGAGAGTCAAACCATTCCGACTGTTCACACCGAGATTTGCAGTTTAGAGAGTTGGATCATCCCGGCTGTTTACACTCAGATTCCCAGTTTAGGGAACTGTATCATCCCGTTGTTCACACTGATATTCCAAGTTTAGAGAACTACGCAATTCCAGCTGATCAAACTGAAATTCGCAGTTTAGGGTACTTTATCATCCCACCTATTCTCGTCAATATTCCCAGTTTAGGGAGCTGTATCTTCCCTGCTGTTCTCTCAGACATTCCCATTTTTGAAATCTGCACACCCCGACAGTGGTTGAGACCCATATGCAAGTGGAAACAGCTTCAGTTCATCTAGTCTTTTCCAGACACAAGCTCTACTGACTAGGAAAATGCTGACATGCTCCCCAGGACTTTCATGTTAATATGCACATACTCCCTAATGCACCCCAGCACATTCTGACACAACCACTAGGACGCTGCTATAAATAGCGACACTCTCCCTGGGACCCCCTGTAAATCGCAAAACCCCCTTCAGGACGGCCCTGCAAAAAGCATATAAAACGCGATGGATCCACCTGTAAACACTGACACACTACCCCGGACGCAGGTGTAAATGGTGACAGAAGCGCTGGGACACCCCTGTAAAGGCAGACACACTCCCCGGGACCCGCCTGTAAATACCGATACACATCACAAGACCCCATTGCAAATAATGACGCATTCACTAGCACCGTCCTGTGAATACCGATACACACCCCAGGACACCCTTGTAAATAACAAACCACTCGTTGGGACAACCCAGTAAATACTGACACACTCCACGGGATCCCCCATAAATACTGACACAATCCCCGGTAAACTCCGTGTATATACCAACACACTCCTCGGTAAACTTCCTGTTAATAACAACACACTTTCTAAAACTGGTCCACAAATACTGACACATTCCACAGGAACCCCCTGTAAATACTTTCACACTCCACGGGACTAAGCTGTGAATACTGACACAATCCCAGAGACCGCTCCTGTAAATGATGACAGACTCCCCACGACCACTCTGTAAATACCAACACACTCCCTGGTAAACACCTGATTAGTACCGACACGCTTCCCAGCACCACCCAGTAAATATCGACACATTCTGTATGTATTCCCTATTGATACTGACACACACCCATAGACCCTGCTGCAAATACTGACACACTCCCCGTACTTCCACCCTTGCAAGCACAGACACTCACCAGGGCACCCCTGTAAATACTGACACACTACCTGGGACTCCCCTGTAAATACTGACAAAATCCCCAGGACATTCTCCCTCACCTATATTTCCTGAAAAGCTTCTCAACAACACTCTGTCAATACTGACACACAACCCAGGACCCCACTTTAATACAGACACACTCTGCAAGACCCCTCTGTAAATACAGAGAGATACCACGGGATATTCGTTTAAATATTGACACAGACCCTGGGAATCCCCTGTAAACAATGACACCCGCCCCGTGCCACCTTTGTAAGTACCGCCGCAGAACCCTGTGAACCCCATGTAAATACTGCCACATCTCCTGAAAGCCCCTGTAAATACTGTCAAATACCCCAGGACTCCCTGGAAATGCTGACACACTTCCTGGTACACCCTTCCAAATACTGATACACACCCGCGACACTCTTGTAAATAACAAAGCACCCCCGGGAACATCCAGTAAATAATGACACCCACCCGGCGCACCCTTGTAAATGAGACTCAGTTCCATGTAACCCTCCTCTAAACACTTACACACTCGACAGGACCGCCCTGTAAATGCTGACACACACCGTGGGACCATCTTGTAAATACTGACATGCTCTCCCGGACGACCTTGCAAATACGGACACACTCCTTGGGACCACCCTGCAAATACCAACTCACTCTTTGGGAGCCCCTGTAAATACTGACACTCCCACGATCATCGTGTAAATATCAAAACATCCTTGGGACCTTCAGTGTGAATACGGTGATACTCACTGTGACGACCCTGTAAATACTGACACACAATCCGTAACCACCTAGAAAATACCTGCAAGCTCCCCAGAATCCGCGCAAATACCTAAACAATCTGTGGTATATTCTGTAAAAGCCAACCCACCTCACGGGAACCTTGTAAACACCAACACACTCCATGGAATCCCCTGAATACCCTGTAATTACCGACATAGGCCCTAGAAAACACTCTGTAAGTACCAATACACTGCCCGGAATCAGTACAAATACCGACACACACCTGTGGCACCCCATAAGTACCAACACATTCGACAAAACACTTCCTGCAAATACCGACACACTCCCCAATAAACACCTTATTATTATCAACAAACTTAACAGGGACTCCCTGTAAAAACCGACACAATTCCCGAGAAATCCCTGTCGATACTGACACACCCACCTCGCCCATGTTGTAAATAAATACCGACACACTTCCTGGACAACTGCTCTGCAAACGCATATACTCAACGGGACCGCTTTACAGTACCTGCACACTCCCTGGGACCCCCCTTAAATACTGACACAATTCCCGGGAATTCCACCCCCCCAGTATTTACTGGCATTACTGACAAATTCCTCAGCAGCACCCTCTCAATTCTGACACACTCAAGGCCACCCGCAAATACAGACACACTCTCCGGTTGATGCCTGTAAAGACAGGCAAACGCCCTGGAACACACTTCTAAATAATGATACTGGGAATCCTCTGAAAAGAATGACAAGCTCCCCGGGGCACCCTTGTAAATAATGACACCCTACCCGGGGCACCCTTGTAAATAATGATATCCACTCGGCGCACCATTGTAAATAATGACGCCTTCCCCAAGAGCATCTTGCAAATACCAACACAATCCCGGGGCATCCTTACAAATAACGTCACCATCCCCAGTGCACCTTGTAAATATCAACACACTCCCTGGGAACCCTGTCTGAATACTGACACATAACCTGGTTCCCCCCTGTACATACCGACACCCTTTCTGGCATCCACACTGTGAATACTGACACACTCCATGGGACACCTTGAGAATACCGGCGCTCTTTAAAATACCGATACACACTCCAGGAATACTCCAGTAAAGACTGAAATACTCCAAGGGAACCACCCGTAAATGCTGACAGAGTCCCCAGTACTGCCTGTACATACCGAAACACACCTGGGCCACCGTTGTAAATACCAAACCACTCCCCAGGACTAACCCTCTAAATAATGACACCCTGCCTGGCACACTTTTGAAAATTATGGCACAATTCCGTGGAACCTTCTTATAAGTACCAACACACGCGATGGGGCTAATCCTGAAATAATGATACACTCCACGGGACCCTCCTATAAATAAAGACACATCTCCAGGACAACCTTGTTAATATGGACACACTCCACAGGAGCCCTTTGTCAATACTGACACACTGCTCGGGATCGTCCTGGCAATATTGACACACTCCCCGGGGCCCACTCAGGAATACTGACACAGTCCTCGGAAAATCATTGTAAATGCTAACACGCTTCCCAGAACACCCCTGTCAATATCGAAACCCATTCCAGGACAACCCTTGTAAACATAAACGCAATCCCAGGAGCCTCTGGTAAATACAGACAAACTTTCTGGAAATTACTGTAATTACTTACAACCTCCCAGAACACCCGGTAAACAGCAAAACAGTTTCCAGATCCCTTGTAAACACTGGTTCAATCCCTGGGACCCCCTGTGAATACTGACACACTGCAAGGTATCCTCCCTGTCAATACTGACACACTCCATGGGACATGTTGTGAATGCCAGCACAATCCCCGGAAGCACCATCTTGAACACCGACACACTACCCGGGAAAAAACTATAAATAACGACGCACTTACTGAACCCACCACTGCAAGCACTGGCACACAGCCGTGGACAGCCTCTGTCAACACTTTTTTCTAGTGACACTCTTCCCCCGGAAATACCAACATACTGTCGGGTACCCCTTGTAAATAACGACACACTCACTGGAAATCACTTGCTAATACCCATGTTTTTTTTCAGTGCCCCAGCATTTGAACACACTGATGCAGTCCTCAGGAGCCCAAACCCAACCCAATAATAACGATGCACTCACCGGGACAGCCCGGTAAGTACTGACAAATACATCAGGACTCCGCTGTCGATACCGACGTTCTGCCCATGACAGCCCACTGGAAATACCAACAGACTACCAGGCTACCTCGCTGTAAATAACAACACATTCCCCAGAACCCCTTCTTTACTACCGGCGTTAAGCCTGTGACCCTGCTTTCAAAATACTGACACACTCTACAGAACTCCCCCCTGAAAATTCCGACGCTTTCGCTGGGACACACCCATGCATACTGACACACCCCCTGGGAAACACTTATAAATATTGACACACTCGCTGGACCCACCCTGTAAATACTGATGAACGCCCTTGGAACCCACCTGTCAATACCGATCTTCTGCTCATGACAACCCCACTTGGAAATACCAACACACTCCCAAAATTCCTCGCTATAAATAACAACACACTCCCCAGAACCCCTCCTGTTAATACCGACATTCTGTTCGTGACCCCAACTTTGAAATTACCGACACACTCCCAGAACACCTCCTGTACATACCGACACACTCTCTGGGAACGTGGTATAAATACCGCCCAACCCAATAAAACATTCCTGTAAATACTGACACAATCCCAAGAACCCCCGGTAAATACTGACATACTGGCTGGGAACACCCCACCCCGCCGCATGTACTGAAAACTCCCCAGGACCCCCATGTAAATACCAACACATTCCTCAGGTCCAGCCTATAAACACTGATACACACTCCGTGGGACGGCTTGTAAATACTGAAGAACTTCCCGAGACAACCACGTCAACACTGAAACACACCTCAGAACAACCCTGCAAACACTGACAAACGCCTAGCGATCATTCTTTAAATACTGTCACACTCCCTGGTACCTCACTGTAAATACACGGGACCCAGCTGTCAATATTGAAACATGCCACGGTACCACACTGCATATACCGAGACTTGCTCAGGACCCCATTGTAAATACGGATCCACTCCTCGGGACTCAACATGCGAAACCTGACACACTCCCTTTCACATCTCGTCAAAACACCAACACACTTCCTAGGACTCCCCTGTGAATACTGACACACTCTAGGGATCGCCTCCCTGTAAATAAAGACATCCTTCCCGGGAGTCTCCCGT
Organism: Chiloscyllium plagiosum; assembly: GCF_037043375.1. Classification (NCBI taxonomy): domain Eukaryota; kingdom Metazoa; phylum Chordata; class Chondrichthyes; order Orectolobiformes; family Hemiscylliidae; genus Chiloscyllium; species Chiloscyllium plagiosum. Next base: position 67,395,989 of record NW_028270184.1, on the reverse strand, counting down.
AAATATTGACAACATAATGATCCAAGAATTAATGCAGAGCGAAAAACTCCGTTTAAATGTAAGCTTCAGAGAAACATATAATGAATTGTTAAAGCTCCTGAAGGCATATGAAGGGAGAAAAAAAAGAACGATTATTGAAAACAAAACCCTTACAATGAGAAACAGAGGACGTTATAATGTGGGATAAATATATCCCATACCAAACAAACATGTATATTGGTTCTGCCATCACAAATGATGACACAAGTAATATTCCTAAATTACTGGGAAGAAAAAGAAAGGAAGGAACTGAAGGAAATCAGTATTATCAGGAAGATCTTGTTGTGGAAATTGATGTGATTAAAGACAATAAATTCCACCAACTGCGAATCAAACAACCATGTACTTAAAGTCACCCTAATTTCAGTGAATGCCTTGTGTAACTAGAGTGTGGAGTATATGTAGAGCAAAGTAATTTTCATATTTCAATATTCTATCGACTCTGAAACATTATCTATGAATAGGAGGTCAGTTAATCTGACCTGACTATTTATAAAAGGAAGTAGTGAGTAAACATGGAATGACAGAGAAGTTAGCCTCATACTGGAAAACAGTAACTGAATTGGACAGAACCATCATAAATTTACGAAACTAAAATAGGAAAACAGATATCATCTTCTTGTATACAAATCATTGAACGTAAGCATACCAGCACAGCAGTAGTTGAGGAAGACAAACGGTGTTTTAGCCTTGGTACTGAGAGGATTTGAACACAGGAGCAGGGATGACTTGCTGAAATTGTGCAGGGTCTTGTTGATACCACAACCTAGAATGTTGTGTGCAGTTTTGTAATCCTTTCATGACAAAGGTGTTCTCCATACGGAAACTGCACAACAAAGGTTTACCAGACTGATTCATAGGGTGGCAGGACTGACGTATGAGGAAAGAATGGATTCGTGAGGATGAAAATCAATCAAGTTTAGAATGATGAAGTAGGATGTCACAGAAATGAACAAAATTCTAAAAGGTATGAACAAGTTAAATGCAGGAAGGTTGCTGTCAATGACCAGGACGTTCATAACGTAGGGGGTGGAAAGGTGGCGTCACTTCTAAGAATTTGGGTTAGTTCATTTAAAACTGAGATGAGGATTTTATTTTTTAATCAAAGACTGGTTACACAGTGGAATTTGCTGCCACATAAAGCAACTAAATCCAGAACTTGGAATGTTTACAAGATGAAAATGTCCATAATTTTGAGGGTACGAGCGATCAAAAGGTACAGGTCTAGGGAGGTAGCAGGTTACTGTGCGAAATGACCAGCCAAGATCATATTGAATTGTGGAGAAGGATCAAACATCACAACAAGCCAGTCATGTTCTGATTTTTTTAATTTCCATTCTGTTAAACGTGGGATATAAAAACCAATTGTCTTGAACTGACACAGATATTTTAACACATTATCTAGATTACAAAAAATCCTGTAAAGCCTTACCAAACAGCAATCGGTGAACAATTTTAGCACAGAACTTCAGCAGTTCGAGGAGGTGCAAAATGATTGTTGATGTTCATACAATGGCTGTTCTCTCTCATAATTTCAATCCAGTTCACAAATTACTGAATGCTTTGACAAAAGCGAAATATTATGTATGAAATAAGTAAACGTCTTTAAAACGTTGCTGATACTGGGTGGAGGGAGTAGTAGGATAGGGTGGGGAAGAGGAACAGTGAGTAAAACAATGGGTCTTTTTTTGGTGTTGGGAATGGCAACGAATGACCCCAAATTCCAAATACCCCGCGACCTGTTAGCTTGCTCAGGAGTCCTGTCCTTCCACTTCCTGCTCTATTCTTTCCGTCTCTGTCACATTTACAGCAAGTTAAATGGTAGCGATATTCATGGGGTACACATACCCATCCATCTCAGTCACTAATAAAAACATATTCGTCTCCAAATAACATTAAATAATCATGGACCACAGCAATGATTTAAAACAATATCATTTATTTTCAGCTCTATTCACACTAAAGATAGATAAACCAACAGTGACCTGATAAATGAAAAAACAACAAAATAAAACTGAGCCAGGAATAGCGGGCCTGTTTCTGGGACGAAGCTCAGTCTCTCTGTGGCTTAAATCGCGGCCCCAGATACAGTATGTTTGGTTCCAGAATCATACAATGACCAAACATGAAACCTCTAACTGGGATTTAGCACCTGGCGCTTCCCTCCCCTTTAGCCCTCACTCACCGACTTTCGATTGGAGACAACAACATTTCGGTCCAATAATCACTCGCCGCGAGCATGCTCACAGTTCAGGTTAACACTACGCATGCTGCTGTTGACATATAATGGCCAACTGAGAAGAAGGGGCGGCCCTACAGGACCAAGCTGGAGGCATTAGTCCTCCAACCAATCAGAGAAACTCTTGGGCGCGCTGGAAGCACTGATAAATCAGAGAATGCTGTTGGGCTAAATTAAGCTAAGCAGAACTTCCACACCTCAACTCTCAACCAAACTTTGCTTGAAATATACTTCCAGTTCAAAAGACAATTGTTAATGATGACTCTGTTTCCTTTCCTGCAGGCGATAATGAGGACTTCAGATGCTGGAGATCAGATTCAGCATCGGAGTGGTGCTCAAAACACACAGCAAGTCACACGGCATCCGAGGAGCATGAAAATTGAATTTCAGGCAGGTAGCCTTCATCAGTAACCTATCACGCAATTTATGATCAATATTGCTACTTTACGTTATATTCCGTCATCCCCAGGTTTCATGGACAGCGGGCTCACAGAACTTTTGCCATTTTTTTCCCCAATCTACATTTATCTGATCGTTTTGGATTATCATCATCAAGACGTCTGCCCACCTCATCAAAAACATCGGCAGACAGTTCACCACAATCTTCTATGAACAATTCTATTTTAGCTCTCCTGACGGAAACACATATTTCTTCACGAGGTACCTCATTTTGACTGGTTTGACCGTTTGCAACACGTTTCATACAGCTTGAAACGGTTGTCCTTTCAGTACCGAATTAATTGACAAAACATTTCTCATGGCAAACTAAAGGCGCGCATTCCTTTTAAAGACGAGGAAACGTGTCTGAATGAGTTGTGACTTGGGCATTAGTTACCATGAATACAAAGTAAAGACAATCAGGTTGTGATGGCGTTGACCTCGACCACACTTTCAGGAGCTGCCAGACAAGTTGAATATTTCCAGCGTTTTCTGTATTTTTCATATATATCAGATTGCCAGTATTTTACTTCTGCACTTGTTCTTGGGAAGAAAGGAATGAGAAGTTGTGGGTCGAAAGTAGGAGCAGTAGACTCCTTCCGTCATGAAACTCCCAGCTCCTCCTCTGCTTTTGTAGTTTTGTGAAAACACTAACTGGCTTTAATATTGGATTTTAATGATAATCTAAGAGTTTGCATGTTGCTCTTTCTGACCAAATATGGAATTTTAAAAAATCAGATCAGCTTTTATCAATTTCACCATTTATGTGCATATGTTCAGGTTCATAATTAAACTTTCAGGCGAAGGCAACATTTTTTTTATTGGTAACTATAAATGCTAACGATTTGCAGGCCATGGCTGTGAGAGCACGGAAACTAAATGACGAGACTTCCAGGGACAGTCTCTGTTTCTTTCACCCTGGACACTGTCTGATTCGGCATTATATTCTCTCATCTTTCTGCAGATGATGCCTTCAGTTCTGTCTTGGTTTTGTTACGACTGGTTTCTAATGCACAGGCTATCCAATCATCTATTATGTTGCAGTTTCTAATGAATGAGAATCCTTCTCTCAGAGCACACTGCCTCCGTCGCTCAATGCTTTGATAGGGGAGGAACACGGACACGGGAATGGCTGAATGTTTCCTTTCTTTGCTGTAACCAGACTCTGGTGTTAAAATCTGAAATGACACAAAATAAGCCAATTGGGTGAAATCCTTCCTTCTGGTTGATCTCTCCTGAGCCCTCAGTCACTCTGCCAGAACGTGTCTGTGTGTTTCCCTCTGTTTTGGAAATGGGGTTCAGCTCACCGAGGGAATATGAACACAGGTTGTCCATCTTAGCCTTCAGTCACATTCATTGTAAAACGTGATTGGATAATAGCATTTGACGAGTGCTTGATAAATCTGAGAACACAAGGGGACAGGCCAAGTGCTGAAAACTTGGATGATGGGCCTCTTTCCTTTCAGTAAACAGTCGATGACTTGTTCAAACTTATGTCCTGAGAAATAAAGCACCATACGCTTTGACATTAAGAAGCTGTCCGACAACTCACAAGGCAGCACTGGTGGTGTAATGGTTAAGAGTCGGTGTTTTCTTCACCGCGGCCAAAGTTGGGTGCCTGGTCAGGGAATCAGGTTTTATTGTTCCTGACAGTGACAACAGCGAGAGGGGACCAGTACTGATGGGGATCCTTTCAATGACTCAGATCAGTTCATGCCTCGAGAACATCGGAGTAATTGCCCCTGCTCCTTCCAGAAGGGGAATGCACCTTGATAGTCTCTGCTCTGTCAGTCAGGGCACCCTTCATTCCCCTCCAACAGAGTTTCTAAAGATTCACAGATTTGAAACGGGGCTCTGTTTAATTGTTTCCTTTTCGCTCCCAGGGATTGCAGAGATTGGGTTGGGTTGAAATTGATAACGTGCATAAGAGCAGCGTGCGAGGCTATTCTATCTTTCCCTCTTCTGACAGCGCCTTTAGGTTGACTCTGATGTTCTCGGTTACATTAATCGATCAGAGACATTAATCGGTATATTAAGAATTGCCACAATTAATTCCAAACACAATGAAATTCTTTCAAATGTTCTGACTACAAAGTACTCAGAAACTGAACAGTTTAGAGAGATATTGAGGAAAATCAAGTTTAAGAAGATTAACCATGCACTTTGCAAGATGCTTCTAATGAAGATGTCAATTCTTTTGAATGATTCGGTGGAATTGTGTTCATCATGTTAGTAATTTTTATTATCAAACCGAGCGGCTGTATAAAAGCAATTCTGTTAAACAAAGAATTGCGGTATAATCGATTGAAACATTGCCAACAGTAAGTCTTGGCAGCCGACAATACTTATAAGTGGACAATAGACTGAAGTTGGGCATAGCTTCATATCAATAGTTCAGACAACCCAGCATTTCAAACATTCTTGTACATAAGGAAGTGGTGCATTGTTGTTGAGGAAAAATTCTTCCTGCAGATAAGGAACTCAAAGCACATCTCGACTTCGGGACAATGAGTTTGCAAGTGTAATAAAATGCGGCAGTGTTCTTGTGAAATTGAAGAGTCGAACGAACAACCCCCAGATTTGCAAACAAGCAAATCATGAAGCCACTGATTCAAGTGCGCTTGCTGCAGGTCGGTGATGATATCAGGGACAGGAGAAACAATTGTAACCGTCTCAGGGTGAACAACTAGTAAATATAATCAACTTCACCACTAACTGCAATAGTTCCCACATTGTGAAGCGGACAGGTTCGCAAAGAAAACACACTTGTTCTCATAAATTTTTCATTCACCCTATGTCTGCACAGCCATTCAATGGGATTACCGCTGATGTTAAAAATTCTAAGTGTACTTTCGTGCTTTTCCTCGATATCTCGAGGTTAAATTGAGCTGAATAAAAATGTCGAGTATTCTCATTAATCTGGGAGTTTCCCGGCCGTACCACTCAGTTTCTCTGAATGGTAATTAAATATATGTGATCGTTGTCAGCAGTGATTACTTCCACATGTGAGGTAACTGCTGAAGTAAATGATGTTAAACTACATGACTATTGAAACATGCATTTCAACTATATCCCAGTCTATCCTCTCAGCCTTTGATATTCTATGGAAAACAGTTCATCTCAGTCGTCATTCATATCCAATGATGGTAACTCCACAGCCTCTAGAAATATCGAAGTTGAAGTTTCAGCCCATTCTGAGTTCCAACATCTCAGTCAAGACTTCGCTAAGTGGTCTTCCGGTGTTTGTGTTGTTGTTTCTGACATATCCTCTGCCACTGTAAGTGTTTTTCTTTAAGTGCATCAGTTTGTGTGATGCCGCGTTTGTTTTCAGTGGTCGCTACCTTGGTTTATGGCCGCATCAGTATGTTTAGAATTCGAGTCATGGTACGTAATATTTCCCCATTTTTACTCTATGTGAAAGGAACCAAATCAGCACAGCATGGAATCAGTTGTTTTCACATGAAAATATTATCCAAGGTGATGATTTTCTTTCTTCAGAACCTGCTCTCTCACATCTCGGCCTGTTATATATAAGGAATCGAAGCCACCCATTGTCGGATATTTTTGTCTTTCTCCCTCCCTTACTGACCCTCGTCTCAATATCCTCTTCCAGTTCCCTCAGGCACTGCGCAATCTAACACTTAATTTCACATTGACCCCATTCAATCTGTGGTGCTGCAGTCATTGTTGCTGGGTGCACATGCTCCAATCTCAGCTTTGGCAACTTCAACTAATCGATCCTGTTTGATGACATGGTTGTTCGAACAAAGCTCATGTAGCAACTTTAACTGGCATGAACCAGAGATTCTTGGAGCACGAGTATCAGGAGACGAGAAGATTTAGGTGAATTGGCCATGTTATATTTCGCATCCTGTTCAGGCATGTGTAAGTTGGGCGCATTAGTTCGTGGTAAATATACAATAAAAGGACAGGAAAATAGGTCTAGTTGAGTTACTCTTCGGAGGGTCAGTGTGGACTTGTTGAACTAAACGGCCTGTTTCCACACTGTACAAGTTCCATGATTCTATGAAAAGGACACAAGATATTATTGAGCAAAAGAGAGTTAGCTGGAAAAGTGTACGTGACTTTCTGATCATTTATTTGATTTGTCCATTCGACTCGAGCTGGACTATTGTGTGCAGTCGGCAAATCACTTTACAAAGGAGATGTGACAGCTTTGGAGACGGTTCAGAAGAGATATATCAGGATATTGTCTGGGCTGAGGAGTTTCAGTTATAAAGAGAGTTTGGGCTGTTTTTTTCTTATAGCAGAGGAATTGAAAGAAGACAAGATTGAGATGTATAAAGTAACGACGGATATGGAAAGGTTAAAGTTAAAGAAACAATGCACCTTGATGAAGTGGTCAATCACCAGGGATGCAGAGATTTAAGAGGCAGAAAGATTTGAGTATGTGTTTGTCAAAACAAAAACTCCATTTCAGCCATCGCAAGTTTGGAATCTTGAACTTGCATTAAGGGTCAGAAACCCTCATTACTTGAAGAACTATTCAGGTGGAATTTCTGAAGCCATCACATGGCTATGGTGTCAGTGGTTTTAAAGGGATTAGGATGGTGAAATAGTTGTTATTTCCCAGTCCCGACTTAGAAGCTGAGGGCGCTTCCTTTTTCACAGTCGCCCTGGTAGTAAGTCTGCCTGTCACCGCGCATATCCGAGGTTCAGTTACCCATCGAGAAAAGTGCTTGCCTTTTCAGGCAACTCTGTGGTTAACACTGTTGTCTCTCGGCGCCAGGAAACGAGTTTTTATTTTAACCTGGAGTGATTGATAATGTGGAGTTTGCACGTTATTCCGCATGGGTTTCCTTTGGCTGCTTAGATTTCTTCAAAGTACCCAGTTATGAGCACGTTAAGTAGATGGTAAATAAAACGCTAAAGAGATGAAAGTACTGTAAATCAGAGACAGAAAATAGGAATTAAAGCATCAGAGAATTCGGAGTTAACATTTCGACTCGAGTGTACCTTCCTCAGAACAGTTCTTGACCGAAGCATTAACTCTGATTTGTCTCCACTGATGCTGTCAGATCGACTGAGAATTTCTAGTAAATTCTGTTTTTGTAGTTGCTTGGTAAGTGCGGGGTTGGAAAGAAAGGGTCGCGGAGTGTGAAGCTCTTAGGATTTGTGGGAGATTAGAAATGTAGTTTCTGCATGTGGTGGGTGGGGTGTTGCGGGGGTGGGACATTATACAAACGGTCGCGGAATTCTTGTAGCATGTCGCATACTTAAGGCTTAGACTTTAAAAAATATAGAGGGTCTTTTAAAGAAAATAGTTTGAAGCTCGGAAATAACTTTAAAGTGTTGTAGTTGATCACAAAAAGAAGCAGCAGGGACATTTCACAATAAAGATTATAGTATGATAAGAGAAACTGGATAAAAGAACAAGCTGAAACAAAAAAGGAACAAAGAATGCAAACATATAAGGACAGTAGGATGGCCAGATAATAAAATAACGAGAGAGAGAAAAAAAAACAAAAGTGAGCTAATCGGCTTATGATAGGATGGGAAAAGGGAGGCGTGATTCCACAACTTGTAAACTGAATAAGAAAGCTAACATGCTCTGTTTTCGCGCGCATTTCTGCTTGATTGCAGAAGCGTCCGGTACTTGCAAGGCTGTAATAATTTGTTCTTGTTTCCAAGGCTTTGTCTCAGGCTGATTTCTGAGTGAGTTCTGTTTCTCACAATTGGGGGCCTCGTTCCGGGATCCAAAACTTCGACCGCTCGACACTCTTGGGACGACTGGAGAGGTGCATCTCGCCGATTTCGGTGATCTCCGACTCCCTTGCTTCTCGTTCGCGGTTCGGGCGAGTACGATCCGGACTTAGAGAAGCTGAAAACAAGGCGGCAGACGCGGCGGGTTCAGTCGGGCAACTCTTGTGCACAAGACCCGGGTAGGGAATGGTCTTAAAGGGTATATCTGGGCGACCGAGGACAGCGGTATTTGCTGCAGGAATTGCCGCGGGACGGGGCGCACCGAAACGCCCAGGTAACTCTATGCACAGACCATGGTAAGAAAAGAGACCTTAAAGTATGGCCTTGGTGGTTGGGACGTACGAAAGTACGGGGAATTGGCAATATATGAAATAAAGCATATGTCAATGGAAAACAACCCGTGTCAGAAGGGCTAGTAGCTGAAGGGCTACTGAGGGTGCACTTCGTAACTAAGTTACGGCCAGACGTCCAGAAAAATATTCAAAAGCTCGAGGAGTTGTTGCGGGAAGCTCAAAGTGTCTGTGAGACACGGTGTCTGTGTGTGTGTGTGTGTGTGTGTGTGTGTGTGCGTGAGAGAGAGAGAGAGAGAGAGAGAAAGAGCTGTACAGCTCGTAAAAAGTTTAACCCTTTGTGAATCGGTTTGAATGCACATTTGTTTGTTGGTGATTGAATGATTGAGCTTTGTTCCTTGGAGCTTGAGATCCGGGACTCTTTTGAATATGATTTCTACTATGGAAATTTTAATATGATTTCTTTTAAGGTTAAGGACGTTAAAGATTATAAAATAAAATGTAAACTCCTGTTATTTTTACAGGTCATGACTGCCTTGCTATCAGTTTCTAACTAATCACTTTTATCCTTGCGTAAAAGTGATTTATGGAGAACAGTTAAGTTTGAAAAAAAAGCATATAATTGGTCAGATAATTGGCTGTGTCAAGATCTTAATATATATGTAAATCAAAAAGAACTGTACAGTCAAAAAAGTTCCGATTGTGCGGCTTGTTGGGTAGGGAGCGCGGGAGTAAAATTATGTCCCATGAATACGGAGGAATCAGGGAAAGTACAGAAAAAGAATGAACAAGTTAAGCCACAATGGGATCCCTTAACGTGTTTGCCGCCCCCATATACTACACTCCAGAACGAGCCTACAGCTCCCGAAGTAGAACCGAGTCCAGACACAGAAAGGGGAACGGACTCTGAACTAAAAGACACAGAACCTAGGGGGCACAGAATCACTCGATCCACCACACGTAAAGGAGGGGCAGAGATAATGGAAAATGCAAAATTATGACCCTTAAGAAAGGTTCCGATTGGGGAATGTACAATCGTATATGTAAACGCTCATTTAACCAGCAGCAAAGTAAGGGTCTTTCAAAAGGAACTGAAAAGTTTAACAGAGGATCAGGTTGGACTAGCTGAAAAATTAGATCAATTCCTAGGGCCTAATTTATATGCCTGGGGAGGAGTGATGGCAATTTTAGGAACGCAATTTTCAGGGGAAGAACGAGGTATGATTAGGAGAGCGGCTTGATAGGAATGGGAAAAGAAGCACACAGTTGGGGAAGAAGGGACTCCAGCAGAACAGAAATTCCCAAATGTTGACCCTCATTAGGAAAATAATGACAGAGAAGATAGGGAGTCAATGCGGGATCTACGAGAAATGGTAATATTATGAATTAAAGAGGTGGCAACTAGATCACAAAACTTTGTTAATGCCTTTCAAGTACGACAAGAGAAGGATGAAACCGTTTGTGCATTTCTTAAAAGGATCAAGGAGGCCACAAGGAAGTATTCTGGAATGGATCCCGATAATCCGACAGCACAGGGACTCTTAAAGGTCCAGTTTGTAAATAAATCATGGCCGGACATACCAAAGAAATTACATAAATTAGATGGATGGAGTGAAAGAAACAGATGGAATAAGTGTTATGTGCGGCACAGAAAGTCTATGTCAAAAGGGGAGACGAGAAGCAGAAAAAGAAATCCAAAATGATGGTGGAGGCAGTAGAAGAAATAACAAAAAGGAGACTGTGATCAAGGGATAATAGGAAGGATAGGGGAGGACACGAAAGACAAAGGTCGGACATCTGGGGAAGGAGGCAACAGGCAGGGTGTTTCATTGCGGGAAAGTGGGGCATTTTAAACGGGAATGCCCGGAATTAGCACGAGAAATGGAAGCCGTTTCCGGAATGACCTTAGATGAAGATTAGGGGAGTCAGGGTTTCCATCCTCCTGAGACCCACTGGGAACCCTTGATAAATTTAAAGGTAGAATCTGAAGGGGAGGAGGCAGTATTTTTGGTGGGCACGGGAGCGGACGATCATCTATAAGTTTTAGACCTACCAGTATTAAACTGACTAACACGAATCTCAGGGTTTCCGGAGTATAAGGCGAGGAGTTCTTGGTGTCTATTTTTGAACCAACCCTAACTAGAAGAAATGATGAGGAAGTGATAGGACAATTACTATATATTCCTGACATTGGAAGTAATCTATTAGGTAGGGATTTGATTATATTGCTGGGCTTAAAGCTTGGGGTGGAGGATAGTGCAGTAACTGTAACTGTGGCTAAGACATCCCAAGGAAGATGGGTCCTCCCAGATGGAAGGGAGTTATTAAGTTATTAAGTAAACCAGTCATGAGAAACATCCTAACCACCTTGCATCAAGGCAGCCATTGGTGCCCACAAGCTATGTGTGACATAGTGTTAAGGAAGTATGGACGTAAAGGGATATACACATTAGCCAAGCAGGTATGCGCAAGATGCCCAACTTGCCAAAAGATTAATAAGAAAGTAACGGGGGGGAGGGGGGGGGGTAGGGGGGCAAGAGGTGGAAGAAACCCTAGGGTAAGTCCTTTTCAAAGAATACAGGTGGATTATACAGAATTACCCCCACTAGGGAAACAAAAGTACTTATAAGTCCTAATGGATCACCTAACTAGGTGGGTGGAGGCATTTCCAATGTCCTCAGCTACCTGGAAGGGAGTAATGAAAACTCTTTTAGAACATATAATTGCTCGAGATGGAGTGGAGGAATTTATAGATTCAGACGAAGGTAGCCATTTTACCTCTGAGATCCTACAAGGAGTAATGGTGGATTAGAAATCTCTTAGGAATTCCACACTCCTTGGCACCTGCCTTCCTCTGGACTCATGAAACGAATGAATCAAACCTGAAAGAAGCAATTGTCTAAGCTACTCCTAGAGACTAGTTTACCATGGACAAAATGGTAAAAAAAAAACCATGACTGCAGATGCTGGAACCCAGATTCTGAATGAGTGGTGCTGGAAGAGCACAGCAGTTCAGGCAACATCCAAGGAGCAGCGAAATCGACGTTACGGGCAAATGCCCTTCATCCTGACGTCGATTTCGCTGCTGCTTGGATGCTGCCTGAACTGCTGTACTCTTCCAGCACCAGGAATCCAGAACCATGGACAAAATATTTACCTATCGCGTTGCTACGCATTAGGACTGCGCCGAGGCGTGATGTAGGCCTCTCTCCTTATGAAATGATGTTTGGATTATTTTTCTTGTGTGGAAGAGGGGAATTACCAACTGTAGAGTTCAATGTTAAGATTTTAAAGTACTATATTGTGGCTCTCGGCTCTTCTTTGTCTGTCCTTAGGAATAAGGGTCTTTTGACCCAGACACATCCACTTGAGTTCGCAGTACATCGAATACAACCGGTTGACTGAGTCCTGATCAAAACCTGGAAAGATACCAAACTGCACACAAGCTGTGCGGGACTGTTCCTAAACCCCCTGACTACTGAAACAGCCGTCCGAACTTCTGGAAAAGGGTGGAGTCATCACACTCATGTTCAGTGCCCCGTGGACGCTCCTTCCACTTCGACAGAGTGGCAAGCTCATCCTACTGACGACTCTCTGAAAGACAAGCTGAGCAAAAAGAATGGACTGAGATAAGAGAATATTAAGTATTAGTTAAAAAGAACTGTCTCCCAAAACAATTGTAAGTGTTGCATGGACTCACTCCTCCCTGGCATACAAAGGGTTATGGAATAGACAGATAGGGTTGTGAGTGGTCAGCTTTATATTGTCACAATAATATTGGCGCTAGCTGCCAAAGGGGGTGGGAAAAATCATTTTACCACTTTATGTCAGAATTATGCTAAACCAAAGGGGCATACCGACTGTTGGGTATATGCGGAGACCCAACATCATGGTGAATCCGGAATTCCTGTCACGGTAGTACCACTTAAAAAATAAGAAGTGTACGATGCACAACAATTTGACTCTGGCTCAAACAATACAAAATGGAGATCTGACAGGTGTAATTAAAACTTTGCAAGATGGTTCCGTCGACCAGCCCCGAAAACTCTGGATACTATCGATGGCCTGAGAGTTTCGCCCCCGAAAGGAGCAGTAATAACCACTTGTTTCTGTAATCAGAATGATGTCGCACCCTTCCGATTAGGAAAATCATCTTGTGTCTACACCAGCCAAGCCACTGCCACAACCACTCCCCAAGTGTTGAATGGGACATATTGGGTGGGTTGCTTAAAGTCGTTTAACCCCGGCGAGAAGTACGTTTGGAGTCGCGGATGTAACGGAAATGGGTGCTGGGACGATCCAGTTCAGACACCACCTCAAAACCAGAAAGTATGGCGTGGCTGCTGCTACCTTGCCTATGTAATTCCCCACTTGAGGCTGTTAAAGAGAACCCCAAAAATACCTCAGAATAAACAGGGAGGAAGGTGAGTAACCCGGAAAGTAACCGAAAGAGATCGCCTCCTCTGGACTTTGATACCTATGTACCTTTGGGACCGCTCGAACAGGAGTAGAAATACAAAAGTTAGCGGCTTCCTTGGAAGAGTTGGCCAACAAAACTGCTGATGCGTTGGCCGACATCCCAATCCCAAATAACAGTCATAATGACGGAATTGATTACGACTAGGCTAATGACACTTCAGAACAGGATAGCTCTGGATTATATTCTGGCAGAGAAAGTTGGTACCTATGCACTAATTGGGGAAGGTGGTTAGTCAATCTGGCTATCTATGGATTGTTGATATTAGTGGGTCTGGTGGTAGGGTTCAATGTCCTAAAATGGGTCATGAGCCGACTGATGACATCCCTTGGGGAAGGAACCCAAATAACTCATCAGATGTCCAAATTTGGGAGAAGTTTTGTAGATCGGGTGCTCGTTGTTGTGGTTCTGTTCGCCGAGCTGGAAATTTTTGTTGCAAACGTTTCGTCCCCTGTCTAGGTGACATTCTCAGTGCTTGAGAGCCTCCTGTGAAGCGCTTCACAGGAGGCTCCCAAGCACTGAGGATGTCACCTAGACAGGGGACGAAACGTTTGCAACAAATATTTCTCGCTCGGCGAACAGAACCACAACAAATCATCAGATTATTTTCCAATCAGCAGGTGATATTCAACAAAGTGAAAGTCAAAGAATGCTTCTAGCGTTCGAGGGACGAACAACAAAAATGTAAAACGTAAGATTGTGAACCTCATTGCCAAAAGGCTTAAGAAGGTGGAACAGAAGAAAACGGATTATACGAGACTTAATAAGTGAAGAAACAACAGTTCTTAAAAAAAAACAAAAACGGGGAATTGTGGGAGATTAGAAATGTAGATTCTGCATGTGGTGGGGGTGGGGGGGGGTGTTGCGGGGGTGGGACATTATACAAACGGTCGCGGAATTCTTGTAGCATGTCGCATACTTAAGGCTTAGACTCTAATGAATATAGAGGGTCTATTAAAGAAAATAGTTTGAAGCTCGGAAATAACTTTAAAGTGTTGTATTTGACCACAAAAAGAAGCAGCAGGGGCATTTCACAATAAAGCTTCTAGTATGATAAGAGAAACTGGATAAAAGTACAAGCTGTAACAAACAAGGAACAAAAAATGCAGACATACAAGGACAGCAGGATGGCCAGATAAGAAAATAACTGGAGAGAAAAATAACAAGCGAGCTAATCGGTTTATGATGGGATGGGAAAAGGGAGGTGTTATTCTGCAACTTGTAAACTGAATAAGAAAGCTAACATGTTCTGTTTTCGCGTGCATTTCTGCTTGATTGCCGATGTGTCCGGTACTTGCAAGGTTGTAATAAATGTTCTTGTTTCCAAACTTTGTCTCAGGCTGATTTATGCGTGAGTTCTGTATCTCACAGATTAAATGTGCAGATTCAATGGGACGAACGGTCTTAGTCTGCAGTGAAGGGATTCCATCAGTTCTTTCCCTCCGAGGTTTTGTCGTTTGTATTTATGTTTTTCTTCATTTTTTAACATCCATCCGAAAATGTGACTTGCCGATCTTCACACAAGATTCTAGCTTTAACCAAATGAACAAATGAAACAAGTTTAGGAATTGTAAATTGTTCATTTCATTCCCAAACGGGTGTTACTTAAACATCTGCTTCCATGATCAATATGATATTTTTCAGGAAGGACGGTGCTGTATGAGTCAGGGTGGGGAAGGAACGCAGCTCCCGGAGAGACACAGTGTCAGTGAAAGTGAAAACACGTTTGTTCTGGAAACCGTACCCTGTGCCCGTGTTGAAATGCAAGCCATTTGATAGATATGTTCCAAACTGAAATGCTTACTGGAAGCAGTAAGCGGTGGAAGGTATACATTCTGTTCCACTTTCACCAATATCCAATCGCACTGAACTCCACACCTTGCCATCACATTGCAGGACATTTTCTCTCGCAACCCCCTGGTACAGAATTCCATGCATCCCAGCAACTGCCCATACTGCACCATTCCATAAAATCACAGAAGGTGTGGCTTGCCCACCTGGTAGGGTTCCATCTGGAGTATTGCATGCAATTCTAGTCACTGAATTTTGGAAGGATGTGAAAATTTTGGAAAGGGTTCAAAGGAGATTTACTGGGATGTTGACTGGTGTGGATCGAAGGTCTTACGAGCAAAGTCTGAGGAACCTGAGATTGTTTTCGTCGGAGAGAAGAAGGTTGACAGGTGAATTAATCGAAACTTATCTGATTATCAAAAGGTTAGATAGAGTGGACAGTAAGAGCCTTTTTCCTCGGACGGTGAAGGCCAACACGAAGAGGCACAGCATTAAATTGAATGGCGATTGATTTAAGACGGATAATTGTACGGGGGTGGATTAGCCTGCCGGCAACAATCGTAGACTCGCTGAGTATATGGACATTGCAATGTGCATTGGACAGACATATGGCTAATAATGTAACAGTGAAGGTTAGATGGGCATCACATTTTTATTCACAGGTCAGTGCAAGATCACGGGCGAAGGGCCTGCACTGCACTGTAATGTTCTATCTCCTGAGCAATAAGATCTGCTGGGTTACGATATCTCTCCTCACTGTGTAACTTTTCAGAGACACCTATCAGTGCTTTGTCTGCACTTCATTCAGTCCAGGCAACTGTTCTTCATCCTCAGAATGTTATCTCTCCACAATGGGGAGTGAAAAACAGAGTCAGTGACAAAGCTGAGATCGCCTACGTTCTGTATGGAAAAAACAAAGGTTATCCTGATCTTCCAGTCTCCTGTCACTTGAATGTTGCACTGTGTTCCAAAGGCACGATTTCAGACCCCGGTCTGCTGCAGTGATACTTGAAGGCACAGCCCAAGCTGGAAGAATCGCACCTCATTTTCTACTGACAGACTATGCAGTCTTCAGGACCCAGCAGCGAGTTCAATCATTTCAGAACACGTCCGCTTCTTCCAGATTCTTTCACCATCCACACGTCCCATTAGTTCTAAAGACGGATCATTGGACTGGAAACATAACTCTCCTTTCTCTCCACAGATTTCCAATTGCGAATGATTTTGTTCATACGTTTTGGCTTTTCTTCAGAGAACGATTTTCCACTGTAGGCTGCAGGAAGCGTCTGATTGCAGGAGATGGTGTTCATGGGAGATGATAAGAACGACAATGGCTGGACCATTCCCGTTGTGAAGGTAGACAAGCCAAGCTGGGGCTGATTATGTAAGTGCAGAGAAGGCTGTGTGAGAAACTGATAAACATGCACATATTATGAAGAGGACAGATATGTGTGACAGAAATGAGCTTGTTTTGGGGAAGTAAAAATAACCAGTAGCAACAGATGAAAAGCAATAGACAAGGGATTGAGAGGAGATTTAGGATAAATGTTTTCACCCAGACAGTGTTGTTTGTCTGGAATTCACTATATGAAAATGTGGTAAAGCTAAGTGTCAGCAGAACATTTCACCAGTACATAGCCAAACATTTGAATACCCAGAGCACACTTGGATAAGCAGCAGGTACTGGAAATTGTGACGAAGGCAGACGTACGTGAATTGGGAGTTCCGAGTCCATGGTAACCCTGTGTCCTTAGGCGCATCGGCCTGTGCGGCTATGTGGCGCAATGGTCAGCGCGTTGGCGTTTTATGTGGTTATTGAAGCTTTTGAAAAAAGGTCCTGTGTTCGAATTCCACCAGAGTCGAGTTTGATTTGAAACGTGATGAGAGCAGACTCAGCTGCTCCTCTGCAAAACCGGTATTATGCGTGCAGAATCCCAACTGTCTTGAAACGGGAAAAATCTACTTTTCACAAATGAACAGTTTCGATGTCTGTTGAAGGTAGAGCTCGATAACTATCTGTTAGCCAATAGGCAACACGATGATGTTGATAGGCTGAGAAAAGACATTAATATGCTGGCTCAGCCATGATGATTTTGAATGGCCGGGCCGGGAGGCGTGGCCTCCTCATATTCCTCCTGTCTGTACTGTTTCTGGCCCAGGAGGAGGAGTGTGGCACAGAAGGAGGACAGTGTGAATCTACATCATCAGTGGCACGGTGGCTCAGTGATTAGTACTGGTGCCCCAAAGCAACAGTGCTCCAGATTCGATTCCAAACTTGGGTACTGTCTGGTTGGAGTTTGTACGTTCTCCCCATGTCTGCGTGGGTTTGCTCTGGGTAATCCTGTTTCCTCCCGCAATCCAAAAATGAGCAATTAATATTAATTGGTCATGCAAAATTGCCCGCAGTGTTAGATGCATCAGTCAAAGGGAAATGTGTCTGGGCGGGTTACTCTTCGGAGGTGTGGACTGCTTGGGCCGAAGAGCCTGTTTTCGCACTGTAGGAAATATAATCCAATCTAACCTGAAATTCAATTTGCCCCTGCATAACGTTGCTCCATCTCTACTATTTATACAAACCATGCCACGTGTCCTTGAATGTAGTAATGCTGAAGATTGTTGACGTCGTGTGCAATGTGGGTCACTGTGTCGTATGAACTGTCCAAAGGAATTTGGAGAAGTGTCAGTGAATTGAATTCTGAGACGAGTTGAAACCGATGGAAGGAAAATCTCATGACAGTGACGATGTAAAAGTGTCGGTGATCAACGCAGGAAGGTACGGTAAACTTATATTCAGTAACATCTGTTTTTCACCATTTTTCTCTGTCTTTTTCCTGAACCTGATCCATTCTCATTACAACCACCTCTAAGCTGATTTTCATTTTAGATCCACAGCAAAAAATTGAGTAATTAGATTTATGGCCTCAGTGGCTAGATCAGGAGCCGTTGGTCGTCCTCTTTTGCCAGCTCCAGTGGGAAAATTGATCAGGTTGCTGTGCTTCTATAACAGATGAGAAGTGTGTGAGCTGCCGAAATTGCGAGATTGATCCTCGTCAGGCGCTCATTTCACTGATAGTGACCAGGGATGATTGCAACATCAGGCTGAAGAACAGTTCGAGGACCGAATATTACTGTGCAATAAAGGGTCTTTGGCCCTTGATGTTGAAAGCAACCTGCGATATTAATCAGAAGTCCAGCTTAACGATATTTCATCATTGTAACTCAAAAGATTATCCCCTGATCATTTAAAAACCCTGAAAGTTAATGAGTCTACGACTGTTGAATGCAAGGCGTTCTCCACCTTTCCGACTCACTGAGAAAAGAACCTACCTCGCCATCTATCAGTCTCAACTTTAAACTGTGTGCCTTTCTTCCTACCATGACCATTAGAAGAATAAAGTCCTTCACTGTCTACCTTAACCAAACCTCTGATCATCTTGTATGTATCTATTAAATCACTTCCCAAACTTCGTATCTCTCTCATAAACAACCTCAAGTCACTCAGTCTTTCCTCATAAGACGTTCCCTCCATACAAGACAGCATCGTAGTAAATCTCCTTTGCACCCTTTCAAATGCTTGCACATCCATCCTATGATGTGGCGACCAGAACTCTACGCAACTTCACAAGTGCAGCAACGCCAGAGAATTTCTGGAGTGCAACATGACCTCATGGCTGTGAAACTCAATCCTTCTCCCAATAAATCTAACATAACGTGCTCCTTCCCAACAAACCTATCAACATGGGTGATAACTTTCAGAGTTTTATGCACATTAGCACCAAAATCTCTCTGCTCAACTAAACTTCCAAGAATATGAGTTTTAGCCCAAATATTTTTCTTCTTGTTGTTCCTTCCAAAGTGAATGACTACATATGTTCCCCCATTAATCTCTGTTTGCGACCTCTGAGCTCAGCTCTGCACATTGTACATGTCCCACTGCAACCTGCAGCAGCATTTGACACAGTTGACAACTCCATCGAGCTTCAAGTCATTGGCTAATTTACGGACCTATCATTCCATGCCCTAATCCAGGTTATTTATACAAATATCAACTGTAGTAGATCAACGAAAAAGCTTCTGGTATACCATTAGTCTCTGAACTCCAGGACGAAGGTTTCCCATCAACTAACCACTCTGTCTTCTTTCAGATGGCCATTTTTTGATCCAAACAGCTAAATAGCTATCAATCCGATGCATGCATAATTTATGCAATAGCCTACCGTGGAGAATATTATCAATGCCTTCGTGAATACCATATCCACCATTTCAATCGCTTCACCCTCATCCACCTATTTGCTCACATTCTCGATGAGCTCCATAAGGTTTGAGAAGCACAAACTACTCTTCAAAAAATCGAATTGACTATCCCGAATCCACTTCTTCCGTATTAGATAATCATAAATCCTATCTCTCACAATCTTTTCCAAAACGTCACCTTCACCGAAACTAAGACTCATTGTTTACAATTACCAGAGATTTCTCTACTCCTCATGTTGTAGAAGGGGACAAGATTTGCTAAATTTGAGTCATCTCGTGCTAATCACATAGACACGGACGACACAAAGTTCATAGTTAAAAGTACAGCACTCTCCACCCACGATTCCCAGAGAATCAGAGGATAAATCCCATCAAGCCCAAGGGACAGGTCTATTTTCACATTTTCAAGAATTGCCCAAACAAGCGACCTATGACCATCAATTTCATATATTCCAATAGGTTGCATCTCAATATTCTCCATGACATCATTGTCTAATTTCATTTGTGACACTGATGAAAAATATTCATTCAGCGCCTTACCTTTCCTCGGTCTGCACGGACAACCTCCCACTACGATTCTAATCATATGCTAGTCATTCAATTGTTCCTGAAATGCCAACAAAAGGCTTCAGGGTTTTCCTCCATCCTGCCAGCCAAAGACTTCTCGAATCCCCTCTTAGATCGACTTAGCTATCTCTTTAGGTCCTTCCTGGCTCATTTCTAATTCTCAAGCACCCGATCTGAGCCTGAACATCTCATCTTTACATCATCCTCCTTCTCCCTCTTGACAAGAGATTCAACATTTTCAGTAGACACAGCTCCCTGACACGACCACATATTCCCTGCATGATGCATACATACTTATCAAGGGCACGCAGTCGCTCCTCCATGAGCAAGCTCCAGATTTCAATTGTACCCAACACCTGCAGTTAATTTCTTCTTTGTATGCATCCTAACTCTTGCCTAATCACCTTTTATTCCCAGGAATATCTCTTACCCTACAATATAGACCTGTTCCTATCACAAAAGTGCTCACTTCCCTCCAAATCGAGCACATGGCTTGCATCATAATCCAGTACCAAATCCAGTGTGGCTTTGCTTTTTGTTGGCCTGTCTATATGCTGTGTCAGGAAACCCTCCTGCACACATTGGACAAAAATTCACCGATCAGATTTACTCAAACTATAAATTTTCCAATCAATATGTGGACAGTTAAGTTCCTCAGAATAACTACCCCGTTATTTTTGCTCCTATCCGGAATCATCTTTGCGATCTTTTATTCTATATCTCTGGAACGTTTCAGTGGGCTACTGAAAATTCCATTCGCCGGATCTCTCCTTTACTGAGTCTGATATCAGACCATTCTAGCACAGTAGACTCTGTAGAGTGCTCATCAAATATCCTTTCTACTACCGTAATACTGTCCTTGGTTAATCATGTCACACCTCACCCTCTTTCACCACCTTGCTTGCTCTTACTGAAAAATCGAGACTGCGGCACCAGGAACACCCAGTCCTTTCACTGCCCTATTCATTTCTCTTTAATGGCCACAACTTCGAAATCCCAGTTAACTACCCATGCTATAAGTTATCCTCCATTATTCCAGATGATCCTGGCGTTGAAGTAAACAACCTTCAAACCATCTTCATCCTTGCCAGTACACTCTTGCAAACCTGAAAACATAATTATGTCCTCACAACTCAAAACCTCGTGTACAATTGAGCTAAAATCCATGTTCCCATTCGGCTGCTGAATTCGTTTCCTAAAGAGCATTAGCAAATTATCCCCGCCCCCATCCCGCAGGATATTGGTTATCCTGTGGTTCAGGTGAAAACCAACCAAGTTGTAGAGGTATCACCTACTCCAGAAACAGACAAAATTGTCCAGGTGTCCGAATCCGTCCCCCCTGCACCATCCCAGTAGCCACATTTTCAAAAGCTCTGTCTGTATTCTTCATCTTTGTAGGATGTGTCAGAGGTAACAAATCAGAGAGAACAACTGTTCGATCTGGATCGAAGATGTCACTCTAGCTCCCTGAATTTCTGCCTTATATCCACATGCCTTTTCTTATCTGTGTTGTTGGTGCATATGTGGACCATGACTTGGGTCTGGTCCCCGCCCTCTTAAGGATAGCAAAAACACGATGCGAGACATCACAAACTGTGTGAGCTGGGAGGCAATACACCAAACGTACGCGTGTCCCATTCCCGCTGAAACTGCAATCTATTCCCCTCAATATGAAGTCTCCAAAAATAATGGTCTCCTTCTCTCTCCCCTACCGTTCTGAGCAAAAGTGACAATCGCTGTGCGAGAGACCTGTACCCCATGTTTAACCCCTGGTAAGTGACTCCCCCTCAGAAATATCAATAACGGTATGCTTGTAACAGAGGAGTACGGCCACAGTAGATGCATGCACTCTCCAGCAGTTCCCTTTTCGTTTCCTGACTGAAACCCATCGACCTTTTTCTTTTACCTGAGGTGTTACCGATTGCTTATAACTCATCTCAATTACTTCCTCAGTTTCCCGAATGATCCAATGTCTAGCATCTTTTCCCGAACACACTTTCCAAGGAACTAGGTCTGGGTGCAGTTCCCGCTGATGCAGATATCTGGGACACTGTTAGTGACTCTTACTTCCTGCATTCTACAGGAAGAACATTCAATTGCCTGACCATCTATTTCCAACCATCTCAATTCTTACAAACACACACACACACAAACGCACATATTTACACACACAAACACACACACACATAAATATAAATGGGTGCATGCATGTATGCATGTATGTGCGTGCATATGTATTTAAACGTTGCAAAACTACGTTGAATAAAACAGTTTTTACTCTAAAAATCTAACTTCTGATTTTGTGAAGTCTTCTGTACTTGGGAAATGCCTCCGTTACTTACGAACAGTCAGAAATACTCCCCAGGAGAATATCCACCTCTCGACAGAGATACCGAGATGACGTTTGAGATGGATTCGCTTTCTCATAACGCTGATCCTGCACTGCGTCATACTGTGGAGAAAGTGAGGACTGCAGATGCTGGAGACCAGGGTTGAAAAGTGTGGTGCTGAAAAAACACAGCAGGCCAGGCAGCATCTAAGAAGCAGGAGAATCGACGTTTCGGGCATCAGCCCTTCCCTTCTTCCAGCACCACACTTTTCAACTGTGTTATATTGTGGAAAGGACGCGGAGCATTTTTCATATTGTTGCAATTGCTGTATACTCATACCGGTTATTAAAACAATGCAAAAAGAATGATGCTTATCTCATTGGACATTTTGAATGTTGTTGGAAAAACTCGAATCGAAATGATAAAGTTATTTTAAATTACTGCTGTAAAGTTTAGAGAATTCAAACAGGAATATGTTTCGAGTCTTTTCACTGGATATTTTGGAGGAAGACGAGTGTGCAGCAAATAGACTCAATCCCTTCTCTGTGATTGCAGCGAAATGTTCAAGACAACAAATGAAAACAAAAAGGTGCTTGATATCGACAGATCAGTACAAACTCACTATGGTATAATTTCCCTTTGATTCTCGCCGTCGGCTAATGGATTAGGCGAGTGGGGTTATCAGGATCAGAATGGTAAACTGAGACATTGCGAGAATTAATCCCACACTGTTGGTATCACTTTGTATCCTAACCAGTTTTGCAACGGACTGAACTAACCAGCTTTCCTGAAATGTTGAGCTAACACAAACAGTTCAGTTCTTACAGAATTTGGAGAAGTTGATTAGATCAAGCTGCAAAACCGTTCCTAACAATTGGATATTTTCACACTTAGTCATACTCAGTTGTAGGTGCTATACAATTTCTTTCCAATTAACCTTAGCAAATTAGAGAATGTGCACTTAACACAACCCCGTCCGTACAGCGCAGACTCTCTGTCCCGTTTAAATTCATTCTTCGTGTGTCTGTTCGCACCCTTATAAATATTTTAGAATTAGCTATTGAAACTACTTTTCTCTGAAAAAAATCATTTCCGATTTCAATAACTGTAGAATGAAAACAAAACAAGCCGTGCTCCAAATTTTTCTTTATAATCCATCATTGGTTTTGAGGGTCTAAACTCTAGTTATAGATTCATCCGCCTGTGGGAAATTCCTTCCTGTTTATTCTCACAAAGTTCACATCATCTGGAAAACTTCCATGTGGACACAACTGAGTTTTTGACACCACGTGATCTGTTGGTCGGTTCCACCACCCCATGAAACCCCGCCTTGCCTTTCCTAATGGCTTTATCCAGCAGGACCTCAGTGGCTTCCTTTGCAATGTTTTTTAACCATTTGGCTTCTTCTTCCTTCACTTTATACTTTAAAACCAGAGTCTGTTTACGTAAGCAAAGAGGTAAACCAGCAGCAGGCTGCCATTGGTGGACAGGCCCAGCCATGAAGTATTGATACATGCTGAACGTGTACCTCCTGAGGCAGCCTGGCTTCCGGTGTTCTTCCAGCCCCTACGTGTTTTCTTTGGATTCCCGTAGTTGTTTTGTCGCTACGTAAGGAACAGGAACATTAAGCCGCTTCCCTGTACTTTTCCTCCCCCACTGTTTCCCCATTGCTCTACGGCTTCTACTGTGTCACGTTGTTCTTCCTGCCAAACTGGAGAATTCTTCGCATCAGTTGCTTGTTATCCTCATGTTCCTCGAAGGAAAAACACAGAAGTGGAAATCCAAACTCAAACACATTAGCCCTGGAGAGAATGACTTCACGCTTTTTCATCAGAAATAATTCCGAATAACAGTGAGAAAGCACGTTCGGATGTTTGCTGAAATATATGTGAGAAAATGCAGCAAGGCCCCAGTGGGACTTTTCATAACTACTGGCAAACAAGACGAGAGCTCCAATCACTGAGCTGCGGATCCATGCGCGAATGTGTTGCTTTTATACTGACAAGAAAATGATGGCCTCGAGTAGAACAAACTCCATGACCCGAGGTTTGTGATGCAACCAGAGTTTTGTGGTTTAAACTTCCGCTTGACTCCTCCTTGCTTGATCACTTGTTTCTTATAACACTTTGTCAGCTTCCCAATATCTCGTTATGCGACTGCAATCAAAACTTGCTTAAACTCCTTTCAGAGGAAAAGCTTTGAAGTTTCCATATAAGAAAGGCATGATGCAGTATTGATACAATTTACTGCCGTTGATTTCAACTCGTATCACAGATTTTCTACATCACTTGGTGAGGAACTCCTTTTCTAACGGCATTCTGCGATCTCCTGAGTGAAGTGATTTCATGCTTTATGGCCTTGATACATGAAATTTCGGGCGCCAGTTAAAATCGACCATGATCAAAAGGTTGGAATTCGAGGGAAGGTAGATATCTGAGAGAACTTTTTAAAAAAAAGAAATAAAATCTTGGTGTGGTTCGCTGGCTAGGTTGGCATTTATTGACTATCTCTAATTGTTCTTGAGTGGGCTGTAGGACATTGCAACGATAGATTGAGCGGGGACAGTTTAAAAATTTGAATAAAATGACGAAAATGTTGATAAGCAGCAGAGCAGTGATCGGTGAAGTACCCCTGTTGCGAATACTCTTATGTGCAGCAGAGTTGTTCAAAAACCTCAGGATTGCAACATTGGCTGAACATCCGTCAACCCCTTCCCTTCCACCATGTGAGAGCCCGTGTGGAAATATAAAGCTGCGAAGGCAGCAGCACATGTTTGGGAAAATGGGCGGTGGTAAAAACCTCATCCAAATAAGTTACAATAAAACACTGAACAAAGATCAAGTACACGCATGAATAGAGGCAGAGGAAGTTTGACCAGAGTAGAGAGGGAATGTGACACACGGATGGAAGTGCATTATGATAGTTTAGTCCAAAGGGATGGAAAAGAGTTTCAGCTGCAGATGAGCAGAGATGTCGAAGAGCCGCACGATGTTAATGAGGTGAAGTATGTTTCCATAGTCATGACGTAACTGGTTCAGACTCTGACAATTATCAAGGAGAAGATTGAGTCAGTGGTGAGGCAATTTATCCACCAATGTGGCCGATTCTGCACTCCAGTGCATCTCATCCACTACCAGCAACTCCGCATTCAAGACCCACCCCTCCATCTATGAAAAAGGCAGAATCCCCTGGTCATCACCTTCCACCCCACCAAACTCCGTTGACATCATATCATCCTCCGCCTTTTCCCAATTTTCAAACGGACGCAATCAGCAAAGATGGATTTCCCTCCCCTCCTCTAGTCGCTTTCTGTGAAGAACATTCCCTCCGTGACTCCCTTGTCAGGTCCACGTCACCCACCAAACCACCCTCCCCTCGAGGCACCTTCCCATTCCATCACAGGAATTGCAAATTCCACCCACACCTCCGCCTTCAACTCCGTCCAAAGACTCAAAGGATTCTTCCACATCCATCAGAGTTTTTCCTGCATTTACACACATGACATTTACTCGAACCATTGCTCCCAATGCAATCTCCCCTACATTTGGGAGACAGAGTGCCTAATTGCAGAGCGCTTCAGAGAACATCTCCGGGGCACACACACCAAATGACATATCTGCCCTGTGGCCGAACACTTCAACTCTCCCTCCCACTCAGACAGGTACATGCAGGTCCTGGGCATCCACCATCGCTCCACCTTTACCACCCGACGCCAGGATGAAGAAGGCCTCATCTTTCACACAGGGACCCTCCAACCACACGGCACCAATGTGGACTTCAATATATTTCCCATTTCCCTCCTCCCATCTCATCCTAGTTCTTATGTTCCAAGTTTACACCGATCTCATGATCTTTCCTATCAGTCCAGCTTCCTTCTCGCCGATCCGCTCCACCCTGCTCTCCGACCTATCACCATTATCACCACTTCAACCCACCTATCACACTCTTAGCTATTTCTCCTCCTATTTGTCTCTCTACCGCCTTGGATCACAAGCCTCATTTCAAATGGTGGGTTCTTGCTTAAAACGTCGATTCCCCTGCTCCTCGGATGCTGGCTGTCCTGCTGTGCTTTACCAAGACCACACTCTCTACTCAGTGGCGAGGCAGTGGATTTGTGCTGGGGATTGAAGACAGAGGCCTCACTTTCCATGATTCATTTGGAGGAAATGTCTGCTCCAACGGACAGTATGTCAGACAACTCCGGACAGTGTTTGAGCTCGAGTGAACAGGGAGTTGATGGTGTTCACATCCACCTGTGTACCTGCTCCTTCCCAGTCGTGAAGGGTGTGTTTATGAAAGATTCTGGCAGAATTCCATTCAAATTGTTGATGTCTAAACCCCTTAACTTCAATCCCTATCTTCATGCACAATCCAGAGTCTGTGAGAGACACTTTCTCATTCTTTTGATTTTTAAAAATATACAACACCAATTTCGGAACATATTAGAAGGGGAATATTTAAAGAAAAAAACTATTCCTCCACCATGATCTGATCAAATCACGCATTTTAATCCAAATAGAACTCGATCAGAGATAGAACATGGAATGAAAAGGCTCCGGTTACAGTGGGAGAGAATCGTTCACTTGTGTGTGTGGACAAAGCTTCTGCTATGATCAGAGCTCACTAACTACAAATGCAGTAATATTTAGGTGAGACGAGAGACATGTGAGGATTCATTTCTCCATCTGAGCTTGAACCCCATGAAAGCAATTATATCAGGTACAAGCTCTCTGTGTGTGAAACATACACTCATTCTCTGACCTGCTGCGACCCCTGCTCGATCACAATGAGGAGAAATCATCTCAATGTCTGGATTGCATAAAATGATTTAAAACGTCCGTAGATTGGATTATCCAAAACAATGCTCATACTACTGACAAACCCTTTATCTGTCCAGACTTTGGAAAATATTATCAGACCTCTGTGCAGTTAATGCATGGGAAATGTGCTCACACGAATGAAAGCCCTTTAAAACTTCTGGGGACCTGACGTCCGATCCACGTGCTCACCCGGAGGACAGACATCTTCAATTCCACAACTGTAGAACGTGCTGCAAATGTCCGAGCGACATGAAGTCCCATCAACATTATTAAGAGGTCTTTTCAACGCCCAGAGTGGGAAGTGCTGCAAATGTTCCTGGGGCTGACATGACATCAACGTGTTCACAAAGAAGAGATCTTTTCAATGCTCAGACTGTGGAAATCACTATACAAGATCCTTGGGATCGTTTTATCATGAACGTCTTCAAATTGAGGAGAGACCTATCAAATATCTAATGTGTGGAATGTGCTCCCAGTCTCTGCAGAACTGAACTTCCATCGATATTTTCACAAGATGAGAGACATTTCAACGGTTTTCATTGTGGGACTACGTTCAGGCGATTATCTCAACTCTCAGTACACCAGCGAGTTTGCACTGGGCAGAACATATTTACCTGCTTCATTTGAGAAAATCCGTTAGCCCACTCATCGACCCTGCTGAGAGAGCAGAGAGATCCACTGGGGGAAGGAATTCACTCTCTCATCGAGCCTGCTGAGATAGCGCAAGTTCACATATCTCAACTGCGAATGGACTGTGTTGTTCATGATATTCAGGACTGAAAGCAAAGTTTTAGTATTTTAGATAAATGTCAAACACATCAATTTTGGATTTAATAACGCATGAGAGGTCAATGTAAGGATTGGTTTACGTAGTACTTGAAGCATCAGAATAGGTTCTCAAGGATAAATGTATTAGAATTTTATGAGGCGATAATGAGCAAGTGAGAAAACGTCTATTCTGTGAATGTGATCAGCTTGAATTTCCAGCAGGCATTTGTAAAGGTGCAGTATCGGAAGCTGCGAAATAAGAGTCTCTGGTATTAGGGGCAAACTACGGGCATGGCTTGAGTTTTGGTTCACAGGCGGAAGGCAGACAGTTCGGTGAAGGGGATGCTTTCCAGAATTGTTGGTCCATTTGCAGAATACGCAAGGACAGGTGAAAGGACAGATCGTATTGAGGAGGCGGACAGGCTGCAGAATGACGTGGACGGGCTGAGTGCTCGGATAAAAAATGTTACAGATAGAACACTGTGTGAAAAAGAGTGAGGTCATAAAGTGATGGAATGATTAGAGGCCTCGACCATTTTGTGACGGGGAAAGGCTTCAGAGATCTACAGTTTAAAGGCACTTGAGAGATCTAGTTGAGGTTTCTTTTATGTTTAACATGCAGGTTCTGTTGGCTGTTAGGAGGGTAAATGCAATGTCGGCATTCATTCAGGCGAGTTAAAAAACAACCACAGAGGTTTGCAACAGACACGATAAGAGGCTCTCGTCAGATGTATTTGGCTAATTGGGAGTAGCTTTTGGACCCATGTCTAAGGGAAGATATATTATGAGTGGTGGATAGAAGATTTACAGTGGTTGACTCAGTGGTGAGCACTGCTGTCTTCCAGCCTCAGCGACACTGGTTCAATTTCATCTTCGGGCGACTGTCTGCACTTGCACATTCTTTCCGTGTCTTCCTGGGTTTCCTCAACATAGGAAAGATATGACGTCATTTGGCCATGGGAAATGCAGAGTTACAGGAATCGGGTAGAGGTGTGAGTTTGAGTAAAATGATCTTCGCATGGTTCATGTCTTCTTCTTGGGCTGAATTGCCTGTTTCCACATTGTCAGGATTCTATTGGAACAACGTTGATCTCAGGGATGAAGGACTTGTCGTCTCAGAACTTATTTTTTTTAAAACATCACAGTATCCATGGAAACATGCGGTCTCAAGTTAATCTCTTGAACAATATAAGGCGTGGAGGAGCGTTCTTCAAAGGAAATCATGAAGGCAATGTGAGCTATTAGATCGCTTTAGCGCACAAAGTTAAGGACGATCAAAAGAGATTTTATAATTACATTCAGAGCTGGAGAGCAAATAGGATCCCTGAAAGATGTAAGATCTCACATTTGTCTTGGACGTCAGCAGATGGGAGAGATATTAAAAGTTGATTTCGCATTAGTTTATACCATGGAGAGCAAAATGGCGGCTACAAACATTGATGTTTTAAAAGTAGTTCACATTGAAAAGAGGAAGATCTGGAGGACTTGGAAAATATAATGTTGGATATTTCTCTGGGATCTGATCTCGTGCAACCAGGGCTTTGTGGGAAATCAGAAAAATAAACTGTTGGGCCCTTGTTAGAAATATTTGCATCATCGATTACTGCAAGTGATGTGCCGAATAATTTGGGGGCGGTTTTGTTGAGGAAGGGATGAATGGAGAAAACTGAAAACCATCGACCTGTGAGGCTGGCTAAGGTCGTGGAAAAGTTGTTGGTAGCAATTATGAATGATAGAATTTATAAGCATTTTAAGAGACGAGTAATGAATAGGGATAATCCGTATGGTTTTGTGCGATGTAATTTGTGTCTCACAAACATGGTTGGTTGTTTTGAGGACGTAACCAATAATATTGATGAGGACTGAGTTGTCGGCATTGTTCATTTGGACTTTAATAAATCCTTTCAAAAGGTTCCACATGGTCGATTAATTTTTAAAGTTAGATCACAGCGAATTCAAGGTGAGCTTTCCGATAAGTTATAAAATTAATTTAATGGTAGTTGGATGGGAACAGTGGCGGAGGGTCGTTCTCAGACTGGAAGATTTTGACCAGCTGCGTTCCACAGGGATAAATGCTGAGCCCACTTCCGTTTTACATTCAAACAAATGATTTAGATGAAAATACAGAAAACATGGTCAGTGAGTTTTCAGATGACATTAGGGTTGAGAGTAGAGTGGACAGTACAAAAGGTCATGTCAGATTTTTAAAAAGGGTTTCTCGTCAGATCAGTTTCTCTCTGTCTTCGAAATTTAAAAGCGTGGGAGAAAAGGACAATTCGTTCACCGTGCAGCGCAAGTCATCAGACGTCCATGTATTCTCATCCCTGTTTGTAGCATTTGGCCCATAAGCGGACGTGTTTTGATGTTTCCAGGGCAAATGTCAATGATATTCTTTCTGTGATCTTAAATGACACAACAATAGGACTGAAAATTGACATGGTCATACTGCGTTGTAACCCCGTTGAGGAACTTATTCTCCTGTTCACTCGCACAGGCAGACACACCAGCACATTCCCGACAGAGACTGAAGCCTCAGCGTTATGTGTTTCATGTCTGCAAGTTTCTCTAGAAAAGAAAGCTTCACGTGCACCACTAGCCAATTCCACAGAAAATGTGAACCGTTGCTGTGAGCTGGAGTATGAAATGGAAACTGAGTTGAAATAGTCCAAAGCACTGCTCATGTGTAAGTTTAAATTTCCAAATTCCACGCAAACAGTCCCTGCGACTCCAGGGATCTGACAGGATACCGTTCAGCAGATATTTACCACTAAAAACAACCGACACACGCAAATTCGAAGCACTTTAAAGTCTCGTCTCTTCCTGTTTTTGTCCCTGCCAACTTCCAACTTCCTCTGAACATCCAACTCCGTGCTCAATGAGCTGATTGATACAAACAGAGACAGATAATGCAGGCAATCATTATCTCGAAAGCAGAACCAGGAACCGTAAGACACAAGGGCATGCACACTGCTGGAAAATGTGACACAACGATGTTATCTTCTTGATTTTCCTGTGGACTGATTCCAGGAATGTGCATCATACCAGTTATTACCAATGGAAATTTCCCAATGGATGCCTTGACTGACAGACAGATCAGGAGAGAGTTGTTCAAACCCTTCAACGCTCCGGGACATTTTGCAAACAATTTCCTGTTTCTTCGCAAACTGAGGTCCCCACAAATGGTCATGACGATCACTCATACAGAATACGTGCTTTGACCCACCAGGGCAGCGTCAGTTCCACGTAATCCCTTCACTGTTCTTATCTCGTTTTGTAGCACTTGGCGCAGAGGTGCAAATGAAGTCAGTCATGGAAGTGTGCAATTAAATGGGTCTCACTTCTTCTGAAAGATTCTGCTTGTTCAACCTTGAAAAGCGATGGTTCCAGATTCCCAACATTCCTAATCTGGGTTATGTGCGTTTTTACCGATTCAGTGTTTCGAATCTCAAACATGAATGCAAAGATCAAACTCTCTTCCAGTTTAGTTGCGGCTCTCAATTACAGTCAGCAAGATGTGAAACTGCACGAGAAAACCGTATTGTATTAAAACTCATCACCTTACCCACTTGGCAGCAACTACAGAAGCACACGACTGAACTGGTTTGCCAGTTCTCTCTGTGGAGCTGAGGGACAGTGAACCATTGTTAGGTTTGTTTCCATTCAATTAGTACGGCTTCGACAGTGTTAAATGTCGGGAAATCTATGGTCTGTGTGATCCATCCCGATAGATGGAATGAATATTAAGTTAAAATCAAAAGCAGATATATCAGAGAAACCAAACACGTCTGGCAGCATCTACGGAATGAGAAACTGAGACAACGATTCAGAACTTCTTCAGAGGTTTGTTAGACCTCTGTTTCCTTCCACAGTTACTGCAAACCGGCTGAGTTTCTGCAGCAGTTTCTGCTTTTGTATTTGATTCAGGGCATCCACAGCCCCTTGGTAGCCACAAAAACAAAACAGAAACGCTTTTATGGTTCCTCACTGGGTACGGTGTCCGTTTGGGGAACATATCCCTGACCACATTAAAAACACAAAAGGAAAGGAAACTGATGGAGTAAGTACAGCGACCATTCCATCCATGAGTGGGTGCAACCCAACACCCTCTCGGTGAACTGCCGAACGCGCTAACCCATGGCACCCCAAAGACTGGGGAATAAGCTTCTTGTAGCATCTCATAAAGCAGGCGGTTAGTGGATCCAAGCTTTTGCATGGCCTTCGCAGAATAACAATTGCCATCTATCGGTTTTGCTTTTCCATTCTAAAGTCTGGAACATTAATTTTGGAAACGAGAGAACAGTCTGATCCCACACTCTGAAGTTACCTCCATGTCACTGGGAACCAGCTGTCCGACAACTGGGACCGTCTTCCTTCGAAAGTTTCAGTGCCTTTTCTGTTCCCATGTTTTCTCATTGTCTCGGAGCTGAGATGACTTTTGAATTTCTGACGTGTAAACACGGGAGTTCATTCAATGTTTCAGATTAGTTCTTATCCAGAAAATATCAGAGTCAATGTATCGGCCTCTTAAAGCATGGGAAGGTGTCGGGACTGTCTCTGCTCAGTCGAACAATTCACCCTTCATTCTCCTCTGAATCCGCTACCCAAGGAATGTCTAAAGATTCACAAAGCTGGAGAATGGAATTTCTGTTTGCCTCTTGATGATTTTTCCACATTCCACTTCACAACATTTTCCCAGCATCTTTTTCACAATCCCCTGTTTTGCACCAGGTCAAGAGATGAGGAAATCGTCTTTTGTGGAGAAATTCCCGTCTCTGCGAGCGGTCTCTTTGAAGCAAATAAAATTAATGGGAGATATCTTGAGGAAGTTTGAAACGATGTTGGAGGGAACAATGGAAATGGGAGAGTTGATGATCAGGAGGAACATTTGCCTCTGACCAGTTCAACTCCCCAGAAGACTGGGATTGAGGGCATTTAATTGAAAACAGCATTTGTGTCGAATAAACTTTGCGAATTCTAAATAAACTACACAGGTCTGGCATTATCTGTGATTGGAGGAACAGAGTGAACGTTTCGAGTCAGGTCCGTTTCCGGTTCACAACCCAAGTTTCCTGCATGTTAACAAATGAGCAGACCTGGCAAAATGTAGGGTTATTGCGACGTGTTTCCTGTAGTTTGAGGGATTACGTATCCACCGGAATGTCATTTAAAATCAACAGCGAATGAATCGTAGTTGTGATTGAAACCTGCGCGGGGAACCCCTAATAGATATCTAATACATCGCCTTACCCACTCAGCCACAACTATTACCCTGAGATGCTGCTTAATATTTAAATTGCTGCTTCCAAGAGAAAACGTGAGTACACTATTCGGTTTGTTCTGTCTGCGCAATGACTCCAAAATTCGGGGTCCCCCTGTAAGTGATTAGAATAGAGGAGGCTGATAGGAAATTGAATTGAACGACACGTATTGAAGAGAGATAGAGTGCTTGGGAAGATGCATTTTTATGACCAGAGAGATGAGTAATAATGTAATGCATCGAGAAATGAAGATGTCATAGTATTTTAAAGCGCCTTAATATCACTATCTGTGTCCCAGGCACTGAAGAAAATTTGAAGCAGATGTCTCGTTTTCAAATCTAATGTGCCAATCCGGGCAGTTTGTTCAACCAGAAGTTAAAAAGAAGCTGCTACAAATACTTAGAACTGACACTGGAGACGCCAGTGAGATTATGCCTTACATTTAGCGTTTGTTCTGCTCTGATTGCTATCCGGGATAGTACAGGACTGGAAGTCCTAAAAAAGGAGACGCGTTTACCCAATTAAGACACAGATGAGGAGGCTGTTGTCACATTCTCAGGAGAGCAAATACGTGAACTTACTTTCAACAGAGAGGTCTGTTAATATTGGGTATATTTACGGCTTCAATTACTTATCTCTCTGTTAATAGAATGGAGCAAGTGGCATTGTGAAATGTGTCCAAGTTTGCTGACGATAGACAATAATGGGAGAGCACGTTGTGATGAGGACGTGGGAATCTGCAAAGGCGTATAAATAGTTTGAGTGAGTAGGGGAAACACTTTGCAGATGAAGTTTCATGTTGGGAAAGTCAGGTTGGAAGAGTCAAAAGGCAGAGCACTATTAAGATAGAGGAAAATAGAAAAAAAACTTGAAGCACAGAGGAATCTAGGAGTTCTTGGGCTTGACGCAAACAAAGTTTTGTGTAATTTTTTTTCGGACAAAACCGTATGACCTCGTTTGCGAAAGGTTGCAATGAATGTTGTTTTCCCGAAAAAAAACTATAAATCGAAACGATAAAACGAAGACAAGAAAAGACTTGTGCCGTTCTATTGGCCAAAGTTGATGTGTATGGTTGTGTAAAATTTGTTTACAATGGAGTCGGGAGTTGGAATTGTGGGAGCTGGGGAGTGGAAGTAAGGAGATCCATGATTACTACCATCCTTTATCTGTCTTCTTCAATTTTTGGACGTTTTATTTCGCATTGTGGTTCCTGTGAATGAACTTGTAAACTACACGCTCTGGTGACTTATTTCCCTCACTGTTTCTCGTCACTCCACGAAAGAATTCAATGTACTTAACTCCTGCATCTAGGTAACGTCTAAACATTGTACAAATGTCATTAAATCCTCGACGTTTCCCACAACTGTCTGGCTTTTTACAATATCAATTGATCCATCACTGTGTTACTCATGCACACATGAAGAGCAACGCAAAACAGCAGCAGTCGATACTGGGTTACAAACGCAGATGACTGCAGCCACATCTCAGAGTACTGACAAATGTACGATCACAGAAGCACATATCGAAATGCTAGGAAACTTCATATAAGTACACTGCCAGAGGCCGTGCTATGCATAGCACCGGAAACACAACAGATATGCTCTTTTCTGCGAGGGACCTGGTTGTGTTTCTCAATCTGCAATCAAATGTTACACTGGTGACATCAACAGTTCCCACGAAGAAAGAACTAACCACTGCTGCAGACGGAAGTGAAAGTGAGGACGACATGTGCTGGAGATCAGAGTCGAGAGTGTGGTACTGGAAAGAATAGCTGGTCAAGCAGCATCCGAAGAGCAGGAAAGTCGACGTTTTGGGTATAAGCCTGATGAAGTATTCATACCCAAAACGTCGATTCTCCTGCTTCTTGGATGCTGCCTTACATGCTGTCCTTTTCCAGCAACAAAGTCTCCACTGCGACAGACTGCCGTATAATCCGAGTTCCCAGGGACGGAATCAGAGAGTCTGAGTGCCCTGAGAACACCTACTGAGGACACCTCGCGGTGGTGTTTGGGGTTAGTTGTTCTTCATGAATGAGGGTCTCGATTTGCCTTCCTCTTGGTCCTTTACAATGCTTTATGCAGTCGTTGCGTGGAGTATTGTTTGTCCACATGTATCCAGCACATGCTGGGTATTGGTCATTTGTTCTGGTGAGTTGTTGGCTGAACCTGGCTTTCGATTTATGTTCTCTCATAAATCCGAATGGCGAGAGGAGTATGGCTGTCAGTTCTGAGATATTCTCTTCATATATAAGGTAGAGTGCTTAGTATATCGGGTCATAGCATGTCCTCCGAACGTTGTTTCTCTGTAAGGATTCTGTGGGAATATCTATTGTTGGCAAAGCATTTCTGGAGCAGCCAGTGAAAACAAAGGCGAGCTGCCCCTCGTCGCAATACACACAGTCGACTGGAAAAACAGGTTGGACTGGGTCAACACATAAATAATAGGAGAAGCTAAATAGAGGACGGCCAGAGAATTTCTAGAAGGACAACACTCATCCATGAACTCCATCAACAAGCACGTTGAGCAAAACCCAAAATACTGGGACCTGCAACGAAATAACAGAACCAACAAACGAAAGCAGTGCAAACGAACTCAAATCAATTCCAAATGCCACAGGACAGTCACGCTTCACAGGAGTCTCAGCACCCCTGAAGATGTCTCCGAGAAATGGTAGGAAACGGCAGCAAACCAACTTCCCAAAACCGCCAAATTTACCCACAACCGTACCCTGCACTAGAATTACAAATCTTTACACAAACCTTGAAACCCCAAAATAGTCCGGGCCGCTGCAGCAAGGAAATGAACTCTGGACACCCACGTGACAGGTGAGGATAGTAAATATCACACTACGGAGGAGGTTAGAGCTAGCCAAGCTCCCAGCTCCTTGTTCGTAACCTTGTTAAAAATAACTGGTTGACTCTCCTCATCCCATTTTCCATCCTTTGACCTTGTGTGCCATCAGCATTACAAATTCACAAGTGAACACCTCAGAAGGTTATTAGGGTTTCTGCCGCTCTGACGCTTGGAGATAGTGAGTTCCAGATTCCAAACACTCGCTGTCTGATTAAGTTTTATATTCATCTACTCAAACGTTCTTGCATCTTACCTTAAATCTCCGGTTCACTGGTGATTGACACCTCCATCATAGGAAAACGTTTCGCTCAATGTGCCCAATCCATACCCCATATTATTTTCTACATATCAATTATTTCTCCTGTCAATCTCCCCTGTTCTCAGGAAATTAACTCCAGTCTGTCGA
This sequence comes from Chiloscyllium plagiosum, assembly GCF_037043375.1. NCBI lineage: Eukaryota > Metazoa > Chordata > Chondrichthyes > Orectolobiformes > Hemiscylliidae > Chiloscyllium > Chiloscyllium plagiosum. The sequence continues at coordinate 67,359,735 of NW_028270184.1, read as the reverse complement.
AACACTTCAATAGCTGCGCTTCTTCAACCGAGCAATTTTGAAACTTGAGATTGGGTATTTGTTTCGTTTCCTTGCCATTCCCTGGAGTTGCAGCAATTGAGCAGCTGGGTTTGGTAAATACAAAGTAGTAAGAACAAACTATTTCAGATTCCACTTCTGTGGTGACCATGGTATACTCAGCGGATTTGTGGAAGTGATTCTTGCACTTGCATATCAGGAATTAAATCCACATCTTAGCCTCACAGCAACTCGTTATCAGTTTGGTAAAGCCGAATGGCCTTGCTGTCGAGCCAAACAGGATTCCAACCTACAACCTCCTGACCCGTAGACAGTTGCATTACCCATTGTGCCACTGGCTAGGACATTACGGCATGTATCCAGGCTGCAAAGCAGTGTTGTCAACACGAATATGAACAACAACGTTAATGTTCACAAGTTGAATAACCAGCAAAGATAATCACCGTCACTGCTTCACATTAATGGCCCCCACTTTTTGAAGCAACGGACGCAAAGGAAATATGTCTGCCCCCATGAAACTGACATTCACCAGATATCTGCGCTAGCATTCAATGTGATCACTGTTAATCTGATAAATTTCAACTCTAGTTTCCTGTTTTTCGTCCATAAATCGAGGTAAAGTCGAGTGTAATCACAATGGATGTTCCCGTTAATTTTCGTAGCTTTAGATTACTTTAACGATCTGTGCGACTTCGCAGGAAATTCAATAATATGAAACAAGCTAAAACTCGCTTCTGTAAATTTAACTCAGTGCAGAGTCAGCCATATGAGAAAGGTCACAGAGCGTAAAAATGCCCCTGTTTCTCTCTGCACAGATTTGGTTCCCTACAAACTGGAAACTGGCCATTTGGACAATCAAGTGCGCACTGACTGTTCAAAGAGGAACCCAGAAGATTCACTCCCTTCTGAGTAATGCACCTAACAGTATCGGCAATTTAACATGGTCATTGCAACTGACCATTTTATATTGTGAGAGGAAACCAGAGAACCCGGAGGAAACCCGCAAATATTCAAGGAGCATGTTCAAACTCCACAGATACAGTCGCCCAGTGCTGGAATCGAACCCGATCAATGGCGCTTTGAGAGTGCAGAGATAACCACTGAACTCCTCCACGAGTAAAACTTTTGCAGGATTTATCTTTAATACTGAGACATTTACCTTTGGAAGCATATCTCCTCAGTCCTCAAATATGTGTCCTGCTAAAAACTATTTCACTTCAGATTAAAATAGATGAGCATCCTTCCCCTCAGCCAGATGTCCCAATGCTTCCTGCTTCATGTCAATAGAAATTGCTTCAGGTGTGTTTGAATATCCAAACATGATGTCCAAATGTTCCCTTCTCCATGCCAATAAGAACTGCACTTGGTGAGGTTGGAGCTTACAGCCTGACGTCCCAGTGCTTCCTTCTCAATATCAATAAAAATTGCAGCAAGTGAGGTTGGAGCTCCCGGCCTGATATTCCAATAATTCCTGCTGCTCCATGTCAAAAAGCTGGTCCAGGTGCGGTTCAATCCTCCAGCCTAATGTCACAATTCTCCCTGCTCTACAGCAATTCAAGGTGCTCCGCGTGAGGTTGGAGATTCCAGTCTCAGCATTTCACGCATCTCTGTACCGTCAGAGAAGGACCTGGCCCTCATCGATCACATCACTGGTGGTCTTTTCCATCCCCATTTCAAGCAGGATCTTCGGGATGCACCACTCACTACAGCCTCACACACCCACTCGCCTATTTATCGGGATGTAGGTTTGCTCACTGAGCTGGAATGCTCATTTCCTGACGTTTCTTCAACCTACGAGGTAACATCTTCATTGGGCCTTCCAGCGAAGGGCTGTTGCTGATTCCTGCTTTGTATTTATATTTTTCTTTGTTCGAGGTGAAAAAAACGTGATTTTTTTCGTTCTTTGCTCTCTCTCTCTCTCTCTTTCTCTCTCTCTCTCTCTCTCTCTCTCTCTCTCTCTCCCCCCTGAGTCGTTTAACTCCTCTTGTTGATGTGTTTCACCGGAGCTGCATGTGCCTATTCCTATTCCTCCCTGTTTGGACGTTGCTGACATGAAGGAAATAAAATTGATACGAAGTCATTTGTAAAGAAGTCTAGTATTTCCTCATTTTCTGTTCCAACATGGCTTAGATTTCAGAGCGAAGATATAAGAGTGTGAGTCAAACAGTTCATCAGAGGAAGTAGATCTTTTCATTCCTGTTGCTGACCGAATAAAACGGCAAATGTGCCCTGTGTTGAAAAACTCGAAAACGTGAATTTGTGCAAATCATGATTAAGGATTTCAGGTTTTGGTTCACAAAGGTTGAGAAACGGCAGACAGCGTCCAAATCAGGCATTTCTTACTCTAGATTTGAATTCAGTTGACAGAGACCATACATCGGTATCCAGTGTTTGCTGTGACATCAGCAATTGAGAGTTCCCCTTCACATTGATCTAGGCCACCTTCGCATGTAAAGCAAATGCGGTATGACTGGTACAGAAAGGATCAATGCCCGTTAATTGGCCTTCCACAGCACAACCATCGGAGGTGTATAATTCGACTTATATTTAGGAAGAAGGAGAACAGAAACTTAGAAGAGAAAGTAGTGCTGGAAAAGCACAGCAAGTCGGAGCAGCAGGAAAATTGACGAATCTGGCTTAAGCCCTTCATCATCGCCAATACTCTTTCCACGGGAGAAGGCAAAATAACAAAGTTTCACACAGTAATTAATCCGGAATAATTGCATTCCTTTTCACCAAGGCAACAGATATGGACGAGAAAATTCAAACACAGTTTTGCTAATGTGAACATCAAACACTGATGCTCTGTTCACGTCAATCCAAAAGGCTACCGCCTGTAACAATGGAACAAGAATGATGCTGCCTCGTATTGAACCGGGGATGTTCCGTGTCTTATGTGAATTTCGGTTGGGAAAATATCCTCTGGAGCACCGAGTCGACAGAAAGCATGTAACTTCCCACTTAAACAGGATAGCCACAAGTACTGCAGACACCAGCGCATATTCAGGACCGCTGCAGACAAATTTGAAACAAGAGGTTCATGCAGAAATTAGTTGGAATTGTATTCCTTTTCGCCATTAAAGTAGTGTTGGACGACTAAATTCAAAACGAGGTTTGCTGAAGAGACTGCAATCAATCCCCATCCATAACAATCTGGAAGCCTGTCGTCCATAAGGAAGGAACAGCAATGTTTCTGCCCGTCTCTGAACACGGCCACTTTCACAGAAGCTGATACTTCTTCTCGACAGAAAGCATCAGGGCTCGCCGACTGCTCTCTTAAAAATACTTACCGTCCATGCTGGAAAATTCCGTGCGTATTCAGAACAAGGAAGAATAGATATCGAATAAAATCGTAGACAACAATTAATTGGACTTGTATTCGCTTTCACCACAGCGGAGGAATGGGCTGGGACATTCAATGGAAAGTTTACTTGCAAGACCAGCAAGCAATAAGATCCACCCTTGTTCAGAATCAAAGCTATCATTCTTTTGTGCTCGACAACTGGAAACAGGGATACTTCAGTTTAGAGGAGAACGTGATAACCGCTCCCCCACAGAAACACAGCGGGGCCAGTGACCCGATTTAACTGCCCCCGCCCCCCCCCACCACAACCAAAGCGGTAAGTGCTTTTCTCACGAGTGATCGTGTTTGCTACGCTGGCATCATACCAAACTCGGTCACACACAGAGATATTGCAACAAGCTGCCAATACATATGGAGGGGGCCGGGTTCAGACCCACGTTGGAAACCACACTGGATTCTAAAAGGAGGTAGAGTGAGCATTGCAGGGAGAATGCTGTAGATTGGTGTTGAGACTCACATCTGCCAACATTACCTGGTGCAACAGACTACTTGGACTGAAAGGCCTATGTGGCCTCCTCTACCTTCCGGTCTCTAGCTATCAGGTACGTAAGGTGACAGAAACAGAGTTATTTATTCAGTTCGAGGACCTCCCGTCAGAGCTGCTAAACATGTTGAGATGGGATATGTCTGTAACAAATCTTGAGACTGTCAAAACGGCCATAGAGTAAATAATAAAAGAGAAGCTAAGGATAAAGTTGGAAGTCAGGAGATATTCAATAGAAATGGAGAGGGCAGAAAGGCAGAGGGAGATGGACATGAAAAAAGATGCTGACAGACATGCTGATATTTTAGGGCAAATGCTATGTTTGTTACAGAAACAGAAAATGGGAGAGTTATCCTCGACCAATCAGCTCTCCCTGCTCTTGGAATGTTTGACTGACTCGCTCCCACAGATCACTTTCGTCCAGCACTGAATACTCCCAACACTGCCCAACCCCACTCCCATACCATTTACCAAGAATAAGCTGTTTGTTGCGTCAACCCGCATGGGCACACAAGAAGATCATTTTCCATGTGAGTTGTGAAACATTAAGTGAAAGTTCCCTATGTTTTCCATCAGAACCTTCTGAATCAGTTAATTTCATTTCAGCACCATTTGAAATGGAGCCATCACTGACATTCCCCACAGCAAGTGGCCATTTCAATGCACGGTGGAGTGCAACCTACACGTTTGAAAGGGACATCATGCATCGTACATTTACCTACACTGATCGACTTGTCTTGGCAACTTGCAGCGAATTTAAGAGACTTTCCCCTCAGAAACGGACGTGTCAACGAAAGAATGAGAGTGCCCACAGTGAAAGTTGAATGTAGAGCTGGGATCCAGTACGGAAATGAAAGCACCCATTGTGCAAAGACCCAGAGATCAACAGTCGCAAATACTCAAATTAAAACCGCCAGAACACGCGTAGCCCTTTCATATACAAGTGCGGACAGTAGTGGAGTTGTGATATCGACAGCAGTGAGGTTTAAACTCACAGCTCGATAGAGACTGGTGCTTAGATCCAGCGCCACAGACCGCTGGGCCACGCTACCCCACGAAAGAAGCCCACCAAATCTGTCATGACTAGTGTTTCAGCATCCTGATCCCCCACACCCCCTCCCCCCCAGTAATGCATGTTGTTTGAAAGTGGGTTAGATCAATTGTGTGGACGGTTGATTTATGAATCAGAGTAACACGAATACCACGCATTCAGTCCCCGCACCAGCAAAGGTCGCCCTGAAAGTCTCAGCTTTTTATGCTTGACCCTTGCTTGAAGATCAGTGACTCTTAGGGTAAAGCACCATCAGTCGTCTCTGTCTCACAAGTGTCATTGTCTATGGGGCTCTGGCAGCTTTAATTAGATAACTTTATTTGTGTAATGAAAAGGGAATAATTGGCAATTTAGCTGTCAGAGAGCTCTTGTTGAGATTGAAGAATGCAATGATAGAACTCATCATTCAGATCGGGATTGACAGAGTTGATTCTGAGTCGAGTGGATAAAATCTGAATAGAGTAAATCACGATGGCAGAAGGAGGAAAAGGTTACAATAAATTGGGGAACATAACTGCATGACAAACATCTATCGAGCCTTCTCAAGCCTTTTTTAATCTTACTCCTCTCACATTAAAAGTTTATTCACTAATTTTGAAATTCGTCATCCAATGTAAAACGAATCTGCCATTTACGTTGTCTATACCATTTAACACTTTATAAACTGGTCTAAGGTCACCGCTCAGTCTCGAACACCCCACTGAAAACGAGTCCCAGTCTTTCCAGCTGCTCCATTAAATACAAAATCTCCATTCCCAACAAAAACCTTCATTACTGCACCTTCCCCAGCTTAATAATATTCTTCCTCAAGAATACGACTCCTGGCAATGCCTCACCAACGCCCTGTGCAACCACAAGATGACGTACCAACTCCTATTCTCAACGGACTGAGCATCATAAACATCTCCTTTACCACCCGATCTACATGTCATGCAAACTTCAAATAATTATGCGCCTGAACCCTTTGGTATTCTGTTGGACAACATGATCCAAATGCACACTATTAATTGTCTAAGTATTGATCATCGCATTTATCCTAATTAAACACAGGCTGCTGATCCTTCGTCGAGTCACATATTGATCTTTGCAATCTCAGACAACTTTCTTCACAGTCGACTCTGCCACCAATTTTGCTGGCATCTACAAAATTACTTCCCATGCTTGGCATATTTTTATTTAAATAACTTATATAAAACGGACGAGCAGAAGTGGACCCACCACCGATCCCTGTTATTGACTGTTGCGAACAATCCTCCATTCTGAAAAAGAATCAACCATCACATTCCGTGTCTGTCTCATGCTATCAGATCAATTTTATATCCAACTGAAAAGCTCACCCTGATTCACATGTGACATAACTGGAAGAATAAATCTACCATGTGGAACCTTGTTAAAGGAATTACGAATGTCCAAGTGAAAAATATTTTACGGCTCTGCCCTCATAAATCTTCTCATTTATTTTCTCTAAAATACAATCATGTTTGTGAGACTCAATTTCCCTCACCCAAAACCATGCTGAATATATTTTTTTAAACTCAGAATGCGAAAAAGTCCTGTCTTTTAGAATCACTTCCGATAACTTACCCACCACCAAAGCTAGACTCACAGTCCTGTAGTTCACGGGTTTCTATGTGCAACCTTTCTTAAATAAATGCACAACATTGGGTAATCCTCAGCTATTTGGCAATTCACCTGTGGTTATAGATGATAAATTATTTTGCTCACAGCCTCCCACGAAGTCCTGGGATACACTAAGTCTGATTCCAGACAAATATCCAAACGTTTATTTTCAAATAAATCCAACTTTTCCTCTTTAAAATTGTGAACTGTGTTTAAAACATCTATTTGAGTTCTCAAAAATCGAATGTAAAAACTGCCAGACAGTCATTTTGTATCTCTTTCATCTACTGCGATTCGACACAAATATAAGTATTTACACCACCAAAAGGCGCTAATTATTCTTTTGCTTGTAATGCCCTTGTAGAATCTCTTTTGATTATCGTGATTGAGCAGAAGTATCTCACATGAACTCTCAAATTACCTACATGTCAACATTAAGAGAATACTGAACTAAATCTCACAAATGTTTCAGCATTTCCGATTTTGGAAGCCTTTTCCCTTTGAGAAAGTATGCTATGTCTCTATTCTTCTGCCCAATACGTCTGACCACGCCCTGTTTCATAGAGTGTTCCACATGCCAAATCTTTATACACTCTCCGTGATTGTCCAGGTCATTCTGCAGCTTTCCCCCTTCTAAATACGAATTACCGTCCCCGGATCATTGTCTCATCTGAAAACGGAATAATAACGCCCTCTATTCCTTTAACCAGATCATTCATGCATAACTTCAACAGATATGGTTTCAACACAAACACCTGATGAACTCCACGAGTGACCGCCTGCCATCCTGAAAGAACCCCGCTATCCCAACTCCATGTTTTCTGCCAGTCAGCCACTCCTCAGTCCATGCCATTACCTTGCCACTAACACAATGTATTCTTATTTAACACCTTCCCAAAATGCACATTGTGAAATGCCTTTTGGAAATACAAACAACTTACATCCAGTGGCTCTGCTTTGTTTCACTTGCTCTTCGAAACCTCAAAGAATCCTACCAGATTTTATGAAGCACTGCCGTCTCTTCATTTACTCTGTGAACACATCCTTACACCGACATGCCACGTTGAGTTTAACATGTGAACATGTTAATGGGATATTAGTTCCAGAGAACTTGAATAGCACTTCGCACAGACTAGACACTTGCAATGTGAACACGTTGATAACAAAACAGTTCCCAATAAATAGTACCGTGATTCCCATAGTAAGAGCATTGAGAAAATCTCTCCTCAGTGTGAACACGTTGATGGGACTTCTATTGCACAGACGATCTGAAGGACTTCCCACTATCTTAGCATTTGAAAGGTCTCTTCTCAGCGTACACTCTGTGTATTCGAATGGTCTGTGTCAGTGTGAACGAGCTGCTGATGCGGCATGTGAGATGACTGAGTGGATCCCTTCCCACACACTGGTCAGTTGTGACTCCATCAATGAGGTTCCAGCCCATTTGCGAAAATGAATCTTTCCCCACAATCACTTCAGTTGCACAGTTTCCTCCCGAGAGTAACTGCATTTGTGGTTTGTGGCTCTGATGATTGACTAAACGTTTGCTCAAACGCACAACACGCATACGGGTTCTCTCCTACTGTAAATTGGATGTTTACTTCCATGTTCAATGTCTGATCACGTATCATTTTTGATAAAATTGACAACCACATCATATCATGTTTTGTAAGTCTTTCCCTTCTAATATCCGTGAAATTAATGTCAAACAAAAGAACAAGAGACTGAGAGATAATGTCTCTCAAGACTGTCTTCTATGTGAAGGTAGCGACTGAAAGAGATGGAATACAAACACCCAACACCTGACCAGAGCGTCGTCAGAAGCTTCCAAGCACTCCCTCCCCACCACCGAGAAACAGCAGCGCAGCAGGTTGATGTGAACACCATCACTTTTAGTTTTATTCGATCAGGTGAGATTCCCTGAAGTGTGGAAGCACACACTTCAGCACAACAATTTCAGACCCACCCTCCAAAGAATAACCCACCAAGGCCCATTTGCATCTGACTTATGTAGATTAAACTATGGGCAATTTACCAGATTGCACATTTCTGCACTGTGGAAGCAAACCAGAGCACCTGCAGAAAAGCCACATAGACAGGGATAAAATCTGCAAACTGCCCACAGACAGACACTCGAGGCTGAAATCGCATCTGGGCTTCGACTGCTATGAGGCATCAGCATTAACCACTGAGCAACCGTGCCGCTTAGTGGTCTACAGATTTCTCTCCAGTTTGCACACCATCCTGACTTGTCAGACGTCCACACCTGGTCGAGTAAAAAACTCCTCAACAAAGCTACCTTGGATGTAGCGCCTTGAAAGTGGAATCGCAGGTCGATAGGATAGTGAAGAAGGCATTTGGTACACTTTCCTTTATTGAACATAGTATTGAGTGCAGGAGTTGGGAGGTTATGTTGCGGCTGTACAGGACATTGCTTAGGCTACTGTTGAAATATTGCGTGCAATTAGTGCCTCCTTCCTATCAGAAAGATGTTGTGCAATTTGATAGGGTTCAGAAAAGATATATAAGGATGTTGCCAGGGTTGGAGGATTGAGGTATGGGGAGAGGCTGAACAGGCTGGGGCAGTTTTTCCTGGAGCGTCGGAGGCTGAGGGATGACCTTACAAAGGTTTACAAAATTATGAGGGGCATGGATAGGATAAATCGACAAAGTCTTCTCCCTGGGATTGGGGAGTCCAGAACTCGAGGGCACAGGTTTAGGCTGAGAGGGCAAAATATAAAAGAGATCTAAAGGGCAACTTTATCATGCAGAGGGTGGTACATGAATGGAGTGACATGCCAGAGGATGTGGTGGAGGCTGGTACAATTCCAACATTTACGAGACATTTGCGCGGTAAATTGAAAAGGAAAGGTTTGGAGGGCTATGGGCCGGGTGCTGGCAGGTAGGACTACATTGGGTTGGGATATCTGGTCGGCGTGGACAGATGGATCGAAGTGTCTGTTTCCATGCTGTACATCTCTATGAAACTATGACTCTCTGGCAAGATTGTGGCCTTTCTTCAGCCTCCAACACAAATGCTAATGCCTCGACGTTGTATCCATCGCTCTCCCTGACAACTATCTGAGTGTGAAAAACACGCGTCATAACCATGCTGAAATGCTTCACCCGGAAATGAGTTTTCAACCACATATCACCATTGCCACCAAGACTGCCCACCTAAGTTACACAACCCGAATCCACCTATGTTCTGTTCACCTACTGCTGAAACTCTCATGAATTCTTTTGTTCTCCGTGGACCTAACCTCTAATAAACCGAGAGCCCTCCTCCCACCTTCCCTCTCGGCACTTGTCCGATTTTCGCTGCCTCTATTAATGAGTTTACTTGAGTTCTGTTTAATGTTTCATTGTTCCTTCCATTTCCTGCATCTGAATGAGGTTTCAATCAATGTACATTCTCATTTTTACCAGCTTTATCTGTTCTCTAGAAATCCAACAATGTTTTAAGGGAAGGTTATTCACTCACAGGTTATTCACTCATCCAAAACTTACACATCATCCAAAACCCTGCTCCTCTGTCAGGATTCGAATCACTTCCGGTTCACCCACCAACTCGTATTCGGACAGATGCATTTTAACTTCACTTCCTTCTATTCAAATCTCTTTGTCATTTGCTCTCGACCCAGACCTGTAACATCCTCGGGCTTCCAGCCCTCTCAAGTACAATGAAGCCAGGTAAATAATTGCTAACGCAGCCAGCGATTCGCATATTCAGATATTGATTTATTTTTACAAATGCCCTTTCATTTATCTGCGTTACATGTAATTCTAACTTCCTGAGAATTGTCGATTTTAACTGTTACACATTTGGTTCATTAAACCTTCAGCTATGAAGGCCATGAATGGTGACACATGTTCACTAACCTTCCCTCTGTCTCAACCTCAGATTTGCACTGTAAAATATGCTTTGAAAACTACATATTTGGCCAGTCAATATTTTGTAAACTCCATATTATCTCATAATTTGATTGGTGCGGAAATTTGTTTTATAGAATCATAATGATGTCATTTAATTTTTATTGATTTTGACACAAATCGCAGGCCCTTCTCCATTTCTTGGTGAATAACCACTTACATTATGGATACTACGTTCAGCTGTAAACAAAAAACTAATCTAGAGAGTCAATAGATTGAATAATAAAATATCTAAGACAGTTGAAGGCATTCTCGGAGATAATGGAAGAAAGATCTTGACAGAGAGTTGGTCAAGGACAGCAGAAATGAAACGGAGCAATAAATGGATATTGATTCAGATTCACATTAGATGCATCACATCAGCCAAAGCGCCATGTAATGCTTTCACAGGTAGCAGAGCACAGCACGAGAAGCTGAACTCCGTCGATTACTCAGCAGGTCTGATTGCATCTGTGAAGAAAACTCTGAGTCAACATTTTGCTTCCATAGTTCAGCGAAACGGAAACATTGACGCTGATTTCTCTTTATAAATACTTACAGACCTGCCGTGTCTTTACCACATCTAGTAGTTTTTCTTCCATTTTGCCGCATTGGCTCTTTATTTCATTTTTATTTGGTGCTAATCATTGAATTGCTGTGCTGGGTTATGAACCACCATGGTAGAAACTCAATTTATTGGTATTATAAATACAACGATTTTTTCTATTTATCGACGACGAGCATAATTGACCTATATAATGTGTGTAATAGGGAATAAAATGTCCTTTGAGTTCTCCAGGGCTATAATATCACAAATTCTGACAGTGAGCCTCACATTTAACGATAAAGTCACCATTTTATTCCTGGACTTTGTTGAGAGACAGACTACTGCTGGTTGTTTACTTTGAGGGACAGTATACGACAGATGAGCAGAGGGAATGCAAAGGCGAGTCATTCGTAGTTGCCTGGCGAATTTAATCCAAAACTGATGGCATCATTAGGAAAAATGGAAAAATGCTCCGAGAAAGAGTTTGATTTTCAGAAATATCTACAAGGAGGAAAATTTAGCGTTCATGTTCCAACAAACAGCAACGTTTCCTGTCAGTGGTTAAGTGAATTCTGTTCGTCCCATGGAATCCCTCAAGTCAAGGAAGACCTATTTAGATGAGCAATACAACATTAGAACATACAAGGCCAAGTGCTGAAATCTGTGTTCAGAGGTGTGATTTTAGATGACTGGCACTGATATAATGTGCCAAAGAGATTGTCCCATTACTCATAAAACTCAGTGATTCGTCATGAATTTGCATTTGAACAAGAAGACAATAACAGTGTCAAGAAGTTGCTAGCATTGCACGAGCCTTCACTGGTACTCCAGTTGTTAGGAATCAGCATCTCACTGCTATGTTCTGGTTTTAATTCCGAGTTAGCGAATGAGAATCAATTGTTCCTGTACAAAATCTGAAAAATAAACATGAATTCCTGTAATTAAAGACAGTAAAGGGAAGGCTCTGCCGGAGTCAGTGAGACTTTCACAACAGAGATGAACGCCAATGGTGGAAAGGCTGGTATCCATTGCCTTGCCCTGCACCTACACAGTTCTACAACAAACAAAACAAACTTTTTATTGAAACATCCAAGTTTGTTGAAGATTTAACTTCTTGAATGCAGAAAAGTTGGTTCACTTCTGGGGCAGCCTACTACTAGAGTGTTTAAATCAGAATGGTGGTTGCACATTTCAGACAGAGATGAGAAATAATTCAGGAGAAAATTCCTGCAGATGCTCCAATCCGTACTGAAAATAATAAATGTTGGAAATCACAACGGGTTAGCCAGCATACACGGAGAGAAAGAAAGTTCATGTTTTTAGTCTAGATATCGGTTCATCACATGTGAAGTATGATGTGAAGTGTGATGTGAAGTGTGGAGGATGCAGTGTTTATGCAATCGTGAGGAACAGGTTGGTTGCGAGCGAAATGATGTAAATTATTACAGATTAAGTGACTGGAATGTGAGAAGCGCCGAATAATAGTGTGACTATGAACGCACTTCCACATCTTCCCTTGCTTATCTAAACCTGTTGCATTGTCTGTCCCATGTCCTTTCGTTCCTCCACCTACTGGAGTGGAACTCCCTGTTCTTTCTAATCTGGCAGATGGACACCCGATTACTGTACCATCCTCACTTTCCGTGGAATTCTGTACAGCATGGGCTGTAGGATCTGGCTCATAACGTGTATTCAAGGCTGAGAGCGACACATTTTTACTCAGTAAAGTTATGAAGGGTTATGAAGAAATGCATGAATGTGCATTTCAGTATTATCAATACCGATATGAGTTCGCTAAATCGCGGAACAGACTTGGGATGAATGTCTCTTTCTGCCTCTAAAATTAATTGTGTAAAAATATGAATCTGCAAATCTGACTTCGTTAAATTTTGCCAAGTTAAACCGAGGTGAGATATACAAAGGACGTGAAACAAAGTAGAGCCACTTTGGGTGATTGATCCGTGTGATCAGTGTAACAGGGTAAGCAGGATAACCAGTCTTCAGCATCCACACTGAGCTTGGCTCCACGAGGTCCACACTCACCTGTCACAAACGACCACTGACCATCCCTTATTCTGCCATCCCATCTGTTCTTTTTTTAAGACGAGTGCACGTGGCAACAGCAGCCGATATTGCTGTTGTCGGACTGTCAAATGCAGGGAGGTGATCCTGATGGATCCACAGCATAATTCGTCTTCGAAAGATCAGAGGGTATTTGCTATTGATTATTATAAATGCTAACTATTAATAGACCGTAGCAGTGAAAGCAATGAGTCCTAAAGAACGGATTATCCGGGAATATCTTCTTGTATACTATCTAAATTATCATTGCATTCTCCCCTTTTTCGTTCGATTCCTTCGACACTGTCTTGGTTTTGTTACATTTGCTTGGTCTATGACACATAGGCTATTGATCCATGTATTACCTTGCAGTTTATCACGCATGAGTTCATCTCTCTCACATGGTAATGCACTGGTTCTGAAGCTCAGTGGTTAGAACACTGGCCTTGTAAACTCAAAGTTCTCTTGAAGTACCCCATTCCTGCTTGTCTTCACAAGAAATTGTGGAAGATCATTTAGAAGGACAGGAAGCAACTGATGTAACAAATGTACCTATTTCATATGATGAGAGAGTTCAGTCGGTACAAACGACAGAGTTGAAAATGTGTTGCTGGAAAAGCGCAGCAGGTCAGGTAACATCCAAGCTACAGGAGAATCGACGTTTCGGGCATAAGCGCTTCTTCAGGAATGAGGAACGTGTGTCCAGCAGAGTGACGACAGAGTGACAGGAATCTCCAGTGAATAACAAAAGCCAAAAACTGTGTCAGTAAGGAACGATGCAAGGATCCCAGCAGTCATCCCCGGTGGCCTGAGTTCCTTTCCCGCTCCGAAAACACAGGCTTCTTTGTTCCTGACATGCAATAGACAGACAAAAACATTACTAAACAGAGGGCGGTTGAATTGGGAAATCACTGGAATGGATCGCAAAGGCAGAAACACATATAACCTTCAGAAGTATTCAGATGTGAATTTGTGATGCTCAGGCATACATGCCAGGTGATGGAAAATGTGATAAGGATTGTTTTAAGGAGCTTGAAGGCTGTCGACCAACCCGGGCATCGCACTCCAACATTCATCACTTGTGGTCTAAGACTTAAGATTCAGTGTCTTCAGCTCGGCATCCAGTTTCGATTTCCCCATCGGGCAATGACGGCTTTTTTGTTCCTGACACAGACAAAAAAAAAATGTAGAGTATCTGTGTCTACATTTCAATGTCCCGAATCAACTAATGTTGCCAAGAACATCATAGGCAATTTCCAAGGTTATTCAAGGACGTGAAGGTGCCTCGATAGTTCCTCCTCAACCGAACATTTCACCCTTGATTATCCTCTGTTTCGGCTTCAAATGAGTTTCTCAAGATTTTGAAAGCTAAGACAGGTCTTATTTTTTTGTTTCCTTCATATTTCCAAAAGCCGCAGCAATTGGGTATTTGGGTTTGGTAAAGGTAAGGTGCCCACGAGTTGCTTGTCGGACCATTTCATCTTCCTCTTCTCTTTCGGCACGGGTAAATACTCATGCTTAATTTAAAACCAGGTACAATGAATAGATTTAACCCTTGCAGTCATCCGGAAACAATCCGAGTAGCCAAGAACTACTTAATATTAAAATTAACAACTTTATTTCTCAAAATGTAACAGAATAATTAATTAGCCACGATTTACAAATTCTTCCTGAAGCTTATCTTTTATCTTCACTTCTATGTTGCTCATCTGATGAAAGTCCCAATTAACATTTACAAAACCAACCTTCTCACCTCGAAAGCAGGCAGCTTTACTGCTTCTATTTGGATAATCTGCGTCTTCTTATCTTCTACTTAGGAATTTCTGCGTCTTTGGTTACTGGTCGAAAAGGTACCTTTTAAAAGAGGCATTTTTCAAGCGATGTATTTCTATGCTGTTCTTGGTAGTTCTTTTCCTAACTGTTCAATTTTGCCCCAGGCTTTTATGCCCAAAGCGACAGATTGTGTCATTTGCTTTAAAGATTTTCTATATAACTCAATACAATTAGGATTTGAGTTTGATATGTTTCGAGATATACTTTAAGTGAATTGCAGAATTGAAAAATGGGTTTTTATCTCATACCAACTCAGTGAGTTTTGTTTATTCTAAAACAAATGTTACTTTGTAAATTCTCCAGCAATCAGTGTACTTGCAAATCCATCACTGTCTAAATATGCACCCACATCAACATGGCACTTCGATGATGGAGGGAGGAAAATGACTGCGTTGTTTTCGGGGTCATCTACTGAAGAGATTCCCACTCCTGCATATCAGGAATTCAAACGTACTCCTAGCTTCAGAACAACTTTTCGCAAGTGTGTTTGAAGCTTGCCAGTCTTGCTGTCGCCCCTTTTCAGAATCATACCTACAATTTCCTAATCCGGAATCAGACACAATATCCATTGCATCACTGTCCTCGTGGGTGCTTTGTCGTTGCATGCCGCAGAGTTGTGATGTTCACATGGACATGCGCAATAGCAGCCATGTCCACAAGTTGAACGACCTGTCAAGATAACCAATTTTGCTGCTTCACTACAATATCACCCACGATGTGAATTGGCAAGATTTGTAAAGATAACTTGTCGCTACACATGAAGCTTCCATTCATCCGTTGTCTGCTCAGCCATTGAGTGGGAACATTGCTAATCTGAAAATCACTCATTTCCATTTCCTGCATTTTCCCCAACATCGCGACGAAAACCCGAGCTGAATCACAACATTGGATAATTCCGTTAATTTTTGTTGTGTTAATTACTTTAACCAACTGCACGAAATCGTAGGAAACTGAAAAATATGAAAGAAGCTAAAAATCCCTACCAGAAATTTAGCAAAGAGAGAAAACATTGTCTCCGTTCCACTTTACACCGAATAGATTCTTCACAGTTTGGAAACAGGACATTTGGCTCAACACGTGCACATCGAACTTCCAAAGGGCAAATCACCAGACACATGTCCCTCTGACTAATGCGCCTAAACCTCTGGGCAATTCAGCAAGGCCAAACCATCTGATAATTTATGGATTGGAGAAGGAAACCAGAGAACCAGGAGGAAAACCATGCAAGCAGAATGAGACAGTGCAATCTCCATACGGACTGTCAGCCGAGGCTAGAATCGATCCCAGATCCTCATACTCTAAGACTGCAGTGAGAACCACTGAGCTCCTGAAAGATTTGAACCTTTGCAGGATTATTCTTTATAACCGAGACATTTCCCTCAGGCAGATGTTCCCTCAATCCACAAAAATGTGTCCTGCCAGAAATTATTTCACCTCACATTAAAATCTTTCCCTCAGCCTGATGTCCAAGTGCACCCTTCTCCGTATCAATAGGAGCTGCTTTGGGTGAGCTTGGAGCTCCCAGCCTGATGTCCAATACACCCTTCTCCATGTCAATGTAACTGGTACAGTTGAGTTTGGAGCTTCCAACCTAATATCCAATACTCCCCGTTGCTTCATGTCAACAGAAGCTACTCCAGGTAAGGTTGGAGCCAGCCGCGACATTTCGCACCCACCTGTACCATCTTGGATGGATCTTGCGCACATCTATTGTATCACTGGAGCCACATGTCCTGCACTTCGCCAACCTAATTTCTAATTGAGTCTTCCGGGCTGAACTACCCAGCTTCTCGGATTCTGGGCTTGTGAACTGGAATTATATGACATATAGCAGCAGTGATTCGTTGCTTTTGCGAGCAAATTGGAGAAATAGCCAATGTGAAGCTACATTGTTATTGGGAATACGTTTCAACAATACCCTGCAGTACCCCTAACCCTTTGATGTTTTGTTGAAATCCATCGATATCAGCCTTCAGCAAACACTAAATTAAAGATTCAGCCCTCTCTGAGCAACCACATCTCAGTAACTGTTTGGCAACTGTGTTGTGCGTTTGGGGATGTAACCGAAACATCCTCTAATACGACCGTCATTGCTTTTCGCGTCTTCCTTTGGGTTGTGGCTTCTGCAAGTTCTGTTCCAATCTGAGTCATAGCAATGGGCATCTTTCCATTTTATGCCAAGTAATTTGTGCGTAGCAAACGCGGGTATTACTCAGTCATATTTTACATGAAAATACTCTTCGAGGTGATGATTCTTTGCCTTGAAGTACGCGTTTTCACACATCACAGCGTTTCATGCAATAGGATTCAAACGAAACCTTTCTCGGAGATTTCTCTCCCTTCCATGATCAGTAAACAACATTTGTATCACCCCTCCAATTTCACTGAGACATTGTACAATCTAAAACTCACATTAACAGCATTCAGTCTGCGTTGTTGCGTTAACTGTTGCTGGGTGAATGCGCCCAAATCCCACCGTCGGGAACTTCCAAACAGTCCATTGATTCAGATGCTTGGCTGTGAGATTAATCCTCATACAGCAGGTTTTACTGACATAGACAGACATTATTGGAGTATCATGCTCAGGAAAAGGACAGAGCGCAGTATTTAGCAAATAGGAATTTATTGGAAAAGGAGAGTTTGTGTGGCTTTCTGCATCATTTATTTTACTTGATCATTCTGGTTGAGCCAGAGTATTGTGTGCAGTTCTGCAAATCAAATTACAGCAGGGATATCATAGCACTGGATCGGTGCCGAAGAGATTTAACAGGATATTGGTTTATTGAAGCGTTTCATTTGTGGAGAAATATTGGACAGATTGGTTTTATGTTTCTTACAGTGGAGGAGATTTTGAAAAGACGTGATTGAAATACAAAATAATGAAGGATATGGATCGGGTAGACTAAAAGATCTTGATCGATCACCGCGGAGCATAGATTTAAGTTTAAAGGCAGATAGAGTTGAAGACTTACGCAATAAAACCTAATCAGCCAGCAGGTGTTTGAAGCTGGAGCCCACTGCCTGTCAGAGCCGGAGTAGCAGAAGCCCACATAACCTTCAGAGGCATTCATGAGTGAATTTGTGATGACAAGGCCAAAGAATGAAAAATGGTACGAGGAAAAATACCATTTGTAGGTGGCACGGTGGCACAGTGGTTAGCACTGCTGCCTCACAGTGCCAGAGACCTGGGTTCAATTCCCGCCTCAGGCGACTGACTGTGTGGAGTTTGCACGTTCTCTGCGTGTGTTTCCTCCGGATGCTCCGGTTTCCTCCCACAGTCCAAAGATGTGCGGGTCAGGTGAATTGGCCATGCTAAAATTGCCCATACTGTTAGGTAAGGAGTAAATGTAGGGGTATGGGTGGGTTGCGCTTCGGCCGGTCAGTGTGGACTTGTTGGGCCGAAGGGCCTGTTTCCACACTGTAAGTAATCTAATCTCATCTACAATCAAGCGGTTGTTTCTGACAAGAGCTCTTAGAAGGTGTTTTAAGGGCTATCAGGCAACCTGCACCAGCTCCCGTACATTTGTGACGGGAATACTTTCAATCGATTTCTGCCCAAGAATTAAAAAAAGACAATGTTCTATCCTGTTAAAGAATCGGATGGTGCCTCGATCATCCCTGCTCAATCGAACAGTCCAACCTTCCTTCTTCTTTGATTCCACTTCAGAAAGAGTTTCGAAAGATTCTCGAAGCTGCGACTAGTCTGTTCATGTTGTTTCCTTGCATTCCTACCAATCGCAGTGATTGGGTGAGTGAGTATTGGAGATGGAAAGGTGCCCATAAAGCGCGCGTGGGACAATTTGAGATCCCCTCCTGTGATCATGTCAGGACATTGTTTCTGATGTTATCACGGACATTGTTTGAAGGTTCCTGCAGGTCAGGAAATTCAACGTCAGTTCGACTTCAGAAGAAATAGGACGATTGGTTTGTAAGTGCAAAAAAGCCGACATTGTTTTCGAGCCAGTTAGGAGTCGAAGCTTCACGAACCCGACGCGTAATCAGAAGCGTTATTCATGAATGGCTCCGACATGAATGGCACGATCATCAGCATTTGGAAGACAGCATTACCACGCAGATACATTTTCTCAGTGTTTGGACATGTAGCACCGTTTGGGAACCAACTCAGAGAGGTACACGTGACAGAGAGTCGTCGTGGACTGGATGGCCTTATGGCTTCAGTCTGCGTGGGAATGACACCACGTTATTATGCCATCCCGCTCCCTGTCTTGGGGCAGATGGAGAAACAATAGCTCATTTTAAACACCCACTGCAGTGTTGGACTCTGCAGATGACTGTCACTTCAGTTCGCTACATTTGGGAAAATTTGGGCTCAGATGTTAACTGCTTGCCCGATCGCAGGAAAGAAACAGACGCCCGTGTTGCATGAGACTTTCTGCAGGATTTATATATAAAGCCGAACTCTGAACACCAAGCAAGCTGGAAGCAAGAGAACTCATATTCATTTACCTGAATGAAGAACCTGCAGTGTCCATGTTTTCCCTTCACGAAAGTTCTACTTCTTTCTATTTCTCGGATAAAAAGAGATTCGGAAAAATCCATAATCAAAGTTGCTCATTTACTACCGTGTAACTGATTCCACCCACCGTGCTTGACACTGGGCAGAAAAGCGAACGGGCTGTGCCCTCTCCCAGCACAGCTTGCAAGTAGAAACTAAATGGTTTCATTGTCCGCCAGTGGAGACAGTCTGGTTCCTTAATGCGGGACAAACAGCAACGTCGGTGAGCAGTTAGACAGAATGGGAAGCAGATACTATGGAAACACTTTGCTGCTCTAAATTTCAGGAGCGTTGAGGAATGAATTTCAACAACGGACTTAGTCAGCCGCTGGCACAGTGTATAACACGACCAGTCTGTATCGCACTGCTCTTTGAATATCATTTTGTTGTCCTTTTGGGCTTTCAGTGATTTAGATATGTGGTTCAAATTCAGGACGGATCCATCTGTCCTTTCTCCACTTACACAAAAATTATCAATGGATTTTCTCAAAAACTAGTTCCTGTAAATTATGTCGGACGGCCTGAAGTCAGGATGGGAAGAGCTAATGTTGTAGCAAACACGACAAAGCGAAGCACGTTTTAAAAGTGAAAACGTATTTCGGCCGGATCACTTCGTCAATCCGACTCCGAATGACACCACTAGCGGCATTATTGCTCAATTCTGCTCGTGAAACTTCAGGAAGTGGGAAAATAAGTGATTTTAGAGAGCGCTGAACAGGGTAATGTAAATGGAGCAGAGTATGTACACTGCCAACTGTGAAGGTAGATTGGGAAGTTGGGGCAGTTCTCCTTGGAGAATAGAAGGCTGAAAGCGGGTCTTCCCTTGCCAGCGCAAGAGGTGAAAATCCTTCACCGTAACAACAACCGCCTGACCTCTCTCTACCGTCCCAATGGATCATAGAACATTACAGCACAGTACAGGTCCTTCGGCCCTCGATGTTGCGCCGCCCTGCCAAACTAATCTGAAACCATCCTACCTACACTATTCTATGTACGTCCATATGCCTGTCCAATGACGACTTAAATGCAATTAAAATTGGCGTATCTACTACCGTTGCAGACAAAGCATTCCTTGCCCTTACTACTCGCTGAGTAAAGAAACTATCTCTGATATCTGTCTTATACCTATCTTCCCTCACTTTAATGTTTTGTCCCCTCGTGTTGGCCGTTCCCATACTTGGACAAAGGCTCTCCCTATCCATCCTATCTGACCTTCTGATTATCTTGTATGTCTCTATTAAGTCACCTCTCAACCTTCTTCTCTCTAACGAGAACAGCCTCAAGGCCCTTAGCCTTTCCTCGTAGGACATTCCTTCCATCCCAGGCAACATCCTGGTAAACCTTCTCTGCACCCTTTCTAAAGCTTCCAAATCTTTCTTATAATGCGTTGACCAGAACTGTACACAATACTCCAAGTGTGGCCGTACCAGAGCTTTGGACATCTGCAGCATAGCCTCCTTGTTCCAGAACTCAATCACTCTATTTATAAAGGTCAAAACACACTCTGCCTTCTTAACAACCCTGTCAATCTGGTGGCAACTTTCAGGGATCTGTGTACATGGACACCGAAATCTCTCTGTTGATCTGGACTCCCAAGAATCTTAACATGTGCCCAGTACTTTGCATTCCGATTACTCCGGTCAAAGTGTATCACTTCACATTTGTCCACATTAAACTTCATTTGCCACATCTCAGCCCAGCTCTGCATCATATCTATTCCCCTGCAACATACTACATCCTTCGTCACTATCCAGAACTCCACCGACCTTAGTGTCGTCCGCAAATTTACTAACCCACCCTTCTAAGCCCTCATCCAGGTCATTTATAAAAATGACGAACAGCAGTGGACACAACATCGATCCTTGCGGAACGCCGCTAGTAACTAGAGACCAAGATGAACATGCCCCATCAACTACAACCCTCTGTTTTCTTTCAGCAAGGCAATTACAGATCCACAATCCCATTCCTCCGCAGTTTGTATAATAGCCGACTGTGGGGAACCTTATCGAACGCCTTGCTGAAATCCATATACAACACATCAACCGGTTTACTCTCATCTTTCAGTTTGGTCACTGGCCTGTAATTACCAGGGTTGTCTCTACTAGCTTTTTTGAACAAGGGAACCACATTTGCTATCCTCCGGTTCTCAGGCACTATTCCTGTCGACAATGTTGATTTGATGATCTCTTCCCTTGTTTCCCAGAGGATCCTAGGATAGAACCCATACGGCGCAGGGGACTTGTCTATTTTCACACTCTGCAGTATTTCTAATACCTCTTCCTTGTGAATCTCAATGTCTTCTAGTCTAGATGCAAGTATCTCTGTATCTTCCTAGCCAACATTTTCATTTTCTGTAGTGAACACTGTCGAAAAATATTTACTTAGTGATTCCGCTATCTCCTCTGACTCCGCAGACAACTTCCCACTGTTATCCTTGATTGGCCCTAATTTAACTCTCGTCATTCTTTTATTCCTGACAAACCTATGGAAAGCGTTAGGATTAACCCTGATTCTATGCGCCCACAACTTCTCATGTCTCCTCCTGGCTCTTCCGACTCTCTCTTTAGTTCTTTCCTGACTTCCTTGTAACCCTCAAGCGCCCTAACTGAGTTTTCACATTTTGTCCTAATACAAACCTTCTTCTTCTTCTTGACCAGGGATTCCACTTTCTCAGTAAACTACGGCTCACGCGTTCTATATCTTCCTCCCTGCCTGACAGGTACATACTTATCTAGGACACAAAGGAGCTTTTCCTTGAATAAGTTCCACATTTTTAATGTGCGCATCCCCTGCAGTTTCCTTCACCATTCTACGCTTCCTATATCTTTCCTAATTGCATCGTAATTTCCCTTCCCCCAGCTGTAACTCTTGCTCGGTGGAGTACACCTACCCCTTTCTATCAATAAAGTAACCCTGACAAAATTGTGATCGTTGTCTCCAAAGTGCTCACCTACTTCCAAATCTAACACCTGGCCAGGCTCGTTGCCCAGTACTAAATCTAAAGTGCCTTCTTCCCTTGTAGGCCTGTCTGCATAATGTGTCAGGAATCCCTCCTGCACGCACTGGACAAAAACTGACCCATCTATATTGCTCGTACTGTAATGATCCCAGTCAATATTTGGATAGGTGAGGTCCCCCATGACCTCTGGGATTATTCGGAGGCCTATAGAAAATTCCCAGCATGGTGACTTCTCCTTTCCTGTTTCTAACCTCAGCCCATACTACCTCAGTATGGAGTCCCCAAGCATCATTTCTACAACTGTAATATTGTCCCTGATCAACAATGTCACAGCTCCCCCGCTTTGACCATCTTCTCTGTTCTTAATGAAACAGCTGAATTCCAGAACCTGCAGTAGCCATTCCTGTCCCTGCTCTGTCCATGTCTCCGTAATGGCCACAACATCGAAGTCCCAAGTACCAACCCAAGCTGCCAGTTCACCCATGTTATTTCAGATGCTCCTCGCGTTGAAGTACACACACTTCACATCCAGAAGAGATTTCCAGCACATGCAACCACCTCATCAACCAAACCTGCTTTATATCTATTTACATGTTCAATGCTGGTTCTCGCTTTTGTGTCTCAATTGGGCAGCGCGTTTGTCTGAAATATTGGTAGTCCTAGCCCAGACACAGCCTGTAATATTTCAGATCATGCAATGAGACCGACCATGTAACGACACTCCACCCACGAGGACCTATCCATGTTTCACCCCGAATCCGCACACAGGGAGACAGGGACACGCAGCAGGATGTAGTCCCACTCTACAATACCTGTAGAATACGTCAATTGCAGCTTCAAACAGTGGCTTCCAGCCCAGCCTTGTTGCACAAGTTACAGAAACGCCTTGCTCAGGAGTGGCTCTGAAAGGGTCAAAATATTTCTGTTTAATTTGGTAACGGCTGCAGAGGTTTAACCCTGTTCTTGGAGCGTTTTTAAAATAAAAATCCTGTCTCGAAAAAGAGGACTGTTAAAAGTTGTGAGCAGGCAGAACAAACAAAATGTTGATAGTGTAGGTTGTATCTCGTCAGATAGATGGGATTCCCTATAGTCTGTAACAGAAAAGACTGGGTTAAGTGAAGTTATTGCCCAATTGATTCACTGCCTGTCAGAGTGACTGCGAATCACATCGGCCGCGTAATAGATAAGGTAAAAATATTAAAATAGTGATATAGAATTTGAAATCCTGGAAAATGCGCGAAAATAGATTGCAATGTCCTGAAGAAATAACAGCTGTGAATTGGAAAGTTTAAATGATGTTATTTGTGATTGGGAGAAATGAACTGTCTCCTTGCAAATTGAGGTTGCAGGTGAATCATTCTCAGTATGAAATGAGCAGCTAATTGGCCAACCAGCTTGCTCAGTCGGTAGAGCGTGAGATTCTAATCTTCAGAGTCAGCAGTTCGCTCCCCACTCTGATCACTTTCCCTTCCTAACTATATCACTGAACTCCATTTCCAAGTTACTCTTGCATCTTGCTTTCGTTCACATGTCAACTTCTGAGGGTAATCTGTTTTCATTTCACTGGAAGTGGTAGTGACTTGTTTATCAGTGTGGGCGAATATCCAATACGTGATGTCACTTTCAAAGATGTGCGTTCTGCACCAATCAAAATGTTCAGAGTCGTCGCACAGTTGCTGGGGAGGCAATCCGTGACGGCTGAATGTCAAATGATGCTGAACCAAAATTAACTGAATCGAAAGGTTTTGATGGAAAGATTGGAGAAAACTCCGTGACCGTTTCCCAGTTCACACAGAAAATGACCTTGTGAGCCTTTGCGGTATACAAATTTACCTTATTGCTTACTGATCTTGTCAGTAAACCTGATGCCTATTTCTGTTGTTGTGCTGAAAGTGAATATAAGTCTAATTAATTTCTGTGTACCATTTATTTTGATGTTTTCTTCGTTGTTCTGAATAGGCGTGTATGTTTTCACCACAGATGTTAACCAGTTTTAAGAGTGCAGTCAGCCGACACTGATACTTTCTGTTGAGAAGAGGTATCCGTTAGTGTGAAAGTGGCCCGCTTTAGAGCTGAGCAGAAACATTGTTACTTCTTCTTTACGGGCAACAATGTTTCTGAAATGTGATGGATGGGGCTTTATTGCAGTGTCTTCAGCAAACCTCGTTTTGAAATTTCTCGCCAATCACTACTCTAGTGGTGAAAAAGATTACATTTCCAAATAACTACTGCGTGATATTCTTTTCAAATTTCTCGGCCGCATTGGTCCTGAATATATGCCGAAGTCTGCCATACCGTGGCCATCCTGTTTAAGACTAAAGCTACAAATTTCACTGAGTCCCGGTACCCCAGAGAAAATTGTCCCAGCCGACGTTCACATCACACAAAACATCCCTGCTTCAAAACCTGGCAGAAACTACCGTGTTCCATTCTTACAGGCGGTAGCCTTCTGGATTGATATGAATGAAGCAGTCATAGAACATAGAACATAGAGCAAGACAGCGCAGAACAGGCCCTTCGGCCCTCGATGTTGCACCGACCAGTAAACTAGTCTCAGATCGTTCCCCTACAATATCCCATCATCATCCATGTGCTTAACCAAGGATGGTTTAAATTTCCCTCATTTGGCTGAGTTGACTACATTGGCAGGTAGGGCATTCTACGCCATTATCATTCTCTGCGTTAAAAACCTGCTTCTGATATCTGTCTTAAATCTATCCCCCATCAATTTGTAGTTATGCCCCTTTGTATAAGATGACGTCATGTACCCAGGGGAAAATAATCTTTCACTGTCTACCCTATATTATCATCTGATCATCTCGTACGTCTCTATCAAATCCCCCATTAGCCTTCTTCTTTGCAATGAGAACAGACGCTAATTTCTCAACCTTCCTCATAAGACCTTCCCTCCAGACCGGGCAACATCCTGGTAAATCTTGTCTGCATCTTTTCCAACGCGTCCACATTCTTCCCGAAATATGGCGACCAGAACTGTACACAATATTCCAATTGTGGCCGCACTAGCGTTTTGTATAGTTGAAGCATGATATTATGGCTCCAGAACTCAATCCCTCTACGAATGAAACCTAACACATCATATGCCTTATTACCAGCACTATCAACTTGAGTGGAAATTTTCATGGATCTATGTACATGAACTCCCAAGATCCTTCTGTACATCCACACTACCAAGAATCTTTCTATTTACGCAGTATCTGCTTTCCTGTTATTCTTCCCAAAGCGCATCACCACACATTTAGTTGCATTGAACTCCATCAACCACCACTCGCTGCCTTCTTTCAGAAAGCCAGTTTCTAATCCAAACTGCTATTTCGCCCTCAATTCCATGCCTCTGCATTTTCGCCAACATCCTACCATGTGGAATCTTACTGAAGGCTTTACAGAAGTCCATGTATACTACATAAACAGCCCTACCATCATCTACATGCTTGCTTACCTTCTCAGAAAAACTCATTGAGGTTTGTGAGGCACGCCCTACCATCGAAGAAACCATGTTTACTCTCAAAATTAAATTGTTGCTTGCCAGATGAGTATAAATCTTATGTCTTATAATCATTTGAAAAACCTTTCCTTGAATAGATGTCGGGCTAACTGGTCTATAATTACCTGGATCATCCCTACTGCCTTTCCTGAATAATGGCACAGCATTTGCAATCCTCCAGTCCTCTAGTACTAAACCTGTAGACAATGACGACTCAAATATCAATGCAGAAGGCTCTGCTATCTCTGCCCGACCTTCACAGAGAATCCTCGAAAAAATCCCATCCGGGCCAGTAGACTTGTGTACCTTCACACCTTCAAGTCTGATAACACCAGTTCATAACTAACCTTTATCCTTTCTAGTCTAATATCTCATACCTCATTCTTCTCCTCTACAATCGTCTCCTTTTCCTGAGTGAAAACCGATGAGAGCTGTTTGTTCCGCACATCTCCAATCTCCATAGTGTCCACATACAATTTGCCACTTTTGTCTTTACTAACCTCGTCATCGTATTATCACTCTCATACCTGTAGAAAGCTTTAGGGTTCTCCTTTATTCTATTTGCTAAAGAATGCTCGTGTCCTCTTTTTACTCTACTTAACTATATATTTAAATCCTTCCTCGCTGATCTTTAACTTGTCATCGCCTCATCTGAACCATGTTGCCTTAACAAAACATAAACCTCTTTCTTCTGTTTTACAACAGATGCAATTTCTCTAGTAAACCATAGTTCCCTTATATTATCACTTCTTTTCTGCCTGACAGGGACATTCTTGTCAAGGACACGCAATATCGGTTCCTTAAACTATCTCCACATTTCCATTGTCTGCATTCCCTGCATTTTGCTACCCTATTCTATGCATCATAATTCTTGATTTATCACATTATAATTGCCCTTACCCCATCGATTAATTTTGACCTGTGGCATGTACCTATCCCTTTCCATCGCTCATCTAAACGTTACTGCATTATGGTCACTCTCTCCAAAGTGCTCACCAGCAACTAAATCAAACACCTGGCCTGGTTCATTTCCAAGCA
Organism: Chiloscyllium plagiosum; assembly: GCF_037043375.1. Classification (NCBI taxonomy): domain Eukaryota; kingdom Metazoa; phylum Chordata; class Chondrichthyes; order Orectolobiformes; family Hemiscylliidae; genus Chiloscyllium; species Chiloscyllium plagiosum. Next base: position 67,332,830 of record NW_028270184.1, on the reverse strand, counting down.
CCAGATCCAGTTTGGCCTCGCCACTTGTCGGAGTTTCGACATACTGTGTCAGGAATACCACCTGTATACATTGAATAAAATCTGTTCCGTTCGACGTACTATAGCTACAACAATTCCAGTCAATTTTGGGGAAGTTAAAATACCCATAATGACCACCTTTTCCTTTGAGTCCGAACTAGAATTATTTTGCCAATCCTTTCTTCAACCTCTCCGGAACACTGTGGAAGCATATAAAAAAATCCAAGCAGTGTGACCTCTCCTCTCCTGTTTCTAAACTCAGTCCACGCGACCTCATTCGTGCTTGTTGTTCTCAGCAAATCTGGAACTGATTTTTTTCCACCATATCTGTCGCCGTGGTGAAAAGGAGCACAATTCAGATTATTTGTTGTGTGAAAGTTTGTTGTTATTCATTCTCCACGGAGAAATTGAGGATGGGAGATGATGGAGGGTTTATGCCAGAATCAATGATTCTCCTGCCGCTCGGATGCTGCCCGAACTGCTGTGCTTTTCCAGCAGCGCACTCTCAACTAAAGTTCTCTCCTCCTAGTTCCGGTTTATGCATCAAATTGTACACCTTCGGTGGCTGTGCTGTGTAAGGGCGCCATTACCGGGCACTGATCATTTCTGCTACAGTCATACCATAATTGCTTACCACTTGAAGGCGGCCTGGTTCAGTGTCAAAGAGAGCTCTCATTTGCTGGTGTCACAACGAACACTGGGTTCTGATGCATGGTCTCTGTCAAATGTTTCCCAAAGTAGAGTCTGAAATGACTCATTTGGACGCTTACTGCCGTTTCTTAACCTGTGTGAACCAAAACCAGAAATCCTCAATCACATTTTTTCACATTTCCGCTATTATGTTGAAGGAGGCTGGTCATTGGCCCTCACGATCCGGTGGAAGATCGAGAGCATTGTTGACCGAATCTAATGGACACACTCATTGATAATCTTCACTTTCTTCCGTTCCATTGTTCACCGATTTTATTTTAAGTCACTTGAGCACTTTCCAGGAAGTGGAGATGCACTAAGATTAGATTAGATACCTTACAGTGTGGAAACAGGCCCTTCGGCCCAACAAGTCCACACCGCCCCGCTGAAACGCAACCCACCCATACCCCTACACATCTACTCCTTACCTAACACTACAGGCAATTTAGCATGGCCAATTCACCTGACCTGCACATCTTTGGACTGTGGGAGGAAGCCGGAGCACCCAGAGGAAACCCACGCAGGCACGAGGAGAATGTGCAAACTCCACACAGTCAGTCGCCTGAGTCGGGAATTGAACCCGGTTCTCTGGCGCTGTGAGGCAGCAGTGCTAACCACTGTGCCACACACTATATAAGGTTCCACTATATTTGGAAGCACTATTTGGAATTGCCTCGCTGCCTTTTGTGGAAGCAGTTCGTGACCCAGACAACTGGCAGTGCTACACAAACAGCCTTCATGCTTCAGTGTGCCTGAAAATTGGTTCTCCTTTTAACATTTGCTTCTGCACCATGTTAAAAGCTGTCAGTTTTTGGTTTTGCTGCAGAATTGAGGTGCTAACACCATTTGGGAGGCATTGTTCTGCAGCCAAATTCTTTCACGGAGAACTAGGGAATGGTTCAAGGAGAAATGTCAGTTGGGTCAGACTTCATTCGTGGGTGGTTTCGAAACATGTATTTCCAGAAAACTAGCCAATCGCGCTGACCAAGTCATGAGCGTCATGATCTTTGGAAATGGTCTATTACACGGGTGTGAATCACTGGAGCGTCTCAGAGAGGCCGAGAACGGAAACAAACCTCTAATCCACTAATCCAACGCCTGCCTGCTGAACTGATATTAGATGTTAATCTAGCCGTATTTGCCAACATTTGTCTCTTACATACCGTTCCAGATGCATTTGAAATGTTGTGAGAGGGTCAGATTCCGCCATTACATCAGGCAATTCATTCCACACACGCAAAACTGGATGTGTGAATACATTGTACCTCAGATCCCACTTAAATCTTACCACGCTCACTTTAAACCTACCCTCACTAGTTTTGAATTCGTCTGCCTTGTGAAAAACATACACCTTCGCATTCCTCAGCCCTGAAGCTCCAGTGAAATTCTCCCAACTTGTTCAGTTTCACGCTACAGTCCAAAACCAACATACCTTGCAGTACCCTCATAAATAGTCATGGAAAATGTAGAGCACTAGATTTGTTTAGCAGCGTGGCCGAGTGGACTAAAGCACTGGAATTAAGTTGTTAGTGGTTCTGTTCACCGAGCTGGGAATTTGTGTTGCAGACGTTTCGTCCCCTGTCTCGGTGACATCCTCCGTGCTTGGGAGCCTCCTGTGAAGCGCTTCTGTGATGTTTCCTCCGGCATGTATAGTGATTTGTACCTGCCGCTTCCGGTTCTCAGTTCCCGCTGTCAACTGCAGTGGCCGGTATATTGGCTCCAGGTCAAGGTGCTTATTGGTTGAATCTGTGGATGAGTGCCATGGCTCTAGGATGCCATGCTTCTCTGTTTACCTTGTCCTATAATAGTAGTGTAGTCCCAGTCGAACTTATGTTGCTTGCTGTCACCTGACTGTGGGGCTACGAAGGATAGCTGGTCATGTCGTTTCGTGGCTGGTTGGTGTTCATGGATGTGGACCGTGAGCTGTCTTCCTGTTTGTCCTATGTCGTGTTTTGTGCAGTCCACCCGAGCTACAAATCTTCTCCCAAACTTTGAACTGGAATTACGTTTCAGTCTTTATCCAGGCTTTGTGGGTTTAAATCGCATTGCTATCGCAACCTTTATCTTCCGTACTGCATTTGTGCACACGGCCATTTCTTAGTGAAAAGTGTCTCCACTTTACTGGGAGTGCCAGAGACAAGGTTGTTGCTGCAGCCAAATATACATGAATGAGGTCCCTTTCAACGCGTATGGTTCCAATCCAACCATGCAACAATCAAACTGCTCAGAGGAACGAAATGAAAATGAAATTTTTCTAGGGTCAGTGAAGGATACATGTCAAATGAATTTGAACAAGAACTAAATGATTCAGAAGGTTCTGATGGAAACCGAAGGGAATTCTGCCTGAACGTTTCCCAATTCACTCGGAAAATCATTTTCTTGTGTGCCAATGTGTGTTTACACAACGAACAGTTTGAAATCGGTAGAGGGGTTGGGGGTTCGGCAGAAATGTGAGGTTTCAGTTCTGGACAGAAGGGATCTGGGCTAACGGGAAGACAAACATTTCCAGAGGCGAGACTGATCCAGGATCACATGTTCAGCTTCTGTAGTGTAAAGACAAATTCCTGGAAACTTTCAGAAGGTCTGCAGCATCTGGGAATGAGAGCAGAGTTACTTTTTTCAGTGCCATTGACGCTATTGTTTTACCAGGTCCATCTCCACCTGCCTTTCCGAACCCCACTCTTTTATTTGTATCTGTCCTCTCCTCCACTTTCATCCTCAGCTTCTCTTTTATTATTTCCTCTCCTGCCACTATCTCAGTATCTAGATTTGTTTCAGACTTGTGCCATCTGTCAAACTGCCAAGTTCTGACTGGAGGTCATTGAGTCAAACAATTAACTCTGTTTCTATCTCTCGAAATAGCAGAGGCCACAGACAGTAAGATATCGTCGCATGGTTAGGTCTTTCAGCCCCTGTACCTTGCTCTGTCAATCGACCATGTGGTTCTCAAACCCATTCTCCAGTATTCTCACTGGAACACGTGATCCATCTCTTTCACTGCGACGATCTGAATCCGGCTCCATCCACAATACGTACAAATGTTGCATCATTTCTGTGTTTGACCAAGCTCCATTTGAGTCCCGCATTGACATTCTGATCCATCCTTAGCAAAGCAATCACTGCTGGCGGACAACTCGATCGCTGCTTCAAATAGCCGTTGAGACAAAACGAGTATTAACGTGGCTGAGCTTATTGCTTTCAGTTCTTGTCAGGAAACCTTGCTCACCATGTTCCCGAACATATCGACTGTTGGCGCATGAGGGAATGCAAATTCAATACATTGCTGTGAGAAATTTTGTCAGATTTCCCATTTTCTTCATGCTGCATATGCAAGCATACTTCCAAAACCTGCATTCATTATCTTTAAGAGTGAAGTCGGCAATGCCACTTTTTTTCTGCAGAGGAGATTTATCAGTTTGCCTTCAATGCAAAAGTGACCCGTGTCAGATTCAGGCAGAAACATTGGTGTCCCCTTGTTACTTGCGACAGATTTAAGGTCTGTCGTGCGTGGGGCTTTCTTGTAGTTCCAATCAGCAAACGTTTTTTTTTAATTTTGACCCTCGAAATTGCCGTCGTGTTGAAACGGAATACAGTTCCAAATAATTGCTCTGTGAATATATATATGTGTTTATATAATTTCCGTCCTATCTGGTCCTGAAGAAGTACTGATGTCTGCCGCACCGGTGGTCATCCTATTACAGAGTGCGGTTACGAACTTGCCTCTGCCCCAAAGTTCCAGAGAAACTTGTGGCAGCGTATTCAGCCTCAACATACAGTCCAACTGCTGCAAACATATCAACATCCTTGTAAATATTTCCTCAGCAATTTCAAGTGATTTTATTTGTTTTTCATTCATGTCAATAACCCTGGACAACACTGATCTACTTTGAACGTGCTCGCCCGTATCTGCTGTAGTGGTGAAAGGAATAGAATTTCGATTAAGTGCTCGAAGTCTCTCTCCTCCCTGGTCCTCAACATCCGACAACGTGTACAGCACTGATGACCATCCAGTTTGAGAGTGCAGTTACAGACACCTATCCTTTCTGAAAAAGTAATACCGCATTTGCATTCTGTGTGAAGGCGCTTCGATTCAGTGTCAAGGAGATCCCTCATTTACTGGTATCACAGTAAATATCGGATTGCTTCTCTACGCTCTCTGCTAAATATATTACAAAGTAGCCTCTGACAGGCCTCATTGAGATGCTGTATGCAGTTTCTAGACCGGAATAAGAATCAAAAATCCTATAACATGTTTTGGAGCAGTTCACATATTCAAGTGTTTAAGCACTGTGAGAATATCCGGCTCATTCAGTCAATAACCTGAATGAATGGATTTGTTCACTCAGATGAACCTCTGGACTCGTGGCCTCATATACTCACTGATAATAATGTGTGCTCTGAAATCTCAGCCATGTTGGAAATGAAACTGAGGAAATGACAGACAGGCTGCCGAATGACATTGCATCCATCATTATTCTTTTATATCACAGAAGAGCTGTAAAATATAAACGGGGGGAGGGCCGATAGGCACGCAAGGTACATGCAGCTCATGTGAACACTTTCTCTGACAGCTTATTCCATGCACGCATCTCCATCTGTGTGAAAACGTTCCTTATGTCCCTTTTAAATCTTTCCCATTTCAACGTACACATATGTCCTGAAGTCCTGGACTCCCCCAAGTCCGAGAAAAGACCTTCTCTATTTATCCTACCCATCCCGCATGACTTCAAAAACGTCAACAAGGTCACCACTCAGCATCACATTTTTCGGGGAAATTGCCTGAATCTATTCAGCCCCTACCTCGAGCTCACATCCTGCAGTCCGTGCGCCATCCTTGTAAAGCTTACACGAGAAATTTCAATATTCACAACATCCGATAGGTTGCAGGGTCAACAGAAATGCACGCAGTATTCGAAAACTGGCCGCATCAATGTATTGTACAGCCGCAATGACCGCCGAACTTCGAAGCACAATGGACTGAACAATGCAGGCAAGCATAATGATCACCTTCTCACTGTTCTAGGTACCTGCAACTCCATTTCTAATGTGCTCTGAATCTGAACCTGTACGCAGATCTCTTTTTACTACATTGCACCAATTCTCCCACTTAGTACGACACGCCTCCAACTCCCCCATTTAGCACTGCACTGCCTCAATTCTACCATTTTTCTACGCTGCTACAGTTCCCCGATTAGTAATGCACTGTCCCAATTCTCCCATTTAGAGCTTCACCGTCCTAGCTCTCCATTTCAGATCTATACTCCCCCAAATCTCGCATTTAGTGCAACACTATCCCGTATCTCCAATTTAGTGTGACGCATCTCCAAATCTCCCTTTAAGATGCACACCGCCACAAATCTCCAGTTTACTGCTACTCTGCCCCAAAACTCCCATTTAGTGCCACACTGCCTCAAATATCCCAATTATTGCTACACTGCCCCGATTGTCCCATTTAGTTCTACTCTGCCCTCAGTCTACCGTTTAATGCTACACTGCGCCAACTCTCCCAATTTGTGAAACATTGTCCAATTCCGCCGTTTCGAGCTACACTGCCCAAATTCTCCCATTTAGTTCTGCATGGCCCAATAATCGCGTTTGATGAAGCACTGCCCATTTGACATTGACATACCTCATTTGATGGTGCAGCACTGCCTCAGGCTGAATCTCTGACGGTGAGGCACTACCTCTGGCTTACACTCTGATGGCAAGGCACTGCCTCAGGCTGACCCTCCGACGGTGAGACACAACCTCAGGCTGACCATCTGTCAGTGGGTCATTGCTTCAGGACTAAAATTGCAGTGCTCGGTCAGGAGTGCGCTAATCATCGAGCTGCCATACCCACAGTGCTTATCCTCTCATCGTGAGATCCTACTTTAATTATGTAATGTCAGACAAGATCTCCAGGGATGGGGCACCTCGTCGGTTCTGGCCTTCTGCCAGGAGGGTGCTAGTCAGTCGGTTCTGGTCTTCGGACAGAGCTTCTGTATTACTTCTGTTCTCAACCTCCAGTCGTGTGGCAGCCCTCGGTTCTGGCCTCATTGCAATGAGGCAATGGGGGAATGCATTAGTAACAAAGGATGAATATTCAGCCAGTGGCTATTTGGAATGTACTCGCGGGGAGCAGTACTAAGGCATTCAATAAAATTTCGGAGGGTTGGTACGGAAGATTGCTTCCGTTTTGCAGGGTCAGAAGTGATGAAATGTCTTATTGTCTGAGACACACTCCTGAGCCAGCAGGTTGTCACAATGTCAGTGCTGTGGGATTAGCTGAGAAGTGAGAGAGTGCCCTAGCCCCATTCTCCCACTTGAGGGTGCGCTCCTTTAATTCTCTCATCCATTTAATGACACACTGTAAAGTTTCTCCCAGTTACTGCTATACTGCACCAATTACCACACTATCTGATGCACTGTTCCAAATGCTCTTACTGAGATAAACACTTGCCCAATTCCTCCATTTCATCATTCTTTGCAATGACTGTGTAATTCCTTGCTGCTCTGTTGAATTCTTAAATGTAGGCATGGATAAGATGGAACGAATGGTCTGTTTCTGTGCAGCTCATTCCTATGATTCTATTGAGGATTTCACTGCCCTGAAACAACTCTCCCATTTATCAATCCTGCACAAATCCTGAAGCTGCATCAACTATCCCATTGTGTATGGACATGCCCCAGTTCTCCCATTTAAAATTCAGTAGCAACAGCCTGAATTCTCCAATTATTGACTTCCTGTATCAGTTCATTCCATTTTAATTGTTCTTTTCCACATCGGGGTGCCCTGCTCATTTTTGTTTTCATTTCGTGGTGCACTAATCCAAATCTCTTCCTTTCTGATGCTTCCAACATTTCTTGTTATCACAGATTCCCTGCACCGATTCTCCCATGAAGATATGAACTGCTCCAATTCTATAACATGTTGGCACTTCCAACAATTTTCTAATCTCCCAATAAATGATGCAAACCCATTCGCACATTTCCTGGTAACTCCATGCAGTTTCCCATTCCTTATACCCGAATACTAATTCTCCCACTTCCTCATAGGACAATAATAAATCTCCCGTTTCCACATACCCTTACACGAACTATCTCATTTGTTGATGCCCTAGACCAAATTTCCCATTTAGGGGTTACCTAATTTAATTTTCTCAAGCACGAATTCTCTAATTTAGATGCACTCTACACCAATTCTTCCATGACTTATGTCTCTACAATGATTCCCCCATATAGTTGTCCACTGCTGGATTTCTCCAAATTTGGTTTTTTCTGCATCAAATCTACAAACCTCCTTCTCATCATGAACGAAACAAACGTGTACATTGCGTGTTGTCTTGCCCAAGCTCTCCCATTTGGTTGTTTCCTGGTATATATCTTCCACATAACGGTACCCTGCCCAAATTATTTTCATATAGTGGTGCCCTGTATCGAATCTCCCCTTTCCTGCTCTTGCCAACATTCTCGTACATACTGATTCTCTGCCTGAGTTCTCTCGCTCACATATGCTCTGCTGTAGTTCTCTATGTTATTTGCACACCACACTAATTCTCCCATTCAGTCTCTCCGGAAACCAATTCACATATTTACTAATGCCCAAACCAAATTCTCCCAGTGAGGGGTGCGCTGCTCAAACACGGTGTGTCATAATACATCAGAACAGATTGATTATAATTAAACCTGAATGGTCAGTTGTCCCCTTTATTGAATCTCCATCATTACTCCTTTGTAACATTTGTCCTATGTCCAGATTCACAGCTCGTGTTCTCCAATTTCCTCTATTTCTCGAAGATAAAGTCCCAATTCTTTCATTTTATGATGCCCTGTGCAACTTCTCCAGTTCAGGGTTCTGCATTACTAATTCCCCTATTTACTGACTTCTGAAAGAGGTTCTCCACTCAGTGACGCCCAGTACCAATTCTCAGATTTACTGTTGCACAAACTCAATCTCCAATTCAGTGTTGCCCTGCCCCAATTCTCCAACTCAGATTTATACTTCCCTTGTTTTCCCATTTAGAGTGACACTGGCCCAACTCTCCCATTTTCTGCTACACTGCCCCAGTTCTCCCGTTTAGTGCGACACTGCCTCTTTGACATTGTCAAATGTCCTCTGACGGTGTGGTACTGCCTCAGGGTTACACTGTGACGATGAGACTGGTCTCAGGCTGACTCTCTGACGAAGAGGCACTGCCTCTGGCTGACCCTTTCACGGTGAGGCCTTAAGCTGACTCTCTGACGGTGAGGCAGTGCCTCACAATGAGGTTCTGGTGGTGAGTCATTGCCTCAGGACTGAAATTGACGTCCTTCTTCAGGAGAATCCATATCCTCGAGCTGCAATACCCACAGTGCTGACCTCTCATCGTGAGGATCTCCTTTAATTCTCTAGCGGCAAGCATACAACCAGGAATGGGGCACGTCTTTGTTTCTGGCCATCTGGCAGGAGGGTGCTTAACTTCCGTTGCTGGCCTCCTAATATGGTTTTTGTAAGACCTCCGTTCCCACCCAGCAGTAGTGTGGCAGCCCTCCGTTTTTGCCTCATTGCACTGAGGCACTAGGGGACTGCATTAGGAACACAGCGGCAATATTCAGCCTGTGACTCTTTGTACCTAACGTTGGGGGGCCAGTCCTGTGACATTCGAACACTGTCGGAGTGTTGGTACGGGGAAGGGCTCCCTTGTTGGAAGGGTCAGAGTTGGGGAAATGTCTTATTGTCTGAGATTCAGTCCTGAGGGATTGACTTTTCACGGAGACAGTGATGTTGCATTGTCTGAGAACTGACGGAATGCGCTCGCTCCATTCTCGCATTTAGAATGCCCTCTTCTAATTCTCCCATCCAGTATTTTCCTATCTACTTTACTGCTAAACTTCACCAAATCTCCCATTTACTGCTGCACTGCACCAATCCCCTCATTATCTGATGCCCTGTTCCAAATTCTCTCAGTGAGATAAACCCTTGCAGAATTCTTCCATTTCATCATCCCTTGCAGTGATTCTCCCGTTCTTTGGTGCGCTGTTAAATTCTTAAATTTTAAGCATTGACAAGTTCGATTTGTAACTTTGGGGCACGTCTCTATGTTTCTATTTCGTGTTTCACTGCTCTGCACCAATTCTCCCAAGTATCAATCCTGCATAAATCCTGGAACTGCACCAACTCTCCTATTAAGGATCGTCCTGACCCAGTTCTTCCATTTAGCATTTAATTGCACCTGCCTGAATTCCCTAACTATTGATATCGTGCATCAATTAATTCTATTTAGATGCACTCTGATACAACTCTTCCACATGCCCTTCTCATTTATTTTTCATTTCGTGGTGCACTGACCCGATTGTCTATTTTACTGATGCTTGCAGTGTTTCTATTTTTCACTGCATATTGTCTAGCTATCACCATTGTTAACAGCTAACCCGAGAATGCAACTATAAAGAAAAGTGTTTTGTGATTTACACATGAAAGAATTGAAATTATCACTGTATTCCAACAGATGAAAGGCTTAACAGACAATCAATTATTCAATGTATAATTTCAGTTACATCACACTGCAAACTTTTGCTTTAAATTCTGTGTTACGATCGAGCCCTCCAGAATCACCTGATGAAGGAGCGTCGCTCCGAAAACTAGTGTGCTTCCAATTAAACCTGTTGGACTATAACCTGGTGTTGTGTGATTTTAAACATATTAAAATTGATTCCAGACGGTCCGTTTTTTCCTTTAGTTAATCTCCATCACTAACCCTTAGCATTTATCCGATTTCCTGATTCGGTGCCTCTGTTAATCTTTTTGCCGCAAGTCTCGAAGATATTAGTGTCTTGCACCAATTCGGTCATTTACAGATGCCCTGCACTAATTCTCCAGTTCAGTGTTGTACAATACCATTTCTCCCATTTCCTGATATCTGGAAGATGTTCTCCACTCAGTATTGCCCTGTACAATTTTCATATTTACTGGTGCCCCAGTCCAATTCTCTTATTCAACATTCTCTGTCCCATTTCTCCCTTTTGGTTTTGTGCTCGCCGTGTTTTCCCATTTCGAGTGACAGTTCCCCAATTCTCCCGTCCAGAGCTACATTGCCCACATTCTCCCATTTAGTGCTGCACTGCCCAAGTCTCAGATTCAGTGTTACACTGCACCAATGTTCCCGTTTAATGCTACACTGCCCCTTTGACAGTGAGGCACTTCTTCTGACGTTGAGGCACTCTCAGACACACCCTCTGACAAAGAGGCACTGCCTCATGCTGACCATCTGACCTTGTGGCACTGCCTCACGCTGACCCTCTGGCGGTGCTGCGTTGTCTCAGGCCGATCTTTGATCGTGAGGCACTGCCACAGGCTGACATTCCGATGATGAGGCATTCCCCCAGGCTGCAACTTAATGGCGAGACACCGCCTCAGGAGTGAAATTGCAGTCCTCCTTCAGGAGTGCCCTCATTATCGAGCTGCAATAACCATAGTTCTGAACCGCTCATTTTGACTGACTCCTTTCACACTAAAATGTCAGACAGAATCTCCAGGAATAGTGCACTTCCTCAGTTCTGGCCATCTGAAAGCGCGGGCTGACTCACACGATACTAGCCGTTTGACGGCGCTTTTGTACTGCCTCTGACCTCATACTCCAATAGTATGAATTCCCTCGTTTCTGGTCTTGTTGCACTTTGCAACTGCGGAACTGAACTATTAACAAACAGTCAATACACAGCCAGTGGCTCTTTTCACTGCAGTTGGGGGAGCCGTACTGAAGTATTCTGAGACGCTTGGCGGTTTGGAACGGGGTAATGCTTACTTTTAGTACGGTCAGTGGTGAGGACGTGCCTTATTGTCTGCGATTGAGTCGTGAGCGAGTGACTTGTCAAACATTCAGAGCTGTGTTAAAAATCACACAACAGCAGGTTATAGTCCAACAGGTTTAATTGGAAGCACACTAGGTTTCGGAGCAACGCTCCTTCATCGCGACGCTCCAATAGCTAGTGTGCTTCCAATTAAACCTATTGGACTATAACCTGGCGTTGTGTGATTTTTAACTTTGTTCACCCCAGTCCAACACCGGCATCTCCAAATCATTCAGAGCTGTGATATTGTCTGAGAACTGGTGGAGTGCCCTAGTTGATTTTCCCATTTATGGGTTCCCTCCTTTAATTCTCCCATGCAGTATGTCCTGCTCCATTTGCTGCTGCACTGCACCAAATCTCCGATTTACTCCTGCACTGAACCAAATCTCCCATTCGCCGCTGTACCTAACCGTTTCCCCCATTATCTGACGCCCTGTTCCAAATGTTCTTACTGAGATAAACACTTGGCTATGGTTCCATTTCGTCATTCCTTGCAATTATTGTCCCATTCATTGGTGCACTGTTAAATTCATAAATATTAGGGATGCACAAGTTGGACAGAAGTGTCTATTTCTGTGCAGTGATTCTCCATCATTATATTCAGTGTTTCACTGCGCTGAACACTTTCTCACATTTATTAATCCTGTACAAATTCTGGAAAAGCATCAACTCTTCCATTTAATATTATCCAGCCCCAATTGTCCCACTTAGAATTTAACAGCACCTGCGTGAATTCTCCAATTACTGATGCCCTCTATCAATTAATTCCATTCAGTTATTCCCTGTACACCTCTTCCACGTATGGGTGCCCTGCTCAGTTTTTATTTTCATTTCGTGGTGCACTGATCCGAATACCTACTTTGTTGTTGGCTTCCAACATTTCTCATTTAAACTGATTCCCTGCCCCGATTCACCTATTTAGACGTGGTCTGCTTCATCTCTCTGATATTTTGGCACTCCCACCAATTTTGTCATCTCCCACTTACGGATTATCCCATTTACTCATCCCCCTATACATATTCTCCCATTTTCCTCATACTCGGACACTAAATGCGCTTGCTTTTTCATATAACTATACTAATTCTGCCATTTCCTCATATCCCAGTATGATTCTCGCATTTTCTGATGCCCGAGTTCAAATCTCGCATTTAGGAGTGCCCTACTCTAATTCTACATTTTAATGGTGACTTGCACCAAATATCTAATTAAGATCCACTCTGCACCACTTCTTCCATTAACTATGTAGCTGCAATGATTCTCTCATGTCGTGATCCACTGCCGTAATTCTCCAATTTTGGCGTTTACTGCATAAAATTCTCAAATTGCCAATTCTGAACGAATCTACCATTTCGTCATGAACTGAAGAAACTCTCTCTCTGAGTATTGCCTTGCCCCAACTCTCCTGTTTTACTGTTTCCTGACATACATCTTCCACATAATGGTTTACTGCTCAAAGTTTTTTCATTATTGTCGCCCTGCATCAAATGACCACTTTCCTGCACTTTACAACATTTCTCTGACTTAGTGATGCCTGCCCGTGCTCTCCCATTTAAATATGCTCTGTTCCAAGTCTGCATGCTTTAAGCACCCCACACCAATTCTCGAATTCAATATTGCCCTGAAACAATTCTCATGATCATTGATACCCAAACCAACTTCTCCCAGTCTGGTGAACGCCACTCTGACTCTCTGAGATAGTGGTGCCATACCGCAATTCACTGTTAAAGTTACACTGTGCATTTTTTCCATTTTGTGGTTCGTGCAACAATTGTCCCAAATACAGCTTCCGTGCATCATATTTACACACAGCGATTGATTTATGCAATACGACCACGTCCAAGAGGTCAGAAATCTGATCACGGGTGTGTGATGGGCTTTCCGGTGAAGGTCAAGAAGTCCCTGTATTTCCACAGGATTCCAACATCATGTGCAACTCCGAATCCATATCTGCTATCGGTTAAATATTCACTGTGTTTCCCTTAGCCAATTTACATTCCTCAGTCAAGGCAATCAGCTCCACTGCTTGCGCTGACAGTTGAAAAGTGAGTCATCCCGCTTTGAATATCTCATGGGTAGTTACTACAGCATGCCCAATATATTTCTGACCTGTCTCCTTGCACCTGAATGCTGTCCAATCCACATACAAAAATGCCATATTTAGATTCTGAAGTGGTGAATTCTGCAAGTCTTGTCTAGGCAGCACATTTCATTAATTACAGCGATACAATCATGTGGGTCTCCGTCTCCTTCTCTAGTGAGAGGATTAGCAGCATTAAGGACGTTACATCGTTTTATTGCAATGTTAGGCTTCTCCAATAAGACAGTATTGTATCTGAGTCAACGCGCTGCCGACGTATGTGCTGTCCTTTGCTCGGAAAGCAGTAAGGATACTGCATGTGCGATCAGTTTAGTTAAGTCGCCATAGCCGATTATATCCCTGGACACTGCAACAGCCTTTTCAGCTACAACCACAGCTCGCAGGCATTTACACAATCCTGCCGCTGCGAGGTCTAGCTTAGCCGAAAAATAAGCTGCCAGCCTGAATTTTCCCCCATGATCCTGCAACAACACAGATGTCATGCAGCCATGTTTCTCATCTGCATTTTGACAGAAGGCTTGTTTGGATTCGGAATCCCCAGTGCAGGTGGACTTTAAAACGTCTTTTTCAATTCAACTCGGCCGCTGGGATCCATTGCAACGGACCTTGGTTCTGCTACCCTTTTCCATGGGCCATGTCACTTCAGGGCGCCCCAAATTTGTGTAATGTGGTATAAACGTTCTTCAGTAGGAGCGTATGCCCAAAAGGATAGCAATTGTTTCTTCATGTGAGGCCTTGGAATTTGCTGAATTACTTGCACTCTGTCTTGACCAATGGCTTTCCCTTGTTCAGATATTAAGTGACTGAAGAACTTCACCTGTTATTGCATAAATCGAAGCTTTGCCAGACTGGCTTTGTGCCCTTCCCTCGTGCAATGCCAAGGAATCCTTCTCACATTGTTCCTCTGTCGGTGCTACTATTAAACAATCGTCTACAGATTGCAGAAGCGAAGACCCAGGGGTTAAAACAAGAGTCTCCAGACTCCTGCGTTGAGCCTCATTATATATGGTGGGTGACTCACAGTAACATTGACAAAATCGTATGAACTCATAAGATTTCCCTTTGAATGAAAGAGCGAACCATAATTGACTATCTGGATGCACCGTTACACTAAAGAATGTATTTGCTAAATCCACAGCAGGGAACCATTTACTGTCCGGTGGAAATTGAACTGATACAGTATGGGGTTTTGTAACATTTGATGCGCGCGGGACAACACTGTTATTGACTGCCTGTTGGTCTTGAACAAACCTGCTTTCCTCCGGTTCACTTGGAATTTTTGCCTTTTTGATCAGAAAAATGGGAGTTCTCACCGGTGAGTTTACATAGGGGATTATCTCTCCAGCCTTTGGGAAGGATTGAAAGACTGGAGTAACTACGTCCATGGCCTCGGGTTTTAACGGGTATTGTGACCTGCAAGGACGATACTCCGACTTCGTGGTTACTCGTATTGGTTCACAACCTCGTATAAGCCCCACATCTTGTTTGCCTTTTACCCATAATTCAGTAGGGACCGTTATTAATCTTGGGTCTGAGAAGTTTATCTTAGGGAAACGCCAGGCCAGTCTTCTAGGCTCTTCAGGGCGAGCGGGGGTTACCTCGACTGTTCTATTGCCTGAGTTAGACAAATTAATTTCTACCTATATGTCCGCACATCTGCATTGAACCACATACCCACATCGTCCCAGAACACCCAACATTTCGTTCTTTCTGCCTTTAGTATCCATGGCCCCAAATCCTGCCACCAGTCACTGGACACCTTCGCCAGTGACACGCGAGGAGCGTAGCCTTCCACATCAAAAATATAGAGTTTACTTGCCGTCACAGGTACTTTACATCAGTTCACACTGACTGCACATCTGCAATCCCTTCAATAAAATTCGCACAATAACAACTGACCTGGTTTAACCAATCTCCTGAACCAATACTTCTCTTATGGTTCCTCAGGGCCATCGTGGTGTATGTGTGCTGTGCTGTGCAGTGCAGCATATTCCCCCCCCAAAAAAAAATCGGTGTTAATAGGATTAACATGGTTACCTGCTTCCAGGGCGAGTAAATTCCTCACTGAACCCATTGCTCTCTGGCTTAATCTCCACTCATAGACATACACCAGGCGTCATGGATTGTATTTTGCAGTTTACACTTGTGAATCTTCCTTTTCAATTACCTGCAAGCCCGTCGGAGTACTGAGCAAATACAACCCCAGTCTCACTATGAGATCCAGAGCCATCAAATGTAAAGGACAGAATTCCACTAACAAAATTGAGAATTAGAATGTATGCACATTACTGATTTCACACAATATGGGTGCGGTAAAACTCTCTCATATCACGACGCCTGATGCCTCCATTGAGTTCAGGAACATTCCACTCTTCTTTATTGGCGTCAACTCTCTGAACTGTCTTGATTTGAGGAGTGAATGTGCTGGCCATGTATCTACCAAAAACGTAACTGGTGCACCTTCCACATATAACATAGAGGTAGGCATCGACATATACGCATCATTGTTATATTGAACATATTGTCCACACTTCGCAATCTCAATGTTCAATATAGAGATGGGACACATCTCAGTGCCCGTTAGGTTAGTAGAAGTGATTAGACTAAGGGATTCTTCGTTGCCAAGTATAAAGGAAAGAGGTTTACCTGTACCTTGTAGCCTGCCCACCTCAACCTCAGTCGTCCCCTGTCAGTCACCATGCTGTCCAGCTTCCGGGACCGATTGAGGAGGTCTGTGCAGGCACTATCTCGACCAGTGGTCCATTGCTCCGCAAACAAAGCACCAGCCAGATCTATCTCTGCAAGTGCACTTCCGCGATCCTTTCCTCTTTTGCGAACTCCACCTGTGCCTCTCTCTTTTCCCGCAGTTCCTCCCTCCAACGGCTGAACGAACATTTGCATCATAATAAGCTGAGGTTTATGTGATTGCTGTTCCATCTTTAATTTCCGGTTATTACCTATTTTGTTGTTTCATACTTCATTCCATTGATGAAGCTGCTCCTCAGGTGTTCCTCATACGATGTGATCTCTGCCGTTGTTAAGTCCTTGGGTGGTATCAGTCCACAATAGACGTTATCGACTTTCCTGAGGCGCTTAAGGTACTGGGACATTGTCTCGACTTCTTTAGGGATTCTTGCTTCAATTGATTGGGGGTACAATATGTTATTGGTGATTCAGCACACCCTGAGGTGGCGACTGTTGACTTGGAATCTTCGCGAAGTGGATCTCGTAGGGGGGCTGTAGCTCTTCGAGGGCACCCATTAAGGTCAGGATCTGATCCAGTCTTAAGACACTGTACAGCTTCATTAGGTTGTTTTCCGTGTGTGTGTGCATGTGCGCTGGTGTTTGTAACTGTACTTGATCTATCTTTTATTCGAGATTTTCTTTCCCTGAAATCAGGCTCAGCCATCAACATGTTATAAGCACTCCAATTCACAGGTTCTATTTTACCTTTCACTTTCTCCGTCTCTCTCCTCCAACAGTGACCTCAGCATTTGCAACTGCAAGTTACTAAAACTTCCTTCCTCCAGAAAACCACATTCCTTTATTTACATTTTTAACTGCTTTACAGAAACTGGGCTATAATTATTTAGCATATATTGTATTTTTCTTGACCATTGCGAGTTGTCTGTCGACTCTCTTTTTGTTCGCTCTTGCTGGAGCCGATTTTCATGGATATTGGAAAAGTGTTCATCTCTCTCTGTCTGTCGATCTGTCTATCTTCTCTCTCTCTCGCTCTCTCACGATACCATAGTCTTCTCTTTGCCAATATAACTTACTTTTACCTCCGGAGGTCCCCTCTCATTGGGCGCGACAGCCTCATTGCCTTGGTTTTCACAAACCAAGAACCCACGTAACCGGTACAGCTTTGGCGTCCCCAACGCTGCCCATGGTGGCTCCAAGTCTCAAACCACAGTTAATCTTGCTGTCTCTTAAACTCTCTAGAGACGGCAATCCTTTCCCTTGAGTTTTACTCGAATATCCCGCGAGAGTTCACTGATCCCTCTTCCTGGTTCATTTATTCTCTTCGAACGAGTCTCTATGTCGGATTACTTTAGCTATAACTCTTACCCCGACCCTATTCGATTCAGAACGCGACTCTGGGGCGATCCACTTATCCCTGGTCCTCTCACGCAAAGGGGCCAATTCAGCGCTCGAGATGAAATGAAAGACCTTCAAGACAGTGGCGCGTACACCTCCTGGGAATCTTCAAAATCTTACCCAGTCGCAGGGTCCCAGGCGAGCCCCCTAGTTTACTGCCGTGGAATTTCAATCGACTCGACGCAAATGCTACCAAGAGCAAAGAAAAAGTTTATTTTTGAAAGTTGCAGAGTGGACGCTTTTTCTAATTCATTGACTGCTGATATAATAGATTATTGGCCTTGAGAGTCAGCTGTAAATTAGTTTGAACTTTACATTTTTTCTATCTTTTTGCAAAGTTAGGTCCATACTTCTTTGTTTCAACCATGCTTTCACAGATTTCACAATAACTCTGTGACTCAATCAATGTGATGGAGTGAGGATGATAGTGACACAGTAAGGGTGAGGTGTCAGCGTGGTAGTGACGCAGACTGTGTGAGTGGATCAGGCCGATAGTTACGCAGTGAGGGGGGTCAGAGTGATAGTGATGCAGTAAGTCTGAGGGATCAGACCGATAGTGATGCAGTAAGTGTGAGGTGGTCAGGCGATAGTGAAGCACTTCGTGTGAGGGTTCAGTGTGACAGTGACGCAGTAAGAGTGAGTGGTCAGGCTGATAGTGACGCAGTAATTGGAAGGAGATCAGGCTGATAGTGATGCAGTAAGTGTTACTGTGTCAGGCTGATCCTGACGCATAAAGTGGGAGGGGGCAGGGTGATAGTGTCGCAGTAAGTGTGATGGGGTCAGGCAGAGACTGACGCAGTAAGTGTGAGACAGTAAGGGTGATAGTGAGGGAGTAAGTGTGTGCGTTCAGGCTGGTAGTGACACAGTAAGTTGAAAGTGTCAGGCTGATAGTGGCCAATAAAAGTGAGGTGTTAGTGGAATAGTGACACAGTAAGTGTGAGGTGTCAGTCTGATAGTGAAGCAGAAAGTGTGAGGGGGTCAGGCTGATAGAGATGCAGCAAGTGTGGTGGGGTCAGGCAGATAGTGTCACAAGTATGTGTGAGGGGTCAGGCTGATAGTGATGCAGTAAGTGTCCGTGAGTCAGAGTGATCCTAATGCAGGAAATGAGACGGGACAGGATGATAGTGACGCAGTGAGTGTGAGGGGTCAGCGTGATGGTCACAGAGTAAGTGTGAGTGTTCAGGCTGATATTGATGCAGTAAGTTGAGGGCGTCAGGCGAATACTGGCCAGTAAGTGTTAAGTTACAGGGTGATAGTGATGCAGGACATGTGAGGAATCAGACTGATAGACACCGTGAAATTGTGAGGGGTCAGGCTGATAGTGATGCGGGAAGTGTGCGAGTGTCAGGCTGATAGTGACGCAGTGTGTTGGGAGCAGAGTGACAGGAACGCAATTAGTGTGAGTGGCTCTGGATGATAGTGACATGTCAGTATGGGGGGAGGATGGTAGTGCTGCAGTGAGCGGGAGATGTCAGGATGACAGTGAAGCAGACTGTGTGAATGTGTCATTTGTGATGGTGACATGGCAAGTGTGATGGGGTCAGGGTGACAGTGACGCAGATGTTTTCAGGGGGTCAGGTTGTAGTTAAACAGTAATTGTGAGGGGTCAGGGTGATAGTGACGCAGTGAGTGTGAAATGTCAGTGTGATAGTGACGCAGAATATTTGAGGGGCCAGGCTTATAGTGACGCAGTATGGGCAAGAGGTCAGGGGAACAGTGATGTAGATGCACTCACAGGGCCAGGTTGTAGTAAAGTTGTAAGTGTGAGTGTCTCAGGCTGATAGTGATGAAGTAAAATCGATGGGGTAAGGTCGATAGGGATGCAGTAAGAGTGCAGGGGTAGTGCTAAAGTGATGCAGTAAATGTGAGTGTTGAAGCTGATAGTACACATTAGTTTGAGGGGATCAGGCTGATCTTGACGCAGTAAGTGTGACGTTGTCAGGATGATAGTTACGCTGTAAGTGTATGGGGGCACAATGATCTTGACGCAGTAAGAGTGGGGAGTCAGGGTGATAGTGACGCAGTAAGCATGAGTTGTTAAGTCTCATAGTGATGCAGTATATGTGAGGGAGTCAGCCTGGTAGTGACGCAGTATGTGTGAGATGGTCAGGCTGATATTGATGCAGTTAGTGTGTTGGGGTCAAAGTGATAGTGACGCAATAGGTGTAAGTGGCTCAGGATAATAGTGACACAGTGGGTGTGAAATACCAGTGTGATAGTGATGCAGTAAGTATAAGGGTCAGGATGACAGTGACACTAAGTGTAAGGCCCTCAGTGTGATAGTGCCGCAGCAAGTTTGGGGTGTCAGGGAGTAAATGACGTCGTAAGTGAGAGAGGGGCATTGCGATAGTGAAGCAGTAAGTGTGAGGGGGTCAGGCTGATAGTGACACAGTCAAAGTGACGGGGCAGTGTTCTAGTGACAAGATAAGAGTGAGGCGTCAGTCTGATAATGACACAATAAATGTGATGGAGTCAGGCTGATAGCGACACAGTAAGTGTGAGGGGTCAGACTGATAGTGACACAATAAGTGTAAGTATTCAGGGTGATAGTAACATGGGAAGTGTGAGGGTGTGACTGAAAGTGACGCAATAAGTGTGTGGCGGTTAGGCTCATGGTGACGCAGTAAAACTAAGGTCGGCAAAGTGAAAATGGCAAAGACTGTGTGCGTTGATCAGGGTGATAGTGACACAGTAAATGTGAGGACGTCAGAGTGAGAGTGACGCATTAAATGAGAGAGGATCAGAGTGAGAGTGACGCAGTAAGTCTGAGGAGTCAGACTGATATTGACGCAGTAAGTATGAAGGGGTCAGGCTGATAGTGACCCAGTCAGTGTGAGGGGGAGAGTTTTAGTTACACAGTAAGGGCGAGGCGTCAGACTGAAACTGATACAAAAAGTGTGAGTGGGTCTGGGTGATAGTGACACAGTACGTCTGAGGGGTCAGGCTGATAGTGACGCAGTTAGTGTGATGGGGCAGAATTTTAGTAACGTGGTAAGCGTGAGGCTTCAGTCTGATACTGACACAAAAAGTGTGATGGAGGCAGGCTGATAGTGACGCAGTAGGTTTTAGGAGTGAGGGTGATATTAGCATAGGAAGTGCGAGGGCGTCACTGATAGTGACGCAATATTTGTGTGGCTGTCAGGCTGATAGTGACGCAGTACAAATGAGGATGTCAAGGTGAAACTGGTGCAGTAAGTGTGAGGATGGCAGATGGACAGTGATTCAGTAAGTGAGGGGTTCACGCTGATATTGAGGCATGCAAGTGTGAGGGGCCAGGTTGATAGTGACGCTGTGTGCCGGCGGGTCTGGCTGATAACGACGCAGAAAATATGAGTGTCTCAGTGTGACAGTAAGGCATTACGTGTGAGAAGGTCAGGGTGATAATGACAGAGAAAGTGTGAGGTGGTCAGGTTGACAGTGATGCTGTAATTGTGAGCTTGGTCATCGTGATAGTGAGGGAATCAGGCTGATGGCGACACAGCAATTGTGAGGGGGTCAGGGTAGTAGTGACGCAAAACGTGTGAGCGGGTCAGGCTAATAGTGATGCAGTACGTGTGAGGTGTCAGGCCAATAGTGACGCAGTAAAGATGAGAGTGTTGGTGTGCTAGTAACGTAGTAAGTGTGAGCCGCTCATGATGATAGTGACGCAATAAATGTGAGGTTTCAGGTAGACACCAATGCGATAAGTGTGACGTGTTCAGGGTGACAGTGACGCAGACACTTTGAAGGTGTCAGATTGAGAGTAACACAGGAAATGTGAGGGGACAGTTTGATAGTGACACAGTAATTGTAAGGCGTCAGGCTGGTAATGATATACTAATTGTGATGGAGTCAGGATAATAGTGGTGCAGTGAGTATGAGTTGTCAGGGTGATAGTGACACTCACGGTGTGAGTGGGATAGAGTTATAGTGATGGAGCAAGTATGACGAGGTCAGAGTGATCGTGTGCAGGGTCTGGCTGAAGGTGACGCAAGAAGAGTGAAAGGTTCAGTGTGATCTGGACGCACTAAGTTTGGGGTGTCAAGGTGATAGTGATGCTGTAAGTATGAGTGGGTCAGTCTGATAGTGACACAGTACATTAGAAGGGATCAGGTTGGTAGTGATGCAGTAAGCGTGAGGGGGTCAGGCTGATATTGATGCACTAAGTGAGAGAATGTAAAGGTGATGGTGACGCTTTAAGTGTGAGCACGTTCGAGAGAGTGTGACGCCGTTAGTGAGTGGGGTTTGGCTGATAGGGAGGCAGTGGGTTCGCATGTGTCAGGGAGTGAGTGGTGCAGGAAGTATGAGGGTGCCAGAGGGATAGTGATGCATTAAGTATGAGGGGATCAGAGAGATAAAAAGCAGAAAGCATGAAGGGGTCAGGCTGTTAGTGACGCTGTCAGTGTGAGTGCCTCAGCCTAATAATGCTGAAATAAATTTGAGAGAGTAATGCTGATTGTCAGGTGATAAGTGTGAGTGACTCAGGCTGATAGTGACGCTGTAAGTGTGAGTGTTGAAGCTCATAGTGAAGCAGTAGTTATGAGGTGGTCAGTGTGATTGTGACGCAGTAAATGTGAGAGGGTCAAGGTGATAGTGACATAGTAAGTTTGAGGAGGCAGTGTTGTAGTGACACGGTAAGTGTGAGGCGTCAGTCCGATACTTACATAATAAGTGTGATGGAGTCAGGCTGATAGTGACACAGTAAGTGTAAGGAGTCAGGGTGATAGTAACATAGGAAGTGTAAGGGCGTGACTAATAGTGACAAAGTAAGTGCTTGGCAGTCAGGCTGATAGTGACGCAGTCAAACTGAGGGTCTCGAAGTCAAAGTGGCGCAGTAAATGTGAGGGCGCCAGATGGATAGCGATGCAGTGAGTTTGAGAGGTTCACGCTGATATTAAGGCGGTAAGTGTGAGGGGTCAGGTCTATAGTGATGCAGTAAGTGTCGGCGTGTCAGGCTGATAGTGATGCATTCAAAGACCAAATATCCAAGGCTCACTGTAGTGCTGAATAGTGAGACTTCTCAAGGCTAAGACAAAAATCAATAGTTCTCACCCTGGTCATAAATCACAATGCTTCATTTTAATATTGTTCTCGCCTGCTTCTAGATTCACCAATGAGGGAACAAAATTTAATTTTACCACCCTGTTTATCTCTTCAAATATTTTTCAACTCTCAATGAGATTACCTCGCTTGTTTTGAAACTGTTAAGTCCGGATTTGCCCAATTTCAATTCACAGGACTAACGTTCATCCATGATATCAAGGCTAATCACCATTCGTGGTATTCCTCATATGACATTAGTATCTTTCCTAAATTGAGGATTATAATTCCTCATACAATAGTCCAAGTGCGGTCGAACTGAGCCACCATACATTTGGAAATAATGCTTCGTTCTCGTGCCCTGAAATCCTTCTGCAGCTTTCACAACAGACTTCTACAACTGCGACTAGACTGCAATGACTTATCAAAAACTTCTCCAAGGTGCATTTCTAAGAATCTGTACATCAAACTTTCTACTTCAAACCTTCGACAAATAATCTCCACACATTTCCCTCCTCACAAGTATGATAAAGTCAAATCGTTGCTATTTATTAAATCATAAGGGACATGGATAGGATTACTCGTCATGTTGTTTTCCGGCTGGTGAGGAAGTCAAAATTTAGAAAACATCGGTTTAAAATTAATGGGTAAGGATTTCAAAAGGACGTCAGGGGCAACTTTTTCAGTCGTGTCCAGAATGAGCTGCCAGAGAAGTTGTTGGAGACTGGTACAACTGTAACATTGAATGGCATCTGGATGGATATAGAGTAACAAGACTTAGAGGGATGTGGGCCAAATGTTGGCCAATGGGACCTATTAATTTAGGATAACTGTCCACCATGGTCAAGTTGGAAAGAAGAGCAACTTTCTGTGTTGTGTCGTTCAAGGACTTGGTGACTCTAGAACAACCGCAAAAACTTTGCAAATAATTCCGTCAAGACGATTTAAAGTTCCAAATCTTAGGTCAATCTTCCTCTCTTGTGCTCACAAGTTCATTACCTGATGTCAGATCTTACGGATTAGTTGCTGGATCCATTCCTGTAAATTGGTTCTGCATTATTTCTAATTCCGATATTTTGTTTACGAATGTAGCTAGTGTTTATGGACTTAGAATCAATATTTCTAATACCACCTTTCGATTAATATTAAAACACAACAGCATATCTACTTTGGCACCAGATGATGAGCAATTGAGTCAAAATCGATCGGACGCAGTGGGACAATAATCATCTCTTCGTGTGGTGTACATCAGTGACTCTATAATTCGACGAAGAATCATTCCCACAACTTCAGCTGTCAGAATCTAGGTTGCGGTGAAAGCCTGTCAATCTGCTAAGGGAACGTTTGTCTGGGTCTCTGCAAAGGATTTGACCTAATCTTTGGGTCTTGACAATTTGTTCTTCCAACAAATGAATTCAGTTTTTTTTACTATGAAAATTGACAAGGTTGCCACACCTGTAATGGCCGAGAGATTGAAGTGTTGGATTTGAAATCCAATGGGGTCTCCCTGCGCAGTTTCGAATCCTGTTCACAGCGTAGAATCTTTTAAAAGTCATTAATTCCGTTGCAGGATTTGGATTTCGTGGAGCTTGAGCTTTGCATTCAATCGAAAGTAAATTTTCAACTGTGAAGAATCCGAAGTAATTTCAAGACTGACCCAGTCATCTAATTGAATAAATTATATGTCGAGACACAAAAAGCCACCAACTTCCAACACGAATCAGTTTCAACACATTTGTCGAACTATCGTGAAATTTGGATGTTCGGGGGGTGGAATTCAGCAAAACATGATGCAATGCAATACACTTACCTGCAGGGGATGATTTTTTTTTTTGGGATCCGTCGAAAGTCAAGCTGAGAAAGTTCAACCTAATTTACAGCTGACTCACAAAGCCAATAATCTATTATATCAGCAGTCAATGAATTAGAAAAAAGCAACTCCATGTGTGGAAAGGAACTCGACTGTTCCAGGTTCCTGGCTTGCGATGTGAAAAGGCAAGGTGATATCAGCGGAGTAGAATTTTCTGGAAATATTAGAAATGGAATGTTAACGGTCTTCTGCTGTCCACATTCGTCAGAAACTGTGCATTAAGAACTGGAATTGAAAATTAACGATGAAAATCAGACTTCGCCCTCTGCTTGTGGTGTAGCATTGTTCAGAACAATTGGTTGTTGTTGAGGCTAAAATTGACCAATATAATCGATGGGAATCTTATCCACGGCCTTCGTTGGAGCAGTTGGTGTGGAGAGCTCAGCTTGAAGAATCAAATGCCAATTATTCTTCCTGGCTGTCTGAATTGCTGAGTTAAACATACTCCCAGTTTAATGAAAAAACCTTTGCTATCAGAGTTAGATGTTTTCATGTCAGCATGTTCCGATATGAGAAGACACTTATGAGTAGATGTGACTTAAATTTTGACTCTAACGTCAGAGATGTTGACACATTTCTGCACCAAAACAGCACTACCATTGGTATCAAATCAAACTGAACAAAGGACTAGTCACTGAGACATTTCCTGTCTTCAGACTCTGCCAATGGATCGTTCAGGCCCGATGTAGGAATAGGTCGTGGTGACATCTGTTCGCAAGTGGATCACTTCATCTTGCTCAACATCCATAAACCGTAATTCATGTTGAACTTCTTAGCCTTCAGCATGATAAGTGCTACATAATGCACAGGTTTCCTTCTCAAAAGAAAGAGCGAAATCTTATTCAATGCAGACACAAATTCAAGTTGTCCCTGGTCGACCAGAAGACAGATGTCGCGAAACAAAGTGAATACAGAAAACAATCAATGTTTTCTGGGAGTCAAAAAGATGTACTGGAAGAACGGAAACATATATTAGGAACTAAAGTCACATACCACTTCCACAGACTAAATGTTCTTGAACCGTTATCTTAATTTGACCTTCATGTCCACCATTGCTGCAAAAATTATCTTAACAACTGAGAACTTTGTGTTCTTTGATATTCTCTCCTTCATGTTTCTCTTGATATTGAAACTAAAACCGAGCAATAGTAATGCATCCTATTTCACTTGCAAAGATCAGAAGAAGATCAATTTATAAGAGAACAGAAATAAAGCTACGTCTGTCTTGCAAGAGAAAACACAGTTACCATTTCGACTCCAAAAAGTCTTCTTCAGAAGTCTGCGCAATGAACTCGAAATAGTAGACCGAAAATGAAAAAAAGAAGCCAAAATGCCGCGAATACACCACCCGCAAGTGCCTCAAGTCCTACTCGAATATGCCGGATTACTACTATCAACATCAGTGGAGAACGGAACAAAGCTCATTCTGCAGTTGTCAACCTGTTATGACGTAGTTTGTAAAGTCAGAAATATGATTCGGTAAAAAGCGGGATGAAAGTGGGATATAGGAAGTCTGAAAAAAGAAAGTGCGTGCTTTGCTTTGAAGAAGGTTGGCAGTGATGAAAATGGAAATTAGCTAGAGTGATGAGGGCTTAATTAATACTCAGAATCGTTGCAACACACAGGGACGCAATTCTTTTTGCTAGGTTTCTGTTCTGCCATTTTATAATCACGACTGCTGTCGGGTTTGGTTTCCATTCCAGGCTTAGGTGACAGCCTGATGGAAGTTTGCACATTCGCCCAATTTCTGTGTGGTTACTCTGGTTTGCTGCCACATTCTAAACATTTGCAGGTTATTTGGAATCGCCATTGAACGCACGCGGTTACAGAGACAGTGATGTCTCTGTAATAGGAGTCTCTGGATAGGACGTACTTCAATGGCAATTTTGTGAACTTAAATAGACTGAGTGGGGTTAGTCTGCTGATTCCTGGGTGAGCTACATGGACAGAGAGGGGTCAGGGTCTTCTTCCCTGAGGGAGATACGTTGACAGAGTTGGGTTAGTTGCTCTAACCTGTGTCAGTCACGCAGATACAGTAGGGTCAGTCTGCCCTTCCTTGGGCGAATTTCTTTCACAGAGTGGTGACAGTCTGCTCTTCCCTGCCTGAGTGAAACAGATAGAGGGGGGACAGTATTCTCTTCCCTCGATAATTTATGTTGACAGTCTGGCTTCCGTCTGCTCTTCCCTAGTGAGTAACATTGGTAGAGTGGGGTTAGTGTTCATTCATTGGGTGAGTGCCATAGACAGAATGGGATCAGTCTGCTCTTCCCTGAGGGAATTATATTTATAGAGCGGGGTCAGACTGATCTTCAGTGAATGACTTATATTGACAGTGCGGGATCAGTCTGCTGAGTTATACTGAGAGTGTGGAGTCAGTCTGCGCTTCCCTGGGTGAGTAACACTGACTGAGTGGCGTCAATTTGCTCTTCCCTCAGTGAGTGACATTGACAGAGTGACGTCAGGAGTGGCGTCTTTGAGAAGTTGACAAAAGTCAACCCATGGTGTGAGAGAGAGAAGCGGTGCGAGAGAGAGGGATGAGAAAGAGAGGGGTGAGAGAGAGAGGTAGTGAGAGAGATCAGGGTGAGAGAGACTGGGGAGAGAGAGGGGCTGAGAGAGAGACGGGCTGCGAAAGAGAGGGTGAGAGAGAAGGGGTTGAGAGAGAGAGGTTGAGAGGCAGAGGCGTGAGAGAAAGAGAGACGGGTAGAGAGAGAAGGGTGAGAGAGTGGGCGTGAGAGAGAGAGGTGTTAGAGAGGGGGGTGAGAGAGAGGGGGGTGAGAGAGGGGTAAGAGAGAGATGGTGTGAGAGAGAGAGGGGTGTGAGAGAGACAGGGGGTTGAGAAAGATGTGTGTGAGAGAGAGGGGTGTGAGAGAGAAAGAGGGCTGAAAGAGAGGGCCTGAGAGAGTGTGTGAGAGAGGGGGTGAGAGAGAAAGGTGTGTGTGAGAGAGAGGGGTAGGAGAGAGAGGTTGAGAGAGAGAGGGCGATGTGAGAGAGGGGTGTGAGATAGAGATGGTGAGGGAGAGAGGGTGAGAGAGAGAGGGGTGAGAGTGAGAGGGGTGAGAGGGAGAGGGCCTGAGAGAGAAGGGAAGAGAGAGAGAGGGTGACAGAGACAGAGAGAGATGTGAGAGAGAGAGGAGGGGAGAGAGAGGATGAGAGAGAGGTGTGTGAGAAAGAGAAGCGGTGTGAGAGAGACAGGTGAGCGAGAGAGGGGTGAGAGTAGGAGAGGGGTGAGAGAGAGAGGGGGACTGAGAGAGATCGGGGTGGAAGAGAGCGCGGGTGAGAAAGAGACAGGGGGTGACAGAGAGACAGGCTGAGAGAGAGAGAGGGCGTGAGAGAGGGGTAAGAGAGAGGGGAGTGAAAGAGAGAGAGGGGTTGAGATAGAGAGGGTGAGAGAGAGAGGGCGACAGAGAGAGGGTGACAGAGAGAGAGAGAGATGTGAGAGAGAGAGGGTGTGAGAGAGACGGTGTCAGGGAGAGAGGAGGGGAGAGACAAGATGAGAGAGAAAGATGTGTGAGAAAGAGAAGCGGTGTGAGAGAGACGGGTAAGCGAGAGGTGGGTGAGAGAGAGAACGGGCCTGAGAGAGATCGGGGTGGAAGAGAGCGCAGGTGAGAAAGAGACAGGGGGTGACAGAAAGGCAGGCTGGCAGAGAGAGAGAGGGGTTGAGAGAGGGGTAAGAGAGAGAGGGGAGTGAAAGAGAGAGAGGGTGAGAGAGAGAGGGTGAGAGAGAGGGTGAGAGAGAGAGGGTGAGAGAGAGAGGGTGAGAGAGACGGGTGAGAGAGAGGGTGAGAGAGAGAGGAGGGTGTGAGAGAGAGTGGGAAAGAGAGAGGTGTGTGAGAGAGAGGGTAAGAGAGAGGGGGGGATGTGTGAGAGAGGGGTGTGAGATAGAGAGGGTGAGAGAGAGGGTGAGAGAGAAAGGGGTGAGAGAGAGAAGCGGTGTGAGAGAGAGGGGGAAGAGAGAGAAGGTGAGAGAGTGGGGGTGAGAGAGAAGGGGTGAGAGAGATGGGTGAGAGAGGGTGAGAGAGACAGAGGAGTGAGAGAGACAGAGGGGCTGAAAGAGAGGGCCTGAGAGAGAGGATATGAGAGAGGGGGTGAGAGAGAAGGGGTGAGAGAGAGGGTTAGAGAGAGAGGTGAGAGAGAGAGGGGTAAGAGAGAGTGTGGTAGGAGAGAGAGAGGGTGAGAGAGGGGTGTGAGAGAGAGAAGCGGTGCGAGAGAGAGGGATGAGAAAGAGAGGGGTGAGAGAGAGAGGTTGTGAGAGAGATCAGGGTGAGAGAGACTGGGGAGAGAGAGGGGCTGAGAGAGAGACGGGCTGCGAAAGAGAGGGTGAGAGAGAAGGGGTTGAGAGAGAGAGGTTGAGAGGCAGAGGCGTGAGAGAAAGACAGACGGGTAGAGAGAGAAGGGTGAGAGAGAGAGGGGTGAGAGAGAGAGGGGTGAGAGAGAGGGGTGAGAGAGTGGGCGTGAGAGGGAGAGGTGTTAGAGATGGGGGTGAGAGAGAGGGGGGTGAGAGAGGGGTAAGAGAGAGATGGTGAGAGAGAGAGGGGTGTGAGAGAGAAAGAGGGCTGAAAGAGAGGGCCTGAGAGAGTGTGAGAGAGGGGGTGAGAGAGAAAGGTGTGTGTGAGAGAGAGGGGTAAGAGAGAGAGGGGTAGGAGAGAGAGGTTGAAAGAGAGAGGGCGATGTGAGAGAGGGGTGTGAGATAGAGATGGTGAGAGAGAGAGGGTGAGAGAGAGATGGGTGAGAGTGAGAGGGGTGAGAGGGAGAGGGCCTGAGAGAGAAGGGAAGAGAGAGAGAGGGTGACAGAGAGAGAGAGATGTGAGAGAGAGAGGAGGGGAGAGAGAGGATGAGAGAGAGGTGTGTGAGAAAGAGAAGCGGTGTGAGAGAGACGGGTGAGCGAGAGAGGGGTGAGAGTGAGAGAGGGGTGAGAGAGAGAGGGGGCCTGAGAGATCGGGGTGGAAGAGAGCGCGGGTGAGAAAGAGACAGGGGGTGACAGAGAGACAGGCTGAGAGAGAGAGAGAGGGCGTGAGAGAGAGGTAAGAGAGAGGGGAGTGAAAGAGAGAGAGGGGTTGAGATAGAGAGGGTGAGAGAGAGAGGGCGACAGAGAGAGGGTGACAGAGAGAGAGAGATGTGAGAGAGAGGGTGTGAGAGAGAGGGTGTCAGGGAGAGAGGAGGGGAGAGACAAGATGAGAGAGAGAGATGTGTGAGAAAGAGAAGCGGTGTGAGAGAGACGGGTAAGCGAGAGGTGGGTGAGAGAGAGAGAGCGGGCCTGAGAGAGATCGGGGTTGAAGAGAACGCAGGTGAGAAAGAGACAGGGGGGGACAGAAAGACAGGCTGGCAGAGAGAGAGAGGGGGTGAGAGAGGGGTAAGAGAGAGAGGGGAGTGAAAGAGAGAGGGGGGTTGAGAGAGAGAGGGTGAGAGAGAGAGGGTGAGAGAGAGGGTGAGAGAGAGAGGGTGAGAGAGAGAGGGTGAGAGAGAGAGGGTGAGAGAGAGGGTGAGAGAGAGAGGAGGGTGTGAGAGAGAGTGGGAAAGAGAGAGGTGTGTGAGAGAGAGGGTAAGAGAGAGAGGGGTGAGACTGCGATGGTGAGAGAGAGGGGCTGAAAGAGAGGGGGTTTGAGAGAGAGGGGGTGAGAGAGGGGATGAGAGAGATGTGGTGAGAAAGAAATTGTGAGAGAGAGGTGGGGGGTGGTTAAGAGAGAGAGGGGTAGGAGAGAGAGAGAGGGTGAGAGAGAGAGAGAGAGGTGTGAGAGAGAGGAGTGAAAGCGATAGAGGGCCTGAGAGAGAGGGGGTGAGAGAGAATTGGTGAGAGAGATGTGTGAGAGAGAGAGGGATGTGAGATATAGAGAGGGGTAAGAGAGAGGGGTGAGAGAGAGAGGGTGAGAGACACAGACGGGCAAGAGAGAGAGGGGGTGAGAGAGAGGGGGTGAAAAAGATGTTTGTCAGAGAGAGCGGTAAGAGAGAGTGTGAGAGAGACAGACGGGCAAGAGAGAGAGGGGTGAGAGAGAGGGTGCGTGAGAGAGATCAGGGTGGGAGAGACTGGGGAGTGAGTAGGGGGTTAAGAGAGACAGAGCTGAGAGAGAGGTGCTGAGAGAGAGGGTTGAGAGAGAAGGGATGAGAGAGAGGGTGAGAGAGAGAGAGGTGTGTGAGAGAGAGGTGTGAGAGAGATAGAGGGGTAAGAGAGAGAGGGGTAAGAGAGACGGGTAAGAGAGAGAGGGGTAAGAGAGAGAGGTGACAGAATGAGAGAGAGGGTGTGTGAGAGAGAGGACGGGAGAGAGAGTGGATGAGAGAGAGGTGTGTGAGAAAGTGAAGCGGTGTGGGAGAGACGGGTAAGCGAGATAGTGGTGAGAGTGAGAGAGGGTGAGAGCGATAAGCGGTGTGAGAGAGACGGGTAAGAGAGGAAGGGGTGAGAGAGAGAGGGTGAGATAGAGAAGTAGTGTGAGAGAGAGGGTAAGAGAGAGAGAGGGGTGAGAGAGACAAGATGTGTGAGAGAGAGAGGGGGTGAGAGAGAGAGGAGTGAGAGAGGGGGTGAGAGATTGGGGTGAGAGAGAGAGGACTGAGGGAGAGAGGGGGTGTGAGAGAGATTAGGGTGGAAGAGAGCGCGGGTGAGATAGAGACCGGGGTAAGAGAGAGACAGGCTAAGAGAGAGGGGGTGAGAGAGAGAGGGAGTGAGAGAGAGATAAGAAAGAGAGAGGGGAGTGAAAGAGAGGGAGGGGTAAGGGAGAGGGGGTGAGCGAGAGAGGGTGAGAGAAAAGAGGTGAGAGAGGGAGGGTAAGAGAGAGAGAGATGTGAGAGAGAGGGGTAAGAAAGAGAGATCCAGAGAGAGGGGGTGAGAGAGTGGGAATGAGAGAGAAGAGGTGAGAGAGAGGGTGTGAGAGAGAGAGAGGTGCGTGAGAGAGAGGGGTTAGAGAGAGGGGGTGAGATAGAGAGTGGTGAAAGAGAGAGGGGTGAGAGAGAGAGGGGTGAGAGAGAGGGGTGAGAGAGAGGGGTTGAGAGAGTGAGGGGTCAGAGAGAGAGGGTGTGGAATAGAGATCAAGGTGGGAGAGATTGGGGAGTGAGTAGGGTGGCTGAGAGAGAGGGCTGAGAGAGAGGGTGTGAGAGAGAGACGGGTAAGAGAGATAGAGCGGTGAGAGAGAGAGAGGGGTGAGGGAGAGGGAAGGGTGAGACAGAGATCGGGGTGGAAGAGAGAGCGGGTGAGAGAGAGAAGCGGTGTGAGAGAGATGGGTAAGAGAGAGAGAGGCTAGATAGAGAGGGTGAGAGAGACAGACGGGCAACAGGGAGAGAGGCGTGTGTGAGAGAGGGTGAAAAAGATGTGTGTGTGAGAAAGAGAGGTAAGAGAGAGGGGTGGGAGAGAGAGGGGAGAGAGAGAAGCGGTGTGAGAGAGATGGGTAAGAGAGAGGGTGAGAGAGAGAGTGTGAGAGAGAGAAGGGTGTGAGAGTGGGGGTGAGAGAGAGAGACGGTGAGGGAGAGAGGATGAGAGAGGGAGTTGACAGAGAGATCGGGGTGGAAGAGAGATCGGGTGTGAAAGAGACAGGGGATGAGGGAGATACAGGCTGAGAGAGAGAGAGAGGGTGAGAGAGGGGATGAGAGAGAGAGAGGGTGAGAGAGAGAAGTTGAGAGAGAGGGGGTGTGAGAGAGCGCGGGTAAGAGAGAGAGGTGTGAGAGAGAGGGGTAAGAGAGAGAGAGGGGTGAGTGAGAGAGAGGAAGAGTGAGCGGGAGACTCAGGAGTGAGTAGGGGGCTGAGAGAGAGAGTGGGCTGAGAGAGAGGGGGTGAAAGAGGGGTTTAGAGAGAAGGGGTGAGAGAGAAGGTGTGAGAGAGAGAAGCGGTGTGAGAGAGACGGGTAAGAGAGAGAGGGTGTGAGAGAGTGAGAGAGAGAGAAGCAGTGTGAGAGAGAGAGGGTAAGACAGAGAGGGGTGAGAGAGAGTGAGAGAGAGGGTGTGAGAGAGAGAGGGGGTGAGAGAGGGTGAGAGAGAGGTGTGTGTGAGAGGGAAGCAGTGTGAGAGAGAGACGGGTAAGAGAGAGGTGTGAGAGAGAAAGAGGGTGAGAGATAGAAGCAGTGTGAGAGAGAGAGGGGTGAGAGAGAGGATGAGAGAGAGGGGTAAAGAGAGAGAGTCGGGTGAGAGGGAGGGTTGAGAGAGAGGGTGAGAGAGAGTGATGTAAGAGAGAGAGGGGTGAGAGAGAGAGGAGTGAGAGAGAAAGAGGGCCTGAGAGAGAGGGGGTGAGAGACAATGGGGTGAGAGAGAGAGGGTGAGAGAGACAGGTGTGAGAGACAGGTGTGAGAGAGAGGCGTGTGAGAGAGGTGTGTGAGAGAGGTGTGAGAGAGAGGTGTGAGAGAGAGAGGGGTGTGAGGTAGAGAGCGCGGTGAGAGATAGAGAGAGGGTGAGGGATAGAAAGGGGGTGAGAGAGAGAGGGTGAAAAAGATGTGTGTGAGAGAGAGAGGGGTAAGAGAGAGGGGTGAGAGAGAGCGGGTGAGAGAGAGAAGCGGTGTGAGAGAGATGGGTAAGAGAGAGAGAGGCTAGATAGAGAGGGTGAGAGAGACAGACGGGCAACAGAGAGAGAGGCGTGTGTGAGAGAAGGTGAAAAAGATGTGTGTGAGAGAGAGAGAGGTAAGAGAGAGAGGGGTGGGAGAGAGAGGGGAGAGAGAGAAGCGGTGTGAGAGAGATGGGGAAGAGAGAGGGTGAGAGAGAGAGGGTGAAAAAGATGTGTGTGAGAGAGAGGGGTAAGAGAGAGGGGTGGGAGAGCGCGGGTGAGAGTGAGAAGTGGTGTGAAAGAGATGGGTAAGAGAGAGGGTGAGAGAGAGACGGTGAGAGAGAGAAGGGTGTGAGAGTGGGGGTGAGAGAGAGAGAGGGTGAGGGAGTGAGGATGAGAGAGAGGATGAGAGAGAGAGAGAGGGTGAGAGAGAGGGGTAAGGGAGGGGTGGGAGAGAGGGTGAGAGAGAGAAGGGTATGAGAGAGAGAGGTGTTTGAGAGAGAGGGGTAAGAGAGAGATGGGTACGAGAGAGAGGATGAGAGAGGGGTGTGTGAGAGAGAGGGGGTGTGAGAGAGAGGGGTGTTCTCGAGAGAGGGGGTGTGAGAGAGACGGGTGTAAGAGAGAGAGGGCCTGAGAGAGAGAGGAGTGTGAGAGAGAGAGGGCCTGAGAGAGAGAGGGGGTGAGAGACAATGGGTGAGAGAGAGAGGGTGAGAGAGAGAGGTGTGAGAGAGAGGTTTTAGAGATAGGTATGAGAGAGAGGTGTTAGAGAGAGACGGTTGTGAGATAGAGAGAGAGGGGTGAGAGATAGAGAGGGGGTGAGAGAGACAGGGTGAAAAAGATGTATGTGTGAGAGAGAGGGTGAGGAGAGAGGGTGAGAGAAAGAAGCGGTGTGAGAGAGATGGGTAAGAGAGAGAGAGGCGAGAGAGAGAGGGTGAGAGACAGACGGGCAACAGAGAGAGAGGGGTGTGAGAGGGAGGGAGAAAAAGATGTGTGTGAGAGAGAGGGGTAAGAGAGAGGGGTGGGAGAGAGCGGGTGAGAGATAGAAGCGGTGTGAGAGAGATGGGTATGAGAGAGAGGGTGAGAGAGAGTGTGTGAGAGAGAAGGGTGTGAGAGTGGGTGATGAGAGTGAGAGAGAGTGAGAGAGAGAGAGTGAGAGAGAGAGTGAGAGAGAGAATGAGAGAAGGGTAAGAGTGGGGTGAGAGAGAGGGTGAGAGAGAGAGAAGGGTGTGAGAGAGAGAGGTGTGTGTGAGAGAGAGAGGGGTGAGAGAGATGGGTAAGAGAGAGAGGGTGAGAGAGAGAAGGGTGTGAGAGTGGGGGCTGAGAGAGAGGGCGAGAGAGAGAGGGTGAGAGAGATAGGGTGAGAAAGACGGGTGAGAGAGAGGGTGAGAGAGAGAGGAGGGTGTGAGAGAGAGAGGGGGAAAGAGAGAGGTGTGTGTGAGACAGAGGTGTGTGTGAGAGAGAGAGCTCGGTAAGAGAGACAGGGTAAGACAGAGAGGGGTGAGACTGCGAGGGTGAGAGAGGGGCTGAAAGAGAGGGCCTGAGAGAGAGGGGGTGAGAGAGGGGATGAGAGAGATGTGGTGAGAGAGAAATTGTGAGAGAGAGAGGTGAGAGAGAGAGGGGGTAAGAGAGAGAGGGGTAGGAGAGAGAGAGGGTGAGAGAGAAAGGTATGAGAGAGAGGTGTGTGCGAGAGAGAGGGGTAAGAGAGAGAGGGGGTGAGAGAGAGGAGTGAGAGAGATAGAGGGCCTGAGAGAGAGGGGGTGAGAGAATTGGTGAGAGAGAGATGTGTGTGAGAGAGAGAGATGTGAGATATAGAGAGGGGTGAGAGAGAGGGGGTGAGAGAGAGAGGGTGAAAAAGATGTGTGAGAGAGCGGGTAAGAGAGAGGGGTGAGAGAGAGAGGGTGAGAGAGACAGACAGGCAAGAGAGAGGGGGTGAGAGAGAGGGGGTGAAAAAGATGTTTGTCAGAGAGAGCGGTAAGAGAGAGTGTGAGAGAGACAGATAGGCAAGAGAGAGAGGGGTGAGAGAGAGGGTGCGTGAGAGAGATCAGGGCGGGAGAGACTGGGGAGTGAGTATGGGGTTAAGAGAGACAGAGCTGAGAGAGAGGGGTTGAGAGAGAGGGCTTGAGAGTCAGGGGTTGAGACAGAGGAGATGAGGGAGAGGGTTTGAGACAGAGGGGTTGAGACAAAGGGGTTGAGAGAGAGGGTTTGAGAGAGAGAGCGGTTGAGAGAGAGGGGGTGAAGAGGGGGGTGAGAGAGTGGGTGTGTGAGAGAGAGGGGGTGAGAGAGAGGGGGTGAGAGAGGGGGTGAGAGATAGGGGCGAGAGAGAGGGGTGAGATAGAGAGGGTGAGAGAGAGGGTGAGAGAGAGAGAAGGGTGTGAGAGAGAGAGGTGTGTGTGAGAGAGAGAGGGGTGAGAGAGATGGGTAAGAGAGAGAGGGTGAGAGAGAGAAGGGTGTGAGAGTGGGGGCTGAGAGAGAGGGCGAGAGAGACAGGGTGCGTGAGAGAGATCAGGGTGGGAGAGACTGGGGAGTGAGTAGGGGGTTGAGAGAGAGAGAGCTGAGATAGAGTGGTGAGAGATGGTTTGAGAGGGAAGGGATGAGAGAGAGGGTGAGAGAGAGAGGTGTGAGAGAGAGGAGTAAGAGAGGAGGGGTAAGAGAGCGAGGGGAGACAGAGCGAGAGAGAGGGTGTGTGAGACAGAGAGGAGAGGGAGAGAGAGTGGATGAGAGAGAGGTGTGAGAGAGAGAGAGGGGAAAGAGAGAGATGGGTAAGAGAGAGAGGGTGAGAGAGAGGGTGAGACAGAGAGGGGTGTGAGAGTGGGGGGTGAGAGAGAGATTGTGAGAGAGAGGTGTGTGAGAGAGAGAGGGTAAGAGAGAGAGGGGTGAGAGAGAGAGGGGTGAGACTGAAGGTGAGACTGAGAGTGAGGGAGAGGGGCGGAAAGAGAGGGCCTGAGAAAGAGGGCGTGAGAGAAGTGATGAGAGAGAAGGGGTGAGAGAGAAAGTGTGAGACAGGTGTGACAGAGAGAGGGTGAGGGGTGTGAGAGAGAGGGGTGACTAAGAGGGTGTGAGAGAGGGGGTGAGAGAGGGTGTGAGAGGATGTGTGAGAGAGAGAGAGGGGTAAGAGAGAGAGAGTGGTGTGAGAGAGAAAGGGGTGTAAGAGAGAGGGGTGTGAGAGAGTGATGTAAGAGAGAGAGGGGTGAGAGAGAGAGGAGTGAGAGAGAGAGGGCCTGAGAGAGAGGGGGTGAGAGACAATGGGGTGAGAGAGAGGGTGAGAGAGACAGGTGTGAGAGACAGGTGTGAGAGAGAGGCGTGAGAGAGAGGTGTGAGAGAGAGAGGGGTGTGGGGTAGAGAGCGAGGGGTGCGAGATAGAGAGGGGTTGAGAGATAGAGAGGGGGTGAGAGAGAGAGGGTGAAAAAGATGTGTGTGAGAGAGTGAGGGGTAAGAGAGAGGGCTGGGAGAGAGCGGGTGAGAGAGAGAAGCGGTGTGAGAGAGATGGGTAAGAGAGAGAGAGGCGAGAGAGAGAGGGTGAGAAAGACAGATGGGCAACAGAGAGAGAGGGGTGTGAGAGAGAGGGTGAAAAAGATGTGTGTGAGAGAGAGAGGGTAAGAGAGAGGCGTGGGAGAGAGAGGGGAGAGAGAGAAGCGGTGTGAGAGATGGGTAAGAGAGAGAAGGTGAGAGAGAGAGGGTGAGAGAGAGAAGGGTGTGAGAGAGGGCGAGAGATAGGCTGAGAGAGAAGGGTAAGAGAGGGGTGAGAGAGAGAGGTGTGCGAGAGAGAGGGGTAAGAGAGAGCTCGGTAAGAGAGACAGGGTAAGAGAGAGAGGGGTGAGACTGTGAGGGTGAGAGAGGGGCTGAAAGAAAGGGCCTGAGAGAGAGGGGGTGAGAGAGGGGATGAGAGAGATGTGGTGAGAGAGAAATTGTGAGAGAGCGGTGAGAGAGAGAGGGGGTAAGAGAGAGAGCGGTAGGAGAGAGAGCGGGTGAGAGAGAGAGAAAGGTGTGAGAGAGAGGCGTGTGGGAGAGAGAGGGGTACGAGAGTAAGGGGGTGAGAGAGAGGAGTGAGAGAGATAGAGGGCGTGAGAGAGAGGGGGTGAGAGAGAATTGGTGAGAGAGAGATGTGTGTGAGAGAGAGGGATGTGAGATATAGAGAGGGGTGAGAGAGAGGGGGTGAGAGAGAAAGCGTGAAAAAGATGTGTGAGACAGACAGGCAAGAGAGAGAGGGGGTGAGAGAGAGGGGGTGAAAAAGATGTTTGTCAGAGAGAGCGGTAAGAGAGAGTGTGAAAGAGACAGACGGGCAAAAGAGAGGGGTGAGAGAGAGGGTGCGTGAGAGAGATCAGGGTCGGAGAGACTGGGGAGTGAGTAGGGGGTTAAGAGAGACAGAGCTGAGAGAGAGGGGTTTAGAGAGAGGGGTTGAGAGACAGGGGTTGAGACAGAGGAGTTGAGAGAGAGGGGTTGAGACAGAGGGGTTGAGACAAAGGGGTTGAGAGAGAGGGGTTGAGAGAGAGCGGTTGAGAGAGAGGGGTGTGAGAGGGGGGTGAGAGAAAGGGGGTGAGAGAGAGAGGGGGTGAGAGAGAGGGGGTGAGAGAGAGGGGGTGAGAGAGGGGGTGAGAGATAGGGGCGAGAGAGAGGGGTGAGATAGAGAGTGGTGGGAGACAGGGTGCGTGAGAGAGATCAGGGTGGGAGAGACTGGGGAGTGAGTAGGGGGCTGAGAGAGAGAGAGCTGAGATAGAGTGGTGAGAGATGGTTTGAGAGGGAAGGGATGAGAGAGAGGGTGAGAGAGAGAGGTGTGAGAGAGAGGAGTAAGAGAGGAGGGGTAAGAGAGCGAGGAGTGACAGAGCGAGAGAGAGGGTGTGTGAGAGAGAGAGGAGAGGGAGAGAGAGTGGATGAGAGAGAGGTGGGAGAGAGAGAGGGGTAAGAGAGAGATGGGTAAGAGAGAGAGGGTGAGAGAGAGGGTGAGACAGAGAAGGGTGTGAGAGTGGGGGGTGAGAGAGAGATTGTGAGAGAGAGGTGTGTGAGAGAGAGGGTAAGAGAGAGAGGGGTGAGAGAGAGAGGGGTGAGACAGAGGGTGGGACTGAGAGTGAGGGAGAGGGGCGGAAAGAGAGGGCCTGAGAGAGAGGGGGTGAGAGAGGTGATGAGAGAGAAGGGGTGAGAGAGAAGGGGTGAGAGAGAAAGTGTGAGACAGGTGTGACAGAGAGAGGGTGAGGGGTGTGAGAGAGAGGGGTGACTAAGAGGGTGTGAGAGAGGGGGTGAGAGAGGTTGTGAGAGGATGTGTGTGAGAGAGAGAGGGATGTGAGAGAGAGGTGTGAGAGTGAGAGAGGGGTAAGAGAGAGAGAGGGGTGTGAGAGAGAGGGGTGTAAGAGAGAGAGAGGGGTGTGAGAGAGTGATGTAAGAGAGAGAGGGGTGAGAGAGAGAGGAGTGAGAGAGAGAGGGCCTGAGAGAGAGGGGGTGAGAGACAATGGGGTGAGAGAGTGGGTGAGAGAGACAGGTGTGAGAGACAGGCGTGAGAGAGAGGCGTCAGAGAGATGTGTGTGAGAGAGGTGTGAGAGAGAGGTGTGAGAGAGAGAGAGGGGTGTAGGGTAGAGAGCGAGGGGTGCGAGATAGAGAGGGGTTGAGAGATAGAGAGGGGTTGAGAGAGAGAGGGTGAAAAAGATGTGTGTGAGAGAGAGAGGGGTAAGAGAGAGGGCTGGGAGAGAGCGGGTGAGAGAGAGAAGCGGTGTGAGAGAGATGGGTAAGAGAGAGAGAGGCGAGAGAGAGAGGGTGAGAAAGACAGATGGGCAACAGAGAGAGAGGGGTGTGAGAGAGAGGGTGAAAAAGATGTGTGTGAGAGAGAGAGGGTAAGAGAAAGGCGTGGGAGAGAGAGGGGAGAGAGAGAAGCGGTGTGAGAGAGATGGGTAAGAGAGAGAGGGTGAGAGAGAGAGGGTGAGAGAGAGAAGGGTGTGAGAGAGGGCGAGAGATAGGCTGAGAGAGAAGGGTAAGAGAGGGGTGAGAGAGAGAGTTGTAAGAGAGAGCTCGGTAAGAGAGAGAGGTAAGAGAGAGGGGTGAGACCGCGAGCGTGAGAGAGGGGCTGAAAGAGAGGGCCTGAGAGAGAGGGGGTGAGAGAGGGGATGAGAGAGATGCGGTGAGAGAGAAATTGTGAGAGAGAGCGGTGAGAGAGAGAGGGGGTAAGAGAGAGAGGGGTAGGAGAGAGAGAGGGTGCGAGAGAGGAGTGAGAGAGATAGAGGGCGTGAGAGAGAGGGGGTGAGAGAGAATTGGTGAGAGAGAGATGTGTGTGAGAGAGAGGGATGTGAGATTTAGCGAGGGGTGAGAGAGTGGGGGTGAGAGAGAGAGGGTGAAAAAGATGTGTGAGACAGACAGGCAAGAGAGAGAGGGGGTGAGAGAGAGGGGGTGAAAAAGATGTTTGTCAGAGAGAGCGGTAAGAGAGTGTGAACGAGACAGACGGGCAATAGAGAGAGGGGTGAGAGAGAGGGTGCGTGAGAGAGATCAGGGTCGGAGAGACTGGGGAGTGAGTAGGGGGTTAAGAGAGACAGAGCTGAGAGAGAGGGGTTGAGAGACAGGGGTTGAGACAGAGGAGTTGAGAGAGAGGGGTTGAGACAGAGGGGTTGAGACAAAGGGGTTGAGAGAGAGGGGTTGAGAGAGAGCGGTTGAGAGAGAGGGGTGTGAGAGAGGGGGTGAGAGAAAGGGGGTGAGAGAGAGGGGGTGAGAGAGAGGGGGTGAGAGAGAGGGGGTGAGAGAGGGGGTGAGAGATAGGGGCGAGAGAGAGGGGTGAGAGAGAGAGTGGTGAGAGACAGGGTTCGTGAGAGTGATCAGGGTGGGAGAGACTGGGGAGTGAGTAGGGGGCTGAGAGAGAGAGAGCTGAGATAGAGTGGTGAGAGTTGGTTTGAGAGGGAAGGGATGAGAGAGAGGGTGAGAGAGAGAGAGGTGTGAGAGAGAGGAGTAAGAGAGGAGGGGTAAGAGAGCGAGGGGTGACAGAGTGAGTGAGAGGGTGTGTGAGAGAGAGAGGAGAGGGAGAGAGAGTGGATGAGAGAGAGGTGTGAGAGAGAGGGGTAAGAGAGAGATGGGTAAGAGAGAGAGGGGTGAGACTGAGGGTGAGACAGAGAAGGGTGTGAGAGTGGGGTGAGAGAGAGAGAGTGTGAGAGAGAGGTGTGTGAGAGAGAGAGGTTAAGAGAGAGAGGGGTGAGAGAAAGAGGGGTGAGACTGAGGGTGAGACTGAGGGTGAGGGAGAGGGACGGAAAGAGAGGGCTTGAGAGAGAGGGGGTGAGAGAGGGGATGAGAGAGAAGGGGTGAGAGAGAAGGGGTGAGAGAGAAAGTTTGAGACAGGTGTGACAGAGAGAGGGTGAGGGGTGTGAGAGAGAGGGGTGACTGAGAGGGTGTGAGAGAGGATGTGTGAGAGAGAGGGATGAGAGAGAGAGGTGTGTGAGTGAGAGAGGGGTAAGAGAGAGGGGTGTGAGAGAGGGGGGTGTAAGAGAGAGAGGGGTGTGAGAGAGAGTGATGTAAGAGAGAGAGAGGGGTGAGAGAGAGAGGAGTGAGAGAGAAAGAGGGCCTGAGAGAGAGGGGGTGAGAGACAATGGGGTGAGAGAGAGGGTGAGAGAGACAGGTGTGAGAGACAGGTGTGAGAGAGAGGCGTGAGAGAGAGGTGTGTGAGAGAGGTGTGAGAGAGAGGTGTGAGAGAGAGAGGGGTGTGGGGTAGAGAGCGAGGGGTGCGAGATAGAGACGGGTTGAGAGATAGAGAGGGGGTGAGAGAGAGAGGGTGAAAAAGATGTGTGTGTGAGAGAGAGGGGTAAGAGAGAGGGCTGGGAGAGAGCGGGTGAGAGAGAGAAGCGGTGTGAGAGAGATTGGTAAGAGAGTGAGGCGAGACAGAGAGGGTGAGAGAGACAGATGGGCAACAGAGAGAGAGGGGTGTGAGAGAGTGGGTGTAAAAGATGTGTGTGAGGGAGAGAGGGGTAAGAGAGAGAGGGGTGG
Source organism: Chiloscyllium plagiosum (assembly GCF_037043375.1). Lineage (NCBI taxonomy): Eukaryota > Metazoa > Chordata > Chondrichthyes > Orectolobiformes > Hemiscylliidae > Chiloscyllium > Chiloscyllium plagiosum. The sequence goes on along the minus strand of NW_028270184.1, from coordinate 67,291,826 downwards.
GGGAGAGAGAGGGGAGAGAGAGAGAAGCGGTGTGAGAGAGATGGGTAAGAGAGAGAGGGAGAGAGAGAGAGGGTGAGTGAGAGAAGGTTGTGAGAGAGGACGAGAGATAGGCTGAGAGAGAGGGGTAAGAGAGGGGTGAGAGAGAGAGGTGTGCGAGAGAGAGAGGGGTAAGAGAGAGCTCGGTAAGAGAGACAGGATGAGAGAGAGGGTGAGAGTGAGAGGGTGAGAGAGGGGTGAGAGAGGGGTGTGAGAGAGAGGGGTGTGAGAGAGGGGGTGGAAGAGAGAGAGAGAGCCTGAGAGAGATAGGAGTGTGTGAGAGAGAGAGGGCCTGAGAGAGAGGGGGTGAGATACAATGGGTACGAGAGAGAGGGTGAGAGAGAGAGGTGTGAGAGAGAGGTGTGTGTGTGTGAGAGGGGTGTGATATAGAGAGAGAGGGGATGAGAGATAGAGAGGGGGTGAGAGAGAGGGTGAAAAAGATGTGTTTGAGAGAGAGAGGGATAAGAGAGAGGGGTGGGAGAGAGGGGAGAGAGAGAAGCGGTGTGAGAGAGATGTGTGAGAGAGAGAGAGTGAGAGAGAGAGGGTGAGAGAGAGAAGGGTGTGAGAGTGGTGGGCGAGAGAGAGAGGGTGAGAGAGAGAGGGTGAGAGAGAAGGTGAGAGAGATGGGTAAGAGAGGGGTGAGAGAGAGGGTGAGGGAGAGAGAAGGGTGAGAGAGAGAGAGGTGTGCGAGAGAGAGGGTAAGAGAGAGATGGGTAAGAGAGAGACGGTAAGAGAGAGAGAGGGTGAGAGAGAGAGAAGGGTGTGAGAGTGGGGGGTGAGAGAGAGGGGGTGAGAGAGAGAGGATGAGAGAGAGGGTTTGAGAGAGAGGGTGAGTGACAGAGGTGAGAGAGAGAGGGGTGAGAGAGGGTGAGAAAGAGAGAAGGGTGTGAGAGAGGGGTAAGAGAGTGGGGTGAGAGAGAGAGGAGTGAGACAGAGAGGGTGAGAGAGAGACGGGCTGAAAGAGAGGGCCTGAGAGAGAGGGGGTGAGAGAGGGGATGAGAGAGAAGTGGTGCGAGAGAAAGTGTGAGAGAGGTGAGAGAGAGAGATGGGTAAGAGAGAGAGGGGTAGGAGAGAGAGGTTGTGAGAGAGAGAAGGGTGTGAGATAGAGGTGTGTGGGAGAGAGAGGGATAAGAGAGAGGAGTGAGAGAGAGAAGGGTGTGAGATAGAGGTGTGTGGGAGAGAGAGGGATAAGAGAGAGGAGTGAGAGAGATAGAGTGCCTGAGAGAGACGGGATGAGAGAGAATTGGTGAGAGAGAGATGTGTGAGACAGAGAGGGATGTGAGATATAGAGAGGGGTGAGAGAGAGGGGTGAAAAAGATGTGTGTCAGAGAGAGAGGGGTAAGAGAGAGAAGGTGAGAGAGACAGATGGGCAAGAGAGAGAGGGGTGAAATAGAGGGTGCATGATAGAGATCAGGGTGGGAGAGACTGGGGAGTGAGTAGGGGCTGAGAGAGAGAGCTGAGAGAGAGGCGCTGAGAGAGGGGGGCTGAGAGAGGGGTTGAGAGAGATGGGATGAGAGAGAGGGGGTGAGAGAGGGAGGTGTACAAGAGAGGGGTTGAGAGAGAGGGGGTGAGAGAGAGGGGGCAGAGAGAGAGGGTGAGAGAAAGAGGGTGAGAGAGAGGGGTGAGAGAGAGGGGTGAGAGAGATGGGTGAGAGAGAAGGGTGAGAGAGAGGGGTGAGAGTGAGGGTGCGTGAGAGAGATCAGGGTGGTCGAGACTGGGGAATGAGTCGGGGGCTGAGAGAGAGAGAGCTGAGAGAGAGGGGCTGAGAGAGAGGGTGTGAGACAGAGGGGGTGAGAGAGAGAGGGGTTGAGAGAGAGGGGGTGATTGAGAGGGGGTGAGAGAGAGGGGATGAGAGAGAGGGGGTGAGAGAGAGAGGGGTGAGAGAGAGGGTGTGAGAGAGAGGGGGTGAGAGAGAGGGGGTGAGAGAGAGAGGGTGAGAGAAAGAGGGTGAGACAGAGGGGTGAGAGAGAGGGGTGAGACAGGGATGAGAGGGAGAAGGGTGTGAGAGAGGGAGGGGTGAGAGTGGGGGTGCGTTAGAGAGTTCAGGGTGGTGGAGACTGGGTAGTGAGTATTGGGCTGAGAGAGAGAGAGAGCTGAGAGAGAGAGGCTGAGAGAGAGGGGCTCAGAGATTGGGGTTGTGAGAGAGGGTTTGAGAGAGAGGGTTTGAGAGAGTGGGGGTGAGACGGAGGGTGTGAGAGAGGGGTTGAGAGAGAGGGGGTGATTGAGAGGGGGTGAGAGTGAGGGGAGAGAGAGGGGGTGAGAGAGAGGGGGTGAGAGAGTGAGGGGTGAGAGAGAGGGGGTGAGAGAGAGGGTGAGACAGAGAAGGGTGTGAGAGTGGGGGTGAGAGAGAGGGTGAGAGAGAGGGGTGAGAGAGAGGGGTGGGAGAGAGGGTTGAGAGAGAGGGGTGAGAGAGAGAAGGCTGTGAGAGAGAGAGGGGTGAAAAAGAGGGTGCGTGAGAGAGATCAGGGTAGGAGAGACTGGGGAGTGAGTAGGGGGCTGTGAGAGAGCTGAGAGAGAGGGGCTGAGAGAGTTGAGATAAAAGGGATGAGAGCGAGGGTGAGAGACAGGTGTGAGAGAGAGGGGGTGAGAGAAAATTGGTGAGAGAGAGATGTGTGAGAGAGAGGGATGTGAGATATAGAGAGGGGTGAGAGGGGGGGGGCGAGAGCGAGAGGGTGAGAGAAAGAGGGGGTGAGAGAGAGGGTGAGAGAAAGAGGGTGAGAGAGAGGGGTGAGAGAGAGGGGTGAGAGAGAGAAGTGTGTGTGTGAGAGAGAGAGGGGTGAGAGTGAGGGTGCGTGAGAGAGATCAGGGTGGTAGAGACTGGGGAGTGAGTAGGAGGCTGAGAGAGAGAGAGAGCTGAGAGAGAGGGGTTGAGAGAGAGGGGTTGAGAGAGCGGGGTTGAGAGAGAGGGTGTGAGACAGAGGGGGTGAGAGAGAGAGAGGTTGAGAGAGGGGGTGATTGAGAGGGGGTGAGAGAGAGGGGATGAGAGAGACGGGGTGAGAGAGAGGGGTGAGAGAGAGGGTGAGAGAAAGAGGGTGAGACAGAGGGGTAAGAAAGGGGTGAAAGAGAGGGGTGAGAAAGGGGTGAGAGAGAGAGGGGTGAGAGTGAGGGTGCGTGAGAGAGTTCAGAGTGGTACACATTGGGGAGTGAGTAGGGGGCTGAGAGAGAGAGAGAGAGCTGAGAGAGAGGGGCTCAGAGAGAGGGGCTCAGAGAGAGGGGTTGTGAGAGAGGGTTTGAGAGAGAGGGGGTGAGACGGAGGGTGTGAGAGAGGGGTTGAGAGAGAGGGAGTGATTGAGAGGGGGTGAGAGAGGGGGGGTGAGAGAGAGGGGGTGAGAGAGAGGGGGTGAGAGAGTGGGGGATGAGAGAGAGGGGTGTGATAGGGTGAGACAGAGTGGGGGGCGAGAGAGAGAGGTTGAGAGAGAGGTGTGAGAGAGAAGGGTGAGGGAGAGGGGTGAGAGAGAGGGGTGAGAGAGAGAAGAGTTTGAGACAGAGGGGTGAAAGAGAGGGTGCGTGAGAGAGATCAGGGTGGGAGAGACTGGGGAGTGAGTAGGGGGCTGAGAGAGAGAGAGAGCTGAGAGAGAGGGGCTGAGAGAGGGGTTGAGAGAGAAGGGATGAGAGAGAGGGTGAGAGAGAGGTGTGAGAGAGATAGCGGGCCTGAGAGAGAGGGGGTGAGAGAGAATTGGTGAGAGAGAGATGTGTGAGAGAGAGGGATGTGAGATATAGAGAGGGGTGAGAGAGAGGGAGTGAGAGCGAGAGGGTGAGAGAGAGAAGCGGTGTGAGAGAGATGGGTAAGAGAGAGGGGTGAGAGAGAGGGTGAGAGAGACAGACAGGCAAGAGAGAGAGAGGGGGGTGAGAGAGAGAGGGTGAAAAAGATGTGTGTCAGAGAGAGGGGTAAGAGAGAGAGGGTGAGAGAGACAGACGGGCAAGAGAGAGAGAGGGGGGGTGAGAGAGAGAGGGTGAAAAAGATGTGTGTCAGAGAGAGATGGGTAAAAGAGATAGGGGTCTGAGAGTGGGGGTGAGACAGAGAGGGGTGATAGAGAGAGGGTTTAGAGAGAGAGAGTGAGTGAGAGGGGGTTGTGAGAGAGACAGTGGTTTGAGAGAGGTGTGTGTGAGAGCGGGTGTAAGAGAGAGGAGCTGAAAGAGAGGGCCTGAGAGAGAGGGTGTGTGTGAGGGGGTGAGAGAGAAGGGGCGAGAGATACAGGGTAAAAGAGAGAGGGTGAGAGAGAGGTGAGGGGGAGAGAGGGGTAAGAGAGAGGGTTAGGAGAGAGGGAGAGTGAGAGAGAGAGGGGATGTGAGAGAGAGGGATGTGAGATAGAGAGGGTGAGAGAGAGAGGAGAGAGAGAGGGAGGGTTGAGAGCGAGAGAGGGGTGTGTGAGAGAGAAGCGGTGTGAGAGAGAGATGGGTAAGAGAGAGACGGGGGTGAGAGAGTGAGGGCCTGAGAGATAGGGTGAGAGTGGGGGTGAGAGAGAAGGGATGAGAGAGAGAGGTGTGAGAGAGCGAGAGGTGTGACAGAGAGAGGGATGAGAGAGAGAGGGTTGAGAGAGAGGGGCTGTGAGAGAGATCAGGGTGGGAAATACTGGGGAGAGAGAGGGGGTGAGAGAGAATGGGGCTGCGAAAGTGAGTGTGAGAGAGAAGGGGTGAGAGAGAGAGAGGTTGAGACGGAGAGGTGTGAGAGAAAGAGAGACTGGTAAGAGAGAGACGGGTGAGAGAGTGAAGGGTGAGAGAGAGGGGTGAGAGAGAGAAGGGTGAGGGAGAGAGAGGGGTGAGGGAGAGAGGGGGTGTGGGGGAGAGAGGGGTGAGGGAGAGAGAGGGGTGAGAGAGAGAGAGGGTTGAGAGAGAGGGGTGAGAGAGAGAGGGGTGAGAGAGAGGGGGTGAGAGAGAGTGGGTGAGAGAGTGAGCGGGTGTGAGAGAGGGGTGAGAGAAAATGGGTGAGAGAGAGTGGGTGAGAGAGAGAGAGGGTGAGAGAGAGAGGGTGAGAGAGGGTGAGAGAGAGAAGTGTGAGAGAGAGGTGTGAGTGAGAGGGGAGAAAGAGAGGGGGAGAGAGAGACGGGTAAGTGAGAGAAGGGTGAGAAAGAGAGAGAGGGGTGAGAGAGAGAGGGGGGTGAGGTAGAGAAGGGTTGTGAGAGAGATCAGGGTCGAAGCAAGAGCGGCTGTGAATGAGACAGGGACTGAGAGAGAGAGACAGGCTGAGAGAGAGAGAGAGGGTGAAAGAGTGGGGGTGAGAGAAAGGGGGTGAGAGAGAGAGAGTTGAGAGAGAGGAATAAGAGAGAGAGGGTGAGAGAGACCGACGGTTAAGAAAGAGGGGGGTGAGAGAGAGAGTGGGATGAGAGAGAGGGGTGAGAGAGATAGGGTGTGTGAGAGAGATCGGGGTGGAAGAGAGAGGGGGTGAGAAAGAGACAGGGGATGACAGAGAGAGAGGGGGTGGTAGAGAGTGGGGAGAGAGAGAGATGTAAGAGAGAGGAAGTGGTGAAAGAGAGAGAGGGTGTGTGAGAGAGAGGGCCTGAGAGGGGTGAGAGAGAGGGGTGAGAGAGAGGGGTGAGAGAGAGGGGTGAGAGAGAGGGATGAGAGAGAGAGGTGTGTGAGAGAGAGAGGGGTGAGAGAGAGAGGAGTGAGAGAGAGAGAGGTGAGAGAGAGGGGTGAGAGAGAATGGGTGAGAGAGAGGGTGTGAGGGAGAGGGTGAGAGAGGTGAGAGAGAGAGGTGTGAGAGAAAGGTGTTCGAGAGATGTGTGTGAGAGAGGTGTGAGACAGGTGTGTGTGAGAGAGGGGTGTGATATAGAGAGAGGGGTAAGAGAGAGAGGGATGAGAGATAGAGAGGGGGTGAGAGAGAGAGGGTGAAAAGATGTGTGTGAGAGAGAGTGTAAGAGAGAGAGAGGGTGGGAGAGAGAGGGTGAGAGAGAAGCGGTGTGAGAGAGATGGGTAAGAGAGAGAGGGTGAGAGAGAGAGAAGAGTGTGAGAGTGGGGGGTGAGAGAGAGAGGGGTTGAGAGAGGGTGAGAGAGAGAAGGTGAGAGAGAGAGGGTGTGAGAGAGAGGGTGAGCGAGAGAGGGTGAGAGAGAGAGGGGTATGAGAGGGGTTAGAGAGAGAGGTGTGTGAGTGAGAGAGGGGTAAGAGAGAGTGGGGTAAGAGAGATTGTGGTGAGAGAGAGAGAGGGTGAGAGAGAGAGAGGGGTTGAAAGAGAGGGCCTGAGAGAGACGGGGTGAGAGAGGGGATGAGAGAGAAGGGGTGAGAGTGAAAATGTGAGAGAGATAGAGGAGAGAGAGAGAGGTAAGAGATAGAGGGGTGAGAGAGAGAGGGTGTGAGAGAGAGAAGGGTGTGAGAGAGAGAAGGGTGTGAGAGAAAGGTGTGTGTGAGAGCGAGAAGGGTGTGAGAGAGAAGGGGTGAGAGAGAGGGTGAGAGAGAGAGGTGTGTGAGTGAGAGAGGGGTAAGAGAGAGGAGTAAGAGAGAGGGGTTAGAGAGAGAGGTGTGTGAGTGAGAGAGGGGTAGGAGAGAGTGGGGTAAGAGAGATTGTGGTGAGAGAGAGAGAGAGGGTGAGAGAGAGAGGGGTTGAAAGAGAGGGCCTGAGAGAGACGGGGTGAGAGAGGGGATGAGAGAGAAGGGGTGAGAGAGAAAATGTGAGATCGAGAGATGAGAGAGAAAGGGGAAAGAGAGAAGGGTGAGAGAGAGGGTGAGAGAGAGAGAGGGTGAGAGAGAGAGAGGAGTGAGAGAGAGAGAGAGGGCCTGAGCGAGAGGGGGTGAGAGAGATGTGTGTGAGAGAGAGGGGTGTGAGATATAGAGAGGGGTAAGAGAGAGGGGTGAGAGACAGGGGTGAGAGAGAGAGGGTGAAAAAGATCTGTGTGTGAGAGAGAGGGGTAAGAGAGAGAGGGGTGGGAGAGAGAGGGTGAGAGAGAGAAGCGGTGTGAGGGAGATGGGTAAGAGAGTGGGGTTAGATAGAGAGAGGGGTTAGAGAGAGGGTGAGAGATAGAGGGGTGTTGAGAGAGAGGGGTGAGAGAGAGAGGGGTGTGAGAGAGAGGGTTGTGTGAGAGGGGTGTGAGAGAGTGTGTGTGAGAGAGATCAGGGTGGGAAGGACTGGGAGTGAGTAGGGGCTGAGAGAGAGACAGGAATTGCACGCAATATTCCAAAATAGGCTTATCCAATGTCCTGTACTGCCACAACATGACCTCCCACCTCCTCTACTCAATCAATAAACGATCAATAAACGTAAGCATACTAAACTCATTTTTACTATCCTATCGACGCACAATTCTCCTTTCAAGGAACAATAAACCTGCACTCTAAGGTCTCTTTGTTCAGAAACACTCCCTGGGACCTTAACATTAACTGTGTCAGTCCTGCGAAGAGTTGCTTTCCCAAAATGAAGCACAACCCATTTATCTGAATTCAACTCAATCTGCCACTCCTCAGACCATTGGTCCATCAGTTCACCAGCCTGTTGTAATGTGAAGTAACATTCTTCACTGTCCACTACACTTCCAATTTTGGTGTCATTTGCAAACTTACTAACTATACCTGCTATGTTTATATCCAAATCATTTATATAATTAATGGAAAGTAGTGGACGCAGCACTGATTCTTGTGGCACTCAACTGGTGACAGGTCTCCAGTCTGAAAAAACCACCCTCCACAACCACCCACTGTCTTCTACCTTTGAGCCAGTTCTATATCCAAATGGCTCTTTTTCCCTGTATTCCATGATATCTGTCCTTGTTCTCCAATCTCCCATGTGGAAACTTTTCGAATACCTTACTGAAGTCCATATCACTCACTTTCACCACTCTTCCCTCATCAATCCTTTTGTTACTTCTTCAAAAAACTCAACATCTTGAAACATGATTTCCCATGCACAAAGCAATGCTGACTATACCCAATTAGACATTGCCTTTCTGAATACATGTAATTCCTGTCCCTCATGTATCCGCCTTTCAACGTGCCCACGACTGACGTCAGGCGAACCAATCTGTAGTTCCCTGGCTTGTCCTTACCTCCCGTCTTAAACAGTGGCACCACGTTAGCCAACCTCCAGTCTTCTGGCACCTCACCTTTGTCTATCGATGACACAAATATTTCACCACGGGGGAAAGCAATCACTTCTCTAGCTTCCCACAGAGATCAAGAGTACACCTGATAAGGTCCTGGGGATTTATCCACCTTTATGCGTTTCAAGACATCCAGCACCTCCTTCTCTGTAATGTGGACATTTTGCAAGATGACATCATCTATTTCCCAATGCTATTTCCCAAACCATCATCCTATTCTATATCTTCCATGTCCTCCTCTAGAGGAACTACTTGTTCAGTATCTCCCCCATCTCCTGCAGCTCCACGTGCAGGCTGTCTTGATCCTTGAAGTCCCCCATTCGCTCCCCAGTGACCCTTTGGCCTTTATGTATTTGTAAAAGCTCTTTGGATTCTCCTTAACCCTAATTCACATGACCACTTTTTGCCCTCCTGCTTTCCAATCTATCCCTACCCAACACTGCAATCACCCCCTCCCTGGCTGACCCCTACCCAACACTGTAATAACCCCCTCCCTGACTGACCCCTACCCAACACTGCAATCACCCCCTCCCTGACTGATCCCTACCCAACACTGTAATCACCCCCTCCCTGACTGATCCCTACCCAACACTGTAATCACCCCCTCCCTGACTGATCCCTACCCAACACTGTAATCACCCCCTCCCTGACTGATCCCTACCCAACACTGCAATCACCCCCTCCCTGAATGATCCCTACACAACACTGCACTCACCCCCTCCCTGACTGATCCCTACCCAACACTGAACTCACCCCCTCCCTGACTGATCCCTACCCAACACTGCACTCACCCTCGCCCTGACTCATCTCCACCCAACACTGCAATCACCCCCTCCCTGACTGATCCCTACCCAACACTACAATCTCCCCTCCCTGACTGATCCCTACCCAACACTGCAACCTCCCCCTCCCTGACTGATCCCTACCCAACACTGCAATCTCCCCCACCCTGACTGATCACTACCCAACACTACAACCTCCCCCTCCCTTACTGATCCCAACACCACACAGCAATCTCACCCTCCTGACTGACCCCTCCCCAATACTGCACTCACCACCTCTCTGACTGATCCCTACCCAGCACTACAATCACCCCCTCCCTGACTGATCCCTACACAATACTGCAATCACCCCCTCCCTGACTGATCCCTACACAATACTGCAATCACCCCCTCCCTGACTGATCTCTACACAATACTGCAATCTCCCCCTCCCTGACTTATCGCCACGCAACACTGTCGTCTCCCCCTCCCTGACTGATCCCTACCCAGCCCTGCAATCTCTCCCTTCCTTAGTGATACCTACACAACTCTGCACTCACCACTCCCCCACGGAAGGTTAGATCGCATGGAATCCAGGGGGCGTTGGAAAACTGGATACACAATTGGCTTGATTGTAGGAAGCAGTGGATAATAGTCAGCCTGGAGTCCTGTGATTAGTGGTGTGCCTCAGCGGTCATAGAATCATAGAATCCCTCCTCTGTGGAAACAAGCCCATCGGTCCAACAAGTCCACTGGCCCTCTGAAGATTTTTCCACCCAAACCCATTCCCGTACCCTGTTACTCTACGTTTACCCCCGACTAACGCAACTTACTTACACACCCATGAACACTATAGGCAATTGAGCATGGCCAATTTACCTGACATGCACATCTTTGGACTGTGGGAGGAAACCCACGCAAACATGGGGAGAACATACAAACTCAGTTGGTGTGACATGGTTGCTCAGTGGTTGGCACTGCTGCCTCACAGCGCCAGGGACCCGGGCTCGACCCCAGCCTCGGGTGACTGTCTGTGTGGAGTTTACACATTCTCCTCGTGTCTGCGTGGGTTTCCTTTGGGTGCTCCGGTTTCCACCCACAATCCAAAAATTTTCAGGGCAGATGAATTGACCGTGCTAAATTGTCCATAGTGTTAGGTGCATTCGCCCAGGGTAAATATTGGATAGGGAGAATGGTTCTGGGTGGGTTACTCTTCGGCAGGTCGGTGTGGACTTATTGGACCAAATGGCCTGTTTCCATACTGTAGGAAATCTAACCCTAACAGGATCTAACCCACACAGAACATCCTGTGAGGTTGGAATTGAACCCAGATCCATTGTGATGTGAGGCAGCAGTGCTAACCACTGAGCCACTGTGCCGCTGAGCTGGTCAGTGCTAGGCCCATTGCTGTTTGTTATCTATATCAATGATTTGGATGAGGATGTTTAAGGCATGATTAGTAAGTTTGCAGATTTCACTAAAATAAGTGAGGAAGGTTCTCAGCAATTGCAACATGGGCTTGATCAGCTGGGGAATTGGGCTGAGAAATGGCAAATGGAGTTTCAAATAGACAAGGGCGAGATTGAGCATTTTGGAAAGTCACATCAAGACAGGGGTTTCATGGTGAATGGTAGGACCTGAAGGAGTGTAGTGGAAAAGAGGGACCTTGGATTCCAGGAGCACGGCTCTCTGAACTCAGGGAGACGGGGCAGTGATGAAGGCTTTTGGCACACTGGGCCCTTCATCAGTCAGGGCATGGAATATCGAATTTGGGCAGTTGTGTTGAAGTTGTACAGGATTCAGTTTTGACCACCTTGCTATCGGAAGGATGTTATTAAACTGGAAAGAGTGCAGAAGGAATTTACAAGGATGTTGCCAGAACTCAACTAGACAGTTATAGAGAGAGGTTGAACAAGCTAAGGCATTGTCTTTAGTGTGCAGGAGACTGAGGGGTGTCCTTATAGAGGTGTATAAGATCATGGGAGGCATGGACTGGATGAATGCACTCAGTCTTTATCCAAGGCTTGGGACATCGAGGAAGACAGAGCATCAGTTTAAGGTGAAAGGGGAAAGATTAAAAGGGAACCCGCGGGACAACCCTTTTCTCCAGAGGGTGATACACATACGGAATGAACTACCAGTGGAAGTGGTCGAGGAGGATACATTTAATAACATTTAAAAGGCTCTTGGACAAATACATGGAGAGGAACATATTGGAAGGATATGGGCCAAGTGCAGGGAAACGGGGTTAGTGTGGATAGACCAGTTTGGACCAAAGAGCCTGTCTCCATGCTGAAGAATGCTCTATGACTCTATGAATATACCCAGGTGTCTCATAATACAGAAGCATCCAAAGCAATAGGAACACGAGCCGGTACAAATGTGAAACAGTCCTGCAGAATTGAGCAGGAAGCCAGCCTGGCCTTGCAGTGAAGGATTCCTGTTACAGGAGCTGTGGTGAGAAGCCCATAGAGAATTGGGGAAGGAAGCTAGAAAGCTCACTCCACTGCCGATAGCCTGGAGGACCCCCAGCTGGGATAAGGCAGCTGGGATCCAGTCACCCCAGGGAAACCTACAGGCTGTGACTGAACTCGGACTCCGACACAATGAGCAGGACAGAAGATTGCAGGAAAATCTCACCCACATGGGACTACTCCAGTTACAATTGGGAAGAGCCCAATCCAGTGAAATGAGGGTCTCTGGGGAATGGAGAGACAGCCTCAGGTTACATTGACAATCTGGAAGGACAGTGTAGGGAGCTCCAAGCAGCTGCCTGGGTCCTCTACACCTGCAACATGCAGCAACACACATCAGGCCCTAGTAGGAGGTGTCAGGAGCAAATACAATCCCTAGGGAACCAGGGCTCCTCCCAGAGTTGGATAATGTGTGCCTTCGTGGTTCTACCTACCCAGGGAGATAACGACAGGCCCCACACTGACACATCCACATCCGCCCACAGATGGCAACCACCCCCCCCCCACCCCACCGATGCCTTTCTCCCAGGGCAGTGCACCCTTTGCCCCCAGCCCTGACCCACAGCCCAAACCAGATTCCATAAATATCAAGCAGCTGATGGTCTCACTCGTACACAACAACCAATACAGCCACCCAGCTGGTGGGCAGCACCAAAAAATGTCCCGTTTCAGACCCAGAATCATTTTTGATTGAGATTGACCGATAGTCTGTCATACCCGGACTAGACACTGATGATCAAACCAAAGTAATCACCATGTGCCTTCGTCCAGCAGGCAATTCAGCCCACCCTGAGGGCCAACAGCCTGGGAGGAGCATCCACGATGTGATGAAGGCAGCGGTCCTCACTGCTATAGGGCAGAATCTGCAGAATCTGCAAAGGCACTATATAAATGCAGAACAACAACCAGGGGAATGCCCCTCCCCTCCCCCTGTCAGCTTCAGCTGGAGACTCTGGGTAGACTTTGTCTGGAATTTTGGGGCTATGACCTGCACCTCTCAGCGATGAGAAACTGGGTCCAACTCTTTGTCTCCCATGTCTCAGAGAGGAGGAGGGACACCTGGGATTCCACCCCTCAGTCACCACTGTAATGAGGCTTGGGACCTCTGCTAATTAATCACTGAATAGGAAATAGACTTTCGGGATTTCCACATTGTGGTGCAGAGGCTCAGGCATCACAGGCGATTGGTGCGATTTGCCCGAGAACGGGTGTATGGCAGTGAGCTATTGAGCACACAGCCCGGACAAGAAATCAGAGTTTAGACAGTGATATCCCAGGAAGCCCACCAGGGATAATTCCTCAGAAACAAAATTAAAAACAGACTGAGACCAGGAGTGAAGGTTCCTCTCCCAGCTTGTACCACATACACCAGGTTCTCGCCATGAACTACTCACTAAACCCACAAACAATACCTTGTTCACTAACATTTATCAAAAACTGATGCCAATCATAATGAATGCATCAGGGATACAGTAACCAGAGTAGTGTCCTTACCCATTAAAATGATTATGTTGCCACCTGACCCACAGTATAATGGGATGAGGGACAGGGAAATATGAGGGAAAACCCAGAACAGCAATTAGCAAATGAAAAAAAAGGGAACTTCTTAACTATTTTGCCACAATATACGAGTCCATTCCCAGGGCAGGAGTGTTACAGGTCAGTACGTTGACTTGGCTAATTTGGAGAATAAACTCAGGATCCTGACCCAACAACTCTCTAATGAACCTGAGAAAGACTGAACACAGAAAACCCAGAGGAGACCATGGGACAGCTCGTGGAGAATCAGGCTAACCATCACTTAGTGACTAAACTGGAGGGTCACGCCAACACGATTAACCAGATCATCCAGGGCCCAAGCAGAGATGACGGTGAGCAGTAAAACCACACCCTGTGCAGTATTCACGGTAACGGGGTGATGGAACAGCTGAGGGAGGAGCTCAGGCAGGCCAGCCAAGGGCAAGTCCCATCCCGGGTTAGTGACAAACAGCATAAACATTTGTTCCAGGAGTACACCCACACCAACATCTCTCACTGTGAGTGACAGCAGCTCACCAAGGGCTGGGTTAATGACAGCTGTAAGGACACTCTCGGTGGAACACCTGGGCTTGGTATGAGGGATTCCACTTAACCCAAGTGACAAAGTTAGGATGAAGTCCAAATTATCGGAGTTGTATAAAAAAGGTATTTGGATGGGCTACCATGATTACCTCCCACTTACTGTGGAGATAGAGGGAACATTGACAGGGACCATACTTACGTAAATGGGAAGGAACAGGTCATACCATGACATTCCCATAGCCTGTTATCCAAGAATTCGGCTCCTCTCACACCGGCTGTTGTCCTAACTGCACCAACCTTGATATATCTCGGGATACCGGTGGTTAGGATTGCAGGCTGCATCAGATGGGAACGATCATGGTGTATAATACCTGGATACACCCCCAGGGACTGGAAGGTAGATGGAACTCCCTGGGTGATCACCTTGGTTTCATTCATTTGCAGTGTTGGAGTGTTCCTGGCTGGGCCAGTATTGATTTCCTGCCCATAGTTGCCATTACGACAGATTGGCCATGTTAAATTGCCCATTGTGTCAAGGGATATTCGGGCTAGCTGGAATAGCCATAGGAAATGCAGGGTTTCAGGGATATCATTGGGGCAGTGGTTCTGAATTGGATTCTCTTCAGAGGCTCATTGTGGACTCAATGGGCCGAACGGTCTGATTCTGTTCTGTCAAGATTTTATGATATCACTTATCAACTATAAGACTTTGGGTGTAGGTTTGCTCGCTGATAGGTTTGATATCCAGATGTTTCGTTACCTAGCTGGGTAGCATCATCAGTGGCGACCTTCAAGTGAAGCTACAAGACCATCGGTTTGGAAAACGTACACAATGGCTTTGGCACAGACAGCTGGCTACTCTGACAAAAAGCATATCCAGCTTTTAAAATAAGGTTTGTAATTTATTGCATAAGCTTCTTTTCTTTCCATTCAAGTGGATGAGTTGGGGAGATATCACAACCTCCTGGCTAAAACACAAAAAGACAGCCAAGGTTTATCGGCCAAGGAAATCTCCCAAATCACAAACCCGCACACCAGGCACAGCGCAAACACAGCACAATGTATAAGGCAACAGTTGTTCTGGACAGACGTATCTACCAGACAGGAAGGCACCGGGTCCTGCTACCCAAACAACTAACAGCAAGAAGCCATCCAAATGATTGGCAATACTTCAAACTATTAACGGATTCTCCTAATTGGCCAGAACGATAGAAAGTTCAGGAAAACCATGCAGAAATGAACAAAAACAGGGTTTATCTGCAGACTGATTGCCTGAATCTCTGGAGGCCTTCTGAGGAGACCAGCATGGCAAGAGACAGAGACCATCTGGCCATCCAGAGAGAGAGAGGGCGAGAGAAAAGTTTCGCAGACCCAGAAGCAGAACAGAGAGAGAGAGAGAGAGAGAGAGGCTGATGCAAAGCCCAGGGGCATGGGAGAGAGGGAATGTGAAAATCCATTGAGAGAGAGAGTTGGAACCAACTGGAATAACAAGTGTCACCCCTTCAGTCTGTCCATGTTTTAACTCCTCAGTCTTAGCCTGACTTCCCCTGCTCTCCCTCTCTCTGTCCCCTCTCTCTCTGTCCTTCTGCCTGTCTCTCTCTCTCACACACACTTTCTCTCCCTCTCCATGTCTCTCTCTGCCCATCTTTCTCCCATCCCCCTTCTCCATCCCCACTCTCTCCATCTCTGTCTCTTTTTCTCACCCTTCCTTTCTGTTTTTCGCTATTTCAGACCTGAAAGATCTCACCCAATTTTGTACACCCTCAAAAATACAATGCCCTTCATTTTCACTGTCCTCCCAAATTTATTCCCTTTCCCAAATATCTTAGCTCCCAAATAATTGCGTCACCAAATTAGCCCCCCTCAAATATTTTGTTGCCCCAACATTGCTGTGAGCCCCACTCCCTGGGGCAGAGGGAGATGAGTGGGAAAGTGTGGAGCTGGAAAAGCCCAGCAGGTCAGGCCTGAACCATCGACTCTCCTGGCTGACCTGCTGGGCTTCCCCAGCTCCTCACTTTGTAACTCTGACTCTCGAGCATCTGCAGTCCTCACTTTCTCACACCGGTAAATGAGTCTGGGTTGACTGACTGGCCTGTGGCTGTTTAAATGCACAGCAAGATCCCATTCCCAGAATTAAAGAAGGCTTGTATCACAGATGGAGTCCTTCCTGCCCATTCCCCCCCCTCCCCCATTAAATGATCTTGGTCCTGTTCAGGATCCTCAGCATTGTCCCCTGAATGGCCTCACTGACGATCCTTTCTGTGGAGACCTCTTCTCCGTGTTGTGGTTCTGTTCGCCGAGCTGGGAGTTTGTGTTGCAGACATTTCGTTCCCTGTCTAGGTGACATCCTCAGGGCTTGGGAGCCTCCTGTGTAGCCCTTTTGTGTTGGTTCCTCCGGCATTTATAGCAGTTTGTCTCTACCGCTTCCGGTTGTCAGTTCCAGCTGTCCGCTGCAATGGCCGGTATATTGGGTCCAGGTTGATGTGTTTAACAAACACATCGACCTGGACCCAATATACCGGCCATTGCAGCGGACTGCTGGAACTGACAACCGGAAGCGGTAGAGACAAACTACTATAAATGCCGGAGGAACCAACACAAAAGGGCTACACAGGAGGCTCCCAAGCACTGAGGATGTCACCTAGACAGGGGACAATAGTCTGCAACACAAATTCCCAGCTCGGCGAACAGAACCATAAAAACGAGCACCCGATCTACAAATCTTCTCACAAACTTTGAACACCTCTTCTCCATCCTGTCTCAGTCTTTGCGTCTCATGCTGACCCTCCCTCAATCTCTCTGTCTCTCACAGCAGCCCCTCCTTTGTCCACCAACCCCAAAACCCCATCAGTCCCCCCTCTCTAGCTGTCCCACTCCCCCCCCCCCTTGTCTCCCAATCTCCCCCTTCCCATGTAGACCCACAGCTCCTGGGCTGGAGGACATGGTGCAGAGACTATCACACCTTTTGACTGACTGCTGTCATGCACAGAAAGATCCCACTTTGCAACCATTCCCTATCCACACACACTGTCCTTCTCCCTCCATATGTGTCCTTCTTCCTCTCCCTGTTTCTCACTGCCCATCTCTCTCTCTCGCCTCAATTTCTCCATCCCCACTCTCTCCATGTCTCTCTTTCTCTTTTTGTCACCCTCCCCTTCTCTTTTTCTTCATTTCAGACTCAATGGGAAAAGGACTTTTATGTCTCTTACACTAACCCCCTCCCCACTGTCGGGGTAAAACCCGGGAGAGACCAGGAAAAGGTTGATCCCCCGCATTAACTGTACAGCATCCAGCGACACAGAGACAAACTCTTCCAACGTCCCTTCCCCAGTCACTGGGACAGGGCTCTAGGGAGACAGAGGGAGAGAAACTACAAGAGAGAAAGAGAGCTGGGTAGATACACAGTCAGAGGGAGGGAGAGAACACGAGAAAGACGGGCAGGCAGAGGGAGGGAGAGAAAGTGAGATGAACTGAAAAAGAGTAGGAGAGACGCAGAGAGAGAAAGGGAGAGAGAAAGAGTAAAACCCCATGAAGAGAAATATAATGTCAGACAGATATAAGGTGAAAAAGGGGAGGAAAAGACAGGGAGTGAAGGTCAAATAGACAGCAAGAGAGAAAACCCAGGGAGAGGTATAGGACAGAGAGAGAGATGAGTTGCAGCAGCAGCATAGAGCTGAGAGAGTGGGGGGGGGGGGGGGGAGCTACTGCGATGCAACGAGAATGATTTACAGACAAGAAAGGCAAGATCCCATAGAGCTGAGAGAAAGATGCAGAGAGAGATGAGCAAGGTGTTGGTTTTGTGGAAGATTGAATGATTAGGCGTTCCTGAAAAACATGATGGGGTGTCAAAGGGGCAGAGTGTTGTTGGAAGGGAATCTGCAGGGAAATGTCAACAGGGCAGAGATATGAAGGATGTTGTGAGATAGGGATTGAAGGAAAAATGTGGGAGAGACAGCTGGGAACACAGAAATATACATAAGAGCTCTCATGGTAGTGGGAAGCAGTGAGGTTGGTGGGATTAGACTGTGCAGCTGCCCTCTCTAGCATTTTGCGCCTTTGTCTCTCCTCAGTGTAGAGCTCGCATCTTGTGGTAAAATTCCCACAGACAGCCTGAATCCCACAATGTGTGTGTGTGTGTGTTCACTCTCTCCGGTTCCAGCTCCTGTCTGATGATTCCGTATAGCAGAATAATTTGATTCTCTGTCTCTGTACTGTCCGGGTTTCAGCTCCCAAATCAAATGCTAAATCATTCACGATCCTATTGAATAGTAGAGCAGGCTCGCGAGGCTGAATGTTCTCCTCCTGTCCCTATTTCGGATGGTCTTCTGTTCTTAACACTACTTCCCAGCTCTTGGCCCCCATACTGGAGGTTATGCGACACAAGGGACTGATCTGTCGAGGGCTGCACTCTTCCGTGAGTCTCGGAGGGAACCGGCCTGCTTTGGATAGGAGTTGCAGCCTCTCAGTGAGAAGTGAAATCTTCTCGAGATTACCCTCAGTCTCTCACTGTAAGGTGGAGCAGCCCTGTCTCGGAGAAGCAAACAACAGGCCAGGTCTGCCATGTCCTCCAACTCCAGTTCAGAAGGCTACATGGGAGGGGCTTGTTTCCTTCATCAGCTTCCCGTGCTCTCCCTTCTGGGTGAGGGTGGGGCCGAATGGCCTTGCTCCTGGCTCCTATTCAGGTGCAGGCTGGCTATGATTGGGTTATACAGGGCATGCCCCTGGAGAGAAGTCAGTTAGCTCAGTTGGCTGGACAGTTGGTTTATAATGCAGAGTAAAACCAATAGCGTGTATTCAATTCCCACACCAGCTGGGGTTACACTGAAGGACTCTCTTTTCCAACCTCTCCCCTCAGCTGGGGCCATGCTGACCCTCTGATTAAAACACCACCAGACACCGCTCTGTAATGAGGAGCTGTCCCATTCTCTGGTAAGAGTACGGTGACATTACATTGGTTTGTACCTGGGGCACTGTGTGCAGGACTGGTCACTGCATTGCCAGAGGGATGTTAGTGTGTGGGGAAGGTTTACTGGATGAATCCCCACTGGAATGAATGGCACTCTCTTTCCCCCAGTTAATTCACTCTTGCAGCCTTTGTGTCTTTGGAGACACGAGGACCAATTCAACTGAAGCAGCAGCTGGATTTTATATTCATGAGCACCCAATAAGATGGGCTAGTTTACATGAACACACACACACACACACACACACACACACACACACACACACACACACACACACACACACACACACACACACACACACACACACACACACACACACTCCCTCAAACACACACAGAAACACTCTCACACACACATACACAAAGGACCCCGCCACACACAGGCTCTCTCTCAGACACAGACACACGCTCCCTCAAACACAAACACAGACACACCCTCACAGACAAGCACACACTATATCTCTCACACACATACACGCACAGACATACGTTCCCTCAAATACACATACGGACACACTCTCTCACACATACACACAGACACACTCTCTCTCACACACACACAGACACTCTCTCTCACGCACACACAGACACATACTCTCTCTCACACAGACACACTCTCTCTCTCACACACACACACACACTCTCTCATTTACACACACCCTCTCATTCTCTCACACACCCACTCACTCTCACGCACACAGGCACTCTCTCTCTCACATACACACTCTCTGTCTCTCACACACACAGATATTCTCTCACACACATACACACAGACAGACACACAGACACACGATCCCTCAAACACACACATAAACACACAGTTACTCTCTCTCACACACATACACACGCAGACACACTCCTTCAAACACACACAGACACACTCTCTCACACACACACATAAACGCACAGTTACTCTCACACACACATACACACGCAGACACACACTCCCTCACACACACATAGACACACTCTCTCTCTCACACACACATGGACACACACTCTCTCTCACACACACACACAGACACACACTCTCTCTCACACACAGACGCTCTCTCTCTCACACACACAAACACACAGTTACACTCTCTCTCACACACACATACACACGCAGACGCACACTCCCTCAAGTATGCATGGACACACTCTCTCTCACACACACACGGACACCCACATTCTCTCTCTCACACACTGACACACACACTCTCTCTCACACACAGACACACTCACTCTCACACACACTTGCAAACAGACATACAATCTCACAGACACATACACACACTTTCTCACATAAGACACACTGTCATACAGACACACAGACACATACACACATAGTCCCACAGACACACACTCACATAGACACACAGACACATTCTCTCACACACAGGCACACTCTCACACACACATACACAGACACACTCTCTCTCACACACATACACACTCTCTCACACACACCCTCACTCACACACATGCACACAGAGACACACACACCCTCAAACACACACAGCCACACACTCTCACATGAACATGCACTTTCTCTCTCATGCACACATTTACAGACACACAGAGATACACATGCATCCACTCTTTCACACACACAAGCACGGGCAGTATC
Organism: Chiloscyllium plagiosum; assembly: GCF_037043375.1. Taxonomy (NCBI): domain Eukaryota; kingdom Metazoa; phylum Chordata; class Chondrichthyes; order Orectolobiformes; family Hemiscylliidae; genus Chiloscyllium; species Chiloscyllium plagiosum. The sequence continues at coordinate 67,271,891 of NW_028270184.1, read as the reverse complement.
TCTCTCTCTCTCTGTCTCTCTCTCTCTCTCACACACACACACACACACACACACAGCTGTAAAGGCATGGTTGAGGTATTGCTGGAGAAATGATTTCTCTGAGGACTGAACCCTGATCTCGCATGATGACTGCTCCAGATGACTTGTTGGATCTTCCTGTGCACCAGCTCTTGCATCGACAGCATTAGTCTGTTTGGGTGCCTGCTTTTCTAAAACGTCTCCAAGCAACAAGTGACAATAGATTGATGAAAGTTTTCCCCCAAACCATGTTTCAGACACATTCTGCTGTTATTTTTCGCTGATTGATTAAAATAATCTGAATTTTCTGAAATGGGGAGTTGCTTCCATTTCAAATTACGACACCAGAGCGGCTCAGGGACCCTGAGGAAATGATCAGGAAATTGCAACTGTTTCTTTCTATCCTCTGCACTCTGTACCAGCACATGGTGCTCCCTCGGTACCTCAGATAGTTCTCCCTGAATACCCCAGATAGTTCTCCCTCAAAACCTCAGAGAGTTCTCCCTCAGTACCTCAGATAGTGCTCCCTCAATACCTCAGAAAGTGCTCCCACAATACCTCAGAAAGTGCTCCCTCAGTACCTCAGATAGTGCTCCCTCAATAACTCAGAAACTGCTCGTCCAGTACCTCAGAAAGTGCTCCCTTAATATCTCAGATATAGCTCCCTCAATACCTCAGAAAGTGCCCCCTCAGTACCTCAGAAAGTGCTCCCTCAATACCTCAGATAGTTCTCCCTAAATCCCTCAGGAAGTGCTCTCTCAATATCTCAGATAGTTCTCCCTCAATATCTCAGATATTTCTCCCTCAGTACCGCAGATAGTGCTCCCTAAGTACCTCTGAAAGTTCTCCCTCAATACCTCAGATAGTGATCCCTCAATACCTCAGAATGTGCTCCCTCAATACCTCAGAAAGTGCTCCCTCAATACCTCATATAGATCTACCTCAGTACCTCAGAAAGTGCTCCCTCAATACCTCAGAAAGTGTTCCCTCATAAACCTCAGGAAGTGTTCCCTCCATACCTCAGATAGTGCTCCCTCAGTACCTCAGAAGGTGCTCCCTCAGTACCTCAGAAAGTGCTCCCTCAGTACCTCAGACGGTGCTTCCTCAGTACCTCAGATAGTGCTCCGTCAATACCTCAGACAGTTCTCCCTCAGTACCTCACAAAGTGCTCCCTCAGTATCTCAGATAGTGCTTCCTCAGTATGTCAGAAAGTGCTCCCTCAGTACCTCAGAAAGTGCTCCCTCAGTACCTCACAAAGTACTCCCTCAGTATCTCAGATAGTGCTTCCTCAGTATGTCAGAAAGTGCTCCCTCAATCCCTCAGAAAGTGCTCCCACAGTACCTCAGAAAGTGCTCCCTCAGTACCTCACAAAGTGCTCCCTCAATATCTCAGAAAGTGCTCCCTCAGTACTTCAGACAGTGCTCCCTCAATACCTCAGACAGTTCTCCCTCAGTACCTCAGAAAGTGCTCCCTCAGTACCTCACAAAGTGCTCCTTCAGTACCTCAGATAGTGCTTCCTCAGTATGTCAGAAAGTGCTCCCTCAGTACATCAGAACGTGCTCCCTCAGTACCTCAGACAGTTCACCCTCAATACCTCAGAGAGTTCTCCCCAATACCTCAGAAAGTACCTCTCAGTACTTCAGAAATTGTTCCCTCAGTACCTCAGACAGTGCTCCCTCAATACCTCAGAAAGTGCTCACTCAGTACTTCAGAAAGTGCTCCCTCAATAACTCAGAAAGTGCTCCCTCAGTACCTCAGAAAGTGCTCCCTCAATGCCTCTGAAAGTGTTCCCTCAATAACTCAGAAAGTGCTCCCTCAATACCTCAGATATTTCTACCTCAATACCTCAGAAAGTGCTCCTTCAATATCTCAGATAGTTCTCCCTCAATACCTCAGATAGTGCTCCCTCAATACTTCCGATATTGCTCCCTCAGTACGTCAGATAGTTCTCTCTCAGTACCTCAGATAGTGCTCCCTCAATACCTCAGAAAGTGCTCCCTCAATACTTCAGATCGTGCTCCGTCAATAACTCAGATAGTGCTCCCTCAATACCTCTGAAAGTGCTACCTCAACACCTCAGAACGTGCTCCCTCAATACCTCAGTATGTGCTCCCTCAATACCTCAGAACGTTCTCCGTCTATACCTCAGAAAGTGCTCCCTCAATACCTCAGATAGTTCTCCCACAGTACCTCAGATAATGCTCCCTCAGTACCTCAGAAAGTGCTCTCCATTACCTCAAAAAGTGCTCCCTCAATACCTCAGACAGTGCTCCCTCAATACCTCAGAAAGTGCTCTCTCAGTACCTCAGAAAGTGCTCCCTCAGTACCTCAGAAAGTGCTCCCTCAATAACTTAGAAAGTGCTCCCTCAATACCTCAGATAGTGCTCCCACAACACCTCAGATAGTGCTCCCCCAGTACCTCAGAAAGTGCTCCCTCAGTACCTCAGAAAGTGCTTCCTCAATACCTCTGAAATTGCTCCCTCAGTACCCAGAAAGTGCTCCCACAGTACCTCAGATAGTGTTTCCTCAATACCTCAGATAATTCTCCCTCAGTACCTCAGATAGTGCTTCCTCAGTACCTCAGATAGTGCTTCCTCAGTACCTCAGAAAGTGATCCCTCAGTACCTAAGACAGTGCTCCCTCAATACCTCAGAAAGTGCTCCCTCAATAACTCAGATAGTTCTCCCTCAGTACCTCAGATAGTACTCCCTTAATACCTCAGAAAGTGCTCCCTCAATAGCTCAGATTGTTCTCCCACAGTACCTCAGATAATGCTCCCTCAATACCTCAGAATGTGCTCCCTCAGTACCTCAGAAAGTGCTCCCTCAATGCCTCAGAAAGTGCTTCCTCAATACCTCAGAAAGTGCTCCCACAATACCGAAGAAAGCATCACTTTGTTGTGTTTAACCCCCAAAGCCCCTTAGACAGTAGCTCCACAAAACATTCACATCCTCAACACTTCAGGGCTCAGCCCAGCTCCCCCCTCAGATTGCGTTCAAACCCCTTCAGACTGTAAGGACCCACATCCACCCCTGTCCAAGATTGGAGCGCAGGTCCCCAGAACATTACTTGTCTCTCTGGATTAATATTAGAATTCCTACAGTGTGGAAGCAAGCCATTCTGTCCATTGGCTCTACACTGACTGTCTGAACAGCATCGCACCCAGACTCACATCCTCTACTCTATCCCTCTAATGCTGCATTTCCAATGGCATCTTTGGGCTGTGAGAGGAAACTGGAGCACCCAGAGGAAACCCGCACAGATACAGAGAGAATGTGTAAACTCCACACAGACAGTCACCGGGAGTTAGAATCAAACCACTGAGGCACCGAGCTGTCCTCTCTCCTTGGATGGCATGTCATCTCATCTTTTACTAAGCAGTCTCCCATTTGAAACCTTCTCATCTGTTTCCTTAGTCATCCCTTCAAAAGCTCTATCAAGTTGGACACACCATTTCCACAAACAAAGCCAAGCTGACCATCCCTAATCAATTCTTGCTTTTCCAAATGCAAGTAAGTTGTTTCTCAGAATGCCCTCCAACAGCTTACCCACCACTGCCATCAGGCTCACAGCTCCATAGTTCAATGGCTGTTATTTGCAGCCTTACTTCAATAATGGCACATCATTAATCACCCTCCAGTCTTCAGGCACCTCACCCGTTGCCAATGATGGGTCCATCTGACAAGGCCATCTCCATCCTTCTGTAACCGAAGGCTATCATCCTCAGTATTTATCACCCCACCAATCTTCATATCATTCATGAACCCACTGATTGACCATCCACCATTCAAATCTAAATCTTTTCTCTCAGCCACATCAGCACGACTCCAACAGTGAGACATGAACGGACAGAGATTTCTAATTGGACCATCACTGTCTGCTTCCTGCCACTCAGCATTCTGTGCCAAATTCCTTGGATCTTGAGTTTTTACGTTCACTATCAGTTTCCAGTATGGATCCTGATAAAAGCCTTACTGACCTCCAAGCAGGCGACAGGAAAGCATTGCCCATATTTACACACCTGGTCACCTCCTTAAAAAGTGCAATCCAATTGGTCAGACCTGAGCTCCCCTTAACAGAACCATTCTGACTGTTCTTCAAGAACTCCAGTCTCTGTAAATGCTGATTAATTCTATCTCCGAAAATTATTTCCAACAGACGTCACACCCACGATATTAGCCTGACTGGCCTGCAGCTGCCTGGTATATCCCATGTTCCTTCTTGAATAACAGTACCACATGGTCAGTCCGATGCCAACTCTCTTGTGGCCAGAGGGGATTTGAAAATGTTTGCAAGTGTACCTGCTACTTCATTCCATCACCTCATTCGGTAAACTGAGATACATTTCCACCATCTTTGGAGATTTATTGGGTTATAAGACGGCCAGACTACTCAGAAACATCTTTCTATATATATGCTCATTTATTGAATCGTATCACAGAGCATCTCCACGATTTCATATCAACCCTTTCCCAATGAGCATTGACAAAATGCATCCATTCACTTTCGCCTCTGGGTCCATACACAAATTCTCTCTGTGTTCCACGACCTACTCTTTCTCTCATTATCAATTCACCATTAATGTCACTGTAAAGTCCTTTCAGGTTTTTATTTCCTCTCTTAACACTCCTCTCTCCCAGGCAATTAGCCTGTGATATGATTTGGAGGAGTGTGGGATGTCATTCTGGATGTGGATTAGCATTGAGAAGCTCAGAAATAAGGAACACACGACTGTGCTGAGTCTGGGACAGTGGGATTCATTTGGGATGAGCAGATGGAAGCTGAGGAATAAGCCTCAGGCCTGCAGCATGAAAATATCCCTTTGAGCTGGCAGGTCAGTCACACGAAACGAAAAGTCGATCCCTGGGAAAAGAGGGTGGAACCACTTCAGGTCTGTTTGAACACTGTCTCTGAAATCTGGACGTGGGAATCACTGCTGAGTAGGGTATGAAGGACGCAGAGGCAGAAATGTACTGAACAATTTCAGGTATCCCTCTTAGACCACAAGACATGGGAGAAGAAATTAGGCCATTCAGCCCATCTGATAGTGTGGCACTCACTCAGTACTGACTCTCTTACAGTGCAGGTATCCCCCAGACTGATGCAGTGATAGTGCAGTGCTCCCTCAGTAATGACTCTCTGAGAGTGTGGCACTCCATCAGGACTGACCTTCTGACAGTGCAGCACTGCCCCCATATTGACCCTCTGACATTGCGGCAGTCCCTCAGTAATGACCCTCTGACAGTGCAGCATTTTCACAGTCCTGATCCTCCGAAAGTGCGGCACTCACGCAGTCTGACTCTCTGACAGTGCAGCCCTCCCTCAAACTGACCCTCTGACAGTGCAGTACTCCCTCAGTACTGACCCTCTGACAGTGAGACAGTCCCTCAGTACTGACCCTCTGACATTGCAGTGCTTCCTCCGTCCTGACCCCCTGACAGCACATCCCTCCCTCAAACTGACCCTCTGACACTGCAGAACTCCCTCAGTACTGACCTCTGACATTGCCGCACTCACTCAGCACTGACCCTCTGACAGTGCAACACTCCCCCAATACTGACTCTCTGACATTGCAATGCTTCCTCCGTCCTGACCCTCAGACTATGATGCACTCGCTCCATACTGATTGACTGACCGTGCTGCACACCCTCAGTTCTGACACTCTGAAAGTGCAGCACTCCCTCAGAGTTGACACGCTGATAGTGCAGCACTCCCTTGGTCCTTCACCCCTGACAGTGCGGCACTCACTCAGTACTGACCCTCTGACAGTGCAGCACTGTCTCATTACAGATCCTCTGGCAATGCAGCAGGCCCTCAGTATTGACATTCCGACAGTGCCGTGATTCCTCAGTACTGATCCTCTGACAGTGCCGCAGTACGAAACCAGTAACAGTGTAGCGCTCCTCAGTACAGATATTCTGGCAATGCAGCAGGCCCTCAATACTGACTGACCAACAGTTCGGTGATACCTAAATACTGATCCTCTGACAGAATGGTGATCCCTTAGTGCGGAACCTCCAAGAATGAGCATTTCCTCAGTACTGACCCTCTGACAGTGCAGCACTCCCTCAGTACTGACCATCTGACAGTGTGGCATTACCTCAGTACTGACTCTCACAGTGCAGCACTCCCTTATTACTGACCCTCTGACAGTGTAGCACTCCCTCAGCACTGACTCTCTGACAGTGCGGCAATCCCTTAGTACTGACCATCTGACAGGGCAGTACTCCCTCAGTACTGACCATCTGACAGTGCAGTCATCCCTCAGTCATGACATTCTGCCAGTGCAGCAGTCCCTTAGTACAGACCCACTGACAGTGCAGCACTCCCTCAGTACTGACCCTCTGGCAGTGCAGTGCTCCCTCAGTACTGACCCTCTGACAGTTCAGCGCTCCCACAAGACTGACTCTCTGACAGTGCGGTAATCCCTCAGTACTGACCGTCTGACAGTGCAGCGCTCCCGCAGTCCTGACCCTCTGACAATTTTCCATTCCCTGAGGACTGAACCTCTGACATTGCAACACTCCATGAGTACTGAACTCTGACAGTACTGATGCTCCAACAATGCAGCTTTCCCTCAGCACTGACGAACTCAACAGGGCAGCGCTCCCTCAGCACTGACCCTCCGACAGTGTGGCACTTCCCTGACCCTCTGACAGGGCTGCATTCCCTTTGGTCTGCCCCTACGACAGCGCAGCACTCCCTTAGTCCTGACCCTCTGATACTGCATCATTCCCTCAGTACTGACACTCCGACAGAGCAGAATTCCCTCGGTGCTGATCCTCTGACAGTGTAGCACTCCTCAGTCCTGACACTCTGGCAATGCAGCGCGGTGTACCCTCAGGACTAACTGTGACATACAGCGCGGTACTCCCACAGTACTGACTCTCAGACACACAGCGCAGGCTCCCACAGGACGGATCCTCTAACAGTGGGGCACTCTGAGAGCATGCTGATCCCTTCGTACTGGCCCTCAGAGAGTGAGCACTACACTGCACTCCCGTAGTACTGACCCTCCGACAGTGCAACTCTCCCTCAGTACTGACCCTCTGACAGTGCAGCATTCCCTCAGTACTGACCCTCTGACAGTGCAGCACTCCCTCAGTATTGACCCTCTGACAGTGCAGCACTCCCTCAGTACTAACCCCCTGACAGTGCAGCATTCACTCCGTACTGAACCTCTGACAGTGCAGCACTCCCTCTGTACTGACCCTCTGACAGTGCAGCACTCCCTCAGTACTAACCCCCTGACAGTGCTGCATTCCCTCAGTAATGACCCTCTGACAGTGCTGCAATCCCTCAGTACTGACCTACTGTCAGTGCTGCGATTCTTCAGTACTGACCCTCTGACAGTGTGGCATTGCACGTATACTGACCCTCCCACACTGTCGCGCACCATCATACTGCCTTTCAGACAGTGTGGAGCATCTTCTGATCGTTCAGTACTACTTCAGATCTGACAGTGCAACAGCCCTTTGGTCCTGCACCACTGACGGTGATGCAATACCTCAGCTCTGCCCCTCTGTCAGTGCAGCTCTCCCTCAGCACTGCTGCTTTGACACTGCAGCACTCCCTCATAAATGACGCTCTGTCACAACAGCATTGCCTCAGTACTGACCCTCTGACTCTGCTGCACTCTCATTGTACTGACATTTCTACAGTGCAGTATTCCCTCAGTACTGATCCTCAAAAATTGCGGCATTCCCTCAGTATTGACCTTCTGACAATGTGGCACTCCCTCAATACAGATGCTCTAACAGGGCAGCACTCCCTCGGTTCTGACTCTCCAATAGCACGGCATTCCCTCAGTACTGACCTTCCAACACAGCAGCACTCCCTCAGTACTGACCCTCTGAAACAACACTCCCTCAGAACTGATACACTGACCGTGTAGCGCTCCCTCAGTAATGACCCTTTGAGAGTACATCATTCTCTCAGTACTGACCCTATTGCAATGCAGGAGTCACTCAATACTGACTGTCCGACACATAGCGTGGCGCTACCTCAGTACTGACCCCTTCACAGCGCGGTGATCCCTCAGTACTAACCCCCTCAGAGTGTGGTGCTCCCTCAGTTCTAACCCTTTCAGAGTGCAGCGCTCCCTCAGTAGTAACCCTCTCACAATGCGGCACTCTGACAGCATTAGTACTGGTCCTCAGTGAGTGCGCACATGATCAGTACTGATCCTCTCACTGCACAGCAATCCCTCCATCCTGACTCTCTGACAATACTGCACTCCCTCCGTACTGATCCTTTGACAAAGCAGGACTCCTTCCACACTGATCCTCTGAAAATGCTGCACTCCCTGCATACTGATCCTCGGACAATGCTGCACTCCCACCATACTGATCCTTTGACAATGCAGGACTCCCTCCACACTGATCGTCTGACAATGTAGCACTCCCTCCATACTGAGCCTCTGACAATGCTGCACTCTCTCCATACTGATCCTCTGACAATGCAACACTCCCTCCACTGACTCTCTGATGGTGCAGTGCTCCCTCAGTGCAGAACCACTGATAGTCTCGCTTGCCCTCTGGACTGAACATCCGACAGTGTGGTGCTCCCTCAGTACTGACTCTCTGACAGTGCAGTACTCCCATGGTACTGACCCTCTGACAGTGCAGCACTCTCTCATTGCTGACGATCTGACAGTGCAGCTCCCCCTCAGCACTGACCCCCTGACAGTGCAGCCACTCCCTCAGTACTTACACTCTGACAGTGCAACACTCTTTTTGTACTGACCATCTGAAATAGCACTCACTCAGAACAGACACTCTCATTGTGTTGCGCTCTCTCAGTACTGACCTTTTGATTGTGCGCACTTCCTCAGTGCTGACCCTCTGACAGTGTAGTGCTCACTCAGTACTGACTCTCTGATGGTGCAGAGCGCTCTGAGTTCAGAGCCTCTGACAGTGTGGCATTCCCTCTGTGCTGACTCTCTGACAGTGTGGTGCTCCCTTAGTACTGACCATTTGACAGTGTATTACTCCTCAGAGATGGCACTCTGATAATGCAGCAGTCCCTCAGTACTGACTGTCCGACAGTGCGGTGATCCCTTGGTACTTACAAACTGGCAATGCAGCAGTCCCTCGGTACTGACCCTTTGACAGTGTAGCATTGCACGTATGCTGACCCTCCCACAGTGTGGCGCACCTTCATACTGACTTTCAGACATTGCGGTGCATCCTCTGATCGTTCACTACTCCCTCAGAACCGACCGTCTGACAGTGCAGCACTCCCTCCGTACTGACCATCTGACAGTGCAGCACTCCCTCAGTACTGACACTCTGACAGTGCAACGCTCTCTCTGTACTGACCCGCTGAAATAGCACTCACTCAGAACTGACACTCTCACTGTGTAGCGCTCTCTCAGTACTAACCTTTTCATCGGGCACGTACCCTCAGTGCTGACCCTCTGACAGTGTAATGCTCGCTCCGTACTGACTCTTTGATGGTGCAGAGCTCTCTGAGTACAGAGCCTCTGATAGTGTGGTATTCGGTCTGTGCTGACCCTGTGAAAGTGCTGCAATTCCTCCGTTCTCTACACTCTGACAGTCCTGCAATCTCTCAGTACTGACCCTCTGTCAGTGCTACGATTCCTCAGTACTGACCCTCTGACAGTGCAGCACTTCCTCATTACTGACCTTCTGACAGTGCAGCACTCCCTCGGTTCTGACCCTCTGACAGTGCTGCACTCCCTCGATACTGGCCCTGTGACAGTGTAACACTCAGTCAGTACTGTTCCTATGACACTGCAGCACTCCCTCAGTACTGCCAACCTGACAGTGTAACACTCCCTCAGTACTGACCGTCTGACAGTGTGGCATTGCACGTATACTGACCCTCCCACAGTGTCGCGCACCTTCATACTGCCTTTCAGACAGTGTGGAACATCCTCTGATCATTTAGTAATCCCTCAGAACTGACAGTGCAACAGCCTTTTGGTCCTGCGCACCTGACGGTGATGCAATCCCTCAGCTCTGCCCCTCTGTCAGCGCTGAGATCCCTCAGTACTGACCCTCTGACAGTTCAACTCTCCCTCAGTACTGCTGCTTTGACACTGCAGCTCACCCTCAGAAGTGACGCTCTGACACAACAGCATTTCCTCAGTATTGACCCTCTGCCTCTGCTGCACTCTCTTTGCACTGACATTTCTACAGTGCAGTATTCCCTCAGTACTGATACTCATAAAATGTGGCATTGCCTCAGTATTGACCCTCCGACAATGTGGCACTCCCTCAAAACAAATGCTCTAACAGGGCAGCACTCCCTCGGTACTGACCCTCCAATAGCGCGGCATTCCCTCAGCACTGACCTTCCGACAGAGCAGAAGTCCCTCAGTACTGACACTCTGACAGTGCGGCACTGCCTCATTCCTGCACTTCTGATAGCCCAGCAATGCCTCAGTACTGACTCTTTGGCAGTGCAGCACTCCCTTAGTATTGACCCTCTGAAATAAGACTCCCTCAGAACTGACACACTGACCGTGTAGCGCTCCCTCAATACTGACTGTCCATGCAGTCTCAATCAATGGGTGGGAATCAGATAGCTTCCCAGTCAGATCTGGAGTCAGGCAGAGCTGCCCTCTCTCTCCTGCCTTGTTTGTGTGCTGCATAGAGCCATTTGACGAGTCCATCATGAAGGATGCGAGCCTGAGAGGGATGACTATTCCTGGCAGCGGGGGCCTGCAGGTTAAGGCCTCCCTGTACATGGATGACGTCGCCGTTTTCTGCTCGGATCCGCTGTCCGTGCGCAGACTCATGTGCATATGTGACCAGTTCGAACGTGCCTCGGGGGCTAAGGTAAACCGAGGCGAGAGCGAGGCCATGCTCTTCGGGAACTGGGCCGACCAATCCTCGATCCCCTTCACCAACAGGACCGACCACCTGAAGGTGCTGGGTATTTGCTTCGGAGGGGCTGGGGCGTGTGCCAAGTCTTGTGAGGAGCGGATCAGCAAAGTGAGGCAGAAACTGGGCAGATGGAAGCTACGGTCGCTCTCCATCGCGGGAAAAAACCTGGTCATCAGGTGTGAGGCACTGTCATTGCTGTTATACGTGGCACAGGTCTGGCCTATTCCCAGAACCTGTGCCGCTGCAGTTACCCGGGCCTTCTTCCAGTTCATATGGAGGTCAAAGATGGACCGGGTCCGAAGGGACTCGCTGTACAAAGATCTGGGCAACGGGGGAAAAAATACACCCAAATGCCACCCTCACCATAATGGCCACCTTTGTGTGTGGCTGCAGCAAGCTGTGCGTGGATCCCCGGTACGCAAACACCAAGTGTCACGACGTACTGAGGTTCTACCTGTCCCCGGTGTTGCGAAGGATGGGCCTGGCCTCGCTGCCGCGGAACGCTCCGAGTAGTTGCACCATTCCGTATCACCTGTCCTTCGTGGAGAAGTTTATGAAGAAAAACACCTTTGACCACAAGTCCATCAGGAAGTGGTCAGCACGTAGTGTCCTTGAGACCCTTCGGAAAAAGGAGATGGCGGATCCTATCGAGCGGTTCCCTGAGCAGACTGTCAAAGCCATTTGGCAGAATTCCTCATCGCCATAACTTTCCAACAAGCACCAAGACATGGCTTGGCTGGTGGTGAGAAGGGCTCTGCCTGTGAGATCCTTTATGCACGCCCGGACTCTCAGCCGCACCGCACGCTGCCCTCGAAGCGGCTGCGGGGGGGACGAGACTGTCACACACCTCCTTCTGGAATGTGCCTACGCAGAGGAAGTCTGGAGAGGAATGCAGTGGTGTTTGTCGAGGTTCGTCCCGAGCAGCGCTATGACGCGGGACTCCGTGCTCTACGGCCTGTTCCCCGGGACGCACACCGAGACGAACATCAACTGTGCCTGGAGGATCATCAACTCGGTGAAGGACGCTCTCTGGGCGGTCCGAAACCTGCTGATCTTTCAGCTGAAGGAGTTGACCCCGACTGAGTGCTGCAGACTGGCACATTCCAAGATCCAGGACTACGTGTTGAGGGACGAGCTGAAGCTTGCGGCAGCTGCCGCCAAGGCGCGATGGGGAAAGACTACTGTGTAGAGTATGCCTGCCTAACGAAGAAGAGGGGGCCCATAGTCATTTGGGCTCTGCTGACGCCTCAGCTAATTATATGGGCATATGATTGAAAAAATGTACAGACCTGTATAAAAATGATAAATTCATATCTCTGAATCTATATGTTTACATAAGTATGGCATGACCAACTGTACAGACCGTCAAATTATTTTATGAATAAAGTATAGTTTTGAAATAAAAAAAAAGACTGACTGACACATAGCGTGGCGGTCCCTCAGTACTGACCCCCTCACAGCGTGGTGATCCCTCAGTACTAACCCCCTCAGAGTGTGGTGCTCCCTCAGTTCTCACCCTTTCACAGTGCATCGCTCCCTCAGTAGTAACCCTCTCACAATGCGACACTCTGGACAGCATGGCAATCCATTAGTACTGACCCTCAGTGAGTGTGCACTTCACTTGACCCTCTCACTGCACAGCAATCCCTCCATCCTGACTCTCTAATAATACTGCACTCCCTCCCAACTGATCCTTTGACAATGCTGCACTCCCTCCCTACTGATCCTCTGACAATGCAGCACTCCCTCCACACTGACCCTCTGACAATGCTGCACTCCCTCCATACTGATCCTCTGACAATGCAGCAATCCTTCCAATGACCCTCTGATGTTGCAGTACTTTCTCAGTGCAGATCCACTGATAGTGTGGCTTGCCCTCTGGACTGAACCTCCGACAGTGTAATGCTCGCTCAGTACTGACTCTCTGACAGTGCAGCACTCTCTCAGTACTGACCCTCTGACAGTGCAGCACTCCCTCAGTACTGACCCTCTGACAGTGCAACACTGTCTGTGTACTGACCATCTGAAATAGCACTCACTCAGAACAGACACTCTCACTGTGTAGCACCCACTCAGTACTGACCTTTTGATCGTGCGCGCACCCTCAGTGCTGATCCTCTGACAGTGTAGTGCTCACTCAGTACTGACTCTCTGATGGTGCAGAGCGCTCTGAGTTAAGAGCCTCTGACAGTGTGGCATTCCCTCTGTGCTGACTCTCTGACAGTGTGGTGCTCCCTTAGTACTGACTCTTTGACAGTGTATTACTCCTCAGAGATGGCCCTCTGGTGATGTAGCAGTCCCTCAGTATGGACCCTCTGACAGTGCAGCGGTCCCTCAGTACTGACCCTCTGGCAATGCAGCAATCCCTCAGTATTGACCCTCTGACAGCGCAGTGATCCCTCAGTACTGACCCTCTGACAGTGTGGCCCTGCCCCCAAACCGATCGTGTGACAGTGTGGTGCACAGTCAGTACTGACCGTCCGGCGGTGCGTTAAACCCTCAGTACTGACCCTCTGACAGTGCAGCTCTTTGACAATGCAGCATTCCTTTAGTTCTGACATTCTTACAGTGTTGCGCTTCCTCACTACTTACCATCTGAGAATGCACCGCTACCGAGTACTGACCCTCTGACAGGGCAACGCTCCCTCAGTACTGACCTTCTGACAGTGCAGCACTCCCGCAGTACTGACCCTCTGACAATGCAGCACTCCCTCAGTACTGACCCACTTTTTACTATTTCTTAGAGTCTTGTGGAAATTTGGAAACATAGGATTTGCAGATTCTGAGGAAGCATGAGAGAGAGACACAAACCAAGCCCTGTCTGAATCTCTCTGCGATAGACTATTCAGAGGCACAGAGTCACAGAGATGCACTGCTTGGAAACCCTCCTGTCCAACTCGTCCATACCAACGAGATATTCTCATCTCGTTTCATTCCATTAGCTAGCACTTGGCTGATGTCCCTCTAAACCCTTCCTATTCACATACTCATCCTGATGTCTTTTAAATGTCGCAATTGTACTAATCCCCATCACTTCATCTGGCAGCTACCTGCATACCCTTGAATAAGTGCTCAAACATTCATACTGTCGATACAAACTCTAATAAACAACAACCTACGAAAGGCTATCATTGTCATTTTCAACCCACCCTTTGATTCTTCATTATGCTGATTTCAACAGAGGTAAAGAAACAGTCTTAGCGACCATCCACCGTGACCCTGTAATAAAACTTATTTTCAAATTTGGCTTGCATGTGATTCCCACACCTTCTAATAGTTGCCTGGAAGGTGGGGGTGAGCTGTACTTTCCTGCTGCAGTCCTTGGGTGTCCCCCAGTGATGTTCGGGAGGGAGCTCCAGGATTTTGACATGAACCATGTAAAGAGCTTTCTTACTGGAGTGCCTTTTTAAAGATGGGAAGCTAATATAGACCAGGAGGATCCGAGAACTGCTGTCTTATCAGAGAGAGAGGACTGGTGGGTCACACACCTCAGGTGAGGGGCGAGTTTGAGAAGCTGGGGCCTTCATGGTAATTTCAGACATGATAGAGATTGAGCCAACAATGTTGTCATCACGAACCTGTTAGCTGAGGTATCTAACCCGCCTTTCTAGCAGAGGAATTCTATCCCTTTAATAGAGCAAGCTTGAGAATTCAACATTAAAATCAATGTGTACGGACGCGGTGGAGACCTGAAACATCAACACAGAGATTGCTGAAGAAGCTAAGCATATCCGGCAGCATCTCTGAAGGGAAAGGGAGAAAGAGACAGAGAGAGAGTTCACCATTCAATCCAGTGATTTCTGCGGGAAAGTTCCTTCAGTACATACCGTTTTGAGGAATGGTCACTTGAAATGCGAATTGTTCCTCTCTCTGTTCACTGTTGCTGCCTGATCTGCTGAATTTCCCTAGCCATCTGTTTGCTTGAGAATTTGATCTGACCTGATCCAAGCGTCACTGGGTAATTCAGTCCGCGTTCAATGCCCTGAGGCTGCTTCTGCTGAATGTTGACAAACAGGTTTAAAGTTAAAAATCGCACAACACCAGATTATTGTCCAACAGGTTTAATTGGAAGCACACTAGCTTTCGGAGGACGCTCCTTCATCATCTGATGTTGTGTGATTTTTAACTTTGTACACCCCAGTCCAACACCGGCATCTCCAAATCAAAACAGGTTTAAAGGTATTGTATTCGGAGGGCAGGGTACATGGGAGAACAGATACAGAACACAGGAACTTCACAAAGATCCTTCTCAATTTAACGTTGTGGTGTTAATTCAGAAGGAACAGCTCAGACCTAACATTTCAGTTAATCAGCAAAGGGGAGTATATATGTCATCACTTGTTGTAAAGACTGTACAAAACCGAAATTTAGTGACTATGTTTGTGCGTAAAGTGTTTTTTTTTGTGAATAAAGTCTCTTTTTGAAATTGACATAAATATTTTATCGAGGGGGATCAAGCATCTTGAGCTTGTGGAGGCAATGCCGTCTTCCCTAATCTTTCTTAAATAAATGCTAGACAAGTTAGATACTCCCCAGGTACAGACATAAAACGGTCATCAACAGGGAGGAGATCGTGGGATTGTCACGGGGGTTCAGTGTTGCCTCACCCCACCCGGGTTCGATTCCAGCCTCGGGCGACTGTCTGTGTGGAGTTGGCAAATTTTTCCCGTGTCAGCCTCCGGGAGCTCCAGTTCCCTCCCACTGTCCAAGGATGTGCAGACTATGTGGGTTAGCCAGAGGTAATGAAGGGATCCAGGGACGGGGGTGGGGTGGGGTGGGGAATGGGATGCTCTGCCGAGGGTCAGTGTGAACCTGATAGGCCGAATGGCCTGCTTCCACATCTTAGGGATTGTATGATCAATCCAGAGACTCAAATAATGTTCTGGGCCCTGGGCTCCAATCTTGGAGGTGGTTGTGGTTCATCACAGTGAGAACAGGTTTGGGAGTGAACACGGCACAAGAGGGCAACCGGTTTGCTTTCTGAGGTGTTGAGGCCATGAATGTTCTGTCGAAGTGCTTTGGGGATAATCATCCTGAGGGGATTGTTTATGAGGTATTGAGGGAGCACTGTTCTTCAGTACAGGGTGCAGGTG